>NC_089226.1:17396642-18028882 GCF_963924675.1 Phocoena phocoena
AGTACAGACACTCTATATGTCTTATATTTACTGTAGAAGCCAGCTCTCTGCTGGAACATAATTGATCCCTGATAAATATATTGATTTGACTTGAATGTGGATTGCATATTAAATACTGAGACTGGGTAATACCTTAAGAATTTTAAACTTTACTGAGTGCTTACTCTGAGCACATAGTCATCTCATTGAGTTCTCACAACTGCTCTATGATTTGTCTAGTGATAATTTTGTTTGTTACTTGTAGGAATTTTTAAAAAATTTTACATAAAAAACCCCTTCACGCTGTTCCTTTGTAGTCAAGCCTTTCCCCACCCTTTTAAAATAATTTATAGTTTAATTTGATTTTAAGAAGAGATGTGTAGTATTTTAATTAAATAATTTGTAAAATAAAACTTTCATTTTGAATGTGAGTCTCAAATTTTGCAGTGACACAAAGTGAAAATTTAAAGGAATCATTCAAAATTCACATTTTTACTTTCAGAAGACTTGTCTGTTAAAAAATGTTCATATGCCTTGCTTTTATTTTGTTTTCTATACAAAGAGTTCAGTAAATTTGCCAAGAATACAATGAAGAAAAAATTAAAAAAAAACATTCCTTGATATCTTCTGAATTGATACTTGGAGCTCTGTGATTCATTATGATGTATGTATATCTGCATCTCTTCTCAAGAGGATGGAAAGTCTACTTCCTTAGTGTTAAATTTACTAATCTAAACCCTTTAGTATAAATTTAAAGAATGCACTTCAATCCACATAGCTTTCGTGGCTACCAACTTGTTCTCCATTTCTATGGTTTTGTGTCTTCTCCAGCATGTCATGTGAGTGGAATCATACTGGACGCAATCTTTTGAATCTGTCTTCTTTCACTTAACGTGTTGCATCTGAAATTCATCAGTGTTGTTGAATATATCAGTAGTTCATGCCTTTATATTGCTAAGCTGTATTCCATTGAATGGATGTACCACAGTTTATCCATTCATCTATTTGACGGACATTTAGGCTGTTTTCAGTTTTTGGCAGTCTCAGTAATGTGACTAGAAATATTTGTGTACAGATTTTTTTGTGGATATAAGCTTTCATTTCTCTTGAGTATATGCCTAGAGGTGGGATTACCAGGCTATGTAATAAGTATAACTTTTAATAAGTTTACCTTTTAAAGGAACTGCCAAACTAATTTCCAGAGTGGCTGTACCATTTTTCATTCCTGCCAGAAGGCAAAAGGATTTCATTTGCTCTGCATCCTTGTCAGCACTTAACAATGTCAATGAGTGTGTGTGTTTTAATTTTAGTCACTGTAATAGATACATAGTGGTATCCCGTTATGGTTTTATTTTATGTTTCTCTAATGACTACTGTTGAGCATCTTTTCATGTGCTTATTTGCCATCTATATTTCTTCTTTGGTGAAGTGGTGTCTATTCAGATATTTTGTCCATTTAAAATTAAAAAAAATTTTTTTTTTTTACTCTTGAATATTGAGAGTACTGGATAGAAGCCCTGTGTCAGATGTGTGATTTGCATTTATTTTCTCACAGTCTGTAGCTTGTCTTTTTATTCTCTTAAGAGTGTCTTTCACTGAGCTTTTAATTTTTATGAAGTCTAGTTTATCAATTTTGTCTTTTATGGATTGCACCTTTGATGAGGTTACTAAGAACTTACTGCCTAATCCAAGGTCATGAAGATTCTGTCCAGTTTTCTTCTAAAAGTTTTATAGTTTTATATTTTACATTTAGGTCTGTGATTCGTTTTGAGTTATTTTTTATATAAGGTAGTAAGTATGGATTGAAGTTTATCTTTTTTGCATACGGATGTTCAGTTGTTTCAGAACCCTTTGTTGAAAAGACTAGCCTTTCCTTTGAATTGCCTTTGTACCTTTGTCAGAAGTCAGTTGGCCATATTTGTGTGGTTCTACTTTTGGACTTTTCGGTTTAATTGATTAATACGAATATCTTTTTGCCAGTTGTGGTAGATGCTTTTTAAATCTCGGATTACTGACGAGGAAACTGAGTCTCAGTCAAATTAAGTTCCTTGTCTAGGTAATTCGGCTAGCAAATGGTTGAACCAGTGCTCAGACTGGGCTCTCTGACCCCAGAACCCATGCTATGCTGGGGAATTATGTAGGCATCTTAGGTATATTGCTCCTGGTTGAAATTTTTGGCTTTAAGGAAATGTTTGTGCAGTACGTTTCTGGAAGGGTAAATGTGACAAGTAGATTGCATTGAATTACCTAAAATGTGAAATCAAAGTATTTTCTGCTTACTAGGCTATTAATTACCAGACAATAATTAGTTATCAATACCTTTAACAAGGTATAACCTTCTTTCCTAAGTCCAGGATAGCTGTATGTCATTTTCCTTTTATTTTAAAGAGAGCAATAGAAATATATGTTCCTTGTATGGCAAGAAAAGAATGGTTAGGATTTGTGAATGTGGGAACACAGATGGGTGAGACTGACTTGAATCCAGATGGCTTATGTAAGGAACTTAGTAAGAGGTGAGCGTGTCGCTAATGTGGTGGTGAATAATAAATTAACATTTCAATATTGGCAAACTGGGGAATTTTGAAGAATGTCATATTTAATTAACTTCTGATTTTTAAAAACCAAGCTTGTACATCGATAGGTTAATGCCCAGTGTGCACACACTCCCACACATACCTGCCCTCACCCACACCTATATATATAGTTTTTGAGAGTCATCTTTAATGACTTCAGCCTAGGTACTCTGTTCTTTTTCTTGTTTTTAAAAATTGAGGCATAACTGACATATAATATTATATTAATTTTGGGTGTAGAGCATAATGATTCGATATTTGCATACACTGCAAAATGGTCACCACAATAAGTCTAGTTAATATCCATCATCATTTAAAAGATCAGTCTGGAAATTCGCTTCCTTGAAAAAGGCTTGGCTTTCTCTCTGAGTAACAGGTGTTCAGTTTATACTGTACTCATTTCTCCTTGACTGTGCTCCGCTGTAAGGGCTTTGGTTGATTGCTGTATGTATTCTCCATCTTTTCAACAGGTAGGATGGTGTAATGTGTTCCCTTCAACTGGGGTAGGATGTATTTGGTACGTATTTTTGACGTGTCATTTCACTAGAAGATTGGAGAAAAAATAAATTAAAAAATATCAAAATGATAAATGTATATTACCATGTAGAATACAGAACATGCGTGAATTTTCAACGTTAGTGATGTCTGTATTCAGGCAACTTTTGGCTATGTCCTAAGCCCCCTAGAATCATTAATTCCCTCTCCTATGATGCTTGAGGCATCTCGGTTAAAAAGGCCGGGACACTTCAGATGACGTGAGGAAAGGGGACACACACTGTGGACAGTGGAGCTGGTTTGGACTTCTGGGTCCTTCACTTCTTATAGTGATTGATGCACGTGTTTGGCCTTAGTTTCCTCATTTGAAAAATTAAGATAATACTGCCTACTTCATGTGTTGTTGTATTGCAAGGATTAAGTGAGATTTCATAGGTAATGTCCTCCCTACGATCCCTGTCCTACATTAGGGGATTTATAAATGGTACCTTTTATTATTAATTCAACTAGGACAGGGTATTTTTAAAGAAAATGTCAGACCACAGAAGCAGTTCTGTTCTCTGCATAGTAGGCACTTAGTAAATGCATTGCCTGGTATATACGGCGTTTCATGGTCCTGCTCTACGCAGCCATCCTAATTTGCACAGGGCTTTCAAGTTTTAGTGCTTTATAATTGTTAATGAATAGTAAGAAATACTACTTGACTCTTTGACAAATCCATTACATTTCTTAAAATTTTTCCATTCAACTTTAGTTTTAATGGATGATAGCTAACTTTCTAATAGTATCTTAAAGGTTTTTATGGTTTTTTCTAGTAGCATAAATTAGGCTACCTAAATGGGCTTTTTGACATAATGCCCTACCATGAATGTTGTTCCGTTGTCAATGGCTAGTTTAATCAGTCTTATTTGAAGACAGTTTCAAACTACGCGGGGTACTTTGTTCTTTATTTAGTTTTTATTCATTTCCTAACGCATCTAATTAATGGAACTGTCCAGTGGTCTAACACGGAGAAGGAGAGAAGGTGGCATTATGAGAAGTTTAATCATTAAAATGGCACCTAACATTTCAGACAAATGCTATAGTTTACAGAGTACTTAACAGGTACTGTATCATATCTCACATTATCGTTTGATGTGGGCATTGACTGTTTTTTCTTACTGGGCTGACTTTCAGATTAATAACTTCATCCAAGATCTCAGAACCAGAAATTAAGGGTAATATGGTTATGATTAACAGTACCACTTCCTCATGGGGTAAGACATAGAGACAACTTACAGTTTCATGCCATCCAAAAAGCACCGTCTCCCACAACTTACTGATGTGATACAGGAGTCAGATCACATCGGGTTCAAATCCTGGCCCTGCTACCTTAGGCAAGTCATTGAACCTCTCTGAGCCTCAGTTTCCTCATTTGTCAAATAGGAAGGATAGTAGAATTGTTGTATTAAAATTAGGTTAGGGCTTCCCTGGTGGCGCAGTGGTTGAGAGTCCGCCTGCCGATGCAGGGGACGCGGGTTCATGCCCCGGTCCGGGAGGATCCCACATGCCGCGGAGCAGCTGGGCCCATGAGCCATGGCCGCTGAGCCTGCGCGTCCGGAGCCTGTGCTCCGCAACGGGAGAGCCCACAACAGTGAGAGGCCCGCGTACCGGAAAAAAACAAACAAACAAAAAAATTAGGTTAATAAGTATAAAGCTATTAGAACAATCCCTGGGACATAGTACGCGCTATATGAGTGTTAGCTATTATTTTTTTTATTATAGTGGAGAGGTTGAAGTGCCTTACATGAAAGGTAAGTGATTGTACTTAGACATAACTAAAATTATAGAAGTGGAAATCAGGGCTTCCATAAGAGTTTGTTTTGACAGAACTGTGTAATTCTTAAGCCAGCCTCTATTAGGGTAGAATACATGTATTGTGCATTTTAGGTAGGTATCATCCCCATCTGAATTTTCATGTAGACTTAGTTCATTTACTGCCCTGGGATAAATGAAAATTTGGAGCACCTGATTTTTGTTTCTAAAGACTCAACCCACGTAAGAAATACAATAAGGTGTACCCCTGCCCTATACCAGCAGACTCTTTTTGCCTTCCGAAAGAAACACACTCACACCACCCACATGGATACCATACACACACACACACACACACACACACACACACACACACACACCCTAAGACATACGGTACGTTAGCCATTTCCATGATAACTAAGCTGTTAATTGCTTTCTTTAGAAATTGTAGTCTTACTTTTAGGATTTTCACAAGTGAAACAGATACCCTATTCATGAAGTTTTGTCTGCTCTTTTCTTCTGGATTAGGCAAATCAACCTGTTCCAGGAGAGCCTTTATTACTGTAGAAAAAGCTCCAGATCTGGCTGTCTTCAAGCTTTTTTCTTCCCACTTCTCTGTCTCATCTCACATAATGTAGTGCCAGGAGTACAAGACTGGTATTATGGTGCTTACAGCCTTTCCTTTTTGTAATTTTCTGTGTGGCTTGAATTGTTTTTTCAGTGAACATGTAAAACTTAAAATTCTGGTAAATGTTGGAAGTAGGGAATTAACATTTGCAAAATTGCAAATTATTCTTAAAGTTTATGCTTATCTTTCTTATGGATACCATATACAGGCTGCTTTTGCATTAATTAAGTCTCTTTGTATATCAAAGCCACAGACTGAGTGTTGCACCTGGTTATGAAATGAAATACTTATAGAAATATATTCATTTTTAATTTATTAATGGCTATAATCAAGATGAAAAGCTTTTCTTAATAATTAATGTCAAGAAGAGAAGTGTAAACTTAAGGCAAGTTGATGACTTCTCTCCCGAGGATGTATAGATGTGACTGGGTTTGTGCTTAAAAAAATTTTTTTTTCAGTTCCTTTGATTTGTTTTCTTTTGTTTGAAGGTCCTTATGTTTTAGCCTTGGCTTGCTGTAGAGTTAGGAGCAACCCCTAGTGTGCCTGTAAACTCATTCACTCTTAAAAGGATGAGAATGTTTTAGATTTCTTTCCTCCTTTAAAGAAATTGTTCAGTTGCAATGGTATTGGTCCAGGTGGTCCCTGCTATGTATGGCTCCTCTCTTTTCCATGCTTAACTCAGTGTGTTTATTTCTTAATGTCCTGAAATACCCAGCAAAACTCAAAGTGGAAACGTCCTAGAAATCAAGCTTCTTATATGGCCCCACGAGCATTTAGGAAACACTTTGTGAAACTGTTTGTGGGCACCTTTTGTTCTGGTTCCGGTGCTTCTGTCCATCATGTGGGGGTCATGGGTCTTCTAAGGAAAAAGCAGGCCTGGCCCCTCAAGCCTTTCTACCTTCAATCAGTTAGGTGCTCGTATCTGAGCATATTGCGTCCCACGATTCGCAGCCTTTGTGTTAGGTACCCACTCCGAAGTGTTCCTTATCGTTTAGAAGGTCGAAGTAGTCATCAGTGACTGAAGCCCAATTTAGATTCTCAAATCGAAATCACTGTTGAAGAATACTGTTGCTCCACTACAAACGTCTTCTGCATACCATGAGTGTGTTCATCAGAGAACAAGCTCTCACCGGGTCTCTCATAAGATAAAAGCTTTTTTTAATCCCTTTTAACAGGTGTTGCTGCAGTTTATTTATAACCAATGCATTAACATGAAAAATACTGAAAGGCTCCTAAGTGGAAGGCGGCTATTGAAATATTGCCGTATTTAAATTATAGAATTTTGTCAGGCTGATTTGTGGAAAGGACGAGTCAATGTTGCCTGGTAAGTGGTGTACTCACTGGTTTCCTGTAAGTTTCTGCAGTGTGTTTGAGTCATGCAAAATCTGGGGCTTGCAATTGAATTGATTGCTCCCTTGCATATTTATAATCAGATTCATATTTGGCCAGCTTTCATGCTCCTTGACATTTCTGATCTTTCTGAAGCATGGCATATGTTAGAACTCT
This sequence comes from Phocoena phocoena, assembly GCF_963924675.1. Taxonomy (NCBI): domain Eukaryota; kingdom Metazoa; phylum Chordata; class Mammalia; order Artiodactyla; family Phocoenidae; genus Phocoena; species Phocoena phocoena. Next base: position 17,403,618 of record NC_089226.1, read on the forward strand.
CTTGGTCTTCTAGACTTACTGCAGCACAAAGACTGGAGATCCTTCATTGAAAGAATTGCCAAGGAGGTTTCATTTAACCCCTTTCTTCCCCGTCCAAGTTTGAGCTCACACAGAGGGAAGGTAAATGGACCCTTTAATATTGTGCAGTATGTTGGCATTCTTGTTGATTTATATCTCTACCGCATTTTCTCCTTCCTGAAAAATCTCCCCAGAGACTGAAGTGGTTGGGCTGTATTAATGGATGTTTATGTTGTCCTGTGACAGCTGGTTTTGCTAATTTGTTTTTACAGGGCAGTTTATAGTGAATGAATGGCATGCTGAATATTTCACTGAGATTTCAGATTATCTGAAGAATATTTTCCGGTTTACTAATTGGTAGATAATGCTGAGTACATTGATGTTGACATGAGCAAATGGATTTAAAATGATTTGAAGTGAGCTTCATTAAAAGATGCTCTAATCACAGTCAGCAGGAAATGTCAAACTAGTTCTGCCTTCATTCACACTGGTGGACCAGAACTCTTGTAGACTCAGGGTGTTACACATCATCATGGTTCTGGTTTTAGGGTAGTCCAGGGTAGGGGAAGTGATAGAGGCTTTTTCATAGCTTTTTTGGCTCTTAAAGTAAAGTAAATAACATATCAATTATTAATTACCTGTATGGTTAAATGAACATTCTCTGAAAATCGTGGTTTTACTGCTGGAGCCCCATAATGCATTATGGATTGGATACTTGGAAATCATATTTGCTGCCCACTCTGACCTGGAAGGCAGTAAATTACTTGGTACCCATTCCAGCAGAAACCTATTCTAGAATTAATGCTAATGTGCCCATCAAAACGTCAAGGAAAAACCTAGGCAAATGCATTCTAAGTTCCCAGGTTAAAACTTAACAACACTGGTTCTACTTGTCATTCCTGTAAAAGCTGTAGAGGCCTTTTGATCAAAATTGACCATTTAGGGGGGAAAAAAAATCTATGGCTATCAAGTACAGGGAGTAAATTGAACAGTGAAGAAGACAGACTCCGGAGTAAGAGTTTTCAAGATTCAAATCTTACTTTTTTCCATTCCAACTGTGTGTGTTTGTGCAAGTAACTTAACCTGTCTGAGCCTTACTTTTCTTATCTGTAAAATGGGGATACTGATACCTCCCTTGTGAGGTTGCGGGAATATCTATGTATCTATGTCAGTGTTTATCTTTCTATCTATAAAATGCTTATCAAAGTATAAGGCACTTGGTAAGGGCTCCATCAGTGTTTGTTAGCTCTTGTAACCGAAGTAAATCTGTTTCGTCTTTCGGATACCTGCGCTTCATATGCGAAGGCATTAACCAGGCATCTTATTTGTATTGGTTTTAAGTTTTAGAAACACCTCTCCTGTCATTCAGAACACAGCTGTCTAGAACCATTGAAAAGTTCCTGATGAGGACATGATATTGGCTGTGATGAGACCACCCCCAGATTCATGCAGTCGGTTGTGGGGAAATCTTGCTGCAGAAATCTTATTTTTCTCTTTGAATCCCATCAAAATGCCTTTTTCCTTCCATCCCTGACACAGTGTGCTGAGGGAGTAGTGCTGCCAGGCAGAGATCCAGGGCTCTAATTATTTTCCAGTAAAAACAATATGATGCAGGAACTTGTCTGATGCTAATGAAATCTAGCCTTGTGGCAAGCAACCTGTTCTTTTCAGTTTTCTCATTAGCATCAGATTTGCGCTGCTAAACAGCCGTACAGTTGGGGTATCCTTTGAAGAGCATTCGTGGGGGTCAGCCCGACATGTAAAATTGAGAGCTCCATGCTCTGTAGTCAGGAGGGCCTCCTGGCAATTGCTTTACCAGATTAGGAGATTGATAAAGTATGCTGATACCGGCATAGAATGTTCTGAACTACACAAACAACATCCCTAAGTGACCCAACGTTGTTGGTTCTAAGCTTCTGGCTGTATTACATGTGAATTTGGGCTGTGTGCTTGAGGAAAAATCGTCCAGCTCATCCATTCATGGTTCTGCAGGGCAGCTGGAGTTGTTTTTTCCCTGCTCCTCAATGGCACCGTGTGTTTTAAAGCGGGGAGAGGGAAAAGCAAAACAAAACTTCTCCCTCGAATGACCCGATCAGCTTTTCACTGTCCCCTGTAAACTATGCTGGAAATGTAATAATCTGTGATGGCTTGAGTGCAGGACACAGCCTCTGTTGACAACACCAAATGTGAAAAATGGCCCACCAGGCTGCAGATGTGGTTTGTGGGTTAGTACAGACTTCCCTCATCAGTGGGGAAATGGGGCCTAAGTCAGGCTTAGAAAATGAGAAAAATGCTTAAGGGATGTGACTGATGTCTGCCAGGTGCACTATGCTACATAAACCCATTATGCACTTTAATTTAATGTTCTCTATAAAGACCCAGGACCTGTCAGGAGAAGGAAAGAAACAAGCGATCCATCTTCAGTGAATTGTGTGAATAGATTTTTATATTTTTAAAAATACACAGTCACCTAAAACCTACTTTTCCCTTCATTCAGTCTTCTCCACGTCTAGTCCTTTCCCTATCTCACATGGCCACTCCGGAGGCTGCTTGTGAATTGTTTTGTTCAGTGAAATAACACTAATGTGTTAAGTATTTAACATTGCTAATTGATTCAATGTAAAGGAAAAGGGAAGAGATGCAGAGTGCCCCACATCTGTCAGCAGACTTGAGCAAACAAGACTGCATAAAGTCTGAATTGACGATGATTCATCTCTGAGGCTGTTGGCCTCTGGGTAATATAGCATTTCTTGCAGGTGGTGATGGGGCTGAAATGGGGAAAAGATTAACTTCCACCTGGGAGCTGGAAAACCGAGTAACTATTTTCAATAGAGAATTTGGCTCTAATTCTTCTTCTTTTCCCCTCAAAGCTTTTTGTTTTCAGGCTTCAGGTGTAGACTGGGAGATGACCAGGCAATGTTGGACTTCCAGCAGTGTCATCCTTTTTGCGTGTTGGGAACATTAAAACACTTACCTGTACTTCACTAAAGCAAGCTGAAATTTGCTGAAGATTTTAATTGATGAGTGAGGAAGTAGAAACTCCGGTGGGTCAGAGAGAATTTCTCCATTATAAAAACATAACCTTTCAGAGAGTACCCAATGGCAGTGACATGTCAGGAACCTGGATTTTTACAATGGAAAGGGAGGCAGATTTGCCTTAAGTTTCCTATAATATGATTCTGAAATATGAACGTACATGTATACCTCATTTTTTCTTGAAGTTGTTTTATTGGCCGCTGTGTGTAGGTGAAAAGTAATTGTGATAGCGATATCATTTTTGGCTTTGAATGGATTTCTTCTTTAAGATCAGAGAAGGCTAATGGCATGATGAGAAATTACTTAAAACCAGGGAATATAAATATTGAAACAAAAGTTGATCTTAGGAGTTAGTCTCAGCTCTTCTTTTTTTCTGAAGGAGAGATGTTAGTAAACCGAGGGCAGGGGTAGACTCGTTTCATTGGTTGTGGTCAGAAGTGTAGGCGCTGCAAAAAACCTCAGTTTGGTGACATCAAGCAGTGGGCTCCCATGTGGGGTCCATGAGATCCCTCAGGAGATCCGTGCATGGCTTTCAGCAGGTCTGTGAGTTTCCTGAATTACATGCCATGTTCTGTGTGCATTTTTCTGCAAGGATCCGTGTTTTAATAAATAAACATGCTGAAATGAAGCCACTTCTGCCAGCTATCTTAAGTGTCTGTTTTACAAGTTGACATGAGCCTGTGTGTCTTGTTCTTTCCCTTCCCTGTCACCCTCCCCTTCTGCAGAGCACACCCATGTCCCCTACCTCACCCCCTGCCCTTCTTTCTCCCCCTTTTATCTTTTACACCACTGCCTCTCTTATTCGTGCACCCTTTAAAAAAAGATGATCTGGGTGCTTGCCAGATTGACTGACACACAAACTTAAAGGGCCTTCCTTAAACCATCCTTGCCTTCAAGTCAGGGAAATTGACTCCCATGCTCTGCTGCTGGGATAGAGCACTTAAGTCTTGTTTGATTATACCCCTTACCTCGTGGCTGCTCGGATACTTGCCAACAAAACGATGGTTTTCTAACTTCCCTTTTTTCCCTCCCTCCCCCTCCTCCACATCAAAAAGAAATTACTTGTCGAATATTTAGTAGGTTCATGGGGCTCTGCTCTGGTGTAAGCTGTTTTCATTCTGTATGAGATGAGATGAGGCGCTTGTCAGCAGAGGCCTCTGGTGATGTCGGCCCCCCTAGCTGAGCATGGGTCACCGTGGCCTGCAGACCTAAATTGGGTGGATCAGCAGAGGAGCTTCATGCTGTGGAGTGGGACGACTTCCGGGTGACCCGAGGTGTCGCTGGCAGTTCTGCAGGTGAGAGGCCCAGGTTCTTCCTTTCCGGTTTAACTCTTGCCTTCTCTGCTGCTCTCCATCCTTCCTTGTGGCCGGCTGAAGCAGTCAGCCTTCTGAGCTGGGTCTTGGAGTTTAACTTCTTCCCCCTCCGCTGTCCTGAAACCATACTTCTGAAGGTCACCAAGCACCAGTAGTCCTTAGTTAAGCCTTATCTTCCTTGCCTGCCCTACGGTGTTTGGCGCCATGAACTCCTGTTTCCTTTGAAAAATGCCACTGTTTCTTCTGCAGCACTGCTTCTGCCTTTTAGGTTGGCTTTTTTGGGTGGCACTTGTGCTGGCTCTTTTTCCTTCTTCTCCCAGCCACACGTCTTCCCCAGTGTTTTGTCTGTTTCTTCTCTTTTCCATAGGCCCTCTTTAGTGTTCTAGATCTCATTCACTCCCACAGCTTTGAGTCTGGCTTTTCTCTCCAGAGTGACCTTTTTTTTTTTTTGAAATCCCTGCACTGCACTGTCAACTGCCCGCTGTTCCTGCCACCCCTTGGAGTCCCACTGCCCCATCAAACTACTTTGGTTTCCAACAGAATTTATCCCTACCTGTTTCCCATCTCAGATCACCAACAAATACACAAATACACCCACCAAAGACAAAATCCCCAATTGGAAAGTCTGCTCCTGCCACCACCCTACACCTGCCAACCCAGGTCCTTGTGCATCTCCTTTTTCCTTTCATCGCTCACCAGCCTTCTCCCAGGCAGCCCCAGGCCTGAGTCTCCGCAGACATCTCTGTTTCCTTCTGTGCTTCATGTGCACGCAGGCACCAGGTTCTCTTGACCTTTCTAATAAAACCTTTCTTACCTCACACTTCCCATTGCCATGGCTCACGGTCAGCTATATGTTCCCTTGTGGCTTTTGTCTGTACAGACCCCATCCATCCCATGGACTGCGGACGGATTTAACTTCCTTAAACCCTGTTCTGATCACTCCCTGGTTCCAAAGCATCCTTGTTTTAAAAGCAGAATTCTCTGGCCTGCTGAGCTCACCAGATGCTCCCCTGTGCCAGCCTGTTGACCCAACTTACCGTCAACCATGGTTTGCAATTTCTGACCCCTACGAATTTTTAAAAAACATTTATTGTCTCTCATATTCTTATATTGAGATATTACTCATCCTTTTTCATCTATTACATTTCTATATGAAGATGAAACCTTCCCTTATCACCTTGGCTTTATCTGAACTACTATTCTTACTCTCTGAGATTTATGATATTCAAGTTGGTTTAGAGTTATTTGTGTTTTCATTTTTATCACCGTACCGGACTATAAATAGTGACAGAGTAGGAGCTTCATCTATCATGTATATATGCTGCCTAATATAGTACCATCTACATGTTAGGGGGTCCAGTAAATATTTATTGAGAGAATTAATGAACTCCTACACTGAAATGCTACTTCATGTTAGCTGTCTAACCCAAAGTTACTAAAGATCTCTTCCTGCTAAAGATCTTTTGACTGATTTTTTTTTGGAGGCTTTCTACTGAGTCTTGCGAATTAGCATGGGTTCACAGACTCAGAACCTGAAATAAATTAATCTATATTTGAAAGAAACCAGGGTGTGACTGTATAAGGATCTTAGTAAAAGTACGATGGGGAATACAGAGCCAGTGACCAGTAGTTGATATAAGTGAGGTGGTTTTCTTTTTCTGTTTTCTAGCACATGGGCAGAATAAGGTGGCTTTTACCTCCAGTAACCCAGGCCAGGACCACATAAGGTTAAAAGAGCTGAGATGTGGGAGGATGAGATCCATGAAAGAAAGAAAGTACAGTACCTGACCATGTTAATTACTCAGTAACTAACTTCATTACTATTATTACTGTCACCATTGTATTTTCACCATTTATGGTCATTAAAAAAAAAATACCGGGTACAGTACATTTAAAGATCATCAGAGGGAATAATGAAAACCCAGTTGTAAAAGGTTAATGCATGGTTCTTAGGCCCTTGGACATGTTTCCCCAGCACTTCGTTACTGGTGGGGGAGCATTTTGTCAAACTTATCAGTAACACTGTGTGTAGCTGAGTTGTATTGTTTCAGGCTACTTGTAAATATTATTTTGTGTGACACACTTCCAGGATCTGGAAAGCCTGGCCTTTGGGACTGATCCGAAGAGCTGTTTACAACTGTGGCAAACCAATACCCGTGGCCAAAGGGAAAGGTTTACACTGGGAGTCAACTTAAATGAAAAGGGAGGGTGTGTGGCTTCCTTAACCCTGTGTGGACTGGCTGTGCCGCAGCATTTGCTGCCAGGAGGTAAGATTGCGAGGCTTAAGAAAGCCTCAGCATTGGTGAGAGCTCCTCTAGAAACAGAAACCTCCTTTGCGAGCCTATCTGCCAACTGGAGGAAAAAGGTGTCAGGTGTTCAGGGGCTGCTTTACAGGTACCAAAGCCCCTTAGTACATGTCCAGTTCCAAAATTTAAATCCTATTTGTGGGAAATCAGTAGAGGGTTTAATAGAAGGTTAACCAAATCATACATATACACACAGAAAGTCTGGCCTGAGTATGGAAAGGCAGGGGAGTCTGAATGTTCTGGTGAAGTACTAGGAGGTAATTTATTTTAAAATTTACTAAACCCACTGAAACGTAAGTGTGAGGATAAGAGAAACCATATGCACATATGGTCCAGAATGAAACTCTTCAGATTTCTGAGATGGTTGCAACCAGTGACTAAGCCATTTTGAATTAACATGGTGTGTGAAAGTTTTTCCAGTTTAGCCTCTTCAGGTTCACTAGTGGTGGAGAGACAGCTAACTAGTCAGTGATCTCGTTAGATGGGATTTCAGGAGGGAAGTGGGACCCTTCTCATCCTGGCTCTGGGCTGACTCTGTCTTTCAGGAGAAGAAATGGGGTTGGGGGGGCCATGCGGAAAGGAGATCTCTGCGTTTCTTTTCTGGAGAGTAAAGCAGGTCTGAATGCAATTTTATCCAAAGCTTTTGGTTTCTCAGGGGAACATTGTGACACTGTAGTTAGAAATTTTATGTTTAAAAAATATACGGCTCTAACAAGAGACTAGACATTCTTTTGTTTTTCAAGTTATTTGTTAAATTTAGGCCTTTGGTTGCATGGGGGGAGTAAAGGCAGTAAGTACGTTTGTGATAGAGAGGAATCTGCAGGACGATCTAATCAGAGGAAGAATTTAGAGGAATCAGACCAGAGACAAATCACTGAGCGGGATACAGAAGGGCATTGTGTGGCAATAACACTTCTTTCCATTCATTATTGCAGTTATAATTATGGAACCCAACATATTTAATTGGCACGGTGTACTCTTCTCTACTGAATAGATTGCATTGTTCCTGTTGAAAAAATACCCTTCTGCATTGGGAATCTCCACATGCGGCTCTTCGGCTCTGGAGAGGTTTCTTTGTTTACGTGATGAGTGATTAACTGAATTGTGGAGCCTTGCTAGGCATCATCCCCGAAGATGAAGAGAAAAGGGGGTATCTGCTGTGCTCTAACTTTGAAGGGCTTTGATTAATTAGAAAAAAAATCTATTAGATCTTTGTGAGTATGTATGCCTTAACTTAGAAACACGTAAATGGAAGGTTCAGTTGAGTTTGATATCTGGGCTAGTCTTGTATCTGATTCCAGAGGCCCCGTTCGGGGAAATTTTGTCTCCTGAGATGTTACTGGTGTGTGCGATGGGATGTCGAGTGGCAGAAGTGGTATGTGATTGCAAGTATCCCTCAAGAGATGTGTGGCGACTGAACCCCTATAAATCAGAGCAGTGCTAAATGTGGACGGAGAGAAAAGGGATCTTATATAGGACTTGTTGGTGAATACTGGAGACGTTTTCTTTTCTAACTTGCAAGATGAAATGCAGGTATGGACTGGGGCAGGGTGTAACATAATAATAATAATTATTGTTAGAGTTATTACAACCAGCATTTATGAGCACAGGTGGCCTGCCAAGCCCTGTGCTAAAGCATTTTACCTTCATTGTCTCCCTGAATTCTCACAACGACTCTAGTGTCTACTATAGCCCCCATGTTACTGATGAGGAAACCGAGCCTTGGATAGATTACTTCATTTTCTTGTCTGAAGATCGCACAGTTGATGAAGCGGGGGTGGAGCTTGATCCCACAAGCCTCTCAAAGACCAGGTCTGTTTTTGCTCTCTGCTGTAGAACGGGCTGGAAAGGCATAGCTCATTGTTTTAAAGCCTTATTATTTTAGCCATGTTGTTCCTCACTACATATAAGCATTCCTACATCTGAAAATGAATCAGAGCTTAATGTGGTTGGAGGATCTCTGTGGAGATTTGGGGGTGGGGTACCTTAGCACCCCTGGAACATCAAGTTGTTGCTTTACCCAGAACTGTTTTCTGTGGGCGCCACAGGTAGTCCTGCTGTTCTGGATACAAAAGGTCTCTAGTTCAATTTCTTGCTGGAATGGATGCTTCACAAATGAGGATAATCTTTCATTTGATGTTTACTCACGTGAATTCCTTCTGTATTCTGTACTGTCCACATTGGGCTTTGCAATTTTTATATATTCTTGCCAGAATGCACTTATTCATTAGCTGTTTTTATTAGTGTTATGGTTGAGATGACATTTTCCATTCGAAACTCCAATTTTCTGTGGCTTTTAATTTTACAAAACAATTACCGATCAGACTGAAACTCCTTAGGCTGGTTTTCCTCTCAGAGAAGAGGTTTGGGGGGAGGTTTTAAAGTCTGTTCCACTTCTTGGCACCCTAGGCATTGAGATTCGTGTAAGTGCTCTTTAAATAAAGTTGCAATCACTTAATTATTTAAATAAACGGGAGCTGAATTATTTAAGGGTTTTCTGGCAAGACAGAAGGTTCCAGATTTTCTCTTCTACCCCTCACTCAGAATTTTCCATCCCATTTTGTGTTGGCCAATGAAGAATGAATTTTTCAGTTGTGTTTTGCTATGTCTGCGAATCTAGGTGCATTTTGGGGAGGTCTTACCCAGGCTTAAGCCCATGGATTTTAAAAGTCCAGTTTGCAATTTTAGTTGATAGTCAAATGCATACTTTTAAGTTACGTCTTTTTATGCAATGTGGTTAAAATGAAGCCTTTGATCAAATTCAATTCACTGGGCACCTACAATGTGAAAGGGAGAGTAGCCGAGTGGAAAGAGTACAGTCTTGGAATTTGAAGGACCTGGGTTTGGATCCTGACCCTGGCATTGATGTGGCTTTATCACCTTTGCAAAGTTATTTAAGCTTTCTGCGCATCAGCTTCCTCTTGTGTTCCCCATCTAATAGGCTTGGGGCCGGGTGTGGATTAAGGAAATGTATATGAAAGCCCGATGGTACCTAGCGTTTAGTAGACCCTCAATATATAGTAACGAAGAAGTCTGTGCCAGGCACTATGCCAACTTTTGGGAATTCTGAGGTGGATAAGACAGAGGGGCTCCTATCCTTACTGAGCTGTTAATCTGTTAATGGCGAAGCAGAAGAAATTTCAAGCAGAAGGATTAGCCTGAGCACAAGTAGGTTTGGAACCATGAAAGTCAGTTATTTGGCAAACTGTTAATGTTCCAGGGTGTTAAATCTTTTTTTTTTTTTTTTTTTTTTTTGGCGGTACGCGGGCCTCACTGCTGTGGCCTCTCCCGTTGCGGAGCACAGGCTCCGGACGCGCAGGCTCAGTGGCCACGGCTCACGGGCCCAGCCGCTCCGCGGCATATGGTATCTTCACGGACCGGGGCACGAACCCGTATGCCCTGCATCGGCAGGCGGACTCTCAACCACTGGGCCACCAGGAAAGTCCAGGGTGTTTAATCTTAACATGAATATAATTGGAAATATTAAACTGATGTGGTGTTTTTGAGGTTTATAATACACATGACATACATTATTTCATTTGATCCTTGCAAAAACCCTGTATGGCAGAAAGGGATTACTGTCTTTATTTTATAAGGGATTTGAGTGATTTACCCATATTCATATAGGTAGTGGAAGAGCCAGGATCAAAGTCCAGGTTTTTGCATTTCCTGTCCAGTGCTCTTTCTACTGTATCATTTAACTAGTCGTATGTCTCATCTATATACACAAGTGCTAAGCCTTTAATGATAATTTAATGAGACTTTAAGAATGCTCTTTTCGCTTTTTTTTAACTCAAATTTGTTTTTACTCAAGTTCATCTGACTGAAGATAAAATTATACAAAATCAAATCGAGGTTATGCTTTAGCCTCTATATGTATGTCACTTGTGACCTCGTAATTAAAAAAAATTAAAGTTCAGTTGTTTCCTCCCTCACACCCAAGTATTGTAGAGTCAAGTTTCACCTTCGAATTTTACTTAATTACTTTACATATTGTATCAATATGTTTTATGTTGTCTTACTGAACGGACAGATCACTCACTACTTAGACATTCAGATTTGCCCAGGGTACATATCCACCCAGTTCTCACTATTCTTCTCCATTAATGGCAACAGTACATCTTTTGGGGGAGGTATCCTCTTTAAAGGGCCACTTTTGTTTCACTATACTTTATTCAAACCCATTGGATTTTTGCTGAAACTGTTAAGATTATAGATCTTTGGCCATCATCAAGTTTTAAAAACAAACGCACAGACTAGAAACTAATCCCCCCCCCACACACACACACACACACTGCCACTTGTGTTCTCTTTGCTCTGCAGGAACAGTGCCACTGGGCCAACTGTGGCATATTCAACACACGAGGCAGAAGCATGGCCCCACTTCTCAGAGAGGACTTACTTGCACCCCAGAGTTGCTTTTGGACCCTGCCAGTTATTGGCATTTCCCCATAAGAATGCAGAACATGTGCGTGGTGTCAACTTGATCTTTGAACAGGAAGTTGCTGTGAATGGATGGCAATGCGAATGTGCCAGCGATCTGTGAAATGCTTCACTGTGTTGGGCACACAGCAGATTAACAGGTTCTTTCCTCTCCCAAGGAGGAGTGTTTACAAGGACTGGCTGCTTCTGGGTTTGCAGGGAAGATATTTTACAGTTAGGGAACAACTCACAGAGCTTGTGTGGCCTTCCTGGAATACTGAAAGATTTTCTTCAGGGACTGGACTCTGTTGGAACCTTTTCCACAGTTGAGAGAGTCAGTGAACATTCCATGGGCTTTGTTCACATTTTGAGTTCTGTTTTTTTTAGAAGAGAGAAACAAACATTTATTTAACATTCGCTGGTATTAAACACTGGCCTTAGTACTTAATCAGATCTGATCCTCATAATAAACATGATTCCTATTTTAGAGATGAGTAAAGCATAACTCAAGAGAATTTGTAACTTGCTTAAAGCCACATAACTATTAAATTATAAAAGTGAGAGTTAAAAAAATTATTGCACTATATAGAAAAGGTACATATTATTCATTCATGTTTCAAAGTATTACAAAGTGAATTACTAGTGAAACTACTACCCAGGAATTCTGAGACAATGGATGAGTTGTCTACTTCTGAAATTTATATAATTTTTTAAATTGAAGTATAGTTGATTTACAATATTGTATTAGTTTCAGGTATACAGCAAGGTGATTCAGTTATATATATATGTGTGTGTGTGTGTGTGTGTGTGTGTGTGTGTGTGTGTATGTATTTTTTTCAGATTATTTTCTACTATAGGTTATGATAAGATATTGAATATAGTTCCCTACACATTTTGAGTTCTTAGTACATTTTTATTTAAAGTACATACGGGGATTTTTCCACCAGACACTTCCTCACTGTCTTTATCTATATTTTTCCCCATTTTTTTCCTTTAAAGTACTTCTGTTCTTAGAGATATCCTGCTCCCTTGCCATACAGACCATTTTTTTTTTCCAAATACATTGAAGATTTGGAAAGAAATGATTATTGAATTTTTCAGTGAGGGTTGCTCATGAGATTTTGGAGCTTCATGTATGAGGCTTTTGGAATTTATTTTGATTTTTCAATTGTGAAAAAAAATGGAAGGACCTAAAGCTAGTAGCTGGTGCGATCCAAGAAGGAGTTGCCATACTGATAAAAAGAATCTGAAAAAGAGAGCCCAGAAAGAGCTGACTTCCCCTCCTTTGAGGCCTTTTCCAGTTTCACCTGAAGGAAGTCCCCCCGCCATCTCTGGATGGAAGGAAGATCTGAAACTTCTTCTGCAGTCCTTCCAAGAGGTCAAAAGCTTTTATTTTATAAGCCTTTTTATTTTATGAACCGGCAAGAAAACTGGGTGGGGTGGCGCCAGGAAACGGCTTCTTCTAAAATATCAGAACACAGGGTGTAAGACTTGTCCCTTAGGATAGAAGGTGGACAGACTTACAGCATAAGCAACAGTAAAAGGCACATCCTTTAGGATGAAATTTGCCTAAAGGAATGGTCTTTGACCCTCTCTTGTGGTGTCTGACCTGAAATAAACTCTTGAAAAGACCTAGAGTCTTCTCAGCTTCACAGAGAGGAGGGGGAGCCTTGGCAGTGGACAAGTGGATCCCAGCGTCCATCAGGAAGGGCAGGCATAGGTCCCATCTCCTGCTGGGATTTAATGGGCTTTTTGATTTGTCATTTTGCCAGGAGCTTTCAATGAATTTGAAAGGTGATATGATCTAGTGTCATTGCATTTTATGAGGTTACATTGAAACCCTTTTCCTTGATCCGTGGCGAACCCAGCTTCTTAGGGTTTGAAGATATTTTTAAAACATAGCACAAAAGTGAACATGAAACACTGAAAGAGAAATGCCTGCCTGGCAGACCGTGATTCTGCTCCAAGAGGAGCAGTTTACTTCCACCTTGATTTACCTGGCAGGAAAGTATCTTTTGCAGACACTGCTGAAGTTTTTCTTAAATTCCTCTGCTTTGAATTGTGTCTCTGGGAGCCATTCATCTTTGTCACCTGCTATTTTTAGCCAGGGGCCAAAGACCTTACAGCTTCCTCAAGTGAATGATAAAGAAATAAGACCAGTTGTAAACAAAGGCTCATCACAGCATTGTTTTTCTGCTGCAAGAGCTTGCTTCAAGTTTTCCTTTGAGTCAACTTTAATTGCCTAGAACCTAGAGGACTTAGATTTTCTAGGAGAGAGGGCTTTGTCAATTTTGCTTCCAAATCTTTGGAGAGGTAAGGACTTTTTTTAAAAAAAGAACATTCTAGAAGTAGTGATAAATACAATTCTACAATGAAGGACTACTCCTCCATCCCTATTCTCATGTTACAACGGTAGGTTATATGTAGCCATTAAAAAAAAAAAAAAAGTGAGTGGAGTGCCTTCCAGATTCTAGGAGGCTGTATCTTATAAGTTGATTGATTTTGGAATATGCCAGTATTTTTTTTAGCTCAATTGGTTAATCTTGGGACTAAGGAATTATAGTGTTTAAAATTTCCTTTTTAGGCTGCTGTGTTTGGGGGGGGAATACTTATTTTAATGTTCATGATTTGTGGTCAGAAAGTATGTTTTTGGTGTAATTCGCAACTACCGCTGGGAAGAAAGTTCAGGACACATGCCCCGTGATGAATGCCTCTCTTTCCATGTGACCAGTGTATTTACATGACAACTAGACTAACTAGACAACTAATTTTATCTAACTAGACAACTAATTTTATCTAAGAAATTAGATTAGATGAAATTGATCCAACTAGTTAAACTAGTATAATTTTCCATGCAAATGTTAGATGTTTACAGGTTTGGTTTTTCCCTTTAAGGAAGTGAGTCTACCTCTGAATCATTTCTTCCATCTAAATGTTAAGCACTGCCAACTTCCCCCCTTAAAAATTATTTTGGAGGCTGAAGTATGGTAGATATTTCCCAGTAGTGATATTTCTTTCCCATATAGTTTGTACTTAATTTTTTAAAAGATAAAGAAAAAACATATAATGAGATGTTGCATGTGCAGAGAGCCCAGAACTTGTGTTTTATTCTACTGTCCTTCCAAGTTGAGTTTTGTTCTGCTCTTATTTTTATCTCTCCATCTATGTTTGCAGGGCTGTCTGTTTCCCCCAAGTGTTAATGTAAATACGTTTTATTTTGAGACAGATCTGTTCACTTCCCTCTGGAAATCCATTCCTATAATGTGGTAAACCTCAATATAACTCTCTGGTCCGAATGACATTTCATAACTGTGTACAAATCAAACACACTGTTGATATTAAATGACAACATTTAATGCTAATGTCAACAATTCACTTAAGTCTCATTTCATTAAAATACTCCTGATCTGGAGAGAAGCCGCTTGTCTGAGCAGATAAAGCACTTGACTTTCACCTCTAGTTTCCAGGTGAAAGTGCAGTTGGTGAGCTGTAATTCAGGTGGATTTCACAGCTTTTGGCCAAGGGGATTGGAACTGAAATCGAGTTCACATAATCAGAGTAAACCTTGGGTCACCTGGACAAGAGAGCAACAAAACCAGAGATTTTGGCTTTATTCCCTGTGTAAATCAGCTGGTCTCTGGGGGTGATTTTCCCCCAAAATCTTTGAGATAAGGAAGTTAAATAAACAGCTGTGGTAAATCAGAAAGATACTGTGCTGAAGACAGAACTGCAGCTGGCGTTTTGCCGTGAAAGAGAGGCTGCTGGCAGATAAGAGAGCAAGCAGGGGCAAACACTGCAGGGGGTGGGACTGGCTGGGTGGGAGGATGGGAATTTGATTATAAGCTACATTATTGGACTTTTAAAATGATATGCAAAAGTTAAAAAGAAAAGAAAGTTAAATAAGAAATTAACATAGTTAAGAAAGTTAACACATTTCACTCCTTATTCCCCCTCCATTTCTTATCCTTCGCAGCCAGCTTCAGGCCCTTCATTCTTAACTTGAGGCTGTTTTGAGAACCTTTCTGTTCCCTTCTAGCACTGAATGCGCTCCTGTCTCTACCCAGGACCATCTTGAGGGGACTGGTTTTTAATGTCTTCCAGGGTATAATCCTAATCTGTGTACTGGTCCTTTATCCACATTTACTCCTCTGCTTGTTTCCCTGCCGTTAGGAAAGAAGTCCAACCCAAATAGGAACCCCCTCTGATGCCTAAATTAGCAAGGACAAGTGTTTCCCACATTTCCAAGATTGGAGAACAGCTTTGTTGGGATGGCTCGTGTCTTAAGCTGAAGCCTGTGAATAGTCTATAACTCCAAGTGGTCTGTAAGGGACATTTGCATAAATAATAGTTGCTGCTGTTCTATAAATAATCCCATCATGTTTTTGTTTCTTAGAACCCATTGAAGTCTGGGGCTTGGCTGCCAGTTGCTATCTAAACGCCTTTTGTGTTGCATCTCGGGAGAGCCCTCAGCCAGTGCAGGATAATGGTGGTGGGGAGGCGGGGACTGGGACGGAGCCTTGTGGCTGGGAGTAGCTGACGTCCTCAAAAGCCTGCAAGTGGTAAAATTCGGGGGTTGTGCTGAATGTACACATACCTGCGTAAAGGCAGAAAGACCTTGAGATCAACTACAGCACTTTCCAATGTGGAACAACGGCCATGTGAAATGAATGGCTGTTAGGCTTCTCTCAGGTCTTGATAACTTAGGGAAGGCAGATGATAACTAATACAACCATGACGGCAGTGGGTCATAACTGGCTGCGTATTATGACGTTTAGACGTATCCCTCCCTTCTCTCTCTGGGAGAAAGAAATTGCTCTAGCATATGTGTGTAGAAGACATAAAACTTGCTATAGCAGTATTTTTATTTCCAAATTACTCTTATAGCTATTTAAAAGTCACCACAGAATGTGCTTTACAGAAGCAATTTCATGGCTCCTTTAGGTTTTTGTGTAAATCCAGGTAACTGAAGTGTTAGCCCTGATTCATCATTGAATAGGGAGGAAGTACACCAAAGCAGATGGTGAAGTCTGGGTACAGTATAAAGGAATTGGGGGTGGGGGGAAGGATCTCATCAGAGCCTCTTTAGTTCTTTCAAAGAATTTCTGTTGTGATTGGTAATGTAAGGGACATTTAAAGGATGATCCTTATTTGAGAAATGTTTCTGAACTAGAAACTTGCCCGCTTTGAGTCCTGTTAATACTCACTGGTGATGATAGCCATTTTCCATTCTATGAGGTCAATTTGGAACTTGAGCATAATTTTATTTCTGCTTCACAGTTCTTAAAATCCTGTTTGGAAATGTCATTAGGAGGATAAGGGATGTAATGAAAAATACGTTTTCTCATGTACCAAATCAAAGTGTATAGTTCGCGGAGCTGGCTATCTATACAGAACAACATTAACAAAATGAATCGGCCGCTTTCTGCATTTGAAGTTGTAGAGTGTAAAATTCAGTGAAACATTCAATAACTGGAAAGATCACATCAGCATCAAGGATGCATTTAACCAGTTTCCTCCTACCATATGACTAGAGTAGAGGCATAGTTTAGAACCAGGAATAAAGGCCGTGAATGAAGTTGAGAATTGTGGGGCTTCCCTGCTGGCTCAGTGGTTGAGAATCTGCCTGCTGATGCAGGGGACACGAGTTCGAGCCCTGGTCTGGGAAGATCCCACATACCGCGGAGCGACTAGGCCCGTGAGCCTGAGCCACAACTACTGAGCCTGCGCGTCCGCAGCCTGTGCTCCGCACCGGGAGAGGCCGCGATAGTGAGAGGCCCGCGCACCGCGATGAAGAGTGGCCCCCGCGCTGGGATGAAGAGTGGCCTCCGCTTGCCGCAACTAGAGAAAGCCCTAGCACGAAACGAAGACCCGACACGGCCAAAAAAAAAAAGAAGTTGAGAATTGTGGGAGGCCTGGATAAAAAAAGTAAGTAGGAATGATGGTGCCTGGAAACCCAGACTTGGACGCAGGTGGAGAGAAACTCACGGAAAGATGGGCCTTTGGGGACCAGTATTTCATAAGAGTGATGCTCTTGTCAGCATCTTCTATTGAAGCCTTAAAGTTACATTTCGAAACTGGCATCTGTTAGACACCCCCCTCCTTAGGGCAAAGGACCTTGTTTTTAGTGGTTGAACTTGCCAGGTCAAATAGAGCGACTATGTTCGATTCCCATGCAGTTTGGCAAAACATAGGGTGGGTGGAAGGAGCTCTCTTTCTAGCCAAAAATTTTAACAGCTTTTTAGCGTGGGAAGTCGTTCCGTAAATAAATGAATCGAATGAATGAATGAACGAATGAAAACGATAAATGGCAAGATTTGTTTCTCCTAAACAGGGTTTGTTTGCTGTCAAGAGGTCTGGCATAATCTTGCTTTCTCTGGTAGAAAATGAAAAATAAAATCCAACAAAATGCACACCTAAGGGGTGTGTTTGTGTTTGTATGTGTTCGTTTCACTATATTATATGAGATTGTTGAACTCACTAGAATGTTTGGAACTATAAACTTAAACCGTTTGGAAATCTTTCTCTGTTACACACTGGCTTAGAGAAATATACGTTTTCGTATAAGACGCCAAGAGCATGAAGTGATGGCATTGCTGGGAAACACACCTTGCCATCTCAAGCAGTAGGTACAACTTTTAAGAATGCAAATGTGCAAAACTGACAGTGGAAGATTACAAGAAGCTCACGTGTTCTCGAATTTTCTCCATCTGAGTTTTAAGTAGGGGCTGTTACTGCTTCTGGCTCTTCCAGGGGATAAAACAGTTTTACAGGACTGACCTTAGTGCAGAATGGACAGTAATTCGAAGCCCTGAGGGGGCTTAAGAAATGAAGGTAGCTTATTGTTTTTGTCAGGGAAAGACCATTGAGCCCCTTAACTGGAAATGCTGACAGGCTGAGCAGAAAGCATGCGTGCTGTACCAAGCACGATCATTATTTTCATTGGCAGAATGTATTACTCACAGTTTTGGGTAGTCTGTCCATTTTGTCGGTAATTTAATCTAGGTCGGAAAAGGCATGGGGTATGACTGCTATTGTGGAGCATCCCTGCAGGCATCCCTGGCAGGGTCCCTTCCACCTTTTAATGAGGAGCCTTGCTTTATGTTGGGGTCCTGCGGTGGCTCACAATATCTATTTTGGGGTGTTTTAACGGGGGGGGGGTTAGCTCTTGAAATCGGACAAGGTGCCTGCCTAAAAGATGATGAGATTTTTTTCCCCCCTTGGTCTCTGCTCCTTGTTAAATTGATAATTAGGTGAGACTTTTAGACACAAGTAAAAATACAGATGACATGGGATTGTGTCGAAGGTGAGATAGCTTTCCTTTCCGAGGAAGAGTAATTCTGAGGATTAGAAATAAAGAATTTGAAGCCAGAAACTTAATACATTTGAGATCTTCTATATTTTTACAGTAATTTCATTTCACAATGTGTGCCAACAATACATGACATCTTGAATAATGTATTTTTACACTCCTTTACCCAAGAATGTACCCAAGCTGGTACATTTGCAAGATGAGGAACTACATGGTGACTTTGTAATATTGCTGCTAAACCCACTCTGTTTCTTGCTTTCCCTGGGAGTGGTGCTCTCATCCCCAACCCCTAACACAAATTCATCTCTTATTCTGGGATAGGTAATGTTCTATATTTTCTGTGAGTTTTCAAAATATTGTAATTTATTAACGTGAGTTGAGACAAGAGTAAATAAAATGGCTGCTCCTTAAATTTTAAAAAATACTAGTGAATTTGGTTCTTTAGAGCATTTTGGGAATATCCTTGGCAAGAAGAAGAAGGCATTTTCACATTTTGTCACATTTAGGTCAGCCAAGGAAGTTGCAGAAAGAATTTTCTAAGCTACATGCTGAATAAGGGGACAGTTGGTTGTGAGGCAGCCTTCTTTTCTATTCGATTCATATATTTGGCAGAAACAGTTTGGGCGTTCTTATTAACTCATTGCTCCACTTACATCATGGAGGGATTTTTGTGGTAGAAATAGGTTCATGTTCTGGTCAAAGTAGAATGAAAAAGGGAAAGGATTGCCTCTTAAGAATAGGGATGAGAGGAACTCAATCATTTATGGTGGTTATATGTGCTGTTTGTTGAACATTAACTATAAATCAGGCACTGGTCTAGGAAACGGTATTAATCTGGGTCCAGTTAAGAGAGAGAAAGCACACAGTAATTTGAAGAGGGAATGTTCAATATAGACTCATTCACTCTAACGGGGGACTCGGATAACAAGGGATTTGCCAGTGAGATTTAAAGAGAATTCTGAAGAGTGTAGGATTAGCAGATACAACCAGCAGTCGCGACACTGAGGCTGAGATAGAGACCCCTAGGAAGAGCCCCCTTCATCCTACCCCAGGCTGAGATGCAGAGTGTGTTGCGGTGGGCACAGTGACTCACTGTGTCAG
This sequence comes from Phocoena phocoena, assembly GCF_963924675.1. Classification (NCBI taxonomy): domain Eukaryota; kingdom Metazoa; phylum Chordata; class Mammalia; order Artiodactyla; family Phocoenidae; genus Phocoena; species Phocoena phocoena. The sequence goes on from NC_089226.1 coordinate 17,423,123, forward strand.
GGAAGTTCCTGTGGTGCTGTGGAAGTTGCTGGAAATCCGCCCTCTAGGATGCTGGGGAAAACTTCATGAGATGGTGTCTCTTTGGAGGCACTTTGATACAGAATTGCCTGAGGAGGGTGCTGGGGAAGCTACGAGCCTCTGGATGCTCTTGGTCACTCTGCTCTGTAGGACCTGGGGAATCGGAGCACCTCAGGAGCTGCATACTGGAGAAGCCTTATTCCTTCTACAGTGTCCCTCCGGCGTCCTCTACTGACAAAGCTTAACATTGTGCCCGTGGGTAAAGGAAAAACATTCAAAGGGCTCAAATCCATTTCCTCAGAGCAGGCAAAAAGGGTGAATTTGAAGTTAAGAGGCAATAAACCAATACCCAGCAAGGAAATCTATGCTTCTTATTTAATCCTAAGGAGAGTAGGACTAGCTATTGTTTATCCCTTTTCAACAGGAGAAGATTAAATGACTTTCAAGGCCATATGGCTAATAAATGGCAGATCCACATTTCAAACCCAGATTTGTAACTTTTAAGGCCCATGTGCTTTCCACTGGCCTCTTTGAAATACAGATGTTTACAGTCCAATCTAGAACCTGATAATGGCACCAAATACCCTTATCTAGATAATATACCAGAGATCACTGTTTAGTTCATCACATAGTTCACTTCCCACTGGTCCTACGGACAAGGGGTGCTATGTTGGTAACCACCTGTTCTGTTTTTACCAGAGTTGATCAGATTTTAAGTTTTAAAGGGATAGGTTGTGCCTATTTCAGTGGAGTCCTGAAGCTTCTTTTTAACCATATCTTAGTCGACTTCAGGCTCCATATCTGTTTGGCCATTTGACAGCTCCCAGGGTTCTCAATGTGGGCTCTCTGGAGAGCAGGGACAGATGATGAGGATGGCTCTTGGCTTTTTATTTGAAATGTTACTTTTTCTTACCCCAGCTTCTCTCCCCAAGACTGCCTTTCCAGGACACCCTGCTCTTGTTTGTTTCCTGGTTGAGACTGAATTTGCAGCCCTGTTCTTTTGGAACCTTTGTGGTCCTATTAGGCTTCTTAGGTTCACCTCATTTGGGATAATAGATTTATTTATACATCAGACTTTTCTAAAAAGAAGTGTCATTTTCGTACTGATTTACGCTATAATTTTTAGAACTACTTTATCTTTTGACTTTAAGTGAATTACTTAACCCCTCTGGGGCTTAGTTCCTTAGTCTGTAAAGGGGGATGGCCTTTCTAAAGCTCCTCTCATCTTAGAAACACTCAGTGCCTATTTGTAGTTTAACATCTTTTGGCAGCAGTTCCAAACACGTGAGCTTTCGGTTGCCTGATCCCGTCCCTGGCAAGTAGCCGATGAATTACAAATAAGTGGAAAACAGTATGATGTACTGATGAGAATGGGCTTTGAAGTCAGATCCACAAGGATTGAAATCTTAGCACTAAAACTTCGTTGTTAGGAGACCTTGGCCAGTAATTTATTTTTCTGTGTCCTAGCCTTTTATTTTGTGTAATGGCCACAGCAATGCCTGTCCCATTATATTCATGTGGAGTTAGAGAAACCATACATGTAAAGCACTTTATATAGCTACTGACACATAATAGGTGTCTGTAAGTGATAGATACTATTATTACTGTAAAATCGTAAGCTCCTTAAAGCCAGGTCCCCATCTTGGTCATCCTTGAATTGACTGTAGTTAGTTTTTGATATCTAACCGGCACTCGGTAACATCATCGTTTTGAACTGAAATGCTTACATCCACTAGGGGAGTCCTTTGCAAGCTGAGTCTCTTTATAAAGTAAACACTTTTCGTATGAATAATCACCCTCGAGTTTATCTATTTTATAAGCTTTATTGCCCATATTCTTCTGTTGTAAAGCAGTACATCTTTATAATTTTATTAAATTCCTTGTTAGTAATATTCTGTCTGATGACATGATTTTTTTAAACCACTCTTACATGGCATGGTAGTAATAGTAGTAACATTGTTAAGGATTGACTATGTGCTAGTCATTATTCTAGGCAGTTTACACATACTCATCCTTTAATGCTTACAACCCTCTTATGATCTCCATCGTCTAGATGAAAAACGGAGGCACCCGCAGGTTAAATAACTTGCCTCAGGTCACGCAGCTGGAGCAGTCTGGATCCAGAGTTGCTGCTCTTCACTCCAGTACTGAGTTACTTGGTTCAACTCTAGTTTTGAAACACTTCATCAGAGGTCACTGATGAAAATCCAATCAAACTCAGATCAGCTCAAGTCTAGAAGGAAAGGGAAGGTGTAAACTTCAAAGCAGCTTGACATAAATCTGTTTTTAAGCCTTTAAATATATTTATGGGGGATTACCTTCCCGTTTCCAAATAACTTCTGAAATCACGATGAGCAAAAGCCAAACACATGTAACTTTTATGTTTTAATACTAGAACTGTCTCTGATACCAGGGTCTCTGGCAGTCATTATTTGTCTTCGTGCATGCCTCATCTCTCCCCTCTGCACCCCTGTCCCCCAAAACAGAACGACAGCCATGACAACCTCAAGCTCTATGGATGTCCATCTTCCCTACACGGGATCTAGGGTTCGCTTCTCTCTCTAGTGTCCTGATCTGCTTACTGAGGTTGTCTTTGCTATGTGAGTAGCCTTTTAAATATGAGAAAGATAAAGAGGATTTGATTTTCTACTGATAATGTGAAATATTAGTAATTTTAATTCCACAGTATTGGTAAATAAGAAAATGGGACCAATGGCTTATTCTCCATTGAGAATGTGTTAATGAGGTCCCTGCCTCTTGACAATTTGGAGATAGAGACCTGAGAACTCGGGAACCTGAATGAAGTGTGTGTTTAGATGCCAACAGTTTATTCCATCTCTCCCTTATTCTAGTAACAGCATGATTTCACTGTTAGGGAAAAGATTGGCTTGGTAGACTTCAGGAACCACTTTAGTCAGCGTGGATAAATGAAAAAACACAAGTGATCAGCTTTCATCATGACAAATAGAAACTGTCATTTAATTTTGATCCCCAATTATACAGCTCCGGGACCAATTTTTCAGGTGGAATGTTGGAGCCATTAAAAAGAAATAAGTAAACTATACCATATTCCATCATTTTTCTGGCAGCTAACCAATGATCTGTAGCCATATTACATGTACGTTTTTATAGAGATATTTTTCTCTTAAGTTTGTAGAAGACTTTAGTAACTCTTTACTGATTTCTTCTGGAATGCATTTTTCCAAATGAATTTTCTCGTTATCACTGGGTGTTGGTTGGGATTTAGTTCTTATTTTTGGCTGGCCACTATTTTCATCTTTTATGTTCTTCGATTACTAGAATTGCATGGAGCGGTGTTTTTTTAAATTCCAACTAGAGTTATGTTAATGGTCCTAATGTTGGCTACAGACTGTGTTCATTTGGATTTCAGAATATGATTTATTGGAAATATGATACATATATAAAACCCAACCAACCATCTCTTGTCTCCTACTTTGACAAGATACTGAAAAACACAGGAACTCCCTTCTCTGCTCTTGTAGCGTTTTGTCCTTTGTTCTATTTATTGTAGTACTTCATATGTCATGTTATAATATTACATCTGATTTCATGTTCTCTAGTAATCTGAAATGCAGGGACTATGGGCACCTTACAATTTGGCTGTCTTATCTTTGCATCCACCAACACAGCTGAATGCCTGGTACATACTAGATATGCAAAAACTATTTTTTTGGAAGACTGATTCAGTGCTTTCTTTTTTCCCTGGGGGGATATTTATAATTAAAAATTCTTCAACAATATTGAGATCCAGCATCTTCTGAGGACACTAAAATCCTTCATAACCATGTGTTTAATCATTTTTATTCCATCTAGAAAAATTTTGCACCTGGCAGGTAGTCTTTGAATTTTATAGGTGAGATAAATTGAGAGCAAAGGTTACTAATGATTTGCCAGATATTGAGAACTCTGATGATATCACTTACATGTGAAAAGAAAATATGACACAAATGAACCTATCTATGAAACAGAAACAGAAACAGGGACATAGAGAATAGACTGGAGGTTGCCATGGGGGAGGAGGGAGGGATGGATTGGGAGTTTGGAATTAGCAGATGCAAACTGGTATATGTAGAATGGATAAACAACAGGGTCCTACTGTATAGCACAGGGAGCTATATTCAACAGCCTGTGATAAACCATAATGGAAAAGAATATGAATAAGAATGTATATATGTATGTATAACTGACTCACTTTGCTGTACAGCAGTAATTAACTAACGCACGTTGTAATTCAACTATACTTCAATTAAAAAAAGAAAGAAAGAAAGAACGAACTTTGGAGAGAGGCATTGCTGGGATTGGAACCTTTGACTTCTGGCTTCCAAACCAAAAGAGGTTTGGAAAAAACTCCAAATTACACTGATTTGGGGCTTTGTGCTCAGATTGTACAATCTGCCACTACATGTATCATCAAAAATACCAGTGATTATTTTTTTGATGTATCATCAAAAATACCAATGATCAAAAATAGCATGATTAATGTATAAAGCGGTGGTAGGAGTGATGGTTAGAAAACCAGGTGGTTTTGGCTTTTGGAGAAGCTGGTTAATGGATGAGGCCTATTAGCTGCGTCTATCTACATGTGTTCTTTTGGTTTTTTTTCTTCGTTCATTCACCTAATTCGTAAATCATGGGAGCCTTTGGCTCAGAGCTGGAGAATGTTTGTATCTACTTGACGTTAGCATCAGAATAGTTAAACTTAGTTTTCAACAAAAGAGGTCCTGGAGTGTATTGTGAACGATCCGTGGCATTTTCTTCAGATGTATGCCTTGGCATATGCTTGGAGGAGAAATGATACCCTCTGGTATCTACTTATAAATCTGTCATCTGGTACTGTTACCATTAGAATATGTGAGTAAGCTTGTAAACATGCTGATGAGAGGACTCTTTGGGCGTGGAAACTTGTTAAGTAAAAGGTGTTAGATCATCTATCTTGTCCTCAGGGGTTCTGGGCTAAATAGCTGCACGTATCCTTATTAATGCCTGTAGACTTCTGCTTCTGAAGACACAAATAGTCTTTTGTAAGAGTTGCTATAGTTTGAAGTTTCTTTTAGACAAGCTGTTTACTGGGAATATGAATATCCTAATACTAGCTTTGCAAAGAGCAAAAAACTTAGCAGTTGGGGAATGTTTATCCGAGTTTCTTTTCCATACTCATAGGAGGAGTGAATTCAATGAAATAAATATACACGATTGCTGATCTGTCATAAATCATCGCTTGTGGTAGGTGTCTATTTTTAAGGCTACATTAGGTCTTCTGATGGGAGGAAGAAATTTTGGATTTGGTTAATGTACCTGCGCTGATGGAGAGACGGTAATATTCTGTCTATTTTCTTGTGTTACAAATGACGACTTTTCTCGTGGCTTGTTTTGGGGGTGTGGGGATTTGGAATTGGTGAGTCACAGAATTGCAGAGCTGGGAGAGACCTCAGCATAAAGCTTAGAAGTGGACCTTTTCATGTTTAGATAGCCATACTAGAATGGTCTTACATATATTATGATGATATTAATTATTCTCTGTAACATCCACTCATCGGTCCCTTGCCTTGCATCCCAGAGTCTAATCCTTGCTTGTCACTGTCCATTTAGTGTGACATCCTTGACTGTGCACATTCTTGTTTTGTTTCCTTATATATCAGATTTTATTTTTTTGTTCTGAGATTTTCTTTTTTTTTAAATTGAAGTATAGTTGATTTACAATGTTTTGTTAGTTTCTGTGATATAGCAAAGTGATTCAGATCTCTTTATATATACATATATATATATATTCTTTTTCATATTCTTTTCCATCATGGTTTATTACAGGATATTGAATATAGTTCCCTGTGCTATACAGTAGGACCTTGTTGTTTGTCCATTCTATATATAATAGTTTGCATCTGCTAATCCCAATCTCCCAATCCAACTCTCCCCGACCCGCCCTCCCCATTGGCAACCATGAGTGTGCTCTCTTTGTCTGTGAGTCTGTTTCTGTTTTGTAGATAAGTTCATTTGTGTCAAATTTTGATTCAACATATAAGTGATATCATATGGTATTTGTCTCTCTCTGTCTGACTGCCTTCACTTAGTATGATAATCTCTAGGTCCATCCATGTAGCTGCAAATGGCATTATTTCATTCTTTTTTTACGGCTGAGTAATATTCCATTGTGTATATATCAGCTGTTTTAACATCTCTATGCCTTTGTCACATCCTGTGCCCTCGACCTTCCTTGTCATCCTAATCACGCCCTCAACCTTCCTTGTCATTCTAATCATTAAGTCGTTCAATTCAGAAGCCAGTTCCTCAGTACATCTATTCCTGTCATTGTTTCTCCATCCCCTAATCCCCAGGTAGAGTTAGATGATCTCACCGTGTTGTGCCCAACTCCCCTCTCCCCTTCAGCCTGCCTCACACCTCCCTTCCCACTTAGAACATGCCTTTTATCTGCCTGTACTTTCTGTATACTTTAGTATACGTTCCTATTTGTTCATCAGGCTCCATGCTGGACTGACTTCTGTGAAGGCAGGGATCAGATCTCAATGCATCATAGAATTTGGGGTTCCTACTACAGTGCCCAGGTCTTAGTAATTTATGTTACGGAGTGTGTATTGTTCCTGTCAGCTTAAAGTGGAAGTAACTATCACTTTTCTTGTTTTTTCCTGTAGGTGCAGCTTTTAAGACACCTGATTACATGTTGCTCATTGAACTTAAGATCAACCGAAACTCTTAGGACTGTCAGAGTTGCCTGATCTAGGGTTTTACATAATACTGGGGATTGTAAAATAACAAGAGGTGTGCTGAAGGGGCCCCAGAACAGCTTTTCATTGATTTCAGAGTCCATATTGTTTTCTGAAAATATTAACCTGTGGTATCCAGGTGGTTGGTGTGCATGAGGGTCAGTATTTTGCTCACTTTCTATGAAGTTTGATCGTTTTCACAAATTGACTAGCACCATGAGCAATTTTCTCACTTGAAGAAATAAATCCCTTACCGGGTCTTCCATGTCATGAGAAAAACTCACCTGTTATTCCCAAGCAGTGAGCCTAATCTTTTTTCCAGTGTTTTTACAGTTCCGTGTAGGAGTTATAATTATTATTAAATGTCTTGGTAGAAATCAAAGAGTATTCTAGTTTTCTTTCAGTCTTGTTTTTGTCTTATGGCATATTCAGTATCTCTGTAAGCTTTATCCATTTTTATGGCATATCTGAGTGGCCTTCAAGGCATTCTCTTCATTGTCAGAGTTCCACCCTTTGTGGTGCATATCCCCCTCTTTTCATGTAAGGGGTGAGGCCCTCAACCGGCAAGACCATGATATCTACACCTACAGGGAAAGGCCTGAGAAGGCAAGGACTTCACTCTCTCGGGGCCTAGTCATTTGTTTTACTTTTTTTTTTTTTCCAGTAAAAAAAAGACATATTTCTATTCCATATTTCTAAGAGTGATTGCTAAAATCTTGAACTAAACATAACTTAGGTTATTGTCCTCGAAGAATGAAAGCCAGAGGGCCACTGAATATCCACAGCTTTTTCAGAAGCTCCAAAGGAAAACTTCAAGAAGCAGCGTCAATTCAATCATTTTTCAAATGGTGGCCTCCTGGTCGCATTGAACCTAGCGACTCACTCCGTGGAATAAATGGTGTTTCCCCCAAATTCACCTTTGCTGCCTGCATGGAGTTAGTTAATACATGGATACTTGCATATGACAAGGAACAGTTCAAGGCTCTGGAGTAGTAAAGCACCCTATTGCATTTAGTTAATTACTTTGAGATTTTCCTGGGTGGAGTGCATAATTTCTTTCTTTATATTTGATTTATTTTTCACTCAAGAATTTAGCAAGTATTTACTGTGCGCCCATCGTTTACCAGGCACCATGCTGGATATTGGGAAATATTGGTTAACAAGACAGAATCTCTGCCCTCCAAGAGCTTAGGGTCTAGCGAGAATACAGGCAGTGAAACAATTATAGCATATTATGTATGGTAAGTATAGGGAAAATCTCTGTCAGGAGATGAAATGTTTGCTGTTTAGCATATTGATACATATTGATACAGTGATGATATATTCTGAACCAAAATCCCACAACAGATTATGGGAAATGAAGATTACGCCAAGTAATTTTTTTCCCCAAGACCAAGTAGGTGTGGAAATGTTGCAAATACAGTTTGGACATTTCGGTGATTTATGAGTACCAAGGAGTAGAATATTTGAAATCAGACCTGCCTTGGCAAACCCAGGATAAATGTTTGCTATACTTTCTGGTTTCTGCCACTTGTAGAGCTGCTAATACAGGGAACAGATTTTAAAAATTTACGAGCATAAAATAAATTCTGTTATTACGAGCATAACAGAATTTATTAAAAATTTGATTCACTTTAGAAATTCTGAACCCAACTCCAGTGTTTTGATGGGAAAAAATAAACTAGAAAAAAGTGAGCAATTGTTCATGCTCTCTGTGCAGATATTATGAAAAGACCTTCTGTTCTACTGGAGTGTAATGGTTTCCCTCTCTCAAAACACCACTTAGCTGTGCTTTGTCACTAGAGTTGATCTGACAGTTTCCCATAGATAACCCTGAAACGAGTATACAGTCATGACTTTGCATAATAATTGTATGCCTTTAATATTGCTGAGGTCAGCATGTGGACATCTCTGCAAAACATTAATTAAAGAATTAGTTCTCTTAAGCTGCTATCTGTCAACAGAACACATCCTTTGAGGCCACTTTGTGGCCACAAATAGAAATGTGTACTGCTTCAGTGTATTAATCCACACCAGTCAGTGATCCACAGGCCAACAAGGGTAGTATGGAAGAACTAGAAGGCAAACATATTTGACGTCATGAATGGTTTCTAGAAGAGAGCAGCTATCTGGTCTACCTCTTCCCTGCAGTCAAGTCACCTAAATCATCCAAGATGGGTACCTATCTAGACTCTTTTTAAGATGCCATGGCACCAAATCTTTGGAAATATGGTCTTCCTTGTGCCCATAATATTATCTTTCCCTCCACCCCATTCCTTTACATTTTGGCCAGTTTTTTCTTTGGGAGGTAATGGTTAGCCTTTCCTTATAAAATAATTTCACAAGAGCCCCGTGTTGAAGTAGTGCTGGGGGCTTAATAGATTTCATGTTTGAAAAGTCCTTTGATTTGGAATAAGTTTTGTAACTGCTTTGCGTGGCAGGTAGAAGCGCCACTGATGACTCACTGAGCCACTCTCAGAGTGGGTGCTCTGTTGATAGTGTGCCACCTTTAATACTGCTTGACAGGATTTAACCACACATGCAACAAAATCGATGCCGTCTAGAGCACAGATGCACTTGATCTATATGTTTGTCTTCCTTTAACTGATGCAGGCAAAAAAACCCATCAGATAGTTTCTTGGTTAATACAGCTTTGTTCTGATATATTTGGGGGTACATATGGCCAAGGCCTGAAACAAGGGAGGTATTTACCCGTCTGGACAATCAATAGTCAATATGCAGCTAAAACATGCTACAAAAGGAACCCGGTTCTTTGGAACAAACAATATTATGTCAAAGTTCTCTAACAGTTTATTAGTATCATTGAAAACTACAGCCCACTAAAAATCATAAATGATCATTTTAATGAAAGCTGCATCGTTTGTGAGTGGCACATACCTATAAATTTTTGTAGTAAATCAGACATAAGGCTGATGGTTCTTCTTTCTTCTTCTTCTTTTATTTTTTTACCCCTTCCAAACCTCCATGAACAGTTCTGACTGTCTGATTTGTTTCATCGTTTTCCTTCCACTGCCTGTAGAACATCTCCTGGAAAATAATGCTTGTCCTGTCAGTTTCCAGAATCAGCAGCAAACCAAAGTGTGTGCTCAAGGTAGATGTCAGCACTATACTGCTGCCGCCACCAGGCTACTGAGAGACAGAATTAATCCTGTACTGGTAAAATTCACTTTTAAAAAAGATCTGGACGCCTCGATTCAGGAATAGGAAGTTCATCCCAAAAGGGACCAAGCGGAACACCAGCAAAGATGTGATTTTTGGACCGAGGGCGCAAATAGAGCATGATGATTGCTTGTTATTTAGTGAATGATTCTTTGTTCTGAGACTAGGTTATACTGTTGTGCTGGAAGCTCACAACAGATCAATAGTAATTTTGTTATGGGCCAGATGTCAAAACAGAAATATGCTCTCAAATCCCACTGACTTGCTATGACAACTAGTATGCTAAAATACATTCACTCAGCAATTAGGCGTTTCACAATACTCCCCTAGTTCTGTTTTCTTTCATGTGGAGCCTTAAAGCTAGGCGTTGTTAGCAGAGATTCTCCTGTTTTTGTTTTCCTTTCTCTAGTACCTACTTCTTTTGATCGAGAGTAGAAGAAACCTCCCCAAACTCTCCCTTTTTCTCCGCCCTGATAATGAGTTAGGTGATGTCTACACTGTAACTTCTGGTGACAGGTATCATTTTCATGGCAATAAATAAAATCTGAAGTAGGAAAGTGGTTCTGAAGGAAGGCCAGCCAGCAAGAAGTGTGTTCTTTGTTTAGTTCCTCTGTCATCCAACTTTGAAGTTGTAATTTTGGTCTGATTAGGATTTGGGAGTTAAACATTTTCTGATGAAAGGGAACTTCAGGGATATTGACTTGCTTCTTGCTTTGGTACATTCCCGTTTCTCTGTTCTGCTTCTGTCTTTTGTGAAACTGCTGAGTATCCACCAGCTTTTGGGTAGGATTAGGACAGCATTCTGTACTCATGAACACTTCTTGTGCTGGTTTGTTTTTATAGAAATATTCATAATAAAGCCGGTGGCAACAACTGGCAGATTTGGGCAGCTACGGCTTGGCAGTGTGATTTAAGATGGTGTTAGCTTCTTAAGTCTGTTTGGTCTTGTCCTTGTGTCTTGCCTATCTGGGCCTAGCCTTCTTCCTCCTCTTGTCCCCAAAACAGGAAAAGGAAAAAGAGAAAGGCTTTCTTTTTCAGACCATGAAAGGATTGAACAAGCTCAGAATTTATGTGTTCAGTAATGATAGAACTTTCCATTCTACCTTTGGGCAAGTCTTGCATTTCTTACCATTACGATATCTTTTTGGAGTAGAAATATCTCCAAGTGGGAAGAAACATTACATCCAAGGATGTAAGTCCTCTTAGAACTTAATATACCCTGCCAGATTTTGTTGTGTATTAGTATATATAATCCTTGGTGTTGCCCTGCAGATTTCTCCAACAGACATTTTACTCACAAGAAGGATTACTCTCATTCTGTTGTTCTTTCATATCTTTATTGTCCGTGCTATTCAGAGCATTGAAGCTGCTGGGAGTAAAGTAAAGAGAACAAAGTTCAAATCAGACTCAGGTACCTCTTTTATAGTAGCTCTTCAGTCTATTGACTGACCACTGAAAGAGGGCCTTTTTAAAGCAAAAATTAAGTGCACAGTTACTGCATTCCAGGCTCTGTTAGAAACAGAGGGGACTGCATGATTAGTTTATATTTCAGAAACTTATAAGCAACTCATCATACGTGAGGCACTGTGCTTATTCTCCTGGGTTGCAGGGGTGGGTGGGTTTGCTTTCATTTATCCTCATTCTCCTAGTTGGTTCTTCTGAAAACTAAGTGCATAAATTACCAATCATGGGACAGAAAAGCTAAATGGTCCACTGAGAGTTAAGGTCAAGTCTTGGACTCGTGGGCCAGAGCTCACCGATTACACTTTTTGTCGTTGCTGTTACCTCAGCTGTATTTAAGTCCCAAAGAGTCAAAGTACATAACAAAGGAACTTGAGACATAGAGCAGAGTCAAGAAGAGAGTACCAGGTGGGTCCCCCCACCCCAAACAAAATTCAGTAAATAGGTAGGGGTTGGATTTGAGAGTGCAGTTATTATCTGAGAGCAAAGCAGAAAAGACACTCAGGTGGGTGACATGTTTTCAGGAACACTTTTGGAAAAAGCTCTAACAATATTTACCCAAATTAAAAGATAGAAAAGATTTCAGAATTAGAAAAAAAAGAAGAAAAATGTGTGACCATCTTGACCCTTTGTGTCGTATGATGGACATAAAGTAAGCATTTCTTTTTTTTTTTAATTGAAGTCTAGTTGATTTACAATATTGTGTTAGTTTCAAGTATATAACAAAGTGATTCAGCTTTATATATATATATATATGTGTACATATATATATACTTTTTCAGATTCTTTTCCATTGTAATAGGTTATTACAAGATATTGAATATAGTTCCCTGTGCTCTACAGTAGGACCTTGTTGTCTATTTTATGTATAGTGGTGTGTATCTGTTAATCCCAAACTCCTAATTTATCCCTTCCCATCCTTCCCCTCTGGTAACTATAAATTTGTTTTCTATGTCTGTGAGTCTGTTTCTGTTTTATAAATAAGTTCATTTGTATCATTAGGTAAGCATTGCTTTATGTGAGGAATGTATATATATATGTAAGATGTATATATGTGTATGTATACGTATACCGTATGTAAATAAATTTTTTTCCTAATTTAGTTTATTGGGCTGAGTGGGTCAGTGAATAAGCTGAAGAGCAGAAGATAGTTACCTTTCTCAAGTTCAGAGCCCCCATCACCATGATATATATTAGCCTAAACCCTGTTGCCTAGTGTCTTTGTAGAGATATTCAAGTAGTACCATGTATGGTTTTCCAGAGGGTCTTGTAGGTTTCTTAAATGTTCACCATCATGTACTAAGCTTTTTCGAAACCCGAAAATAATTGGTCTATGTCAGGAATTGGAAAACTTTTTCTGTAAATATTTGAGGCCTTTTGGGCCATAGGTTTCTGTCACACTGAGTCCACTCTGCTGTTGTAATGTGAAAACAGCCATAGGAAATGTGTATGAGTGTGGCTGTGTTCCCATAAAACTCTATTATGCATACTGGAAATCTGAATTTCATGTGTCATGAAGTATTCTTCTTTTGACTTTCGTCAACCATTTAATGATGTAAAAATCACTCTTAGCTCTCTGGCTGGGTTTGGCCCACAAGTAGTAGTTTGCCAACCCCTGCTCCAGACCCTCTACTGTTCATGTTTCCCAGCCCATGTTATTAATTAATCTGAAGCTTTACCATGTTATAATGAAGTGTGGTAGCAACTATGTAAGAAGGTGAAACATTCACGATAATCCTTATAGAACTGATACTCTAATCAGAACTCAACTTTTCTGAAAATCTCTTGTAAAGAGTGTAGTTCATTCCATTTGAATTGGGGCTGGGTAGGAAGTCGGTGGCTTGCAGAGTAGGAAGGGAGAGGTGAAAACCAGCAAGAGTGACCAGGTCCTTGCCTCCCACCAACAGTGTGTTAGTGCTGCAGACAGATTACCTCACTTAATCCTCACAAGATTTGCCTGAGGGGAGAACGGTTTTCACCCCATTGTACAGATGAAGAAACCAGGCTTGTAGAGTTCAGAAACTTGAAGGTAAAATAGTAAAGGGCAGAGCCTGGATTCTAACCTAGCTGAGGCCAGGTGGGTAGTCGGAGTAGGAAATGAAAATCACTTGGCTGATTTAGAGCACTGTAGCTGGGGGCCTTGCATATGGTAGGTCCTGGGTACCTGTTATCGATGTGTCTGTTTTAAAAGAGAAGGGAGGGGTGATGAGGGAAGTTATAATAAGACCTTAGGGACTAAAGAATTCGATACCTTTGTCAGAGATTCAGTTGAACCTTGTAGTCAGTCTATATCTTGTCAAGCCAGAATATGCTTTTGGAGACCAAAGAGGAGTCATAAAAAAATAAAAGTTCAGAGAAACTCATGTATTTAAAAATGTGGCAAATCATAGACACGGAGAACCCAGTGTGAAGGTCCTTACTCCTGAGTTCATGAATTCCCATTTGATGGCCAGAATGTTGTGTTTTAGAAAGCTAGAGGAAATTTTTTGACTCATTGCCAGTCATTTACTTAAACTTAAAAGATCTTAGCATTAAAGTTACTTACTTGAAGTGCTGGCAGGCTAATAAATTCGGGGGACTATTTTAAACATTGTCAATCTAAGATGTAATCCTATTAAAATAATGGAATATTTTCTGAGTGGAGAATGCGCTCGTCTTCCTGTCCACAGCTCGCAAGAGAACAACATAAAAGGAATCCCAGAATGTCCTCTGAGCATCATTGAACCAACTGACGTAGTTGCACAGAGTGGTTCTCATCAGCAAAGAATTTCCTTGGCTGTACCTCTTTGAAAGGCAAAACCCCACCGTAGTGACAGGTTTATTCTAATAATGGGAAAGGGGGTTTCTGTTTGGAATGATCCCTTATAGGTCCTGGGAACTTTCCTGGTTTATTAATTTATGCTCATTTCTCTGTGTATTGAAGATCCTGTGTAACTTGAAATGTTTGCATTTTCTTCCTCCTGTTCGTTCCTGGGGCTCCTCTTCACCCAGCAGTGTGGGTTACCCTGAATTAAATTGGTTTATGGCATGCCATTTTCGGTAAAACTCTGCAAAAGGAATGGTCACATAACTCAGAAAGGTTTGCCCTTGGAGTGATTTAGTCATGCTAGATGATAGCTGAGGAGGCTTATTGACTTTGAGCTCCCTTTGGAACAAGATTCAGAAAGCTTGGCACTTCTGTGGCACCTGGGAGACACTCAGTTGAATAGAGCTACGGAGAAAGCGTTTCAGTTATTGGCATTTTTCCTAATGCATTTTGTATGTGTCTATACCGCAGGGAGAAATGTGTGGTTATTGTTGAAATATTATCTACATGGCTTTGCAGAAGAAAAGGCACCGTACAACAGTCAACACATTAAGTTTCACGGAGTTGTAATGGTTTGGGGACTGTGCATCTGGGGGTATTATTTGGATACCCTTATTGGACTTACAAAAGCTCTTAAAGGGACCTTGAACTTGACAAGTTGGACCTTGAACATGCCGTGACTTGGAACGTTGTTTAAATACTAGTATTCTTTTTGTTCACTTGGTTTTAACTAGGAAGCTAGGCCTTGATCATCTAAGTGTGCTGTGCAAACCTAGGGTAGGAAATCAAACACTCAGAAGTGGACAGAAGTTAATTTCTTTCTCCTTCTGCACAGATAGACTCCTGTTTAAATAAAAATGTGTGTGGACAGATTTTTGTTTGTCATGTGTGAGCTGGGCATGTTGTGTTAGTCTAAAGGGAGCAGTTTTAAGTGGGTGGATGTGTCAGACCCTCAGGCTATCAGAGCCACCTTATTCATTTCCACAAATCTCTTCTCCTAGGACAGCATTGCCGGAAGTTTGGATAATTGATTCTCCTGAGCAATACAAATATTGGGATTCTTAATCATTCCAAGAGATGGTCAGAGCTACTGCTTTTATATTTTAAAAACATTTGTTTACTCTTCTCAGGCATTCATTAAGCACTCATTGATCAACAGTCTACCATGGGCCAAGCTCTAGGCTAGATGCTGAGGATGCCAAGAGGGAAAAAGGCAGAATCTCTGACCTCACAGCCCACTAAGGAAGGCAGATCCCAAATGGACAATTGCAATGCATGCAACAATTAATTTGTTTTTATTTAATGAGTATGTGCTAGGTGCTGGGTGGAAGAGGCCAGTGGTGAGCAAAAGCAGACTTGGCCTCTGCTCTAATGCTCCTTGCGGTCAAGGAGCAATTATTAAATATTTTAATATAATTATTTATTAAGCAAACATCACACAAATGTACAATTATAACGTGGTCCAAGTGTCTTGGAGGAGAAACCTATGGTGCAATGAAATTGTAAACTAAGGGAACTTGATCTGGTCTAGACGGCCAGAGTGGGCGTCACCGAGGAGTGATGATTGAACTGTGGTCTGAAGAAGGGCCGGTGTGAGTTAACCAGGCTATGAAGGGTTAGAAGAGCTTTTCACAGGGAACCAGGTGCATTGAAGGAATTGAAAGAAGGCCATTGTGCCTGGAGTCAGAGGGGCTGGGACAGAGAGGCAAGTGGAGAGGCGGGTAGTAGCCAGATTGCTCAGGGCCCTGCAATCTGTGGGGAAAGATTGGGGGCTTTATTCTAAGAGGCCTGGGAAGGCTTAGAGGGGTTTTAAGCAGGTAGGAAGAGGTAACATGATCCTAGTCATTTTCTGGAAAAGATCACTTTGGCTACAATGTGGAGGGGTGTGAGTGGACGCAGATAGGTACCCACAGTTTAGGAGGCTACTGTCTGGACAGGAGCGGGCAGTGGCTTGTATTAGGGTAGTGGTGGGGGGCAAGGAGAGAAGTGGGTGAACTTGAGCCGTATTTAGGGGCCATATCTACAAGCTTGGTGATGGATTGGGTATGGGCTGTGAGGAAGAACGATGGTCCAAGGACGACAGAGTCAGAGGTCATTTAATGACATTTTGTACTGATGCATTAAATAATCGGAAATATTTTATTTCTTATTTTACTTCTCCAAGATTAAACTTTGTGTATTTTTTTTATAGTAGTTGTCAATCTATCTTCCAGTTTTCTGAGACTGTTTTGTATCTTTAAGAAAGGAGGGCTTCCCTGGTGGCACAGTGGTTGAGAGTCCGCCTGCCGATGCAGGGGACACGGGTTCGTGTCCCGGTCTGGGAAGATCCCACATGCCGCGGAGCGGCTGGGCCCATGAGCCATGGCCGCTGAGCCTGCGCGTCCGGAGCCTGTGCTCTGCAACGGGAGAGGCCACAACAGTGAGAGGCCCGCGTACCGCAAAAAAAAAAAAAAAAAAAAAAAAGAAAAAGAAAGGAAATTGCAGTTCTTACCCCTCCTGCTCCTATTAATATAATTAGGGCAGTGGAAGTGCTCAGTTATGAGTCCAGAAAGAAGTGCAAAAAGACGCAGACCCAAGCCAGAAGATCTCAGAGTAAAATATTTTCAGCAATGTCAGCAAAATGTAAAGATCCCATCAGAAACAAACACGAGCTCCTTCCCACCTTCCCTGCCGATTTTAATTCAGAAAATTTAAATAATTTTTCTCATGTCAAAGATAAGTGAAAATACTAGGGAGCCTTTTTATTCTTTATAAACTGAAGTTGGAGTAATTTCTTTTATCTGGAGGAGAGTTATTAAATTAGCTGTCAGCTGTGCTACACAGGTGGATGGTAACTTTGGAATGAAATGACCAAATCTCTGGTCCTGAGGCATTCATTTTAATCTCTGCTTTCCATTGAAATAGGCAAAACATGAAATGTTGAGATAATAGCACTAAAATTCCAGGTAATTGCTTTTGTTAGCTCAACTCATGTTTACTCATATTAATTACTGAAATTTGATAACCTCTTTGTTTTCTACTTAGCATGACTCTGAATGCAGGAACAGAGCCATCAATCAGGTAGGCGGTTCTCACCAAAGGCAGGACTCCTTTGCTTTGATGTTGGCAGCTTAAGGCTAATTCCCTCTGCTTGATAGGTTTATAATTCAAGAAGATGTGATTTAATGTTGATGGAATTTATTTTTGAAACGCATATGAGGACAAAAGCCTTTCAAAGTAAAAACTGAAGTTTCGAGGTAAATCTTAAGTAAACAGAGGCTGTCAGGCTCTCTCAACACCCAATTTTAGAGATCTCTGTAGAATCATGGACCTGTGCCATGCATGTCCACCCTTTAGCTGGAGGCGATGAGGAAGTGAAGAGAGAAAATGCAGGCGCTCTGGAGTTTTATGAAGAAGGTAGGCAATTAAAGGCATCAACGTCTTCCTTTCCTCTCTTTCTAAATTTGTTTCACATTACCTTCTTTTCCTTGTAACATTTTATTCATGGTATTCCCTAAATAACAAAAAGTTGTCTTTCCAAAGGTGACCCTGAAATATTAAAATTTTTAATATTTCATTTGAACTATAAGTTTGTAGAGTTTGGAAAAACCCTGAGCTCTTTTTTTTCCAACCTGCTGATTCATACATTTTTTCAGCCTCTCATTCATCTCATTTATACATTCATCCCCTCAGGAAGTGTTGAGTTCCAGGCACTGCTCTGCGCCTGGGGTTAAGTAGGTAACAAACCACACTAAGGCTTTGCCCTCAAGGACATCTTTGTTTTGGACACTACTATTATTAGTACCACCTAAAATCACCTTATTTTTATTTTTTTGGTAACCTCATGGCACTGGCAACTCAGTAGAGCTCACCAGACAAACTTAGTACCTGCTGTTTGATGAAAATTGTACCAAAATAAAATACACAATTCTCTTCCTTTTAAAAAACATAGGAGATTGAATTCCATTTTGTGTAAATGACCTGAGATCTTGTAGAATACTGATTAACATGTTTTACTTAGAGACCATTCATATGGATTGGTTGTTTTGTCTCTTCTACACTCAGAGAGATTGCTATGCTTTTCTGAGTTCTCAATAATTTTTAAAAATAGTTTTTCTTGTCTTTTCTTTTGCCCTCAGCTTTTTCTTTCCCCTTAAAATTTTTTTTTGTTTTGATTTTGTTGTAGGCTGGAAAACTAGATAACTAAGACTACTAGATGTGTATGAAAAGTATGTTAATGTAGTACATGGTGACAGCCCATCGTCTTGCACTTAATAGAGTTAAGTGTTGTCCATGACTTACGTAGGACTTAAGTAGGCCAGTGACATTTGAGTGACTTAGATGCTCCCCTGTGAAGCTCTGACACTCCCTCTGATGCTCTGGAAAGCTGGGCTTGCTGGATACGTGGCCTCATAGATAAGATATTACTAAAACAATCTTGCCTAAGGCATGTTCCAATCCTTTGAGGATTGGAACCTCTTAACTATAATGAAGTATAATGTTTTATAATTTTATCCTTTCTGGTTTCCATGCATGCGTGGACACACACACACACACACAATGCTAGCTTTTTTTTTCTCTACAGCCAAGCTTTGGTGAGTGAAGTCTTTAAAATGATATCTCTACATTCTGTCAGTTGTATATTAAGAATTATAACAAAGCAAGGAATTGTGAAAATAAGAATTGAGGAGCTTGTAGACAATTGCAACACTTCTCGACTGGATACTGGGTTACACGAACACATAACATATTGATTTGGGGAGTAAGAGCTATATATGGTTCAGATGCGAGCTATGACAGATGGGGGTTCACTAGCAGCAAATCTGATGACTTCTAGGCACAGTTCCAAACACAAAAAAATTCACCAGATGCAAGGACTCTTGCCATTCTTAATGGATTCACTTTTATATAAATGAGTCCAATTTATATATTTTCTCCCATGGCCAATCATCCTGAAGGTGTTATAAGAATTACATTTTATTATTTTTCCATTTAATGGATGTATTGCCATGTGGTAGGTAGTAAGGTAGTTATATTGGTAAAGTTGGCTGTTTTCTAAAGGAACCCATAAATATTTAGATATTTTAAATAAATGTCTAGATATTTAAAACTTAAAGTGACAATCCACTAAAACTATTCTTTTTTCCCAAATATTTGTACCCTTGTCTTGGAACGCTTTTCAAAATTAACACTTTCAGAGGAGGTAGAGTAAGTTCATCTACTAGTCCTTCGATAGAACTTAGAAGACTCAGACTTATTTCCTTTAGTTCCTGACATCGTCCCCTTTAATTACCTTCCAGTTTATTATAAATATATTTTCATTTTCTTTAATCTCTAATTAATCAAGAAATACATGAACATATTTTCCTTGCAACATATTTTAGAAAAGGCTGAAGTCCTCATTGATGGATTCCCCAGTTGTCTCAGTTTAGCTAGCTTCTGTTTTCTTCCATGCTTTTTCATCTATCTGTCTACTTATCTCTCTGCCTGCCTATCTATCTATCTATCTTGATGTAGATGTAAACATAAAATCCATGGAAACACTATGGGGTAGCATATGTGGTATCATACCGTACTCATCACTCTGCAGCTTGCTTTCTTCCTTAGCAGTGTCCTAGAAGCCTGGCCATGTTGTTACATGCAGGTTTTGCTTGTTCCATTTATGTGCTACCTCGTATTCCACAGCACACATACGCTTGTTTATTTAGCCATCCCCCTACTGATAGGCATATGGGTTGTTTGCAGATTTTTCCTACTGTAAACTGTACTCCAATGTAGATTCTTACACACGTCTCCATGTGCACATGTGCAAGAGTTCGTTGAGAATACACACCAAGAAATAGCATTGCTGGACCAGACAGTATATGCACATTTAAAATTTTCATTGTTATCTTCCACATCTGGCTGCTGGTCATTTTAAACTCTCTGTCAGTAACTCGGTGCTTTTTTGTTTTAAGTGAATAGAGTGGACCAAGTGGTGTTCTCATAAGGAACAGAAAGAAAGGTGGATTTATTGATCCCTCCTGTGTTCCTGCACGCTCCCAATTCGTACCTTCCCTGGAGTTTTAGAATAGATTAAGTGAAGTTTGTTAAAATACGTGCCTTGGGAAACATAGCAGTGTTTTTCCAGCTCTTGCCTCGTCCATCAGATCTCTCTTCCTGTTTCATCTTAGTCTGTCCTCATCCGTGAATGGTAGTGATCCAGCCCTGCCATTCTAACTTAAATTATCCAGATTTTAAAAAGAACTAAAATAGGTCAAACCATCTAAGCTGTGGAGAGACCCAGAGGGAGCAAAGGGAAGGAGCGGGTGGTGAGTGAAGAAAGAGCTTCATGGATGACACCAAACGTGGTGCAGCGGACCCCACGAAGACCTTGCCCCACTTGACAGAGTGGAGGTGCTTCTCCGGCCAGGTGCCTCTGCACCAGGTGTATCTAGGGAGGGCCTGGAAGCAAAACCTTTTGAACTCCTACTTCTCAAGCCATAAGGGTGCAAATAAGAGGGGAAGGATTGCTCAGTAAGCTAAAAGGCTTTTAAGGTAGGGAGTGAAGCTGCTGACTCCCACCCCACTCTGCCTCTAAAGAGATCGGGCAGCCGTACCTTGAGTGGCACTGAAATTATAGGAAACAAAACTCTGGGTCCACAAGAGGCTGAGGGTCGGAATCTGGTTCCCTGTCTGGGTCCTACTCCTGAGCGTGATTAATTTCCTTCAATTTTATATCCTATGTGAGAGAGACCATTCAGCCCCATTGATTAGTTTCCTTCAATTTTATATCGCATGTGAGAGAGACATTCAGCCGCATTGACAAGTTGAGGTGATAAAACATTTTCTGGCATCCACCAATCATGTAGGATAAAATATCCCTGAAGCTAAAAAGAAAATTCATGTTTGGTAGATGCCTTGTGCCGCTTGCTAAGATTTATTTTCTTCTTAAAATGTCAGTGTCTGTTGCCTTTCCTGCAGGTAGCCCTCCTGCTTCCTTGTCGCCTGAGTCCTTCAGTATCTTAGGTCGGGCTGCATCTGTTCCCGCAGAGCTTTCCCTTTCTCCAGCAGAAAGCTGGTTTGTTTGGCTGGGGTTCCCGCTTTGGCCTAGATGCACCTAGTTAAAGGTTTTCTGTCTGAAGCCCGCAGGTGAGGCCCAACTCCACACAGACCCCTGCTTACAAAGTTCCCTTCATGGCCACGTAAAGCAGTAAGGAAGTTTTTAATTGACATTGTCTACTGTTAAGAGGGCAGAGTGTGGACATCTTTCGAGAGGGTTTACTTTCTCTGTGAAGTGTCAGGCTATCAATTCGTTGGGTGATGCGGTGGGTTTGCTTTGGGGAAGAAAGAAAGATGTTATTGTAGTGTATCTTTTAGAATCTCGGCACATCAAAAAATCCCCTCAGAAGCAACCATCCCCCAAACCTATGTTGCAATTGAAACCAAAGCTTAAACTGTTTGAGTGATAGGTATGGTTGAAATAACAGTATTTAATGCCCAGAGCACATCAAATTTGGGTGAAGAGGAGGCATTCTGCATAATGCCGAGAGATGTCTCGTTACGGTGTGGTTACCTAGCAACAAGTGGAAACTGTATGAAAATGAGGTGCTTATCTGTTGTTGAAGTGGGTGCAATGAAACTTATTACGCTAGCCTGTTTTGCTTGGCATGTTATTAAAATCACAGCTAATGTGGAAAGAGCTGGAGCCTGTTTCCATTTGATACAGAAGCAGTGTTAAACGCAGCTACTGTAAAATGCCAGTACTTTGGTCAGGAAAGTAGAAATGCGCAGCCTCCTTAAACACCCAGCGTTGAGATGTTAGAATTTGATTTATATCGTCAAAGATTTATTAATAATAAAAGCAGACAGAATCTGTAGAGTGACTTAAGAAGCGACTGGTTGTTTAGATTTCTAAAATAATTTCCGAGAGCCATTTATAGATTCGTCTGTAATAATAGCTTGGTAGAGCTCCACTTCTCCTCGCCAAATTGTATTTAACTGTCTGCCGAGCTTATCGATGCATCCTAACCACAGCCTTCTTAAGTTTGTTTAATTTATAGAGCTGGGATGCACTGCCTCCATTTTTAGAGGTCCTACTTTTATGTAATCACTTTAAAACAAATCTTGCACAATATATGCCAGTATATATCGGGGGAAACGGAAAAGCTTCTTGTCTTTGGTTTATCGCGGAGCTTTGTTGTCATTTGTGTTTCAGAGAAGTGTGTTTTACCACAGGCCTGTGCTACCCCTTCTTTGTGTATACTTCAGGTGGCTTCCTATTGAAGTCTTATTTCACATTTATTTCCAAAAAAGTCAGACTGAGAACACCTACTCAAATATCTCCTTCTGGGGAGCCCGTGATCCTAAGATGATATAGCACCGGTTACCCCACGGAGGAAGAAAAGTTCAAGTACTTTCTGTGCTCATCAAACACCTGTGATGACACACAGAAATCTGGCGTACAGGACCCAGCTCTGTTAGTTGTATTCTGACATTACTTCTGGGGCTCTGGAAGGTGTTTATGTGTGGCAGATGGAGCTATTAGTTAGCTGTGCTATCTTGAAGAATTGCTTTCCCAGGTAATCAGCTCTGCTCATTTAGGATGTCGTTTCCCCACCTTGCTATGGCAGCTCAAGAAGCAGGAATGATTAATCGCAGTGACCAGGCAGTGTGCTAGAATAACTCTGTAAGGGGAACCATCCCCTGATGCTCCCATGCAGCAGAGAGTTTGGAGTGCTCTGATGCCAAGCAAACGGCATGGGAACGATGACCAGGATGCTTCCTGAAGCTTACCTGTCAGTGTATAGAGTTGCTGTGGCAACCTGAAGATTTGCAATTCATAGGAAGAGTAGAGCTTGCAATTCATAGGAAGAGTAGAGCGAGACAAAACCTTAAGTCATGGCTGTCATTACAGTGGAATGGGTGCCACCAACACCTGGCAACCTCTATTACTTCAACCTGTTTCTTTTCACGCTTGGAGGAATAAAATGCATAAAAGATTAATATGCATAGTAAACCTTTTGGTAAAATATGTATGTGCTCTGCATTTCAGATGAGTAAAAAAACTTCAAGGGTTCCCGCTCCACTTAAATCAATATCAGTTAATAATGTTCAAAGTGAGTTTGTCGTCATGCTCTTAGAGAGAAGAAGGACCATATGATGCAAGGGTAGAGAACATACCACATTCTCTTTCTAGTTAAAAAGAAGGGATAGATCACTATGTATTTAAAAATCTGTTGTCCCTCTGGGAAGTGCTCATAATGTATTAATCTAAATTTTGTGCCTCCCCTTTATCCCCCTCTCCCATAGTGATGGGTATTTTAAGTTTATCCAGGTGCTAGTACAATCCATAAAGATGAGTGAAAAAGCATACCACTGAAGATTTTCTTTCCGGGAAGAAAACCCCAAACCACAGATGTTTCTAAATACGGTCACATCATTTATGCATATTCTGTCATTCCATCATTTGATGGAATTATAGGATTCCCAGCATCAAACTATGTTACAGTTGTCCTTCTTAAGGATTCCCTTGAATGTTGGCGGTCGATGGCTACCTAAATTAGAACATATTTAAGTTTTACCCTGTTGTCACTAGGGCTCAGCTTTTGTCTGTCTTAAAAATGCACAAATATTTAAAAAAGCAATGTCTGCAGCATTTTCTAGGTTTATATTTTGTGCACTTACTAACCTGTTATCATTTTTTTGCTGAAGGAGAAAATGTTTTCTTGTAGAAGAAAAGGGTTTTTTTCCAAGTGTGTTTTAAAAACAGTTAAATTGAACCTTGCTTGGAATTTTCTGGGGTACAGAATCTTTTGAAAATCTGTTTCTGAATGTCAGAAGAATGTATAGTTGCAATAAAACCATCGCCATCAGTATCCTGACAGGTGCATTAAGTCTGGAATTAAATCTAAAGGGCTGATGTGTTAAAAACACATTAAATATTTAATATTAAAGATCAGCCCATAGTTTTTCTCTCCTCTTCTCCAAGGGCAAAGTCAACCATCAGTGCCCTTTTAAGGAGTTACACTTGTAAAAGGGTCTATTCACTTTAAACCAGGATCCGGAAATCTAGGTTACGGCTAAGAGGATGAGAAAACAAATAGAGGTGTTCAGCTTCTACAACGGACTCGAGAGCTTAGCTGCCATGTTGTCCCTGTTGAGGTGGGAAAGCTTTTTGGTTGGTATATTTCTGCGCTCTGCTGCATTGGACATTTCTTCAAACCAGCATTGTGTTGTAATTGGAAATCATCTTCTTGAAGATGGAGCCTTTTATTTTTGTGGCTTTCTGGGGAGTTGTAATGCCTGCCTGCTTTTCCTTTTAATTAGATGTTTGGGCTGCAGCTTCGGGTCAAATGAGCATATTCACACCTGATTTTTACAGGATTTTCAGTAACTTGAGAATTATGTTTAAATGGGAAGCTATCCTTTTAGGAAATTGTCTGCCAGAGAGCGGTATTTTCCAGCATTTGGTGGATTTGAGAGAAGGCACTGACATCTATTATTTGTAACCCAGTTAAAATTGTTTACCTTGTCTGGACACACCTGTGGACAAGGGGAAAGCTGCTTATTTTAAGTTTAGCTGTGTAATTTTACTTGTATGCCCAGATGTCCTTTAATTGATTTTCGGGGGGAACTGTTAACAGTAGCAAGTTAATTGCCAGATTCCAGTAAGGATTCCTATGAATGGGCTGGAAGAATACCCTTAGGGCACAAGCCTGTGTGCAGTTATGTGACAAAGTGCTAATTCTGAGTTCACATAATCATAGTACAGAAATATTTAAGATGAGGATCTATCAAGTCTTATCTGTTGAGACGTGATCTCTTTAGTATCTGGCAGGCCTCATGCAACAAATTTTCTTTCTTTTAAGTGATCTCTGAAGCTGTCAAGTTCATTTGAGTGAACCGTGCTTGAGGGAAACATGTACCATTTTCTCTGGCAATGGCAAGCTGCTGATGACATATTTTTAGAATTAGCTTTTTCTCTCCCCCACCCTTCTAGAAACTGAACTTTTATTTAAGCTCCCTGCTGTTACCATTGGGAAGAAAGTCTCCCGTGCCAATGTTTGCCCAAATGGAAGGAAATGTTTGCATTTTGTATGCAGTGTTCATAAACTTGATGAGTCTAACAGTTTGGCACCGCTGGTGAGCACGTCTGCTTCGAGTTCTGAAGGGCAGGAAGAAAGAGTGTGGAGAAGCAGTGTAACTATGGTAAAAAGGGGTGGCTGAGGGTGACTGAGACGCTCCTCTTAGAGGCTGGAGGACAGGAATTCAGCATTCATTTTTCCTAGTGTTTTGGAGGTCAGTACTTAGGACAGAGATCTCCAGTTTTGTCAAGTAGATGTGAGCACGAGGATCCTTTCTTCCCTCATTCACTTGGTCAAAGTTAGCTGAAACCCCAGGTTGATTGGATTTCTCCAGGCAGTGTGTTTTAGCAAAGCCGTTTGACTCTCTTTGTCTAGGTGTTTGGTTTTAGTCGTGAAGATCTTGCCAGACTTTGCCAGGGTGCATTATGGTCTTTAAACCTTTGTTCTGGAAACTCCTGCCATCATATTAAATATCTGTAACATGTTATAGGAACACTGTAAAAAAAAATCACTGTGGTTTGATTTCACATAAAGTTAGATCTTGTGTGTGTGCGATGCAGAGTTCAAGGAACAAGGGATTTTTAAAAAATAAAAACCCTACACAAATGCACCATCGGATGGTAAGGAGTGTGAAGGCAGTAGAGAATTAACTGATGAGTGTACGGCAAATGACCTAGCCAAGGATCCAAGAAAGACGGATTTGTTCCAAGAACCTCTGTAAGACAATTTAGGAAGATGCATTTTTCTTTGGCTCCCATCCTATAGCAGTGTTGAATCAGGTAAACGAAACCGCTTTGGCTTTGCTTACCATCAGTAAGCCAAGAAGAACATGACATGGGTCATTAAGATTTACAGCTGAGATGTAAATAATTCAGGACCCACAAACAATAATTAAAAAACCAACTGTGGCACTGCTTGGAGTCAAGTCCTCTGGGCCTCCTTTGAGGGGGAACCTCTCCCGTTTTGGCTGGAGACCTGTCCATCTGGGTACAGATGGTTGTAAGAGCTTTTTAATGACCTTGGCTAATGCCGGTGAATGTGTCTTTGGACACCATCGTAACCAATGGATGAGGAGGGTGGAAACAGCAGGACGGTGGCAGCTGAGGAATTAAACGTCCTGAATTTGTTAGACATCTGCAGAAACATGCAATTTGTTGGGCAGGAAATTGTAAACAAAACAGACTGAGTCAATTATCAATACACCTGTGACACTCCAGGATGCCAGCTCTAGTGGTATAATGGCAACTTTCAAAGTCCATACCCCCTGGAGCAACCTGTTGAATATTCCAGAGGAGTGCCAGGGCTGTTGGATGCTTCCTTTGCCCAGGGGGCCAGAGCCTGGCTGACGCTTTCAACCAGCAGAGGAGGAGAGGGCATTCACCAACAGGAGGAAGTCACCTCCAGAGTCTCTGCTCTTGCCAGTCGCCTTCCTTATGCAGTGATCCTGTGTGGCTTTCCTTGTTACATTGTACCCATTGTTCTCAATTTTAAATCACTGGTGCTCAACCAATGGTGTGGCTTAAGGAGCTTGAAACGTGTACCTGCTTAGGGGCTTCTCCCTGGAGTGTCTAATTCAGTAGTTGTGGTAGGAGACCCTGGGCATGTGCATTTCTTTTTTAAAACATCCCTAGGTAATTTTGATATTCACACCAGTTGAGAAATATTCTCCAGAGTGTCTCCAAGAAAACATGGAGAGTATGAGAGGTTTTGGACCAGGTCATGGGCAGCCTCAAACGGAATCCATTGATCAAGAAATCAACTCACTATGCAGAGAAATATCATTTGGAGCTTGAGCACAATTGAGATGAAAGTGGGTAAGAACAGAAATGTGTTCCCTTGACTAATCTCTATAGAAGAGCCAAGGGACTGACTTTGGGCTTGGATGGAAGCCCCTTCCTGATCCTAGCATCTGTTCGCAGCTCTGGATCTCCCCATCTAAGGTCCATTCTGTCGTCGTGTTCACCCAGTTTAATCAGATTACTGACTCTCTGGGGCTCATTTTCAGGTTCATGGTCAGAGATTTCTTAATTCTCTAGAGGATTCAGTTAATTTCCTACTTTAAAAGACCAGATGGGGTATTGGCTTTATGAGCCTGAAAACATAGCTTTCATTAACTGGGAGATTTTTGCAGACTGGACATCTCTGATGATTGTAATTTTTAATAATTATTAGGAGTAGTTGGAGTTTAAAAAATTTTAAAGTAATATATCTGTTTATGGTGTATTTCTTAAAGGCAGGGGATGGGCGTCAGAGGGAGCCCCCAGCATTCTTTTACCTTATCCTGGGATTGGGGAAAGAGGGCAAAGGGTAGAAATGTTGTTTCAAATTACTGGAGTGTTTCAGAGTGTTTATGAGGGATTAAACACGATTGTGAGAAAGGAGAGTGGTTAGGGGATCAAAACAAAGGGGCAGCCTATGTAGGAAGAGGCAAATGGTTGGAAATTCTTTAGGAACTGGAGAAAAGTGAGAGGTATGTGATCATGACGGTATAAGGATGGAATGAAATGAGAAGGGGATTCTTTCTTTTTAAATTTTTTTTATTTTTTTAGAATTTATTTATTTATTTATGGCTGCGTTGGGTCTTCCTTGCTGCTCGTGGGCTAGTTGTGGTGAGCGGGGGTTACTCTTCATTGCGGTGCGCAGGCTTATTGCAGTGGTTTCTCTTGTTGTGGAGCACGCGCGGGCTCTAGGCGCACGGGCTTCAGTAGTTGTGGCTCGCGGGCTCTAGAGCACAGGCTCAGTAGTTGTGGCGCACGGGCTTAGCTGCTCCACGGTATGTGGGATCTTACCGGACCAGGGCTTGAACCCGTGTCCCCTGCATTAGCAGGCGGATTCTTAACCACTGCGCCACCAGGGAAATCCCAGGAAGGGGATTCTTAAGGATAAAAACTTCAAAGGGGACTGTCTGGCCAGTACAATATGCTGTAAGTAGCAGACCGTAGCAAAATAAGAACCCCATTTTGCTTTGTGTTAATACATTTATATTTTCACCCCCTTATTGATCTTGCCTCTTGCCTTCAAAAGAACTTGCACTGCACATTCATTTATAGGACCCAGTTAGCAGAGCAGTCTCCTTTCCTTCCCTCCTGTAAAATTGGTATTCTAAATTATGATTTAATGGGTTCCTGAATCTTTTATATTTAGTAGATTATGATGTTGTATAGTTTATGTAAATATTTGTCTTGAGGTGCTTTAAGTACTTGCTCCTGTAAAGTCTCACATTTGAACTGTTTTATCGCAGTCACTCTGTTTAAAGTAAGCCCTAATCTCTTCAGTCCTATTGTCAAGGCCTCACTCTTGGCTTGGGTTTAATGGAGATCAAATTTGGTTGGTTGCTTAATGTGGTATGTTTAATTTACTTTTCAGGTAGTGATAAACAGTGGGGTTTGGGCTATAGGCTCTTTGACATTAATATGTATAAACTCTGATCTCAAATATGGAACAGGTTAAAATGTTGCACTGAAGTATAATATAGAATAATATTTCTGGTTCAGATTCTGCTGAAGCAAACCCCAATGGCTCTTGCTTCCCTGAGGCTAACAGAATTTTGGGGGGAAGCCTGAAAGGGTAGTAGTTTGATACTTATCTCTCAGTTCTTATGTACTGTAGGAATTTTCTAAATAAAGCTACCTTAACTGTAAATAGATCACATGAAGCAGTAGAAGAATGGATGTCCCTTCTTGTTAAGCTAATCATATAAACCACTTGAGTGGTCCTCTTATACCCCCGGGCTATGTTATTGAAGAAGTTTCGTTTTCTTTTGTGCATTATCAAAATATACAAAGCATCCCATTGAGCCACAGGTGACCTTTGCGTTCCAGAATGGGTGAGGCAAAGGTTTTTCTCTTAGTGTCTTCATTAAATCTTACCTTGTTGAAGAAAGACTTGTTTTTATATGTGAAGGCTGGGAGAGGAGGGGGAGCCCGTTTTTCTTCGTGTCAAGTTGAAGTCCCTTACTACTCACCAATATTGCTTCTTAGCTACTTCTGAATAAGGTGTCAAAGAGTCAGAGCCATAGAACTTGAGGTAGATAAGTATAAACGCAGCATCCTTTCACTGCAGGTGTCCCCGGCTTTAAGCAGACTTGATATGTTAAAATCTGAGTTATTTCTATCGGGGGATGTAGTCACTTTAGCGCAGTAATGAATTACTTCACAAATTTCCTCTAAACAGTGAGCTGCCTTAGTCATGTATTGCATGATTCAATTAAAAGTGTTTTGATTTGCATTTAACTTTGCAGGAAGTGACTGTCAAGGTGATATAACAGTTTAATGAGCTCCGGGGGGAAATTGTGTAGTCTCCAGCCAGACAGTTTTCAAGTGAGTTGAAATCTGTTTTCCTCCGGATGGTGAAAGAAAGACATGTATCGGACCACATTTTCCCCTAAACGTTTCCCCCTCTTTTGTGTTTCTATAAACACACCTACACTTACATATAGAATTATTTTAAAATCTGTTTATAGTTAATAAGTGTCCATCTCAAAAGCCACTCAATTCACTGAAACTCCTTTTGCTATATTGTTTTACAAACTTTTCCCCTTTCTCATTTATACATTAAATTGAACGCCCTGTGGCTGATAAGATTCAGTCTAAACAATAATTACTTGAATAGTTTGAAAAAGCCAGAAGAGTGTATAGAACATTTTCTAATTTTATTTCTTGACTAGCTGATCACATCTTGCTTGCCTGAGTTTTTAGACTGTGAGTACAAAATCGACCAGGTTGTGCGTGTGTGTGTGTCTATAATCCTTGCAATTAACCTGCATGAAGGGGCTCAGTGGCTACAGTCTCTGATAGTAGAGCCAACAAGTTAGCATGGTGGTTATGTGTAGAATCTGAGAATAAGCCATCTAGGTTTGTATAGGACAGAATACTAGGACACCAGAACACCAGATGAATTTAAATAGTGTGGTGTGCTTTATCTGTGGTTGTTGGTTCTGTCTCTGCTGCTTAAATACTGATAAGGAGAGTCTACAAGAATACTAGATGTGATTTGTGCTACTTGAGTTTACTGTTACCCAGCAGATTTATTCCTTCCGTGTTTACAATCTGAGCAGTTTGCTTCATATCAGGGTTTAGTGATTCTGATGGGCAAAAATAGAAATACATTGTTTAGTATTTTTTCACTCTGGAGATTTAATATAGGAAAGCAGCAGACAATTGGCCAAAGATGCACAGCTTTTGAATGTGATTCCTGCTTTTCACAAAAATGTGTCTTTGATTATCTCTTCATAAATGCATGACCTGGAGCTAAAATTTTCTGTCAGTGTCTTCAGTGGAGTTGTATATTAATGGTTTGACTTGGTATTATCAGCAGATGAGCTATGCCACTACAGTATATTTAAACTGCATGCCAGACATGGCAGGTGGCACAGTAGATAATAATGAATTGAACGTCTTCGCAAACCCCGTGTTACCTTGTCACCATTGTTTGTGTTTTGAGGACTCCTTTTACGGGGACACAAAAGGAGTAGGATGAACCCAGTGAAGTTGGATGTAAGGTCTTTCAACTCTAAGATCACCCTGACTTAATCTTTCTTTCATGCAGCTTCTTTCAGGAGGCCTACCCTGATTATCCTAGTTGGAATCAAACTATTTCCAGTGTTTCTTATTTTTACACCTTTAATGTCATATTACTTATTTGCCTTGTATGCTAATTTTTTAAAGGAAAACCTCTTATAAGCTTTGAAAACTCACAACTCAAGCAGACTTTTAAAAGCAGATATATTGTTTTAGTTTTTGGTTACTTCCCTCGGCATCTAAGGTATACAACCAAAAGTCAATCAATATGTAATCTATGAATGATGAATGCTTGGTGAAATTGACTATCCACTCATGGAATGGCAGTTGAGTGTAAGAATAACCAACATTTGTTTAGCCGTTTACAGCTGAAAAATCGCCTCAGATGTGCTATCTCACTTTCTACTCATAAGAGGACCATAAGGTAGAGAATATTCCATTTTTCCAAGTGTGCAAACTGTCTGAGACAGGTTAAGAGATTTTTCCCAAACTCACTGCAGCAGTTGTGCGGTTCAATAGGTATTAGAAACCAGTTTTTCAGACTCAAAACTCTTCCCCCATTAGATCGCTCCGCTAGAAGATATGCTAGTTCTCCCTCATCAAGTCCGAAGTTGTGAGTTCCTTTTAAAATGCAGATTGGGTACAGGAGATCCTCCTTATTAGATAATTGACGCCTGGAAAAGGTCACCGAAGTGAATTCACTTAAAGCAGGTACCAGAATTTCATGTAAATAGAGGTAAAGAGATTTGACTGAACTTTATCGTGGAGAGTCAAAGTAAAAATGAGGAATATTATTTTATCTTATATTTAACAGCATTTAAAATATAGGACTTCCCTGGTGGCGCAGTGGTTGAGAGTCCGCCTGCCGATGCAGGGGACGCGGGTTCGTGCCCCGGTCCGGGAAGATCCCACATGCCGCGGAAAGGCTGGGCCCGTGAGCCCTGGCCGCTGAGCCTGCGCGTCCGGAGCCTGTGCTCCGCAACGGGAGAGGCCACAGCAGTGAGAGGCCCGCGTACCGCAAAAAAATAAATAAATTAAAAAAAAAAAAAATATATATATATAATTGCAACTGTAATTCTTAGAATGAGCGAAGGATCAAGTGGTGACTGTATTTGCCGTGCAGTTTTTCTGATAAAGTTGGATGACTGAATGTCCCTCCCCTCTCCAAGTGTTTAGTCTCTTTTTGTCCTTTCTGACTTTCCCTCCTGGTTTTTTATATTTGGTTAACTTTGCCAGATGCTCTTTGATTGGTTAGTGATCTTGCTTGGGATTCGAGCAGTCTTTATCATCACTTTCACTGGTTTAATAAAATTCTGAATCTTTGATAAGAGCTACAATTTTATATTGAGGGCTGTTGTCTTTGTACATGCAATGTAGAATCTTCCAGAGACCTATAAAGAATATAATTCTATGGATAGAGATAGATAGATTGCAGTGTTATTAGGGTTATAGGCAGTTGGTATGTTTTTCATGTTATGATGACTTTTGCCTTCTTGCTAACTATGAGGGCTCAAATGATTAATATTAAGGTAACTAGGATTCCCTGAACTAACAAAAATATTACATGAATAAATATCATGAAGATGTCCTTTTTTACATAGTAGAAGTGTTGGGTGTTTTCTTTTCCTATTCCCTAACAATATACTTTCATGAAAATAAAAGTCCATTAGGTTAAAAATAATTGAGGTCACAAAAAATAAATGATTCTAGAAGAGGATGTTATTTTAATGCAGCATTACTTAATGAATTAACAATTATATGCTGTGTGCGTATCCATTTGAGTGTGATGTGATGAGAGTGATGGTAGATATTGGCTTGAAATTAATTTTAGCTTAGTGGTTAAGAGCTGAATTCTGGAGCCAGACTCCCTGGGATCCTGTCCTACCTCTGCCATTTATTAACTGTGATCACGTTCAAGTTATGTAGTCACGCTGTGCCACAGTTTCCCTGTCTGGGTAATGGAAATACTTACAGAATCTTTCTCCTACAGCTGTTTCGAGAAGTAAATGAATTAATATTTGCCAAGTGTATAGAACAGAGCCTGGCACATAGTAAGCACTCAGTAAATGTTAGCAGTTGTGATTTGATCATTATTTTAGATTACTTTTAATAATGTTGAGTTTTTGCAGAAAGAGGAACCCTGAAGAAAACTGGTTTAAGTTGGGCTGAGAATGTTGGTCTATCTTTTGTTTTGTTGTCCACAAAGTCATAATCTCATAAACATTTGTTGCAAGAAAAAAGTATGAGTAATGAATCATTATTGATTTGCTATATATTGAATGACATATGAGAGCTCATAATACTTCCGAGCAAACATTCTGAGGTCTTCTAAACATTTAAATGTATAAATGTTACCTATTCTCAACTCCCCTCCCATGGGTAAATAAACCAGGGATTTCTTTAGGTTTTTACCAAGAAACCTTCAAGTGACTAACTTAATGGCTGAAGGAAATGGTAGTTTTAAAATTTCTTTTCTTATGTGTAAACACAGTGGAAGTTCAGTGAGAATTTATCTTTCAGGTGATTACTTGCTTTGGGTTTTAGGAGTGATGGTGACAGATGAACAGTAATTGAGGTGTGAATAAAATTTTGGAAAAGATAAATGATATCATTTCTTGTGGAAAATATTGCATTCTTCCATCACAGTGCATGGCTATTTATTAGCTATTTTTAATGGGTAAGGGCTCTGGGTGCTTGTAAAATAACCTGTAGTTTTGAACTGGCTCAGGATATGTTAGTGGTAAATGATGTCATGGAAGTAGCAACCTCACTCACTGGTTGTCTTAAACAACAGAGCGATTACAAGACAAATTTCAGCAACAAGACTTTGCTTCTGTTTTTCCCAGAGAGGTAATGACTCACAGGAGGGCTGTGTCACTGCGTTGCTCACAGCCTCGCTGGCCCTCTATTTTAGCATCAGTTGGGAGTCTCTATCGTTCTCCCTCGTACAGACATGAAATCGTGACTCACTTTTGAAAAGCAGATTCAGTAGAATTTTTTTAAATACTGAAGTTTGCTTCATAAAGCTGTTTATAAGAGCAGACTCAGTATTCATTTTTAAAATTTCTTCAATCCTCTTCACATAGCTGTTTTATCCTTTCGCACATCAACTTGATTTAGTCCTGAGCCAAAAAAAAAAAAAAAAAAGAAAAAAAGGCATATATTACTAAAAATGAAAGTAGAATATTTCCCAGCTTTACATGAAAAAAATCTAGAAGTCTGTCATTTAGGGTTTTGTAAAAATTTTTGTTTTTAGTCTGGTAAGGAAGTGGTTCATAAAAATCAAACGGCAATTAGAATGAAGAAACTTAATTATAGTCTTAAGTTACTATTTGAGTTAATGTTGTAATTGACTTTGTTTTCGTTTTTATTAAACTCTGGTTCTCTTTGGAGAAATGAAACTTCAGAAACTTAGGAAGTGACAATTTCCCAGTGAGGGTATATAAAATGACATGCAACAAATGACTGATGATTGACTTTGGTTTTGTGAAATTCTTCTAAATAGGATTTCCACTTTCTTTGACCACACTTTTTAAAATTGTTTAAGGATGAAATTAAGTCAGAGACTGCATGAAGTCTACCTATTTCATGGGGTAGACTTGTTTTGCTGTTTGAATACCACATAGCAGATTAGAGTCAGGCTGTCCTAAATCTTAACCTGTCCCACTTTTTATTAAGTTTAAAAATGTAAGCACTTCCTATCATTCCATAACTAAATATAGTGATGCCATTTTATCTGAAGTCAGGAACACTATCCCGATCTGATTTGATGTGTGTAAGACACTGCACATTCATTGAGTGGTACAGATTGTGTTAAATGGGCCTGAAATAATGTTCAGGAAAGAGAATCACTTTCCATTCTTCTTGACACAAACAGTTTGTCACAGATATGCATTCCTATCCCTGTCTTGTTAGTGTAGTCGTTATATTTTTCATTACAAGTTTCATGCAACTAATTCTAGTTTTCCTTGATTAGGTTTACATGAATACATTGCAATTATAGACTAGGTGTTATTAATATGTGCGATTAAACTTGTAATTAACACGTGTAATTACATAGTGAGAGGCACACCGTACTGGGCTTTGTGCTGATTTATGGTATAGATGGTGCATCCACAAAGCCACGGTTGGGATTTTATGCTCAACATTTACTCCCGCTATAAATCTGCAGTGGTTTGTTGTTGTATATGCTCTTTCGAGTGCAGGAGAAGCATGTTTATGGTCGTGGGGGCAACTGGATCATGGTTGTCTTTTACTGTGGTTATGACAAATATTCTACCCAGGGAACCCACGGAAGAAAGGTTCAGCGTGATGTCATGGTCCTTCCTGACTGTGTGACTCCTGTGCTATGCGTAGCCAAACTGGGGAAAGTACAGATTTTATATTTTCTGAAATTTTATTTTATTGAAGTATGGTTGATTTACGATGTTGGGTTAATTTCTGCCGTACAGCAAAGTGATTCAGTTATGTATATATAGTACATTCTTTCTCATCTTCTTTTCCATTATGGTTTACTACAGGATATTGACTGTAGTTCCCTGTGCTATACAGTAGGACCTTGTTGTTTATCCGTTCTGTATATAAGAGTTTGCATCTGCTAATCCCAAACTCCCAGTCCATCCCTCCCCCACCCATCCTCCCCCTTGGCAACCACAAGTCTGTTCTCTGTCTTCTGTTTTGTCGGTGAGTTCACTTGTATCATATTTTAGATTCCACATGTAAGTGATATCATATAATATTTGTCTTTCTCTGTCTGACTTCATTTAGTATAATAATCTCTAGGTCCATCCATGTTGCTGCAAATGGTGTTATTTCATTCTTTTTTATGGCTGAGTAGTATTCCATTGTATATATGTACCACATCTTCTTTATCCATTCATCTGTCGATGGACATTTAGCTTGCTTCCATGTCTTGGCTATTGTACATAGTGCTGCTATGAACATAGGGGTACATGTATGTTTCCAAATTATAGTTTGTCCTCCAGGAGTGGGATTGCTGGATCATATGGTAGCTCTATTTTTAGTTTTTTAAGGAACCTCCATACTGTTCTCGATAGTGGCTGCACCAATTTACATTCCCACCAACAGTGTAGGGGAGGGTTCCCTTTTCTCCACACCCTCTCCAGCATTCTTAAATTTTATTTTAATTAATTGATTAAACATTTTAAGCTCCAAGTTAAACTTATCTTTAATTTATTTTTTTACAGTCAGATGCGTTAGCAGATAGAAAACCTTTTCACATCTATTTTTTTCATCAATTTTTTTATTGTGTTAAGCCATTAAGGTACAGAAACTTTTAAAGATCCAGACTCGCAGAAGGCTTGAGGTGTACTTGTTTTTTTTTTTAAAAAGGCTAAGTATCTGGCAGAGTCCATATAGTAGGCTGGATGTATGCTTTGCCTTACAGGAAAAAAAAAAATCACTTGCAATGGGTAGAAACTACCGCCCACTGTTTGAGAGATCGGATGGACAGATAACATGAATTTCAAATAGTCATTGTCATCCATATACAATTAAGCGTATCTTTTAAAAGTCTTCCCTTTCTTATATCTTTGGTTACTTTTCAGCTAAGAGAGCTGAACTACCCCCTTTTAAGCATCTTAAGAGCTCCTTTCTGCTTTAATTATGCCCATCTGTGCCCATCATATTCTCACCCATGTCATCATCATGGCACAGTTTTTGAAGCTCTGTAAACAGGCAGAAGGTACTCTCTGTTTCCTTTTCAGCATTTATTCTATTGCTCTTTCCCTATCTGCCATCCCCCACACCCCACACACTTCTTGACTGTATATTTCTTTTTCTTAGAGAGGAATTCTGAATTAAACTATGCCAAGAAAAGAAAAATGGCAAAGAGACAACAGCAGAAAGGACTAAAGGGGAATAGAATCAAGTGAGATTATTGAAATCTTCTGGATGTGAGGAAGTAACAAGGGGGAACCGATGTTGATTCTGGGACATACCCTTTCCTCACATAATTATGCTGGACAGACACAAGATCAGATGGAAGCTAAGGAGCATAGTTGATAAGAGGTGGAAAATGGCAGTTGAAGGCATCCTTACACTTGGCGTCCTAAGCGAGCAAAGTAGTCCAGGTCACAGATTGGAGTCTGCTCAAAACCTTGTGTGGAATGTTGTTCTCAGAGTTTTGGTTAGAATGTGGGGGTGGCCCAAGGGTCCAGTAACGGCCAGCATATAATTTTGGTTTGGGTGCTTCAGTGGATATGCTTTCCTGAAAACACATGAGCAGTTAAGCTTGACTTGGATTTGTAGTCGGCATGTCTCCAAGGGGGACCTGGGAACAGATGTGTTGTCTGCTCTGAATGCATTGGGATCCATCCATGTTTTGCTTACAGAACCCCTTCTGTCTGGTGCACTCTGCCCTCTAAAAGCTTCCTGAATTGCTTTGTAAACAAGGCAGCTACTACAGCTGCAACTGTTGGATTTGGACTTGTGCCAGCTTGAAATTTATCCCTGCCCTGATGCTATATATCTGGGAGCAGGCAAAGTGGATTTTTTTTTTTAAAGCATATGGAAGCATTCCTTGAATAAGATTGTATTGAGGGTAGAGGAGCTCAGATTCCTTAAAACTGCACGCTTTCTCCATGGGTTTATGTAGACTTTGCCGCTTTGCCACGGGGTCAGATTTCAGCACCTTTCCTTTCCTTTTCCCTAGTTACTTAGTCGGTCTGTTGCTTCATTAAAAACTCATCATTCCAATGCCCTTTATCTTGGTGGGCCCTGTGAGTTCAAGAGGACTTGATTTAGCCCCTTGAGTGACTGAAGATGGTTTCTTCAAGATTCCTTTCTCTAATATGCTAATATTTAACAATGAAAGAAGAGAGAAAAAAGCAAAATGAAAAACCAAAAAACAAACAAGGGTTAAAGTGGAGAATTCGATTTCTTAAGAAATCTTGTTTGGGGATTAGCCCTACCTGGCAGTTGCCTCAGTGACTACATGCTACGGGATTTCACATTTCCTTTGTATACAGAGAGGTGTAGCGACAGCGTCTCCTTTGAGTGCCAGAACGCCTGTATTCTTGCAAAAATTGAAGTTTAGTTTTGCTTTATTATATTCTTAGCTTGTTGATGAGTTTTCCATTTATGCCTCTTTCTTTGTCTTCCCTTATCTAGCTTTTGAAGTCTTCTGCTCAGGTGGACTCCTTTATGCCTTCTCACTAGATCAGGATTAAAAAAAAAAAAAGTGCACTGTTCATCTCTTCGTATACTCTATGACGGCCTGGGCTTCTTTTTTGACCTCTTTGAACTGATGGTGTGTGACACTGGGCAACTAGAGTTAGTATTTGCCAGTCTGTCTGCTTTTGGTTTGTTTCATGTTACCTGATTAGAACTCAAATCTATTTCATGTTAGTAACAGCAGAAAGCACAAAATCTTTCTTGGAAGTTCCTGCCAATATTCTCTTTTTGGAACAATTTCAAAATATAACATTTCTGTTTAGAGTAAGTATTTTCTGGCCAACATCTCTCCCTGCCCCCACCTTCTGTGCAATGAAATAATG
Organism: Phocoena phocoena; assembly: GCF_963924675.1. Lineage (NCBI taxonomy): Eukaryota > Metazoa > Chordata > Mammalia > Artiodactyla > Phocoenidae > Phocoena > Phocoena phocoena. The sequence goes on from NC_089226.1 coordinate 17,461,409, forward strand.
CTGACTTCAGGTTTTGATTATTTAGAAGGCCTTCTGCATAAAAGTGATGTCTTAACTAATTTTCTTGGAGTAGAGTTGATTCTGAGTAAGTGCTAGAAGGAGGAGCTACATAGAACCCTTGTGACTGCAACATGGCAGAGGAACAGCAGGATTAAGTGAGATTTCCTAGGATTAGGATGGGAGCACACCTTTCCCATGTCACGGAATTTTAGCTCACTGACCAGCGCAGTTGTGAACTTCCACACTGCTTTTTGGCCTCTCCTCATCTTAGAAGAGTCTAGCCCTGCTTGGTGGGATAGAAATCCAGGCCTTCATTGATTTATTCCTTTTGGTTTCAGTCCCAGATCTTGAGCTGTGCAGTGATTTCAGTTGATCAGGGACAGCCAACTAGCAGTAGTATAAAGAAATGAGCTATTGTGCTGGGGAAAAATTTGTTGTTTGAGAACCTAAAATTGACACATTTTCTTTAGGTAGAGGAAAGGTAGAACGTTGGACTGTTATTATTATTATTATTATTTTTTAAGGGGAACATCACTGCTTCCTTCTTATTCCCAGTATTCACATGTAAAAATAAGAAACAGTGTGGCTTTTGTTTAAGCTGTTGCCAATACCAACATTTACCACCTCCTTCCAGTCTTTTAAAGGACTCAGTTTGAACGAAAATTTGCTTAGGGCTGAAACTTGTCATTCAGTTTCTGAGCCCACGGGCAAATTATTCTCCCTCTCGCCTTTACAGCAAAGAGAACACATTTTAGAAATTTGATACTTAAGGGGCTTATTTGCTTTTTAAAATTGCTTATCCTTATTCAATATACAAGAACTAAAACTCTGGCTTTAGAAAACAGCTCGTTATTTCAAAGTGAATCTTGAAATAAAAGTCATCCTCTTGGCATGGGTTTTGGAAACATTCTTGATGTTGACCGTCAGATTGTTGGGTGCATATCTAGTTGTTCTAGCAGCACTTAAAAAGCATGCTCCAGCCTTTCTACACCAAGATGCTGCTGGCCCACCCTCCATACCTGTGCTTTGGTTCTTTTTCCTTATGGTGGTGGCAGATTTGCATTGAACTGTCTAGTGGTGGTTCAACCTGAAAGACAGTAAGCCAGGGTTAGGAAACCATGGCACTAAATTTTTTTCCTGTGTGAAATTAATATGTGGGAGGTTCCTGGTCTCATTGTTAGTAAACATTATTAACCCATAGAGCTCTTAGTCTTGGAAAAGTGCAGTGAATAGGTGAATGGGATCTTTTTAGCCTTCACCCAAACCTTTGTAGCACTTCTAAGGCTAGAATGTGTTGACCTTCTAGGTGGTGAATCAGTATAGTTACTTGTGAAAAGTCAGTAGCAATAGCGCCTAACACTTAGTGTGATACGGAAAACTGCCTTTCTTGTATATGTACTCTATGCTAGATTATTAAATTTTTATCATGCTTCCTCGACCGTGGGGTATTTCACAATTACATATTACTTTTCAACATACAAATTGCACAGTAATGTATAGCCTGACATTCATTATGGAAAATGCAATTTTATTTGGTTATTTAATCTTCGCTAAAGGCATCGTAAGTGATCTGATTTTTTAAAAAATCAAATTTCTTTAAAACATCTTAACATTCTGATTATATTCTGGGGGTCTAACATACTCCAGAGGGATCTGTTTAAAATTTTTCTGAATAGAAATCCTTTAGGAAGCAACTGAATAATATGAATAATGAGGGAAGAAGTATTTGGGTACTTTCAAGGAAACAAAAAGCAGCCTTAGTCTTAGAATATGGGGTCTGAAGATAACCTGTATGTTTTCATACCAATATAAAAATCAAGAAAAAGGAAATACCGTAAAGAAAAATACTGCAAAAACCCATCAAAGTTAAGCAAAATCCAATTGTATAATAAAGGTCCATACTTTATTATTCATATTCTTTTTGAAATGATCTATTTTGCATTTATAGAAAAGCTTATAGAAAATAATATAGGAGATACATGCGCACACCTGGCTTTGTCACATCTTAATACCTCACCATGTGTGCAAACTCTGTTTTGCATTTGTCTTTCCCTCACCTCTTTCCAAGGGTTAAACTATAACCCTGCATTTAGTGTTTATTACTTCCTTATCTGTGTTAGTCATTTTCCTACAAACATGTGTCCACATGTAGTATGCAGTAATTTTGCTTGTTTTTAGGAAAGTGTTAAAAATGCTGATATAAATACTATCATGCTGCCATATTCTGAAATCTGGTTTTTACCTTCACCCTTTATGTATGAAATTTATTCATTTTGATGCATGGAGCTCTAGTTTGTTTATTCTCACTGCCGTATGTTATTCCACTTTGTGAATATACCACTTGTTTATTTCTTTATTTGCCTTTTGATGACCTTCTAGGTTGTTTCCAGTTTTTGACTCTTATCCCCACTGATAGGATGAACGTTCTTGTATGGAGTGCCCAGTACAAGTCTTCTCCTTTTGAACACCTGTGGGAATTTCTCTTGGCTACTATCCGGGAGTGGAGTTACTTTGGACACCCCCCACTTTTCTAGATAAAACAATCTATCACTTTCCGATGTGATCGTGCTCTCACAGGTGCAGTGTGAGAGCTTCTGTTGCTTCCCATCTTCTCCAACCCTGGTAGCACCAGATAATAAAGTTTTTTGTCAATTTGATGGCAGTGAAAATATATCTCCTTGGTTTAATTTGCATTTTCCTGGCTCGTGAGGTTGAGTATCATTTCATATTTATTGGGTTTTCTCTTCTGTCAGTTGCCTGATCAGATCTTTTCTGTTTTTCTATTGGATTGTTTTGTCTTTCTGTTTGATATGTAGACATTCTATATGTTCGGAATACTAATCCATTGTCGCTTATGTGCATTTCAAGTGTATGGCTTGCCTTTTTTGCTTTCTTTATGCTATCTTTTGTTGTACAAAGTTTAATTTTAATGTAGGCAAACTCAAGGTCATGAAAATGCCCTCTCTTTTTTCTAAGAGTTTCAGAGTTCTGTTTTTTACTTTCAGTTAACAGATCAGAAATTTTTGTGTATGGCATGAAGTAAGGATCTAATTTTAATTTTTTCCATGTGGATATCTGATTGTCTCAGTGCTGTTTTTTTTTTTTTTTTTTTTAAAAAGCATTTCTCTTTTTTTTTTAAAGAATTAAAAAAAATTTTTTTAACATAAAAAAATAACTTCAGACTTGCAAAAAGTTGCAAAAATCATACAAAAAAATACCCATAGACCTTTCATCCAGGTTCCCCAATTATTAACGTGCTATATAACCAAAGTGGGCTAAGGGCTATTGGCCACATTTCCCCACAGAGTTACTGTCTTAAACGTTGCCATTTTAGCATCCATTCTTGCTTGTGGTGCTTGCCAAATGTTTTTCTATTTCCATAATTCTTCTACATTCATTTATTGGAATTATATTGGCATCATTTATTGAAGAGTCCATTTTTTCTTCACTGTCTTATCCTTTTACCTCTATAGTGATTTAGAAATCTACATTTCTGCTGGAAGCTGCCAAGTCCCCTTCTTTAGGAGTTTGTACCATTTTGCCTTCTTGTACCATTTTGCCTTCTCACCAGCAGTATACAAAGGTGCTGCTTCCCCTTAGTTTCACAAAGTATGTTGTCAAACTTTTGGATTTTTGCCAATCTAATCAGTGAAAAATGAATGCATGTCTCTTATTATGAGTAACATGGAGCATCTGTTCATATGTTTTGGGCCATTTTCACTTATTCTTCTGTATATTTCCTGTTTATATCTTTTGCCTATTTTGGGATGAGGGGCGATGTTGGTATTTTTCTTTTAGATTTTTTAAAGGAGCTCTTTGTATGTAGGGATATTACCCCTTTGTCCATGATAAGTTGCAAATATTATTTTTTTCAAGTATGTGATTTGTCTTTTGACTAGTGTATTTTTATATACACTCTTATGTAGACAAATTTGTTAATCTTTTATTATTTTTGTTATTTATTTTTTTATTGCAGTATAATTGATTTACAGTATTATATTGGTATCAGTTGTACAACATAGTGATTCAATATTTTTAAAATCTTTTGTTATTTTTGGAGCTGCCTTTTCTCGTCCTCAGTTTATAATGGAGTTCATGCAAGTTTTCTTTCTCTCGATAATTGTGTGATTTTATTTTTAAATTTAAATATGTGATTCATTTGGAATGTATTCTGGTATATAATGTGAGATATAAATGTAATTAATTTTTTTTCCAGTAGCTATCCAGTTGTCCAAAACACCATTTATTAAAAAGTCCATTTTTCTTCCCTCATTGATTTGAGGTGGTACTTTATCATATACTAATTTTCCATGTATACTTGGGTCAGTTTCTGAGCTTTTTGTTTTGTTCCATTGGTCTCTTTACTTATATAACAAACCACACTATTTTACTTACAGAAGCTTTCTAATATGTTACACTATTTAAAGGTTTACCCTATCCCCATCCCAACATACAACATAGACACACACACACACACACACACACACACACACCCCTTTTCTGTCTCAGATTTTCCTGATAGCTCTTTGTTGGATTTGTTTTTAACTTATTTAATTTTTGAACTTTATTACCAACAGATCTAGTTGGCATCCAAATAGTTGTAATTTTTTTTGCTATTTCCAGAGACTTTTTATTTATTTATTCATTTACATCTTTATTGGAGTATAATTGCTTTACAATAGTGTGTTAGTTTCTGCTTTATAACAAAGTGAATCAGTTACACATATACATATGTTCCCATATCTCTTCCCTCTTGCGTCTCCCACCCTCCTACCCTCCCTATCCCACCCCTCCAGGCGGTCACAAAGCACAGAGCTGATCTCCCTGTGCTATGCGGCTGCTTCCCACTAGCGACCTACCTTACGTTTGGTAGTGTATATATGTCCATGCCTCTCTCGAGCTTTGTCACAGCTTACCCTTCCCCCTCCCCATATCCTCAAGTCCATTCTCTAGTAGGTCTGTGTCTTTATTCCTGTCTTACCCCTAGGTTCTTCATGACATTTTTTTCCCTTTAAATTCCATATATATTTGTTAGCATACGGTATTTGTCTCTTTCTGCCTTACTTCACTCTGTATGACAGACTCTAGGTCTCTCCACCTCATTACAAATAGCTCAATTTCGTTTCTTTCTATGGCTGTGTAATATTCCATTGCATATATGTGCTACATCTTCTTTATCCATTCATCCAATGATGGACACTTAGGTTGTTTCCATCTCTGGGCTATTGTAAATAGAGCTGCAATGAACATTTTGGTACATGACTCTTTTTGAATTATGGTTTTCTCAGGGTATATGCCCAGTAGTGGGATTGCTGGGTCGTATGGTAGTTCTATTTGTAGTTTTTGAAGGAACCTCCATACTGTTCTCCATAGTGGCTGAACCAATTCACATTCCCACCAGCAGTGCAAGAGTGTTCCCTTTTCTCCACACCCTCTCCAGCATTTATTGTTTCTAGATTTTTTGATGATGGCCATTCTGACTGGTGTGAGATGATATCTCATTGTAGTTTTGATTTGCATTTCTCTAATAATTAATGATGTTGAACATTCTTTCATATGTTTGTTGGCAGTCTGTATATCTTCCTTGGAGAAATGTCTGATTATGTCTTCTGCCCATTTTTGGATTGGATTGTTTCCTTTTTGTTATTGCGCTGCATGAGCTGCTTATAAATTTTGGAGATTAATCCTTTGTCAGTTGCTTCATTTGCAAATATTTTCTCCCATTCTGAGGGTTGTCTTTTGGTCTTGTTTATGGTTTCCTTTGCTGTGCAAAAGCTTTGAAGGTCCCATTTATTTATTTATTTCCATTTCTCTAGGAGGTGGGTCAGAAAAGATCGTGCTGTGATTTATGTCATAGAGTGTTCTGCCTATGTTTTCCTCTAAGAGTTTTATAGTTTCTGGCCTTACAGTTAGGTATTTAATCCACTTTGAGCTTATTTTTGTGTATGGTGTTAGGGAGTGATCTAATCTCATACTTTTACATGTACCTGTCCAGTTTTCCCAGCACCACTTATTGAAGAGGCTGTCCTTTCTCCACTCTACATTCCTGCCTCCTTTATCAAAGATAAGGTGACCATATGTGTGTGGGTTCATCTCTGGGCTTTCTATCCTGTTCCATTGATCTATATTTCTGTTTTTGTGCCAGTACCATACTGTCTTGTTTACTGTAGCTTTGTAGTATAGTCTGAAGTCAGGGAGCCTGATTCCTCCAGCTCTGTTTTTCGTTCTCAAGATTGCTTTGGCTATTCGGGGTCTTTTGTGTTTCCATACAAATTGTGAAATTTTTTGTTCTAGTTCTGTGAAAAATGCCAGTGGTAGTTTGATAGGGATTGCATTGAATCTGTAGATTGCTTTGGGTAGTAGAGTCATTTTCACAATGTTAATTCTTCCAATCCAAGAACATGGTATATCTCTCCACCTATTGGTATCATCTTTAATTTCTTTCATCAGTGTCTTATAATTTTCTGCATACAGGTCTTTTGTCTCCTAGATATTTTATTCTTTTTGTTGCAATGGTAAATGGGAGTGTTTTCTTGATTTCACTTTCAGGTTTTTCATCATTAGTGTATAGGAATGCCAGAGATATCTGTGCATTCATTTTGTATGCTGCTACTTTACCAAATTCATTGATTAGCTCTAGTAGTTTTCTGGTAGCATCTTTAGGATTCTCTATGTATAGTATCATGTCATCTGCAAACAGTGACAGCTTTACTTCTTCTTTTCTGATTTGGATTCCTTTTATTTCCTTTTCTTCTCTGATTGCTGTGGCTAACACTTCCAAAACTATGTTGAATAAGAGTGGTGAGAGGGGGCAACCTTGTCTTGTTACTGATTTTAGTGGAAATGCTTTCAGTTTTTCAGCGTTGAGGATGATGTTGGCTGTGGATTTGTCATATATTGCCTTTATTATGTTGAGGAAAGTTCCCTCTATGCCTACTTTCTGCAGGTTTTTTGTCATAAATGGGTGTGGAAGTTTGTCAAAAGCTTTCTCTGCATCTATTGAGATGATCATATGGTTTTTATCCTTCAATTTGCTAATATGGTCTATCACATTGATTGATTTGCGTATATTGAAGAATCCTTGTATTTCTGGAATAAACCCAACTTGATCATGGTGTATGATCCTTTTAATGTGCTGTTGGATTCTGTTTGCTAGTATTTTTTGTTGAGGATTTTTGCATCTATGTTCATCAGTGATATTGGCCTGTAGTTTTCTTTCTTTGTGACATCCTTGTCTGGTTTTGGTATCAAGGTGATGGTGGCCTTGTAGAATGAGTTTGGGAGTGTTCCTCCCTATGCTATATTTTGGAAGAGTTTGAGAAGGATAGGTGTTAGCTCTTCTCTAAATGTTTGATAGAATTCGCCTGTGAAGCCATCTGGTCCTGGGCTTTTGTTTGTTGGAAGATTTTTAATCACCGTTTCAATTTCAGTGCTTGTGATTGGTCTGTTCATATTTTCTATTTCTTCCTGGTTCAGTCTTGGCAGGCTGTGCATTTCTAAGAATTTGTCCATTTCTTCCAGGTTGTCCATTTTATTGGCATAGAGTTGCTTGTAGTAATCTCTCATGATCTTTTGTATTTCTGCAGTGTCAGTTGTTACTTCTCCTTTTTCATATCTAATTCTATTGATTTGAGTGTTCTCCCTTTTTTTCTTGATGAGTCTGGCTAATGGTTTATTAATTTTGTTTATCTTCTCAAAGAACCAGCTTTCAGTTTTATTGATCTTTGCTATCGTTTCCTTCATTTCTTTTTCATTTATTTCTGATCTGATTTTTATGATTTATTTCCTTCTGCTATCTTTGGGTTTTTTTTTTGTTCTTCTTTCTCTAATTGCTTTAGGTGCAAGGTTAGGTTGTTTATTCGAGATGTTTCCTGTTTCTTAAGGTAGGATTGTATTGCTATAATCTTCCCTCTTAGAACTGCTTTTGCTGCATCCCATAGGTTTTGGGTCGTCATGTCTCCATTGTCATTTGTTTCTAGGTATTTTCTGATTTCCTCTTTGATTTCTTCAGTGATCACTTCGTTATTAAGTAGTGTATTGTTTAGCCTCCATGTGTTTGTATTTTTTACAGATCTTTTCCTGTAATTGATACCTAGTCTCATAGCGTTGTGGTCGGAAAAGATACTTGATACAATCTCAATTTTCTTAAATTTACCAAGGCTTGATTTGTGACCCAAGATATGATCTCTCCTGGAGAATGTTCCATGAGCACTTGAGAAAAATGTGTATTCTGTTGTTTTTGGATGGAATGTCCTATAAATATCAATTAAGTCCATCTTGCTTAATGTATCATTTAAAGCTTGTGTTTCCTTATTTATTTTCATTTTGGATGATCTGTCCATTGGTGAAAGTGGGGTGTTAAAGTCCCCTACTATGAATGTGTTACTGTCGATTTCCCCTTTTATGGCTGTTAGTATTTGCCTTATGTATTGAGGTGCTCCTATGTTGGGTGCAGAAATATTTACAATTGTTATATCTTCTTCTTGGATCGATCCCTTGATCATTATGTAGTGTCCTTCTTTGTCTCTTCTAATAGTCTTTATTTTAAAGTCTTTTTTGTCTGATATGAGAATTGCTACTCCAGCTTTCTTTTGGTTTCTATTTGCATGGAATATCTTTTTCCATCCCCTTACTTTCAGTCTGTATATGTCTCTAGGTCTGAAGTGGGTCTCTTGTCGACAGCATATATATGGGTCTTGTTTTTGTATCCATTCAGCCGATCTGTGTCTTTTGGTGGGAGCATATAGTCCATTTACATTTAAGCTAATTATCGATATGTATGTTCCTATTCCCATTTTCTTAATTGTTTTGGGTTCATTATAGTAGGTCTTTTCCTTCTCTTGTGTTTCTTGCCTAGAGAAGTTCCTTTAGCATTTGTTGTAAAGCTGGTTTGGTGGTGCTGAACTCTCTCAGCTTTTGCTTGTCTGTAAAGGTTTTAATTTCTTCATCAAATCTGAATGAGATCCTTGCTGAGTAGAGTAATCTTGGTTGCAGGTTTTTGTCCTTCATCACTTTAAATATGTCCTGCCAGTCCCTTCTGGCTTGTAGAGTTTCTGCTGAAAGATCAGCTGTTAACCTTATGGGGATTCCCTTGTGTGTTATTTGTTGTTTTTCCCTTGCTGCTTTTAATATGTTTTCTTTTTATTTAATTTTTGACAGTTTGATTAATGTATGTCTTGGCGTATTTCTCCTTGGATTTATCCTGTATGGGGCTCTCTGTGCTTCCTAGACTAGATTAACTATTTCCTTTCCCATATTAGGGAAGTTTTCAACTATAATCTCTTCAAATATTTTCTCAGTCCCTTTCTTTTTCTCTTCTTCTTCTGGAACCCCTATAATTTGAATGTTGGTGCGTTTAATGTTTCCCAGAGGTCTCTGAGACTTTCCTCAGTTATTTTCATTCTTTTTTCTTTATTCTGCTCTGCAGTAGTTATTTCCAGTATTTTTTCTTCCAGGTCACTTATCCGTTCTTCTGCCTCAGTTTTTCTGCTATTGATCCCATCTAGAGTATTTTTCATTTAATTTATTGTGTTATTCATCGTTGTTTCATCTTTAGTTCTTCTAGGTCCTTGTTAAATGTTTCTTGCATTTTGTCTATTCTATTTCCAAGATTTTGGATCATCTTTACTATCATTATTCTGAATTGTCTTTCAGGTAGACTGCCTATTTCCTCTTCATTTGTTAGGTCTGGTGGGTTTTTATCTTGCTCCTTCATCTGCTGTGTGTTTTTCTGTCTTCTCATTTTGCTTATCTTACTGTGTTTGGGGTCTCCTTTTTGCAGGCTGCAGGTTCGTAGTTCCCCTTGTTTTTGGTGTCTGTCCCCAGTGGCTAAGATTGGTTCAGTGGGTTGCGTAGGCTTCCTGGTGGAGGGGACTAGTGCCTGTGTTCTGGTGGGTGAGGCTGGATCTTGTCTTTCTGGTGAGCAGGTCCACGTCTGGTGGTGTGTTTTGGGGTGTCTGTGGACTTATTATGATTTTAGGCAGCCTCTCTGCTAATGGGTGGGGTTGTGTTCCTGTCTTGCTAGTTGTTTGGCATAGGGTGTCCAGCACTGTGGCTTGCTGGTCGTTTAGTGAAGCTGGGTGCTGGTCTTGAGATGGAGATCTCTGGGAGATTTTCGCCGTTTTATATTATGTGGAGCTGGGACGTCTCTTGTGGACCGGTGTCCTGAAGTTGGCTCTCCCACCTCAGAGGCACAGCAGTAACTCCTGGCTGCAGCACCAAGAGCCTTTCATCCACACGGCTCAGAATAAAAGGGAGAAAAAGTAGAAAGAAAGAATTAGTAGAAGTAGAAAGAAAGAAAGAAAGAAAGAAAGGAGGGAGGGAAGGAGGAAGGAAGGAGGGAAGGAAGGAAAAAAGAGAGAAAGAAAGAAGATAAAGTAAAATAAAATAACGTAAGATAAAATATAATAAAATTATTAAAATAAAAAATAATTATTAAGAAGAAAATATTAAAAAAATAAAAAACGGACGGATAGAACCCTAGGACAAATGGTGGAAGCAAAGCTATACAGACAAAATCTCACACAGAAGCATATACATACATACTCACAAAAAGAGGAAAAGGGGAAAAAAATCATAAATCTTGCTCTCAAAGTCCACCTCCTCAATTTGGGATGATTCTTTGTCTATTCAGGTATTCCACAGATCCAGGGTACACCAAGTTGATTGTGGAGCTTTAATCCGCTGCTTCTGAGGCTGCTGGGAGAGATTTCCCTTTCTGTTCTTTGTTCTCACAGCTCCCAGAGGCTCAGCGTTGGATTTGGCCCTGCGTCTGCGTCTGCGTGTAGTTCGCCGGAGGGCGTCTGTTCTTCGCTCAAACAGTTCGGGTTTAAAGGAGCAGCTGACTCGGGGCCTCTGGCTCACTCAGGCCGGGGTGGGGGGGAGGTGCACGGAGTGCGCGGGGCGGACCTGCGGCGGCAGAGGCCGGTGTGACGGCGTGACGTTGCACCAGCCTGAGGCGCGCCGAGCGTTCTCCCGGGGAAGTTGTCCCTGGATCCCGGGACCCTGGCAGTGGCGGGCCGCACAGGCTCCGGGGAGGGGACGTGGGGTTAGTGACCTGTGCTCACACACAGGCTTCTTGGTGGCGGCAGCAGCAGCCTTAGCGTCTCAGGCCTGTGTCTGGGGTCCACGCTTTTAGCCGCGGCTCACGCCCGTCTCTGGAGCTCCTTTAAGCAGGGCTCTTAATCCCCTCTCCTCGCGCACCAGGAAACAAAGAGGGAAGAAAAAGTCTCTTGCCTCTTCGGCAGGTCCAGACTTTTTCCCGGACTCCCTCCTGACTAGCCGTGGTGCACTAACCCCTTCAGGCTGTGTTCACGCCGTCAGTCCTCTCCCTGCGCTCCAACCGAAGCACGAGCCTCAGCTCGCAGCCCCGCCCGCCCCGGCGGGTGAGCAGACAAGCCTCTCGGCCTGGTGAGTGCAGGTCGGCACCGAGCCTCTGGGCGGGAATCTCCCCGCTTTGCCTTCTGCACCCCTGTTGCTGTGCTCTTTTCCGGAGTTTCCGCTCCGAAGCTTTCCCCCTCCGCCACCCGCAGTCTCCGCCCGCGAAGGGGCTTCCTAGTGTGTGGAAACTTTTCCTCCTTCACAGCTCCCTCTCACTGGTGCAGGTCCCGTCCCTATCCTTTTGTCTCTGTTTATTCTTTTTTCTTTAGCGCTACCCAGGTATGTGGGGGAGTTTCTTGCCTTTTGGGAGGTCTGAGGTCTTCTGCCAGCGTTCAGTAGATGTTCTGTAGGAGTTGTTCCACGTGTAGATGTATTTCTGGTGTATCTGTGGGGAGGAAGGTGATCTCTGCGTCTTACTCTTCCGCCATCTTACCCTCGTCCCAGAGACTCTCTTTGCCATCTAGTACTGACCAATTTTTTATGTGTCATTTATGCTTAAAAAGAATGTGTCTTTTCTATATGCTGGGTGCAAACTTTTGTACATATATTGCACACATTTTTAACAATTTAAAGTTTTTGTGGGTTCTGAAGCAATTTGAAGTATATTTAAGCTTCAGGGATATCCTGCAGCCCAGTCTTGCATCAGATATTAGTCTTAGGGTCAGTGGGTGGATTGCAGGAGGGCTGTGAACCCACCGAAGCTATGTGAAAGAGTTGTCTATATGTAGTTTTCTGGAGAGAGGATTCATTAGTCTTTTAAAGTCTTCTGTCATCTCAAAAAGAATAAAGACTGTGATGGTAAATGGGATCATTTCCTTAATTTCTCTTTCTGATCTTTTGTTGTTAGTGTATAGAAATGCAACAGATTTCTGTGTATTAATTTTGTATCCTGCAACTTTACCAAATTCACTGATGAGCTCTAGTAGCTTTCTGGTAGCATATTTAGGATTTTCTATGTATAGTATCATGTCACTGCAAACAGTGGCAGTTTTACTTTTTCTTTTCCAACTTGGATTCCTTTTATTTCTTTTTCTTCTCTGATTGCTGTGGCTAGGACTTCCAAAAGGAGTTTAGGATTAACATATACACCTTACTATATATAAAATAGCTAACCAACAACGACCTACTGTGTAGCACAGAGAACTATACCCAATATTTTGTAATAATCTATAAGGGAAAAGAATCTGAAAAAGAAAAAAAATATATACATATATATATACATATATATATATACATATATATGTATATATATATATATAAAACTGAATCACTTTGTTGTACACCTGAAACTAACACAACATTGTAAATCAACTATACTTCAATAAAAATAATACTGTTCTAAGTTAAGGTGAATGGAATTTAAATATTCAGTAATGAAAAATGAGAGTCGGACTTGAAAATTGAGAGATATGAAGAACTAGCTCTTCTTATACTATCATGGTCAGGATCTGTTGATTGTAAAATGAAAGTATATTTTAATATTTTGTTGATAAAGTTTCTAGGAAGTCAATGTCCACATTTACAGTAATGATGTTTTCTTTCATCTTTCTTTTAGGTAAGTGGCTGTCTTATGCTTGAAAGCATCAACTTCAGAATGGGTGGAGGTTTGAGGGCTCCCTCTGTCGTCTCGATGCTGTGGTAGTAAGTTATGGTTGACATGTGTGCTCTGGTCTGGTGTGGGCAGGGGTGTTGCCTTGACAAACTAGATAGTTTCCTATAAATCCTTTGCCTATTACTTGTACATGTTAATTAAGAACTCTTTGTATATGTAGTCTCTGAGATTACAGGGAAGAATTAAAAGCCATTGTTCCTGCTTTTAAGAAGACTGAATTTCAGTAAGGGTATAGAAGAAAGAATTTGAGTTCTGGAATTGTATTGGGTTTGGATTTCACACAGCTGCTTCATCAGACTGCTGGGAAGGTTCAATCAGGGAATAACTGTGTTTATCACACTGTTCCAACATGTAGATTTGTCCCTCATTTCTTCTTCTCAACTCCAGCTCTTTATCCAGAGCCTCAGAAAGAGACAGCAAGGTTTAGAAAGCAAGAAAATAGAGATCGGCTGTTCTCCTCTTATCTGAAGTGTCTTTGGCTGAGAGTCAGAGAATCTTGGAGACCAGGCGCCAAAGGATTTTGTGAAGGAATCTGTAGTGGGTCTAAGTAGGCACTTTCCAAAGCAGCAAACATTGCCTTGAACTTCATGTCACACTAGAAAAGCCTAGTTAAGTGTGGCTTAGGTGTTGGTTCACAAGTGGGCCTTAGTGGAATCCCTGAGAATATGCTAGAACATTATGTTGGGAAAATATTCCTTTGTTTAATCTAAGATGGAATTCAAACAAATGACTAAAGAATGTAAGCTGAGGTCTTTTGATCTCATGTGATTTTTTAAATAATTGTCACATTGTTGTGTTCAGAATTATCTAGCTATCTGCCTTAGTAAACAGAAGAGCGATATTCACTGAGGAGGGGAAGTGTCCACAGTCTGGTTTGGAAAGTGGAAGGGAACTGTGCCTCAGCTGGAAAGACACGAATCAGAAAAGGCAGAGGGAACTGTACAGGCAAAATGCAGCTTAGTTGGTGCAACTCAGATACCTCTTACCAATGGCAAAAGTCCTAACTAGAAATGTCCCTCTCTAAGGAGAGGCTGGGGCCAAGGGAGACTACAGTTCATTGCACATTCAGAGATTAAAATATCTCCCAATTAGTTCCAGTGAATCATTTTAAATTATTTTAAAAGCTCTTTATATTTTAATCAGAGCCTATTCATGACCAGTTAATTTGGATGGTATGTTCTAAAATTACTTTCCTCCAATGATGTGTTGTGCCATTGCCTTAGAATGCAGAAACCTCATGGAAGATGGGAGTAGGGAAGTTAGAAAGTACCAAGGGGCTGTCCATCTTTGTTAAATGTTAACCTTACGAGAGGATTCAAATTTTGTTCTTGCCACCTGGTTTAGAGTGGATCATGTTAAAATCGCTACTTCTGTAGAGTAAGGCTAGATGATTCCACAAGGTGCCAGAGGTCTAGCAATGTGCCCACTTTCCCAAACACTCAGGGAAGACTGGATGCTATGACATTGCTCTGGTACATGCGTTTTTAGACTTGGGTGTAGACTTTGGTTTAGTGACGTACTGCTTTAGCAGCCTTTGATAATCTCAAAATGTTTATCCACCATTTTGCTAATCTTTCCTACAGTTAGTGCAACTGCAGACCTTGTTAAGGGAAGTTTTAAATGCATGGAACACTTCCTTAGTCATTAAGGTAAACATCATAGAGTACAATGTTCTTTATTGTCACTTTAGAAGAAATAGAGGCCTGTATGGATTGCATGTTCATCCCAGTTGGACTTTTTTTTTTTTTTTTTTTGCGGTACGCAGGCCTCTCACTGTTGTGGCCTCTCCCGTTGCGGAGCACAGGCTCCGGATGCGCAGGCTCAGTGGCCATGGCTCACGGGCCCAGCTGCTCTACGGCATGTGGGATCCTCCCGGACCGGGGCACGAACCCATGTCCCCTGCATCGGGAGGCGGACTCTCAACCATTGCGCCACCTGGAAGCCCCCAGTTGGACTTTTATGTCTCATGCTTAGCAGTCCCTTTCTGCGTCCACCATCCCATATCTTTTTTTTTTAAGCTTGATAAATTAATAGATTTTAATGTTAATTACAGTATTTTTAAATTGTTCCTTACAATTTTATATACACCCACACACACAGATCATGTGTGTTGTGAGGGCACATCCCATGCCTTATACATGCCTTGTGTCTTTAGCAATATCCAGTTAATTGATACATTATGAACATGATGAGACTATGGATTCATTTAGCTCAAAACTCTCTCTTTTCCCATTGCCTTATATTCTGTTTTTTTCTTTAACATCTTTATTGGAGTATAATTGTTCTACAAGGTTGTGTTAGTTTCTGCTGTATAACAAAGTGAATCAGCTATACGTATACATGTATCCCCATATGTCCTCTCTCTTGCGTCTCCCTCCCACCCTCCCTATCCCACCCCTCTAGGTGGTCACAGAGCACTGAGCTGATCTCCCTGTGCTATGCGGCTACTTCCCATTAGCTATCTGTTTTATATTTCGTAGTGTATATATGTACATGCCACTCTCTCACTTCGTCCCAGCTTACCCTTCCCCCTCCCCGTGTCCTCAAGTCCATTCTCTACGTCTGCGTCTTTATTCCTGTCCCGCCCCTAGGTTCTTCAGAACTTTTTTTTTTTTAGATTCCATGTATATGTGTTAGCATACGGTATTTGTTTTTCTCTTTCTGACTTACTTCACTTTGTATGACAGATTCTAGGTCCATCCACCTCACTACAAATAACTCAATTTCGTTTCTTTTTATGGCTGAGTAATATTCCATTGTATATATGTGCCATATCTTCTTTATCGATTCATCTGTTGATGGATGCTTAGGTTTGCTTCCATGTCCTGGATATTGTAGATAGTGTTGTAATGAGCATTGTGGTACATGGCTCTTTGAATTACACCATCCCATATCTTGATACATGGACTTCTCATTGTGGGGAGAGGGCAACGTCAATTTCCTGGAAGCTGTTCCTTTTGTGGTTAACTAAGGTAGAGGAGCCGTTCTAGTCAATATTTCCATGCTTCTACCCCCAAAGTGTTGGTTTAAATGATCACAATCCATCTTGGGATGTTGCATATTACCCATTAGTTACCAGTCTTCTGCAGGGGAAGAATTAAAACAGAAGAGAGCTAAACAGGATGAGTTTTTAAATTCTAGCACTGAGTAGCAACTGCTAGTCAAGATTTTTTTTGGCGGTTTGTTAGAATCTCATTTTAAAGCAATAACACACTCAGAGTTGTATTCAAACACTGAGATAAATGCATCAACCTAAATTCATGGTTTTGTTTTTTTCCATGTAGCTGCTAATTATTGAACATAACGAGGCTTATTCATAATTTCTTTTCTTCTGCTTGATAGCCATAATCTTGTATTTGTGCTGCTGTCATTCCCATGGTAACAGACTAATGTCTGAAGCATCAGATTGTTAAATACAGAACAGTACATTAAAATAATGCTAAGGTTCTGACTTAACAGAGAGACTTTCACTCTGGGGCAAACTTCAAAAAAGAGAACACTTATACAAAAAGATATTTACTCGACCAGTAATGTTTAGTATTCCCATAGCTATTATGGAAGAGATTTGTTTGAATTATAGCCTCTTCCTTCCTGGCCCATCATCTCCTTTGGCTTTGCAGCCAAGTCTTAATCTGGTGTTTATGATGTCAGTCTGTTGCCATGGGATGTATTCTGTCACAGATGCATCGTGACTTCACTGCAGGATAGAGGCAGAAGAAAATTTAGGGCAAGAGAACAACCCTAAAGTTAATTTCTAGCATATCTGTTCTGCCAAGAAGTATTCCGTTCACCTTTATGTGCTATTAAAAAAACAGTTAGTTAAGCGGTGCTTTGTCGAAGGTTGGTCTGTCATAAACGTCGTTGAAATCACCAGAATGCCAAAAGCCAGCCCAGAGGAAAAATGTTATACAGCTTAACCTTAGGTCTTTGAAGAGTGATCCAGATTTATTTGTTTAGTCCTATGCTACAGTAAGGAAGCAAACCATGTTTGTAGCACATAAATTGATGCACCGATTTTCCTGATTTTCTCTAAGAGAATTTCTTGTATCTTAATGTGATGTGATCGCACGCACAAGGATATGCTTCTTGCCTTATGCCCTTTGCTTCCACCACCATTAGCAACTGTGTCTTTACTATTCACGGAGATCTGTGGAAGTACTGCCAAACTCAGAGTGTCTTTGAAGCCAAATTTTATAGTGCTCATAAGCATGTTAGCATTATAGTTCCTCTGGGGCCCCTTCATCATCTGGTATCTGGGACATTCTCCCATTTGGATGGCATAAAAATAATCCATACTCTTTCCTAGGGATGACAGATTTCCGCAGATAGAAGCTAAGTACATAGGTGGTGCTCTGTACATGATGAATTCTATGAATGTCATGAACCAATAGTACAAGCAGAACACATGCACCCTTAACCATTTTTTTTTTAGAGGTATAGGACATAGAAAGAGCCAGAGGGGAAGAAAATTATATGTAATGAATAAGATCTTTTGGACATCTTTAAGTTATATGTTCAATCAGAAAATTAGCTTCAATAAGTCCTTTTTTAAATGGAATTAAGGGTTTAGGATATTCTTCTTTCCCTCCTTCTCCATGTGTATACTTAATAGATAGAGAGAGTTTTAATGTTATTTCCCTTATTAGAAGAAAAACTAAGGTAGGTGAGGCTAAGCAAGTTCATGTTCTTCAAACATCTCTTTCTAATTGCTGCCAGTTTGTCACTAGAAAGCTGTGATAATCACCTTGGAATCTGCATCACCTCATTTTGAGTTTATAATAAGACTCTCTCCCTTCTGCTTCTTCACCCAAATCAGCATCCTTCTCAAAGGAATGATGTGGTGCAGTATAAACTCATGGCAGCATAACGTGCCATGTACCTTGATAATGATTTTTTCCAGCATTTTGTTGAGCCAGCTTCAGTAATGGCTGTGAGTATAAGTGTAAATGATTTTCTTTAAAAAAAGCAGAGATTAATGCATTGTTGAGTGCTATTTCTTTTTATTTCTCTTTTTCCCTTTCTTTTCTTTTTTAATTCCCTGGGATGACATCTATAGTAAATCTCAAAGGAGAAAGAAGAATTTACTTGGTTTTCTATACTTTGTGGCAGTGGTTCCCGAACCCGTGGAGCTTCAAAAACTCCGATGCCTAATTTCATTCCTCAAAGATTGTGGTCTACACTACTATATGTAAAATAGATAACCAACAAGGACCTGCTGTATAGCACAGGGAATATACTCAATATCTTATAATAATCTATAAGGGAAAAGAATCTGAAAAACACACACACACACACACACACACACACACACATACATGAAACTGAATCATTTTGCTGTACACCTGAAACTAACACAACATTGTAAATCAACTATACTTCAATTAAAAAAAAGAGGGAAAAAAAGAGCTAAAAGCAAGTGGGACAAAATGTTAGTAATTGTCAATTCTGCGTGTGTTGATACATGTTAAAAAAAAGATTGTGGTCTAATTGTTTGGGGATGGGACCTGGCCTTTGGAATTTTTAAGAGATCTCCAGGTGATTCTAATATCCAGACAAATTTGGCAACCCTCTGCTTTATATGTAGTAATGGCTGAAAATTAAGATGTCAAGGACAAGTCGAAGTATCACAGATATGTTTGATTTTTATAAATCTGCTTTGTCTCTCCTTACTTTATGCTGAATCTCCCTGGTATTCTCTCACTTTCTCTTTCATAAACACACCAATAAAATAATCCAAAAGTTCTGACCCACTATTTCATCTTTTTCTTTTGGAATGAGAACATTGGGTGGGCAGTAATTACCTCTGATGTTTTCTTTGACATGCTACGTTTGTCTGTTAAAAATATTGACTCCAAAGTTTTAGAACATTTTGAATTAAGACTACGAAAGAAAAACAAAGCACACAGCTAGCAGGGAAAAAAACAGAGTTCCTGTTTCAGAAACTTGATTGGCAGTGGAAATTGAACTTGAGTTTTTGACATTGGGTTCCACATGGTACACCATCACGCTCAGCCTGTATGCAAATTGTTTTCCTTAAGCTCTTTATAAATGATGAGATGACATTAAAAGAATTGTTTAATCATGTTTTCATTTTTCAATATGTAATGCTAGAGGAGAAGAGGAAAAGTAGATTTCCTCATCTCATAAAACAAAGTACTTTTGCAATAAAGTTCTGACTAAAACTTAACCCAGCGTTTTTTCATTTCCCTCGGTTATTGCTTTTCACGTGTCTTGTGGTTCTTGTAAACATGATTTTCCCTCTGGAGCTAGATTCAAAGCAAAGGTTATAAAGGAAAGTCTTGGTATCCAAGCATCATGCTTCTGTTGTTTAACCTTAAGAAATAGATTTGAGCTTAAAAGAAAAGTAATAGGTTTGCTTGAATTTTCTTACCTTTTCTTCGCAGTTGCTTTTACTGCCTCTATGGATAGCCCTAAAACTTGGTTTAGATAGAGATCTGATGTAATTTCATGAAGCAGTGCTGTCAGATGACTGCAAAGGATGTTCATATTTGTTGACACAGTCCTGTAGATTTCCAAAGAGCATGAGCAGATGTTAGTCTGTAGGTCTCTATCTGTAAGCACAACCATCTTCTTTGTTTTGAATGTTTAGATTTGTTTTAGAATGGTTTTAGAATGGTTAAATGATTACGGTGCCTGTACAGATTAAGAAAAAGGGCTTTCCTAAGAGCTTGGGTAGTTTTTCTTCTGACCATCTATAAAGATAGAGTTATTTTTATAAATTCAGCCTTTTCCTACCAGGTGATTTATAGCTGTGTTCAGTGACTCTATATTTGGCTGATTTATTGAAAAGTCCGTTCATTATCAATAATTTTAGTTTATATTCATGGAGAAGGACAGTGCTAATGCCATAAGTATTTTGTATTTTCTCTCTTTTTTATTTTAGACTTGTTTCTCTTTTATTGCTATGTGAGTTAGGAAATAAAACTGACAACATTCCTTGTATAAAGATTCCCTGTCTAATTTCATACTGAATTTTAAAAGAAAAATTCTAAGGATATACTTTTGGGATGAAAGGACCCTATAGAGGTTATTCAGGGCTGTGGTTTCTTAATTTCTGTTTTTTATTTAAGGGGATTAAGGATGTTCTATTTCTTAAGAATGCTACTTTTGTGTTTTTGCAGATGTTACTAACATTTGCTCGTTTTTTTCAAGACTTTTCTTTACAAGGTTTTCTTCTTCTTCTCGATAATATTGACAACTCTTAAAAGCATATTTTGGGGCTTCCCTGGTGGCACAGTGGTTGAGAGTCCGCCTGCCGATGCAGGGGACACGAGTTCGTGCCCCGGTTCGGGAAGATCCCACATGCCGCGGAGCAGCTGGGCCCGTGAGCCATGGCCGCTGAGCCTGCGCGTCTGGAGCCTGTGCTCCGCAACGGGCAAGGCCACAGCAGTGAGAGGCCCACGTACCGCAAAAAAAAAACATATTTTTTTCTCTTCTATGAAATCTTTCTTTCATTTAAATTTTTTTCTATTATATAGAACATGTTTAAAATAAATAAGAAAATTCATAAAAGTATAGTGTAGAGAATAAAATTCATCTATAATCCTACCTCGTAGATAAATACTCTAGATAATAGTATTTTCTGCCTTCTTGAATATTGCCCTCCATGGTTCAGAACAGATTGGCTTGCTTTCATTTATTTGACATCGTGTTATTCACATTCTTGTCTTTATAAAAGTTCTTCAAGAATACATTTTAAAGACTGTATAATAATTAATTTAGTGGCTGGGCCATAATTGAACCGTTTGTCCATTGTTAATCCCCTAGATTGTTTCTAGAATTTTGCTGTTATAAATAATGCTTTGATGAACATCTTTGTATTTGATCTTTGTCTATATTTCAAAGTACTTCTTTGGAATAAGGTTTCACAAAATGAAATTCCTAGGTTAGAGATATAGACCTATTTAGCTCTAAATTCTTATTTCCAAATTATTCTCTAGAATGGTGGTTTTAATTTCACTCCTACTGGCTGGAAATGACCATTTTACTGCACTGTCATTGTGCTGTGAAGTTTTAGTTTTAAAAATCTTTGCTAATTACCCAGTGGAAAAAAATCGCATTTTGTTTTATTGTTTATCTGGTATTAGTGAGTTTATTTTTCTTAACCATTTGCTGGGTTTTTTTAGCAGCTGTTGTTTAGGTTCTTTACTCATTACTGAGTCAGTGTTTGAGTGGTGTGGGGGGAGAGAGAGTGTTTGTGTGTGTGATCTTTAATCAATGTAAATAGGCTTTTTATAGTAAAGATAATAACCCTTTATCTGATCTATTATAACTGTTCAAAGATTCCCTGCCTAATTTTTGCCTTTTCTGTTTGAATAAGAAGAGCTTTAAGAAATCATTTAGCTTAATGAATGACTCATTCATTTAACTGACATTTATTGAGTGTCTATTATGTACTGGACACCAAGGTATATTAGTGAACTAAACAGACAAATATCCCACCCTCTGTAGAACCTACAATCAGGGAGGGCAGAGGAAGGGGTGAGTGAGAAATAAGCAATTAACATAATAAGTGAGCAAATTATATAGTGTTTTGAGTGTGAGAACAACTATGGAAAAAATAGAGTAGGTTGAGGGGGGCTGGGAGTGCTTGGGTGGGGTTACAGTTTTAAATGGGATGGTCAGCATTGGGTATAATGAGAATATGACAGCTGAACAAGATTTGGATTTATTGTTTTTACTTTTGTAGAACTCTTTATTCTCAGTGGTGGTATTGTCCCTGTAGCCCTACTATTCTGTTTTCTTTCTTTCTTTTTATAAATAATCAGGTTTAATTCTGTGCTATGCAGGTTATCTCTTTTCTGGGATGGCCAACAGAAATCCATCACCTTGGTCCAGAGCCTTCCATACACATTGCTGGAGGGTTTCTGAAGCAGGTCTTTCTGTCTGAATGCCTCTGTTGGTAGGTTCTCTGCTTTTTATCGGGGCCCCACCAGCTGCAGCACCAGAGCGGTGGCTTTGTGGGCTCTGTACGTCAGAATATGTAGAGCTTTAAAGAAGCTTTATAAATGTGGAGAGTGGGGAGGCAAGTGGTAAAACTGGAGTGAGATTTCTTCACCACTCGGTAGGAAATAGTCTAGTCTATCCCACAGTAAGTCCTAGTGTTACATTCTGTTTCAGGGGAAAACAGGAAGGACAGTGATGGGAGTGAATTTTCAGTTTTCATTATTTATGTGTTGAAATTGCAGGGGTTCCCCCTTCCCCCTCCTCCTCTTCTTTTTTGCCTTTTCCTTCTCCTTTTATTTCTACCCCTTTTTCATGCTTAATTTTAGAATTTGATAATGTTGCTGGGTGTTACTTATTCTCTGGCATAACCATTGCAGTTGCTTCTTGGAGCTGTGTTCCCGGTCTATTAATATTTGAGGATGGTACTATGTTGTTTTGTCATGCATCACTCAAGTCTCAAAGGCCATTGTAACCGTTTTGCTGATAAAGAACATGAATGCCAAGAAGAAATAGTGGTAAACTAGACAGCCCTGAGAATTGTGCTGCCTTAAAAGGGAACATGGGATCATAGAGACATTCTTCATTTCTGTTCATTCAAATTGATGAATCCTTTAAATTGTATGTCTAATTCTCATTTTTTGTAGTTAAGTGCAGGTAGGTTATAAGATTCTAGAAATTAATGCACATTGATTTCTTTCACAAGTTTGGAGACAATTGTTGATTCATAAAACATGACAGGAACTTTGGGTAATTGTCAATTGTCTATTTTTCTTTTTTGCATTCCTGTTGCTTTGCTACTGCAGTCATTAAATTGGTTCAATTTGAAATCTGAATGAGAAATTAGTGTATTCTTATGAATGTACCTCACATAAACTTTAAATGAAGTGTTTGAGTTTTTCATCCAAATCAGGTTTGGCAAAAGAATGTTAATTATTTCATTGACTGAGTTATGAGGTTCAGTCGAAGTTCAAGATTACTCACACCAGAGTGTATTGAGAAATAAATATAATTAAATGTTTCCAAATGTGCGTATCTTAAACAAGAACTGAGCTCTAATAATTGTTTCATCGAGAAGCTTCCTCTTTTGTTTACCGTACTCACTTCTCTTAAAAACCCCATTAAAAAAGATAGCCTGACCTTTTTGGCAGTGACTGTGGGAGCCTCACGTGCTATTAGAAAATGAATGGTGGTGTGTTTCCATTTTCCGTTCAACCTTTCAGTTAACCGAATGTTTACATCTCATCATTTTCGCCTACTTTTTAAAAGCCCTGAAGTTTTCTCCCCCCTCCCCCTCCCTCCCTCCCTCTCTCTCTCCCAACACACACGTACACACACACCTCCTCTCTCTACCTTCCCCCGCCCCGCCGATGAATACCACAATGAACCCTGTATGTAGATGCAAGTTCTCTGCCAGAATAATTGGGCTGGTCCATTTCTACCTGTGGAACACCAGCGCTGCTGACCAGGACGGAACTGAAGGATTTCAGCTAGAATGTGAGCTCTCCGGCATCTGAGAAACGGTAGTGAGAAGTGTACTTTTGAGCTTAGCCAGGTGCGGTGCGGTAGACTGCGGCCACCACCATGCGCTAGTCCCTGCTGGTGCCCTGCTTTTCTTTTTCCCCTCCTTCGAGGTTGGGTGTGTGTGTGGGGGGGGGGGGTGGGATGGTGTAAAGTGATCTCACCATCTTCCTGTGGCTCAGAATAAGGAGCAAGGAGGCATCTGTGGCTCATGAAATGTATGGTTCACAACCTTAAGTAAGTTCTACTAGAGACCACCATCTCCTAGTATGACTCCCCATTTCTCTGTTTTATTTCCCATCTTTGGGACCAGAAGTAGCTCAAATTAAATTTGGATGGTTGAGGGAACTATATTCAAAGTCCTGTGATAAACCATAATGGAAAAGAATACGAAAAGGCATGTAGTCATCTATATATGTGTGTAACTGAATCACTTTGCTGTACAGCAGAAATTAACACAACATTGTAAATCAGCTATACGTCAATAAAATAAATTTAAAAAAATAACTAAATAAATTTGGGTGGTCGGACATCCACAGTATTTCCTTTTTACAGCAGATGTCCCTGAAGAACTAGTTTAATAAGTAAATTACACTTATTTCTTTTTACTTCTATTATATTATTATTCTAAGAATAAACCTCATTTTTATCATAACATTGTAATACAAGCATTACATATCTGAAACCTGCAGAAAGCAGAAGGGAAAAAAGTCCTCAATAAGCCATCTCTGGGAGGGATGACCAGTGTTGGCATTTTCTTGTGTTTCTTTGTAACCTTTTTTCTATGATTTTTTTTTCTCTTTGTCTTCTTTACCTACATGTGATCATGCTATATATCATCTTTAATCCTGTTGTTTTCACTTAATGTTATATAACATATTTCTGATTGTTATTATAAACTTTTGTACACACATTTAAAGACTGCATAGTGTCCTTTTTAAAAAAAATAAATTTATTTTATTTATTTAGTTTTGGCTGCATTAGGTCTTCGTTGCTGCTCCTGGGCTTTCTCTAGTTGCGGCGAGCAGGGGCTGCTCGTCGTTGCGGTGCGCGGGCTTCTTATTGCGGTGGCTTCTCTTGTTGTGGAGCACGGGCCCTAGGTGCGCGGGCTTCATAGTTGTGGCATGCGGGCTTCGGTAGTTGTGGCTCGCGGGCTCTAGAGCGCAATCTCAGTAGTTGTGGTGCATGGGCTTAGTTGCTCCGCGGAATGTGGGATCTTCCTGGACCAGAGATTGAAGCAGTGTCCCCTGCATTGGCAGGCAGATTCTTAACCACTGTGCCACCAGGGCAGTCCCTGCATAGTGTTCTTTTGAATTTACACAGCATAATTTAATTAACCATTACCCCAGTTTTTTTTAAATACATATGGTATTTTTTTTGCTTTTATAAACAATACTGTAGCAAACATCTTTGTGCATGACACTTTCTCCACATTTAGGTGATCTTAACAGAGACAAAGTATGAGATAAGTGTGAGATTAGGAACACTGCATCTGTCATTTTAAATTCACTGGGTTGTATGCAAGAGGAGGTTGACCTTTTTTTTTTACTTTTTTGGGAAATAGTTTCAGACTTACTGAAAAGTTGCAGGAATAGTACAAAAAACACCCATATTCCCTTTATACAGATTGACCTCTTGCTGACCTTGGGCTGTGTATGCTTTATGGTTTGTGTGTATGAACATTCCTTCCCTCTGTTCTCTTTCCCCATCTTTAGCTATGCATTTTTTCCCTAAATCATTTGAGAGTAAGCTGCATATATCATGTCTCTTTGCTTCCAAATACTTAAGAGTGTATTTCCAAAAAATAAGAACATTTTCTTATATAACTACAGTACACTTATTAACTCTAGGAAACTCAACATTGATATAATGCTATAATCTTGTGTCCATATTTCAGATTGGTCAGTTGATCTAATGATTTCCTTTTTGCCATTAATCCTCCTGCAGTACTAGGTCCATTAGAGGATCACACATTGCATTTAGTTGTTATATCTCCTCTAATGGGGCTGTCTTTGTCTTTTATGACACTGACATTAAAAAATGTATAGGACCCCCCCCTTTTTTTTTTAATAATAATGTGCTCATTTGGGTTCGTCTTATGTTTCCACATGGTGAAATTAAGGCTATGTATTCCCAGCTGGAATAATAATTAAGTGACATGTCCTTCTTGGAGTATTACAACCAGAGGTACCCAGTGTCCTTCTGCCCTTCACTGGTAATATTAAATTTGATTATCTGGTCAAGGTGTTAGCTGATTTTTCCACTGTATAGTTACACTACTTTCCCTTGCAACTAATAAGCAATCTGTGGAGAAATGCAAATATCTTATTCCTCTTCAAAAATTTCCCCTTAGGTTTAACTTCTCTTGATGATTCTTGCATGAACTAGTCTTTCCCATGATGAGTTGGAATTAGAGCATCAACAATTACCAGTCAGCAGTCAGCATTCTCCTTTAAAGAAGAATCCTTCATCCCACCCACCACCCATCCATCCATCCGTCCATCCATTATCTGTCTCTTCTATCAGTGGTATTGACTCTTAGACTCCCCCTTTTTATGGTTTATTAATTATTACTTTTCTTAAATATCTTTGTGCTCAAATTCTAGATTTAATCAATGAGAGCCCCTTCAGGTGGTTTCCTGTGTTCTTTTGACGTGCCCCCGCCATTTTTTTTTCTTTGAGTGCTAACTTTCTTTCTGACATAAAATGTTCTAGTCTCATCTTGTACCTTCTCTGCCATAGCCCTGTAATCAGCCATTTCTGTGGAGATTTCTGGTTCCTTTTAGAGGAGAATGGTCTTAGAAACTGATGTTGCAGTGCTACTTACTAAGAGAGCAGATTCGCTTCTAGGGTCATAGTTAGGAAAAAGACCAGGAGCATGTGTGCTTGCGCACATGTCCGTAGTTTAGAAATTGTGAGTTTGCCCTAGTGCTTCCAAGTCCAAACATTTGATTCTCCTTCTTCCACATTGAGAACCCAGGCTCCTAATACAGTTACTGATTTACTCAGTCTTATAGTACATCTAAACATAGTTCCAGAATTGCTTCACTCATACCACTACGGAAAACAAACTACTAAAAAAAAGTTCAGGACATGTTTGCTGTTTTCCCTTCATGCCTTCTTAGCATGGAGAATATAGTAAAACACTGAGGTCAAACCTGTATCTTTTTCTCCTCTCCTTCATAGTGGTTATGTCATTAATTTCAGGGACATTTGTGTTCATTTGCTTCAGTTTGCTTTCAATTTTAGTTTTCTTCCCCACCCTTGTTTATTTTAATATTAATTTTTGAATATGTAAAACATTAATATGCTTCCCAAGTTCCAGACTCTATATAAAGGTATACTGAGACATGTATCACTGTAGAAGGTTGGTCATTTATTTAAAGGAACTGTGGTCCATTCTCTTAAAGTTTAAAATCATCCCCTTATTTTATTCTTCGAAAATTTTTTTCATAATCAAGCATATTTCTCAGGAATTCAAAGGGAACAAAAGCCTCTCTTGATTCTTGCATCTACCCTAAGTTTTTGGTACAGTAGATAATCAGAAGCATTTGGTTCACAGATGGGGAAAGTGCCAGGTAATTTGTGACATGCCCTTTCTTAGCTCCTTTGTCTGTGTATCTTGGGGACTAAGTTCCCTAATTCCATACACCATTGTTACCTGTTTGGCTTTTTTCTCTCTTTGACTCCTTTATAAACTTCCCAGTGATACATTTCACTAGTTTCCACCATTCTAGTTTCAAAAAAACATCTTTCAGTGGTGGGCATATCAAATGAGTGCATTTATTTAATAGTTAAGCTCCTTATTTAAATATCTTTTGGGTTTTTTTCAAAAAGAAGGCTTAAAATGTATTTAATATAAAAAGGCTGGCATATACTCTAGCTCCACATGGGATATGAGTCTGTTCTCCCACTTTGGGTCATGGTGAAATATATAGTTTTTCTTTATTAGATATTTGGAAATTGTGGACTTGCCCGTGAGATATTCTTATATCTTCCTCTTGTTCAGAATTACAATTGGGGTTTATGGAATGATGAACTCACAACAGTTAATCCTGAATGACTAAATAAACTGCCAGGTAGCTTCAGGTGAAACGGTGTTCTAGGACAGACTTGATTTATAGAAATACGGGCACAATGAACTTCGCAGTTGCTCCTTTCAGTCCGGCAGGTAATTTTGTTAGAGGTATCCTGTGTAATCTTAATATCAGAATGTGTCCGATTTTGTCCTGTTCTTATATAGGAAAAATCCCAGTGAACAGAAAGAAATAAAGCAGCTTGTACACCAAAAACACTTAAGAATTAGTGTCTGAGAGGCTGTCAGCAAGCTTTATTTGTATTTTTGATACTGGCCAGTTGTGACTCTTATAAGGCGAAGAATTAGAAATGGATATGAAAGGAGGCTGCCTTTGCACAGCCCATTAGCTGTTCCGGAGGAACCTATTTGAATGTTGAAGTCAAGGCTTTATCTACTTGTATTTGTGAGGATTTTCTGACAAACAGATTGTGAAATTTTCTTAATCAAGTTAGCCACTAGTCTAATATGCACCTAACTGAGGTGGATGGCTTGTTTGTGTTTTTTTTTCCTTCAGTCCTTCAGATTTTCCTAGCTATAGCAAAAATTTGGCTTCATATTAGATAGACCTCATATACGTTCCAAGAAAAACTTAAAACCCATTATTTTGAATGCATGTCTAATAGAATAATTGAGATGATCTTCAAAAGTCTGTCCCCTAGTGGTGTCATATTAATGACACTTGGACAGCTAGATGGAGGCATTTCTTTATAGCCTGTTTCAACTATAAGAGAAATGATTAGATGGAGACGTGCATTAAAAAGGACTTGCATATAGGAAAAGCTTTGGAGTTTCTTTAGCATTTTACTCAGGAGCAGCAAATCTTATTTCTACAGTTTTTTGACATGTCATGTTGTTGAGCCTTTTTTTTCCCACCTGCATTTAATGTTTGTTCTTACTTGAAAACGTATGTTTCTTTAAAAACCCATTAAAAATAAATATATGCTGTTCAGCTGGGTGATAAAAACTAAAATGAGTATGAATGTATGTTTTCTGTAAGGATTCTGAAAGCAATAATGGGATCTCTTTAAGCTCTACTGTATAGGAAGGCGAGCGATCCATCAAAAGCGCAGTCTTGGATTTGGGTCTTCTATTTAGATTAGGAATGTTAGGAAAGATGGATGGTAAATGTCTTTTAGCTGTACTGTCCCCCAAACATGAAATGAAATCTGAAGACTCTCAAAGAAGGTTTCAATGACACTAGCAAATGACTTGAACAAGGATTGGGTAAGGGGAGGTCACGGGCCAATGGAATGCCAGTTGTGGATTTATACTGTTTAAAATGAAAATATTATTTCCATTAACCCCTTTCCACTAACACCTCCACCAGAGTTATTTGCAGATTGTACGTTTGTAGGTGTGAGTCATACTTGATAGAAACACCTTATCACTAGTGTGAATTGCTCAGCCTGTCCATGGGTGCATTTTTTTCCCTGTTCAATCCACAATACAGGGTTTCATTGGGCTAAATTACTCTAGAGAGATACTGGCATCCTTATGTTCTCCAAACTTGATTTTATAATGTAGCAGTAAGCTATCCAGTTGCAAAGAAGCGTTTATAAATGTTTTAAATAAAAACAGAAGAAACGGATTCTCTGTTGTGGTTTTCCATGATAACGGCTAATCAACTGCCAACTCACACCACGTACTTGAGTTGAGGGAGGGAAAATTCTAGTTTTCAGGGTGACTCAATAAATTTGCCCTTAACTGTCCACATGGGTTTGAGTGCGGTTTTTGCCCTCTTATTACAAATGGAGAAAAGAGTTGGTAAGCAGAAGAAGAAGCATCCTTTTAATGAGTCAGCTATAGTGTGTGCTCAGGACAGACACTTTTTAAAAGAGCACCATTAATTTGAATAAAACAGGAGAAAGTAGGTACTTTGTACATCCATAAAGCACTGAAGGGGATAAATCCAATTATCTGTTCAATATTTAATGGCCATAAAGTTAAAAATTTTAAAGGCAGTACCTCGGAGACTGCTTAGTCAATTCTGTCCATATTATTTTTGACATTCAGAAGTCAAGGTAGACTAGCCGTATTGACAGCAGCACTCATCACATTGGTCTGCCGATTTAGTGGCAGTGATCCTGGGATTTGTATTTCTCTACTCTGATGAAGATCAGTGGCTTTTTTTTTTTTTTTTTTTTGAGGAACTCTTATGGGCTCTTTGGGATATACTGAGCTTCTACTTTTTTTTTTTTTTCCCAGTTCCTTGCTGTTGGTTCTTGGTATGAAAGGTGTTTAAGGATGACTCATGAAAAAAGCAGAAAACAGAAGAACCAGAATAAAGATCAGCTGTTTGGACTAAATTATTGCTTTTAAAGAAAACAGAGGATTTAAAAAAATATATTTCAAAAATTTCTATCTAAGAAACTCTTTTAGAAATGCCAAGCCTATTTTTACAGATTTTTTTTGCACCATGCATATTTCCTAAGCAAGCGGTGAAGAAAAATGATAATTTATTAATTTTGCCACCTCTATCCATTTCTCTTCTAAAGCTGTACTTAACTAGTGATGCAGGTGGGCATTGCTCTAACTGTGGTTCAGAGGCAGCTGAATCGTGAAACTTCTAAGAAAATCAATGCACTAGCGACATTTGGAATGAATGTCAATATGACAGAGTGATTTTGTGATATGGTGAAGCTTTATTCTGCTCTCACCTTGTATGGTCCGAACTGTAGAAGCATATCTTGTATTTCAGAGAATGTCACTGCTAGTTATCTTTTTACTTATTCTGTTTTATATGTTTCCTTTTGCACATAATGTTCCCCTTTTGTATATCTCCGCTATAGAACTATATGCTCCCTGGTCATTAAACCCCTGTCAATATGGCTTTGGTTGCCTGTGTGTAGCTTTTTATTTTTTTATCAAAAAATTTTTTTTAAACTAATACTGTGTGTAGATAAATTTTGACATGATGGAGGTTTACTATTAAAATGTTGTAAAGGAATCATGAAGAAAGACAACTTTAAGAGAGATTAAAGAGCACAAGTTAATATATTGCATGAATTATGAGATGATAAGGGGACATTTGTTTTAAGATACGTAAGCATTTCAAGAAGGTCCTACCTGTTGTGAGTGCTTTTAAGGAGTCTGTGGTTTTCCTTGGGAATACAGACAAAGTGCTTTTCTTTTTCTTTCTTATTTTGCTATTCATTTTCCTTGACAAGGACACTTTGTTTGTTTTACTTGATTTTCAAATGCAAATTCAGCTTATTCTTGTGGCATGTAGGGTCTCTAAGGATGAGACTTGCTGAAATCTAAAACGGTTTCGCATTCTTGGATCATATAGTTTTCAGTAGATTGTTCCTTGTTTTGCTCCAAGTGTCTTGAGTGATTTGGCTGTTGAACCAGCAGAACCCTTTGTTTTCTTGGTTTCCCATAAAGAAAATAAAGGTGAGACAAGAATGATTTCCTGGATAATTCAAAGGGAAGATTTAACATACAAATCCCTAACATGCTACTATACAAGGACTTCCAAATCAGCTTATGTTACAACACAGCATGATGATTGTTAAACTCATTTATTTTTAAAGAGCTTTTATGTGTGATACATGTTAGGAGAGCCAAGAAGAGGGGGACTTTTAACACCATTCTTCTTGAATATGACTCTGAACTTGGAATATATGTGGTATTTCATTTGTTTGCTCACTTGTGATCCACACAGTCCTTAGATTGTAAACTCCTTGATGACAGAAACACTCTAATGTATGTGTGTGTATACATATATATGTATATATGTGTGTATATATATATATATATATATATATATATATATATATATATATATAACATGGTGTTTCTTTCCTGTATGATTTTTGCCATATCTTTATATTGCCAATATTATTCTTTACATAATATTTCCCTTTAGGTTGATTAATCTTTTTTACTCAACCTCATCCAAATCAGTATTTGGCATGAAATTACAGGTTTTTTGGGGGGCTCTATTTTCTTGTAATACATGTTTAAATTAAAATGTCAAATATTAAACTTTTAAAGTTTTAGGTACCATTTAAAATTATTTCATGATCATACTTGAGAAAACAGTGTCTTAGCCTGACACATTCGCACATTTAGTGAATATTTGTTTAGTGTGTGTGGGCAATTGATTTATGATGTACTTACAGTGTCAAGTACTGTTTTCAATAGTTTGTATATGTTTTCTCATTTAATCCTGTTAACAACCCCAATAAAGAAAGTGTTCCCATTTTACAGATAAGAAACCTGAGGCTCCAAAAGGTTAAGTGGCATTCCTAAGGTTAAATAGCTTAATAAAAATTAGAACTGAGATGTGAACCCAAGGCCATTGGACCAAAGTCTGTGCTGTTTTTGCTACATGTTGCTGACTCCTTGTTGGCTAATAAGGTTAATGAATTAACCTTATGCATTCATATAATGGTTGACTTTACCCATTGTGATACTTTCCTCTGAGTGGTAATTTATAGATTGTGATTTTCCTCTGGAATTGCGTTTTGCATGATCTTGAAAGTTGTTATCACCTTCCCTTTGGGTTTTGTGTGAAAGGGAGCCTCTCAGCACTTCTGAGAGGAATCTACTCATTTTTTATTTTTTAAAAGTATCACTAATTAAGAGTTGAAAACAAATATTAAGATCCTTATTTAAGTTAATGCTATCTCTGTAGTTTTTCATTTTATGTGGCTTCAGTCATGTTACACTTTGGAGATAAAGGTTGGAGATGATCTGATCCAATTCACCATCCTTATTCAAAATGAATGCTTGAATCCCCTTTTCAGCACACACACATGATCATCTAACCTTTGCTTGGTTACCTCCAATTATGGAGTCTCACTCTCTGCCCTGTAACTGTTAGTGAAAAATGAAAGAGGGCTTAGGCAACCATAGTCTTTTTTTTTTTTTTTTTTTTTTTTTTTTTTTCCGGTACGCGGGCCTCTCACTGTTGTGGCCTCTCCCGTTGCGGAGCACAGGCTCCGGATGCGCAGGCTCAGCGGCCATGGCTCACGGGCCCAGCCGCTCCGCGGCATGTGGGATCTTCCCGGAACGGGGAGCGAACCTGTGTCCCTTGCATCGGCAGGCGGACTCTCAACCACTGCACCACCAGGGAAACCCCCCAACCATAGTCTTTTAAGACTAATTTCCTAGTACTTACAACTTGCAAGTTAGCCTAATGCTTGTTTATTCGATTTATTTATTTTGGTGGTAGAGAATAGAAAAAAGAGTTTTAAAATTACTATTTGCCTTTTGATAAATTCAGAAAATTGTATGTTGTATATTTCCCTTTAAATCATTTGGTTCCCGTTTCAGATCCTCATTAGGGTTTCCTTTTCATTCAGCTGGATGGCATACCTAGAGATTGTTTAATGGGGTCATTTACATTGATGGGCGGTTTAACATTCTGAAGATAGCACACAGTAGCGCTTTTAAGAGAATAATCAGGATGGCACATGAGGGATGTGAGTTGCTTAAGTTGGATATCACAGCTTGTGTAAGTGCAGTTTTGTGGAATTTTTCTTCAGCAGCTAACAGAGTATTTTATACTCCTTTTTTTTTTCCCAGATTGTACCCTTTTTGACTTCCTGTTTAGCTTATTTACCATATTCATTTTATGTCTTCTAAATTTGGGGAAATAGAGGAACTGCATATCTTCCTTTCTGACTATAGATTCTGGCTGCTCTGGTTTTGAGTGGGTTGGAGCTACTGGGTCCTAGGAGTCAATTGTCTTTTGAGGGTTGGAATTAGTGCATCTTCATAGACAACTTCAAATAGGTTGTTTTCACCCCATTGATTTGGCCTGTATCTGTTGATTTTATTATATAGTCTATACTGTAGGCAGAGGAAGATGTTGCTGTTTTATTCTTCCCTCATAAAATTAATTGGGGCCTAAAACAAATATTATTAAAGATACTATATTTTATAACATACCAAGATGATTGATGTAGTTTCAGTATGGAGTTTATGTTCTGTGTGTTTATGTCAATAAATGCATAAAATCTGGAAAATGAAATAAGCCATAATTTCATTTTAGTCTCAAAAGGTAAAGTGAATCAGAGGTGGTGACCATGTAGTTCCCCCAGTGACTCAAACAAGCAGATGATTTAACATGCCCATGTAGGATTTTGCTCATTTCAAGAAACTGGATCACCGTTCCTTCCTTATTTCATGTAGAGAATTTTAGCTTTATTGAAGCCAAAAATCTAGCGCAGCATTTTGTCAGTGAGAGAATATTTTGAGCTTCTGTGTTTTGCCTGTTGTTTTTTTCCCCCCCGCAAACCTGTGAAATGTTGGTATCACAAGAAAACCAGGCTATTTTTGATGTTCTAAAATGTAACTCCATGGTCCCCATGCTGGACTGAATTCTTTATAATGTGCTGTTTTCTTCAACCTAACCTTTCTATAGGGAGGAGTAATAAGTTTATTGTCATATAGTGGATATTTTAATTGAAGATAAACGAGTTTTCTATTTAAATGTCTACCATATTACATCTTTGGTTTTATTATCCTAATTTCAGTAGATTGGCAAAGCCAGACAAGCTTAACAACCCTGACCTGATTCAGCATTCATTACTGTTGCTAAATCAAATAAGACCTGGCTAATAGAAACAGAGCTTGTGCAGCCATTTTTCAATTTAATTAGAATATTGTACATTGTATTCTACTTATATGTATATACTAGAGACAGAACTTGATCATCAATTTGGAAACACTCATGCTGCACCCTCCAGCTAGAGATATTTATCGTTTATTGTAAAACCTCCTCTTTCAGGGGGAAGTCTTTAAATTATTAAATATCAGGATTGCTTGAAGGAATGGAGATGGGGCCAGCTCACTTGATATGCCATCCAAGGTGAGGATTTTAGGTCCCACTTCATTATAGCAGAGGTTGGCAAACTTTCTGTGTCAAGGGCAAGGTAGTATATGTTAGGCTTCTGGGGCCATATGCTGTCTTTCACAACCACTCAGCCCTCCGGCTCTAGTGTGAAAGCTGCCGCAGACAATATGTAAACCAATGAGCATGGATATTTTCCAATAAAACTTTATTTATGGACATTGAAATATGAATTTCATATAATTTTCATGAGTTGTGATTTTAGTATTATTCCTAATTTTTTTTCAACCAATTAAAACTGTAACAACTATTCTTAGGTTACAGGCTCTACAAAAACAGACAGCGTGGGCTTCCCTGGTGGTGCAGTGGTTGAGAGTCTGCCTGCCGACGCAGGGGACACGGGTTCGTACCCCGGTCCGGGAAGATCCCACATGCCGCGGAGCGGCTGGGCCCGTGAGCCGTGGCCACTGAGCCTGCGCATCTGGAGCCTGTGCTCCGCAACGGGAGAGGCCACAACAGTGAGAGGCCCGCGTACCGCAAAAAACAAACAAACAAACAAACAAAAAACAGACAGCGGACTGGATTTGGTTCCTGAGCCTTAGTATGCTGGCCCCTGTACTGTCCAGTACTGCTTCTTACCCTATCTATATATCTATCTGTTTATCATACATATACATGTGTCTATTATTTTTCAAATTCTTACCCATTTAGGTTATTACAGAATATTGAGCAGGGTTCCCTGTGCTATACAGTAGGTCCTTGTTGGTTATCTATTTTAAATATAGCAATGTGTACATGTCAATCCCAAACTCCCAATCTATCCGTCCCTACCACCCTTCCCCCCAGTAACCATAGTTCTCTAAGTCTGTAAGTCTGTTTCTGTTTTGTAAATAAGTTCATTTGTATCATTTTTTTTAGATTCCACCTATAAGCAACATCATATGATATTTGTCTTTCTCTGTCTGACTTACTTCACTTAGTATGATAATCTCCAGGTCCATTCATGTTGCTGCAAGTGGCATTATTTTATTTTTATTTTATTATTTATATATTTATTGACTGACTTCTCTTAGGTGATTTGCTGTGTGTCTCTGCTTGTTCACTTTTCCACAATGCAGGAAATGTGGGTGGACTGACTTTTTCCTGTCATTCTGTTATCTGCCAGTCTCCGCTTGATGGGGCAAAGGAGAATCAGGTGTTGAGCCTCCAATGAGAGTAGTTTCTGTTATCAGTTGGTAGTTGCTGTTTAATTCTCAAGGTGCAGACCATACAGCAGAATTGACTTATCTCATTTTCACATTCCGGGAGATGATATGTTAGTCCTGAGGATGCTGTCATTTTTCTGGTGTTCCTTGCCCCTGCGTGGTCATTAACAACAGTGGAGCTCATAAATTGATCCCAGGTTTGAGTTGTAAGTTGTTGACACTGCAAACTTGGTGGACAAACTTGCTGTCAGTGTTTGTGTTGATGGAAATAGTCTGATCTTGGCTGCATGACTGTACCTTGTCTAATACCCATGACAATAGATTTTTAGGTTGTGTTGGAAGAGAGTTCTTGTTCTGGAAACTTGCTACCAGACATATTCACCTCAGATTTTTACGAGACAACGAATCATTCAAACTTAAGGTTGACATTGTCTTTTTAAATTGGTATTCAAGAAGGAGTGGATTAATTTATAAGATCCAGATTTTGAGAAATTCTCTTCTCTTATAGTGAAAGTTCAATTTGCTGATAAATCAGTGAGAACTCTGTCATTTGACATTATGGATGCTTGTCTCTTTATAAATATAGAATTAGCCATTTAAGCTTGCCACTGGCATCTTTTGCAAGAGTGGACATACTCTTGTCTTTCTGTAAGATACCTTCTAGTTTCACTCAGAAATAAAAAAGTGAGTCTACCAGTTCTCTCTCTTGGTTAGTGGAACTTAAAGATAGCTTTAAGTATATAAATTATTACTATTGACATTTGTGAATGATGACTATTCAGCTTTGGTAATTGTAACCAGCCTATTTCTAGAATTATTTGTTAAATAAAACGTTTAACTAGCTCTCTCCTTTGTAAGTTTAGCTAAGTCCTTCCTGATCAAATAGCCCTGTGGTTTCCGGCAAAATCTTTTAGTCCTTGTTTCACATCATCATGAAGAAAATTTAACAAAAAGATGAATGCTTGCTCTAACTCCTGGCATTTTTAAAATTCATTTCTCTTTTCTGTTCTGTGGTATCTATAAGGTGATTAGAACACAGCTGACTTCTTCAAAAAGGTTCTGCCATTTCCTTCCCTGCAATAAGCAAATTGCGAATGACTTGAAAGTAACTCCAAGTGTTGGAGAGCTTTCTTGGTAACCACTGCTGGCAGATTTTTAGGTGGTACACAAAGTTCTGTAGGTCAGCTTGAAATCATAATGCTTGCAAGGAAAAAAAAATTAAAATTGACTTCAAAGGACAACTCTGACACGGTCAATTAATAATTAAAACAGTTTTTTAATGAGCTATGCAATTACCTGTATGTCCCTGGAGATGATGGTTTATGGTATTATTGCAGTGCCCTTTCTTTAGTCGTGGCGCATGACATTTGTAATTTAAAGCCAGCTAGACATTAAAGTGACAGAACTTTCATTAACCTTGTCTAAAGTTTGCTGATGACAAATGACTTATAAAACATGCTGTTGTCAAAACATACCACATATTTAAGTACCTTAAAAGTCCTTTGGGCTCTGAGAGGCTGTGGAGCCTGAGAGAGAGACCAGGACCACCAGTGTCCTCGGGAATTACCTGACGGATCCCCAGTGACAGGCATTATGTCTTCATACTCAGGTAAGTGATACCTGCTTCAAACAAGAGCTAATGTACTTTTCATGGCTCTCAGGTTTAGGTGGGGTTCCCATGGGTTTTATACCACAAGACCTGATTCTCTCGACCCATGGGTTATGACTATGGAATAATTTCTTCTAAATCTGCTTTGCATTTTTATTTTTTCAGCTTGAAACCAGTGGTTATGTTTTGATTTTAGCTTTTCTGGTATCTTGCTTTTAAATTTTTAGCCATTTACTTGTGCTTTGTCATTTCCCCCTTTATTTTTTTTTTTGTGTGTGTTTTCTCCATCTTATTTAAAATAAAACATTCTTTTTATTCTGGCAGAGCCTATATTTGTAATTTTCTTCATCATATTTCTTTGATAGGAATATTTTGAAACTACCAAGGGAGATATTGCAGAGGGATATCCTTTTATAATTACAACAATAATAAATATATGGTAATTACCATTTAATGATCAGATGCTGTATGCCAGGCACTGAGCTAAGAGTTCTATCTCGTTTAATCCCATAGTAACTAGAAGTGAAAATACCACTCCATTTACAAATGTGGAAACAAAGGCACAAAAAGATTAAGTACTTGCTTGATGTCACACAACTTGTAGGTGAGTGAGGATTCCTGTCTAAGACTGATTGACACCAAAGATCTTGCTTGTAACCATTTAGCAACATGACCTTCAACTCACTCCAGCTTTTTCAAAATAAGTTACATGTTTATTTGCTATACTTTCATCTTTGTACAGTACAGTAATTTCATCTTTGTACAATATACCAGTAAATAAATGTAGACTGGCTAGTATATCAGCAAAAATGAATTTAGCATTACAACTGAAAATTCAGTATTTATACCTTATCTGAAAGAATAGTTAAGAGAATTTATAACCATCTTTTAACTCAACTAACACATGATAGATACTTTATAGGTATTTGCTATTATTATTATTAGTGTATTCCTTGTATTTAATATGTCCTGATTCTGTTGGGTCTGTGTCTTATGATTAGTTCTCATGAGATTAAAGGCTATAATACAACGTTCACAACATGTTGTCTTTTCCTTTTGATCAATGTCCATAAGCTTCTTAAACACTATGGAAGTATTATGCATTACAAAGTATTAAATACTTCCATCTTATTGAATGCATTTCCTGTGATTATACTGATGAATAATAGTCTAGATTTCTGCATACTAACTTTTTAAAAATTAATTAATTAATTAATTTTTGGCTGCGTCGGGTCTTAGTTGCAGCACCAGGATCTTTTGTTGTGGCGTGCATGCTTAGTTGCCCCGCGGCATGTGGGATCTTAGTTCCCTCATCAGGGATTGAACCCTCATCCCCTGCATCGGAAGGTGGATTCTTAACCACTGGACCACCAGGGAAGTCCTTCTGCGTACTGATGTTGACTAATTTTGGTTGAAGTATAACACCAGAAAGTTGCACAAAATATAAATGTTCAGTAATAGCACAAAATATAAATGTTCAGTAATACTACAAAATAAGCACCTGAGTTTACTCAGCTCAAGAATTAGACTTTATCCAGTACTCCAAAAGTCTCCCTTCATGCCCTCTCAGAATTACTGCTCTTTTCTCGTCCTCAGAGATAACCCAGATTTGAACTTTAATGCCATAGTTTTGTATCTTTTGTTTGTTTTTTGCTTTTGACATTTTTAAACTCCTTACTGTGAAAAATGTCAAACGTACAAAAGCAGAGGGAATAGTGTATTGGACCCCCATGTTCCCATCATTTCAACAGTTATTAACTCATGGCCAACATTATTTCATTTATAATCTCACCCATTAATGCTCTTTCACCCCCCTGAATCACTTTAATGTCAAGTATCTTTTAACCTATAGCTTCTCCCTCATCTTTCTTTTTTACCCCTTGAAGTTTATTTGTTGAAGAAACTAGACTGTTTGATATGTAGTTTCCCCCAATCAGATTTTGCTTATTATATCCTCATGATTTGTTTAGCATAT
The DNA here is from genome assembly GCF_963924675.1 of Phocoena phocoena. Lineage (NCBI taxonomy): Eukaryota > Metazoa > Chordata > Mammalia > Artiodactyla > Phocoenidae > Phocoena > Phocoena phocoena. The sequence goes on from NC_089226.1 coordinate 17,500,554, forward strand.
TTATTTCTTAATTTCCCATAAATAAAAGTAGAAGTATATCTGATTTGGGTTTGATTTTCTTTTTCTTTTTTTGAGGGGGTGGGCATATGAAGTACAAGAATAATCCATAGGCAGGAACATAATACATGTACCTTTTGGGGTATGTGTGATGTCAGTAACCATTCAAAGATCATTGCTTAGATTCTTTCAGTAGGGGCTGCAAGATGGTGATAATCTTACTCTGTTATTCCTTCTTCACAAAGAGAAACTTCCCCTTATCTTTTACCTTAAGGTACAGTACATGTAGGAAGGACAAGATAAATGATTGATTCTTTACCTTTATTTAGTAATTTTCCAAATAATTAGTTGGTTCTTCAGTATCCTTTAAAGATAATTGTGGGGGGCTCCCCTGGTGGTGCAGTGGTTGAGAGTCCGCCTGCCGATGCAGGGGACACGGGTTCGTGCCCCGGTCCAGGAAGATCCCACATGCCGCGGAGCGGCTGGTCCCATGAGCCATGGCCACTGAGCCTGCATGTATGGAGCCTGTGCTCCGCAACGGGAGAGGCCACGACAGTGAGAGGCCCGCGTACCGCAAAAAAATAAAAATAATCGTGGGGCTTTGTTTTGTTTTGTTTTAGTATCACTTTGAACTAATAGGTTGAAACACACTTTAATCTATTACAATTATTATTCTATTGATGCTCAACTTATCCTGTTTTTGCCATGGGAACCTCTTCATGTTGGTTCCTGAGACCTTTTAACATGACTGCATGTTAATCTTTGTTAACATCATTTTTCCTGATATGATGATATATTCCAGGTTTATTTTATAAGGTTTGTTGGTTCCCCCCACCCCTTACACCTGGAATCAGCTATTTCTCCTAGGGGCCTGTTCCTTTTAGTGGGAAACGTTATTTAGAAACCATAATCTGGTCACCAGGGGACACATTGCTTTCGAGTAAATCATTGTTTTTAGATCTTTTAGTGTACAGAGCTAGGAAGTGCATTGTTGTTGTTGTCTTAAAGATAAAATGCATAATGACTACATCATGACTCTTCCAATTCAGTACTACACAGTTTTTACTTAAAATCACACACTTACTTAAATCACACATTTTTTTTTCACCTGCCAGCCTTGTGGCCATTTCCAGTTTCTCCCTGGACAGTGCCACAGGGCTTGAAGTGGCTTATGCATGCTGTCCTCTAAATCACACATTTGTATTTTCATTTGTTTATGCCTCAAATCCTGGTTCCTAACGAAATTAATTAACATTAGAGGTTTTCAACATCAGACACACACTGGTATTGCCTCTGGTAGATAAAGTTTGGCATCTGCATTTTTAATTTCCATAAGTGATTCTGATACTCACCAGCATATAAGAACTGCAGATCTATTTTATGAAATATGTTTGTGGTATAGCTATTTAGCTGTGCCTCCAATTTTCTTCTGAGAATTCCCCTTTTCTTTCTTTTTTTTTTTCCCCTTTTCTTTCTTGACACACCATATTTTTGCTGAGCCACCTGTGTACCATCTGAATCCTTTTTTCTTGTTTAATTCATTGCTCTACACATCTACTAGAAAAGACTTGTAGTTATTTCAGTCCTATAAAAGCTAGGCTGCAGTTATCTTTGTCCACCTGGAATGCTAAAATACAGGTGAACCTCACAACTAAGGCTCTGCCTGAGGCCAGAGGGAGAATTCTCACTGCTTAAAGCAGAATGCCTAGCATTAAGAGTAGGTTTGCTTAAGGGCAATTCTGCATTTGATAAAATATCAGAACAATTTATGTCCTTGTACCCTTGTTCCCTTTCTTTCCTCTTATGCAGAAATGTTAATTGACAATCAAAGGAGTAACAAGTGCATACCTGAATTCACAAGTCTTTGGGGGCCCATCTTTAGTACTTCTGCAGATCCAGTCCTGGTTTGGGTTGTGCCTTCTTTCCTCCATGCTCACCTGAGAGTGCCACTGTTTTCCTTGTTCTTGTTTCTGGATTCAGAGTTCTGAAATATAACTGTGGCTGGTCATTTTACTGCTTCTCAGAACATACTCTAGGCTGCTGTGGGTTCATCTAGCTTTGAATGGATTTAATATTGATAACAGGGGAAAAAGAGTTAACCTGGAAATGACTACATCATAAGATGAGATTTCAGTTTTAAAAATATAACCACATCAATTTTGATAATCCTTTTAGCTTCATTTAATATTAACTTAGCTTTGTGTTTTTAAATTTGTAGACTTCCACATTTTATTAAAATTCTTTTTTAATTAATTTATTTTTTTTTTGTATAGCAGGTTCTCATTAGTTATCTGTTTTATACACGTCAGTGTATACATGTCAATCACAATCTCCCAATTCATCCCACCAACACCCCCACACCCCCACTTTCCCCCCTTGGTGTCCATACATTTGTTCTCTACATCTGTGTCTCTATTTCTGCCCTGCAAACCGGTTCATCTGTACCATTTTTCTAGATTCCACATATATGTGTTAATATACAATATCTGTTTTTCTCTTTCTGACTCACTTCACTCTATATGATACTCTCTAGGTCCATCCATGTCTCTACAAATGACCCGATTTCATTCCTTTTTTTTACGGCTGAGTAATATTCCATTGTATATATGTACCACATCTTCTTTATCCATTCATCTGGTGATGGGCATTTAGGTTGCTTCCATGACCTGGCTATTATAAATAGTGCTGCAATGAACATTGGGGTGCATGTGTCTTTTTGAACTGTTTTTCTCTGGTATATGCCCAGTAGTGAGATTGCTGGGTCATATGGTAATTCTATTTTTAGTTTTTTAAGGAACCTTCATAGTGGAGGTTCTCCATAGTGGCTGTATCAATGTACGTTCCCACCAACAGTGCAGTTATTAAAATTATTAAGAGAGAGATAAAGTAGCCACTGTTATTCTCACTTTACGGTGCAAAATGAAACTTCAGAGCTGTTATTCAACCTCTTTGTGATTTACATCACACATGTTATAAGTGGTGGAGCAAATACTCATGTCTCATTCATGATATTCTTTCTGTTATAAAACATGACTGTTAAAAAAAAAGAATTCAAAGTAGTTTCCAGTATTACAGTGAAAGTAAAATGATTTTAGGAGAGGTCAACAACCAAGTAGAAGGAGAGAGTGGGTATACTCCTAAGTGCCTGGGGTGGATTTATTTTTAGACTTTGGCACTAAATTGAGCTTTGGCTTTCTGATTGTTAGCCAAGGCATAAAGGGAAAACTGGCTCCTATAGTACTTACATGATTTAAGAAAGCATATGAATTCACATGGAATGCAGACATTTTCCTGGCACTGAACTATGTGAAGAGAATATATTATATGATTCTTTAAAGGATATTTGTTACAATGAATTATACCTTCCCAGATGATTTTGTAAACAATATGAAAATAAATTCAAAAGAGCCATTTTCATACTTCTCTTAACCAATATTATGTGAATTCTTTGATAGAGTATTACACTTGAGGTATATCACACACTAGAAGTACAGTGCTTAAGTAAAGCATTTATACTAGCTTTTAGTGTTGACACGAGGAGTCTTTTTTCATCTTTTTACTTTTAACCTATTTGTGTCTTTGTATTTAAAGTGTTTTTCTTGTAGTAAGTATATAGTTGAGGCTTGCTTTTTAAAAAACATGCAGTCTGACAATCTCTGCCTTTTAATTAGGGGTATTTAGACCATTTACTTTTAATGTGATTATTAACATAGGTTAATTCATCTTGCTGTTTGTTTTTTATTTGTCGCATCTGTATTTTCTTCTCCTTTTCTTCCTTTTTGGCCTTCTTTTGTGTTAAGTGAGTACTTTTCATGATGCCAATTTATCTCCTTTGTTGGCTTATTAGCTGTAATTGCTTTTAAAAACATTTGTGGTGGTTTTAGGGTTTATAGTATATATCTTTAACTTGTTAAAGTCTATCTGCAAGTGATGTAATACCACTTCACGTGTAGTATAAGAACCTTAAATCTTATACTTGTAATTTTCTTTCCCAGCTTATGTGCTACTTTTGTCATACATTTTACTTTTACATATACTATAAACTTCACATTATTATTATAACAGCACATTATTATTATTTTTGTTTAAACAGTCTATTAATTGGCTTTAAAAATAAATAGATATCTTTTAAATACTAATAGAACATTCTTATACATTTATCCATGTAGTTATTATTTTTGGTATACTTTATTTCCTCTTTGTATAGAAATATTGTACTCATATTTCCACCTGATATCATCTTCCTTTTGCCTTATCAAGTTTCCTTAACATTTCTTGTAATGTGGATCTATTGATGATTAATTCTTTCAACTTTTGTATAACTTAAAAAGCCTTTTATTGTTTTTAGAAGAGAATGTCACTGGATATTTAATTCTAGGTTGACAGATTTTTTTTCTTTAAATGCTTTAAAGATGTTGTTCTACTCTATTTTTGATTGCATAAGCCTAATGATAAATTTGATGTTATCTTTATCTTCCTTTTTATATAAATAACATGTCACTTTCTTTGGCTCCTATTAAGGTTTTCTTTTTATCACTGGTTTTGAGCAATTTTGTAGTGACACGATTGGGTGTAATTTTCATGTTTCTGTGCTTGGAAGTTCATTGAACTTCTTACATCTGTGGTTGTCCCACAGCTTAATGATTATTTTTGTTTTGTTTTATTTTATTTTGTTTTGATATCTTTTTAAGATTTTGTCTCAGTGTTTCATTTTGGGCAGTTTTTACTGTTATATCTTCAAAACTAATTTTTTTTTCTTCTGAAATGTCTAATTAGCTGTTAATTCCAGTGTATATTTCATTTCATGTGTTGAAATGCCTATCTCTGGAAGTTCTATTTGAGATTTTATTTTATTTATTTATTTTGGCTGTGCTACACAGCTTGTGGGATCTTAGTTCCCTGACCAGGGATTGAACCTGGGCCTTGGCATTGGAAGTGTGGAGTCCTAGTTACTGGACTGCCAGGGAATTCCCTATTTGAGCTTTAGAAAAAAATCTTCTATGTCTCTATTTTAAACACACCTAGTGCAGTTATATTAAGTCTTTTAATGTCTTTGCCTGCTAATACTATCATTTGTGTCAGTCTGGGTCAGTTTTGATTGATTGATTGATTTTTCTTCTCAATATGGGTCTTATTTTCCTGCTTCTTTGCATGCCTGCTACTCTTTGATTAAATGCTAGACATTGTGATTTTTCTTATTTGGTGCTGGATATTTTTGTGTGTACTCTTGAGTTTTGTTTTGGTATGCAGTTAGTTATGTTACTTGGAAATAGTTTGATCCTTTTGGTTCTGCCTTTAAGATTTGTTTGGTGGAACTGGAGCCGTGTTTAATCTAGGACCAATTATTCCCACTACTGAGGCAATACCTTTCTAAGTACTCTATATAGCCTGGGAACTATGAGGTTTTTCTTCCTGTCCAGTGGGAACAGGCACTATTCCCAGCCTGATGTGTGTTGCTTACCATTTTCTCTAACATTTCAGATAGTTTTTTCCCCAACGCAGGTAGTTCATCACACTCAAGCCCTGATGAGTGCTCTGCTGAGTACTTGAGAGGGAACCTCTACAGATCTCTGGGGTTCTGTGTCTGTGTGGCTTCTCCTCAGTACTTGGTCCTGCACACTCTAGCTGCCTTGGTCTCTCTGGGCTTCACCTCATTTCCCCCTCCCTAGGCTGCATCCTGGAAAGTAAGATTGAGCCAGTAGTAACGCTCACCTCATTTGTTTCCTGTCTCTCAGGCACCACTGTCCTTTGTTGTCTCATGTCCAATGTCTTGAAAAACATTGTTTTTTTTAACTCATTTTGTTGTTGTTTCAGATAAGAGGGTAAATCTGGTTCCTGTGACTCTATAATGGCAGAAAGCAGAAGTCTTCATTAGTTTTAAATATAGGTTAAATAGCCAGTAATTAATGTTGACTTCTTTAATAGCTGTGTTGTGGTGGTGTTAGGTATTCACTGTGGACGCTCCTGACTCTTCCTTCAGATGTGGGGATATAGGGATCAGGGAGACCAACTTTAAATCCAAGTTGAGGGTGCAGCTGTGTTAGTCCCCTTGGGCTGCTGAAACAAAATACCATAGGCTGGGTGGCTTTAACAACAGGAATTTATTTCTCACAGTTCTGGAGTCTGAGAAGTCCAAGAGCAAGGTGCCAGCAAGGTAGATTTCACTCTGAGACCTTTTCTCTTGGCTGCCTGGTGGGAACAGGCACTATTCCCAGCTTGGTGTGTGTTGCTCAGCATTACCTCTAACATTTCAGGTAGTTTTTTCCCCAGCCCCAGGTAGTTCATCACACTCATGCCCTGATTAGTGCTGTGTGCCATCTTGCTGTGTGCTCACATGACCTCTTTGTGCACAGAGAGGAAAAGCAAGCTCTCTGGTGACTCTTCTTATAAAGGCACAGATTCCATCATGAAAGCCCCAACCTATGACCTCATCTAACCCTAGTTACCTCCCACAGGTCTCATTTCTAAATATCGTCATATGGGGGGGGGCGTTTAGGGCTTCAACATATGAATTTTATGAGGATACATTCAGTTCACAACAGCAACCATAAGTGTAATGTTCTGTGACCTGAATCTTTCTCTATATAACTCACACAGATTATCATTAAGGCCCCCTGAACCATACATCTGCCCTGATCTCTCTCTTACTGCTCTAGCACGCTCTGTGGCAAAATAAGGAACACTTACCCATCAATAGAGTAGAGCCTTACCTGTACTTTTCTGGCAAGAGAATTTTTATTCCCATAATTCTTTTTGAAGTGCCAAGAACTTATTCAGTTCCAGTGGATTAAAGAGAGCAAAATTATCTGCTTGAATCAGGAGCAACTTATAGGAAGAGATCAGGGCTATGAAGCCTGTTGGGAGATCTGCATTTATAAGAAGGTGGCTTCAGCAAGGATAAGTCATATCTTAACATCTTAGTCTTAAATGACAGATTTGTTGCAAAGAAAATGGAAGTGGATGGAATCAATGCTGTGTCTTTTTTCCTGTGGCAGCATTTCAGAATAATATATTGCAGCTTGATTTTTGCTTGTGCTACTCCCTTCAGTTAATATTAGAATCAGAAGCCTGATCAGACACAGTGCTGTTTATTTATTTTTTCCTCTAATCAATGCTTATGGACAGGTAAAATCTGTAAGGATATTAATAAAATCAAAAACCTTCTGTGAGTGAGATGGTTGAATTTTATTTCAGTTGTTAATGTTGTGTGAATACAAATATACTTATTTTGTTACAGAGATTCTGGGATGCCAGTATGCCCTTAGATTTGTTCGGAATTTTATGTGGCATCAGAATTTTGTATTTTAATTTACCATATAGCTTGTTAGCTGTCTTTCCTCTGCAAGTCTGAGAGAGAATTTTCTTCCCAATTTTAACAAATAATTGAAAAATAAAATGGTGACTATGTTTTGTTAATTAATGCATCTTCTGCCAGGCTTCTTGTAGCAAATGGGATTATAAAATCTTACATGTCCAGTTTATATTTCTTCCTTTGAATGAATGATTAACTGTTCCCATAGAATCTTAGACAGTTTAAAAATAAAATAATTGTCTCTAATGTTTTGTAGGTTTGCCCAAGGGTTGCAAAGAAGGTGCCGTAGGAAATATTAAGTTTGGATTGTGGGATTTGTCTTTCTTTTAGTGGCTGCTTTGCGGTGAGACTGGGTTGTTCTGCTCCTTTCAGGGATTCCATGATACCCTTATTAAGGAAAAGAGGCCTTTCTTCTTAGGATTCATCTAGCAAATTATTATTACTTACATAAAAATGCAAAGCAAAACAAAACAAAAAACAATGTTCCACTCACTCTGCTGAACCCTGGGAAGCGTGGAGCTGTCAGAAGGACTGACACATCCCTTCCCCTCTAGAGCTGCACTTTCAAACGGGATAGCCAGTAGCTCACTGTGGCTATTTAAATTTAAAACTAAAGTTCATTTCCTCAGTCGCATTAGCCACGTGACAAGTGCTCACTAGCCACACGTGGTTATTGGCTACCACGTTGGACAGTACAGATAAGAACATTTCCATCATTGCAGAAAGTTCCCTTGGACAGCACTGTACAAGAGCTTATTGTACAAATTCGTTTACCCCCAAATGTGGTTGTCCTAGTGCTCTTTGCAGTCTTAGAATCACAGTAACGAGGGAAACAAAACACAAACAAAAACATGCTGCAAGAAAAATTCCTGTTGGCTATTGATGTGTTCTTGTCACTATGTCTGCCCCTAATATTAGGACTTTTCCCCAAAAATATTATTCCCCAAAAGAGAAGTCATTATATATATTCAAGTTTATTAAAAGGCTCTCCTATTATAGATCAATGTCCCAATTACTTTGAACATCAAAATGGCTTTTTCATGAATGCTTGCTGAAGATGAGAGTCAGATTAAAAAAAGAGAGAAATTTAACACAAATTTAATAATTTAGGTATGACCTCTCAGTTACAAGTGGTGGATATTATTGTAAACAAGGCTTTTTTTATCCCTTTTAAAAAATTACTTTTTTTAAGTATAGTTGATTTACAATGTTGCATTAATTTCTGCGGTACAGCGAAGTGATTCAGTTATACACATATATACTTTTTTTCTCATATTCTTTTACGTTATGGTTTATCACAGGACATTAAATATAGTTCCCTGTATTACACAGTAGGACCTTGTTGTTTATCCATTTTATATATAATAGTTTGCATCTGCTAATCCCAAACTCCCAATCCATCCTTCCCCACTGCCTGCCTTGGCAACCACAAGTGTGTTCTCTATGTCTGTGAGTCTGTCTCTGTTTCGTAGATAAGTTCATATGTGTTATATTTTAGATTCCACATGTAAGTGATATCATATGGTATTTGTCTTTGTCTTTCTGACTTACTTCACTTAGTATGATCATCTAAGTCCATCCATGTTGCTGCAAATGGCATTATTTCATTCTTTTTTTATGTCTGAGTAGTATTCCATTGTGTGTGTGTGTGTGTATATATATATATATATATCTCACATCTTCTTTATCCATTCGTCAGTCAATGGACATTTAGGTTGTTTCCATGTCTTGGCTATTGTGAATAGTGCTGCTATGGACGTAGGGATGCATGTATCTTTTCGTTTTGTCTGGATATATGTCCAGGAATAGGATTGCTGGATCATATGGCAACTCTATTAAACAAGCCTTGTAAAGGACAGATGAAACAGTATTGCAAGTGTCTTTGCCATGGAGATCACAACTGTGTGCCTGCAAGACGTGTGAAAACCTGTCCTTCTATTTAGTGACTTGGAGCTTGTGGCAACTGTGTCATACATGAATTTTAAAAAGTGCTGTGTCTCAAACAACCTCCAAGGGGAGATGATTTGCTCAGGAAGGTGTCCCTAAAAAAGTAGCTTTAGTGATAGTAAAGACACTTTTGTGCCTGGGGAGTTCTTCATGAAATGTGAGAGGAGAAAAAAACAAAGCACTTTTCTAAATTAAACATACTCTGATATTCCATATGATTTTGAACATATACATAAAACTAAATGAAGGAAATATACCTAGACATTTAGCCATCTCAATCTCAGTCTTAAAAGTTAATATAGTCAAGTTTTTTAAAAAAAGCTTCATTTTTTGAGGGGATCATCTCATATGGAAGAAGGGAGATTTTCTTATATTTAGGATTTACTTAAATTTGGACTTATAAAATGTCTACTAGAGATGACCTTACTGGTTTTTTTTTTTTATGAAAAACTCATGTTCACAGGAGAGGATTGACTTAAATTTATTAAACCAATGAAAGTAAAATCAAAAGATGACTGAATAATCCTCTTAAAATACTGTTAAAATTTATAAAATTGATGCATATATTAATATGCTAAAAGTGCACAGGAAAATAAAAACTTAGAGTAAAACAAAATGTTAACGGTGGTTGACTGAGCAGTGGGATTCCTGTGAACTCTGTTATTGCGGAGCACAGGCTCTGGATGCGCAGTCTCTGCAGCCATGGTTCACGGGCCTAGCTGCTCCGCGGCATGTGGGATCCTCCCAGACCGGGGCACGAACCTGTGACCCCTTGCATTGGCAGGCGGACTCTCAACCACTGCGCCACCAGGGAAGCCCCTAAAAAAAACTCTTGATTTGACTTATGGGTCTGTACTTCGTTTGTTAACTTAAGTAAATGGAAAGGAGCTTTTCTGCACAAAGACTATGTGGGCACTGGATGGTTTTCTAAGAGAAAATGTACTGTCTGGCCAGTACCTGTTGTTTGTTTTCATCTTTAATAGTACTCAGAATGTCATGCAAAAAATGTCTTAGCAATTTTTAATGTAAATTATTGAGACTTCTGTTTTCCTCAGTATACATGAAGGCATGACCCAGCCAAGGTCTGAAATATCCCAAATTCCAACTGCCAGGATGCTAGGATACTAGGAGGAAGGACTGACTGCATGTAAAATAGTTTTAAAAGCGCTCAGCTCTTTTCAGACCATTTCACGTTAATTCCTGGTGAAAAATTGTAGGAAGATTACTTTGGAGGTGAAGGTAATTTAGGTCTGCTTTTTTTTTTTTTTGTCATTTTCTTGCTATAACCTTGAGTAAGTCAAATTGTATATTTCTCATTTCCTCTGTATTATTCTTCATTTGATACCTTAAGGGAGCTTTTTTTTTTGTAAATTATTTTGACCTATTTGGAAGAAATGCATGTTCTAAGAAATGTGAACACAAATCTCTTCTTGGTATGAGATTTCTCTTCTTTTCTACTCCAGTGCCCCTTGTTACATTACACAGACTCAGTAACCAAAAGATTTATTTCTTTACATGTTGTTGTAAGGAGCAGAAGAAAGAAAAAGTCTAGAAACTTGCTGTATTTCGAAAGGGACTTTTTTCAAGGTATCCCAGGGGATGTGGACTCTAGGTTCTAGAAGACTAACCCTCTTTACTGCCTTACAGATGACCTGCATGTAAAACATGCTGCCTGTTGCTTTGGACATCACTTGACACAAAAAGCTATGCAGTTTGGATTTTTGCATGTCAGAATCTTAGCCAGAGGAATTAAAAATTTAAGTAGGTTCCTGACTTTTCCTATCAAGGAGGCACGGAGACAGGAAATTTGCTTATCAAGTCTTTTTGTTCGCCTGTTTTTGTGCTGTAGAGAAATGTGATGTTTGCTTCTGATGATTCCAAATGCGCATGTATTATATGATCAGAGTGGAGTCCAGAGTATGCCAGCGCTATCTGTGGAGGGCTGTATGATAACATGTGACCCTAGTGACAGGAATCACTGGGCCCTGGCAAAAAAAAGGAGCCATAAATCTAGATGAAAATATTACCACACAGTGTGTAGATTAATCCTGGCCCTTTCATGGCAGCAGCCCACATGTAGAAAACCTACTCTGTGCTCTCACAAGTGGGTGAAATTCTCCTTTATTATCAAGACTGAATTTCTAAATACTCTGGTCCTGAAAATTGATTCTTGGTTTAAGCAAGATTAGCAATGTGAGCATTTTGGATTTGATATTTTGAAAATATTCAAAATTTGGGTCCCCCCCATTTTTTTTTTTTTGCTGCATTTAGGACACCCAAGCTATTATATGAGGTGATTAAAAAGTTATAGTAGGTCTTCTTGTCCAGTTTGGTTGATTCTAGTAGTTGGCTAATCAAAAAAGTTTTAACAAATTATAAATACATACTTTCAGCTTTTTAACATTTATAACTATTTTTATCATATACATATATATTTTCTTTTTTTATTTGCCAATCTTTTTTTTTTGTGGTACGTGGGCCTCTCACCGTTGTGGCCTCTCCCGCTGTGGAGCACAGGCTCTGGACGCGCAGGCTCAGCGGCCATGGCTCACGGGCCCAGCCGCTCCGCGGCATGTGAGATCTTCCCGGACCGGGGCACGAACCCGTTTCCCCTGCATTGGCAGGCGGACTCTCAACCACTGCGCCACCAGGGGAGCCCTTATCTGCCAGTCTTTGATGTTAGTTCAAAACATTTTCTTTTCTAGTTGGACTTCGCTGTCATCTTTCTTGCATAAACCCACACCCACAATGAAATCCCTCTGATTTCCAATCCATGTCTGTCTAAATTGGAGTAGTTATTTAAAGACATTGTGTAACAATCTCTGCTCAGAATCCTGCTAGACTTTTACTAAATTTCCCCCAAAACTGTTCAATTATTTAACCTACATGTATTCAGTGATTATTGTTATAGGACTTACCTTTATGAAGTTCTTTCAAACATTCTGCTTAAGTTTGATAGAAACAACAAATCACTTTCTTTTCCACTTAGATTTCATTGATTTACATTGTATCATCTGTTCACATACTGTTTAGTTACATTTTGTAATTACATTAGCAAATAGAACTGGAATAAACAGGTTTGGGAACAAACCCAGTGAACTGATGGTAAAGTGCAACTCACCTGGTGGGACTAGTCATGCATGGGCATAGTAGAGAATCCCACATGTATGACTCTTCAGAATACCCCGAGCATCAGTTAGCATGCTTTACAGGGGAATGGAGAGCATTGTTTAATCAAGCCGATCAAGTTTTTCTGTAAACATCTACAAAGAGCTACAGCTGAAAAAGCAATGAAGAATTTAATTTTCACCATTGTTTCTCTTCTCCAAATTAAAATATTAAGTAAATATTAATGGGACTGTTAAGTGAGGTACATGTCAATGTTGATATTACAAGTATATAAGTTCTGAATTGGCTGTTTTACTACTTTGAGCATTTATTATGTATGTAGCATATTAATTGATTGGTTTGTGATGCTATTTAAGATTTTCAAGAGTACAGAGTGATAACGTGCCAAACGTGTAATAGTAACTGACTGTGACAGGATTCTAGAAGTGTCACAGATATGTATATACTGTGTCAGAAATACAGCGTTGCCAGAGTGGATCTGGTCCCTACCAAACAAGTTAAATAAAAGGCTTCTCCTCCCCCTCCCCTCCCCCTCCCCTCCCCCTCCCCTCCCCCTCCCCTCCCCCCCTCCCCCTCCTCCCCTCCCCTCCCCCTCCTCCTCCTCACTTTATAATTTACTCCACTATAGAAAATACATGGGGGACTTTGTAAATGGTGACATTTCTGGCCGTGATAGATGTGTGCTTCTACCAGACCAAGTCCAGGTGTTTCTGTTAGGAATCCAAGGAAGAGGTTGACTTAAAAAGGAGTTTACTTAAAAAGGAAAAGAAGGAGTGAAAGAAAGTTATAAGAGAATGTTAATTGGAAGGGTTTCACGTATAAAAGAGACTTAATGATTGGTGTAAATGTAAATGTTAGGAACGCTTTTGAAAGGAAAACCTGACCTTAGAAAAGAGTTTATAGAAGCAAACATTTCAGGAACTGTAGGTTTGAAAATGAGACACACTCCATGCTAGAATAAGAATGAACATATCTTAGATTTCACTGAGAGGGATCACACATGTATTCTAAATTACCAGAAGAAGCAGTCCCAAGATCATTTGATCCAGGCCCCAGTGAAAGCACTAGAATAGTCCAAGAAACTTAGCCTTTCCTATTAGAGAACGAAGTACATTCTTCAGCCTTTCCTAGCTGAACTGATGAACTGATCAGTAGACCTTGAATCTAAGGAAACAAATTTCTGTTTATCTTAAACCTCCTCTATTGTGTTTTTGCATGCATTCATCTTATTCTTTCCATTATTCTTAACTTAGTCATCCAGATTGCTGCTTAAGAAGGAAAATTACCCTAAAACGGACTTGGCAAATAAACAAATCTATCACTGTCTGGGGTTTTTGAATCCTTCTTAACACATTTCTTATAAGAAGAGAAGGAACTGTTTTCTTTAATATTGAAAAGCCATTACCTGGAACACCCCTCATCAACCTTGGTCCAAATGTTCAGTGATTCAGTAGAATTTAGAGGGTTCTGACATTCAGAGAACAGCGGCCAACTGTCATAAAACAGTAGGAGATGGTAATAGTGACCTCCATTTAAGGTCACTGGTGCTTGAATGCATGTGGTACTTTGGCGCTGCTTATGCCATGTCCTGCTGATTGTGTAAGTGGTGCCAGCTTTAATCTGTGGCGTCAAAGGAACTTTGTAGTGACAAGAGGCCAAAGAGCCTGAGCTCTCGGCTTGTACCATTGATCCTTAAGGGAAGATTTATCTGGACTGGGCATGTCTGTCTGATTTTCCTGTTGGTAGAGACTTGAAGAAATCAGTGAATGAGATAAACATTAAGTTCAGATCCTTTAACAGATAATGGCAGCTTTCCTCTGTGTTCCTGTCCCGTAGCACCTAGTAGGTGCTTGATTATTGAATGAAAGATCAGCTTCACTACATTTTCTGGATAAGAAACATTGTGTAGATGTCTAATAAATTGAATTCCTGCATTGGATTTGTAAAAGTGATGATGTTACTGGTACACAAATAAACAATGAGAGGAGTGCTTCTTTGGGGTTATATTAAGCATAAAAATACTCAACGACCTCATAGCTTTATTGGTGTTTATTTGTGAGAAGGATTAAATAGTATCTTGCGTCTTGTACTCTGCTTTTAATCATTCACTGTTAAATACAGGCTTAGGCCCTCTGTCTCTGCCCAGATCTGCCTAGATATGGAAGACTATTATAGAGATACTAAAATTTAAAAAAATGCTCTAATAATCTGTTTACACTATTATTCTCCAGGCATTTCCCTAAAACAGTTCTAAGTAAATTTCCTACCAACTAAACCACACATTTATCTGTTAATTAAAACTATTTTTGTTGACTAGGTCTCAGTGCTCTTGAGGCCTGTGGGGATTGTACTTCTCTCCTTTGTCTCTTGAAGGTAAGATAGAAAACAAAACCTTGTCAGGTTTAAAAGGTAAAATACAAAACTGCAGTTTTCTGATATCAAGGTACATTCTTTTGAGAATCAACATTCCAAATGGCTAATTTAGTTAATTTTCAGTGGTACAAGATAGGGCAGAGGGGATTGACCGTGTTTTGACACTTGATTTCATTTTATCTTATACCAAGTGCTTCTTAGGCAAATTCTGCTACATTAATATTCCATAGGTGTAGGCATTGTTAACCTCAGTGAAGAGTTTATTACAAGCCATTGTTAGACCTTGTTTTTGAATAATATTACTCCATTATTTAAATGAGACAAACTACTTATACTCAAGTGGAATCAACAGAGTTTAAAATGGAAGGACCAGGTTTGGATGTGTGATTTGGGGCAGGGTTGCTTTCTTGTGTGTGTGTGCAGGCACGTGTGGGGATGGGTGCACATGTGCCCCCAGACATGCACAATCTGAAGATACAATATGAATTTTCTGTGGTATAAATTTGGTTCTTAGAATTACTTCCCTCTCAATCAGATGCAAAATATGGTGGAGAACAATAAGCAATCATAAATAATGGCTCTATACACCATTCAGGGTCAACTTCAACAAGACACAGGTCACTCAATATATTCAGAGGCTACAGTGCTGAATCTACTCTGGGACTCTTAAAATGTTTCCAGTGAGTCCTGGGTAGTCATAGGCAGAATCTGAGTTATCCAATCTGATTTCCTTTATGAGCTGTAGATTAACTACAGCACTGACTACTACTTCATTATAATCCTCCTGGCTTCTCTCTGCTAAGAGAATTTCCAGCATACCCAGCTTTGAGTGTCTGGAAAACTGTCAGTAACACCAGTTTAAAAAAGATTATTTGTTAGTGATATTGCAGAGACAAACACTAGGTATTGATGGCGATTCAGTGTTTTTATGGTCTGTGAATGGTGTTTTACTTGCTTTGATGCTTTTTCGTTTTCCATTTTTGTAATATAGTTCCCGCCCCCCCACCCCCTTTTCTCTTTTTAGCGGAATTTGAGATCCAAGCAGTAGGGCATTCTCAGTTACATCTGGACATAGAGTCTTTTAGGGATTCTTAGTCAAAATGTAAATTATAGGTTAAAACATAGCTTGAGTACTTTGAAGCCCAAGTACATTTGTACCTGGTAAATATTAGTGATCGCCAGGAGGACCACAGATGTATCCAGGCAGCTTCATCTTACTGTCAAATTAAAATCTCAAAAAAATAAATTCTTGTTGGATCTTGTGAGTAGGCTACAGGGGCCCAGTAAGACTTTAAAGAAAGCACGCCTTTTAGAAGGGGCTCAAGGTCACAGTCATCAGTCTTTGAAGTGCCTCCCAGACACTTTTATTTCTCCTTCAGACTGCAACAGTGTTCCGTCTAGGGGCTCTGCTGACAGCGCGACCACACAAGTACAGTCCCCTTTCTGTGCATCAGTACAGTCGGAGATTGCGAGGCTGCCCGTGGCCATCAGGATTTAGTCATGGAACGTAAGGAATTTGCAACAGGAAATATATCTGGCTTTGAAATATTTTCATCTGCTGCAGTCGCTGAACCTACATGCCTTTTGGGTGTCAGCATTTCATTCTGGGATTTCATCTGGAATGTGTGCGTGTATGGTTTTCTCTCTCAAGTTATTCATTGGATTCTGTTCATGTACGGTCCCGGTTACCATTCATAATCACGTAAGCAGTGTTAGCAGGTTTTGGCAAATGCTCCCTTTCGTCTATGCCTAAGAACGGAAAACTTTGATCAGCAAGATAAATTAATTTCACCGTATATTTTTGGTTAGGATGCGGCCACAAAGTCAGCAAAATGTTCACGTTGTTTTCAGGAGGCTCATTTGTATTGTAGCTGTACTTCGATGATTTGGCAGCTTTTTGAGTTTTCAGTAACAAGTACAATGTCAATGTCAGCTTTTCTATGGAACTTAGGCAAAAGTCAAAATAACAGGTATATTATTTTGTTGCCAAAGAAAGGCTTACGTATGCCCTCCTCTATGTGATTAACCTTCTTACCCACTTGCCTGCAGAATTTGGCATAGCAGTGCCCGCAGGTAGTAGGTACACAATAAACGAATACAGCCATTAGTGTGGTTGTTATTCAAGGCTCTCAAAATAAGTTTGAGTGACGGAGACCCAGAAATTGAAATATCCTGGTTCACATTTTAGTGTAGCCCTTCTTATTTTCAAGGGTCTTAAACTTAACCCTACTAGAAGAATTGTATTTGGAACAGTACAAAGCCAGTGTGTGTGTGTATGTTTGCACGTGCCATTCTCTTATACTTAAACTAAAGAAATCCGGAACATTCAACAGAGATTGAGTTGGGAACATTTTATCTTAGTCATACTTAAAAAAGCCTTGTTCAGGGCTTCCCTGGTGGCGCGGTGGTTGAGAGTCCGCCTGCCGATGCAGGGGACACGGGTTCGTGCCCCAGTCCAGGAAGATCCCACGTGCCACGGAGCGGCTGGGCCCGTGAGCCATGGCCGCTGAGCCTGCACGTCCGGAGCCTGTGCTCCGCAACGGGAGAGGCCACAACAGTGAGAGGGCCGCGTACCGCAAAAGAAAAAAAAAAAAAAAAAGCCTTGTTCAGTGCTAGGCGCAGGAGACACTTGGTAAATATTTATTGGCCAGCTAGCCCGGGGCTGAGTACACAGGAGATGTGCAGTTTTGTGGAATGACTGATTGAAAAGGTGGGAGTCACTGTAATCAAGGAAGGGGCCCATTTCTCCAAGGAGGTTTGTAGTATGACTATGTCTTATCTTTACCTTGGGCTGGTTTTCTACCAAGGATGTTACTCTAATGGCTGTGCTATATTGAGGTACCTACTATGTACCAACCATTGTACTTGGTACTTGGTATCATCTCATCTTGACGTATGACACTAGTTAGAAATATAAGAAATTTCCTATCGAAATGAAAGAGAATTTTTAGTGCAATTTTTATATCCTAATGTTACCTAATAATCCGGTAAAGGGAATCACTTGCCTTACCTTCTGCACTGGTTCTCGACTAGAAGCCCATGCCTTCGAGCAGTGTACTTGACCGCTCAGCTAGAAAATAGTCAGTCTTCATAGGAACAATATTTTAGATCCTAGAACATCTGTAGAACAGTTTCTCAAAAATCCCCACCATCGGGCTTCCCTGGTGGCGCAGTGGTTGGGAGTCCGCCTGCCGATGCAGGGGACACGGGTTCGTGCCCCGGTCTGGGAAGATCCCGCGTGCCGCGGAGCGGCTGGGCCCGTGAGCCATGGCCGCTGGGCCTGCGCGTCCGGAGCCTGTCCTCCGCAACGGGAGAGGCCACGGCAGTGAGAGGCCCGCGTAACGCATAAAAAAAAAAAAAAAAAAAAAAAAAATCCCCACCATCTTATGACAAGCCACACAGATGTGCCTCTCATTTTGTAGTGTTTTTTTTAAATGGTAATGCATGTATGTATACAAAGCTACACTGAGAGTCCGCTTTGATGATTGTTTCAAGATTACTCATCTTGGTTTTGCCTGCTTGATGTGAGAGGTACAAAACATTTCTATTTCTGTTCTGACAATAAAAATAGTGGTTACTATGAAATACTCAGTGGGCATGTGAAACACTGAATAATGGGGGTAAAGTATTCAACACGTTGCAGTTGGGAGGCAAACCATTAGAAAAGCAGTTAATTCTAGATTGATTTGTACTCCTCAGGGTTTAAAGGGGTGTTTAGTGGGAGAGATGGTATTTGAATCAAACGGTAGAGGTTTATGTGTGGTGGAGTAGATAAGATGGTCCTGTTTTCCAGTGTGTTTTAAAATTACTGATGTAACATGAACGAATGTCAAAATAATTGCTCTGAGTGAAATAAGCCAGGTAAAAAGAATACATACTGTATGATTCCTTTTATATAGAACTCTAGAAAAATGCAAGAAACTGCAGTGAGACAAAAAAAGATTAATGACTGCTTGAGAGGTAGTGGGAGGTGGTGGTACCTGAAGGAGGGATTCCAGGTGTGTACAAGGACATTTGGGGGGTGGTACAGATGTTCATTATCTTGATTGTGGTGATGGTTTTGCAGCTGTGTACATATGTCAGCTCTATATACGTTACACATGTGGAGTTTACTGTGTCAATTATCCCTCAATAAAGCTGTTTGGAAAAAAAAATATTTTTTATGGCACTTACCACATTATAATCAACTAATTGTTTAGTATCTGTCTCTTATACTAGACGGTAAGCTCCAGGAAGACAGGCTCTTTCTGTTTTGTTTCTGTCTGTGTCCTCAGTACTTAACATGTGAGTGGTACCTACTAAGTACTCATCCGGGTATGATGAGTGACTAAACAGCCGTGGTACTCATGTTGCGTGACCCACACAGACAGCTCTCATTCACTGAGCACTTGCTATGTGCCAGGTACTGTGCTAAAAATATATTATTTGATTAATCTTCTCAACATATTTTTTGGGAGAGACAATCTCATTATCCCCACTTGACAGAAAAGGAAACAGGACTGAGAACAGTTACATAACATGCTGGAGACTACTGGCTTGGGGGTGGAGGGAAAGTTAAGAGCAGGCTGTCTGAGTTAGTCTGTGATAACCTTTGCCCTTGGGCCCTGTGGCATTTCTCTATGGCTTATGTGGATATTTATGAAGCTGGGACAGGGAAATTTGCAAGAATATAAGACTCAGTTCCTGGCACTTTATCTTCAGCACAATAGGAGCTCAGTAAACATTTAAAAATGAATGAGTGAACCCAGTGCTGAAAGGTCTTCTTATAGGAAAATTCTTTTCCTTTTGTTTATTTTCCCAGTATTAATAGAGCAAAGTTGACATATTACATGTGGCTCTGTCTGTACTGCATGAAACCTGAATGTGGTGTGGGGCCAGGGAAGCAGAAGAAAGCCCTCTGGGGTGGGTTTCTGCCCTCACCTCCAGCGGGGGCTCCTGAGCGCTTCCTCTCCATTGTCACGTTGGGAGTTTGTGCCAGGAGGGGAGAAGAGAGCATGTTTTAAAATTTCCTTCACGGTTGTATTATTTGTTAGGTTCTTCTAAAAGCCAGTTGAATTTTGTAAGCTAACATTAGAATTCCAAAAAGGGATTATAAAAATGTTTGCATTGTGCTATTATAACATGGTTGGAATACATTCTTTCCCCTTTTGGTTATAAAACCCATCTTGTTTGAATTGTAGAATACAAAGAATGGATACATTGCTAAAATACATACTTTTTTTTTAAGGTAATTGAGTTTTCTTTTAAAGCCTGTTATAACATCTGTTTATCTACAGTTTGTGTGTGTGTGTCTTTTAATAGTAGTGCATCAAACTTACAAACACTGCCAACATTTTCTGAGTTTAAAGGTAGTAGTTCCCAAACAGTGGTGTTATTTCTCATGTACTGCTAGGTGGAAGTCATTTTGGGATTTTATGTGGACTGCTATTTTCCCTGTAAGTGCTACTTAAAAAAAAAAAACAACAACTTGAAATGCTTTATAGCTACATTCAAAAAAAAATAATATACCACCGATTTCATTAGACTCATTCATTGACATTCTCGTATTTGTCCATCTGTTCATTCAGAAACAATTTATCAAAGCCACATTCTGTGCCAGGGTCTGTGTTAAGTGTTGACGATAAATGGAACGTTCATAAATGCCTTCTGTCTTCGTGGAGGGAATTTGTCCTTTCTGCCTATAGTTTTTTTGTTTCGTTTTGTTTTTGCGGTACGCGGGCCTCTCACTGCTGTGGCCTCTCCCGTCGCAGAGGACAGGCTCCGGACACGCAGGCCCAGTGGCCATGGCTCACGGGCCCAGCCGCTCCGCGGCATGTGGGATTCTCCCGGACCGGGGCACGAACCTGCGTCCCCCGCATCAGCAGGCGGACTCCCAACCACTGCACCACCAGGGAAGCCCTGCCTATAGTTTTGCTTCTGGAGATACTAGAAGTTTCTGAATTGTAAATCCTTTTATATTGACTTGTCAGCTCTACCAAAATCACAGGTTATTTAGGTCAAGTTCCTTGGCCTTACTCCCCTAGTTTCTTATGTTATAAAATGGGCATAGTAACTGCTTCTCCCATGTGAGTTATGTAACAAATAATGTACTTCAGGAAGAGAGTTATAAAAATGCATACATAAGGTATAAGAGAATAATTTAGTGATTAACCTACTTTCTGAGTTTGTGCATGTGACTCTGTGTGTGTGTGTGTGTGTGTGTGTGTGTGTGTTGTGTGCGCGCATGAAATTTGAAGTTGAACTAAATCTATTTAGTTTTCAATTTCTAGGTAGTTTGCCCATAACTTGATTTCTCTTGAGATGGCCTATGAATTAATTATTTCCTTATCTTTGTGTTCTGGATCGAAAATCCTGAAAATTTGGGGTTTGGAGTTTGATAATTTCAATTAGTGTCATTTCAGCAAATTAAACTTCTGCAAGATGTATAGGAGTGTTTCTGTTCAAGTAGAAGGGAAATTAGCACAGACAGGATTCCTTTTAACTGACATAGGTGGATACATTAGAGATGTTTAGGGAAATCCTCTCTACAGTGTGTTGGTGGTGAATAAAATGAATGCATAATATCTTATAATTAAGTTAATGATCATAATTTGTAGAGAGTCCTTCTTTTTAATGATATCGAGGAACACTCTGGAGACTCTGAGGTGGTTATCCTTAATTTCACTGTTATTTGAAAAATTCTAGTTACTGTAGTTCTGTAGTTCCCAGGGAAATTTCTTATGCACATAGACTTGCTTTTTCTCATGACCTGCCTATTGCTATTTAGGGTTTAATTTATCTTAGTTTGTAATTATCTGGCCACTTGCAAATCCCTTAAAGGCAAAGACTATGTCACATTGAAGTTTGTGTCTCCGGTACTTTGATCAGGGCCTGTTACACCATCAGCTTTAGAAATTGTTGGCTCACTTAACAGAAAGGTACATAAGGCTCAGAAACCTCCTAGTATTTCTTGACCCTCCCCTTGCCCTTCTTCGTGCAGTTGATTTCCAAGTCTTGAGAATCAGGGTTGTGTGGGTGGAAAGAGTGCTTGGCACCTGACTGAAGACAGATCTAAGCCTGCGTATCTCCCACCAGCTGTGTGACCTTGGGTAAGTTACATGTTCTTGGTGCCTTAGTTTTTTAATTTGAGAGCATGAATCATGATGCTTACTGTATAGATTTGTGAAGACTAATTAAAATAATGACCAGCATAATGGTTGGCACATGGTGAGTCCTCAGTAAGTGATACTTTCCGTTTATCAAACAGTTAAGCCTCTTCAATAATTTAAAAAAATCTTTCTTTGCCCTAGATTATTGTAATAGCTTCTTAACTGTTTTCCCGTTGTTTTCAGTCTCTCCTGCTTTCAGATCAGGTTAGATGTAGCTGCCAGATTAAATATGTATTATTTACTGTATGCTAGGTACTAGGCTTCTTCTGTCCTGTTCATGATTTAAAATAAACAGACAAGGAACCCATCACTGCTTTGAACCTAGAGACTAAAATTTACTTCGGTTGGTAGTCAATCTGACCAAAACCTAGTTTTCTAGCCTTATTTTCTACCACTTCCCTTCACTTTACAATCCTTACAAATTAAACACTCTTTTCTTCCTATTTGTTAGTGATTGGGATGAGATATGCGAGGACGCAGATAGGCTGAGACCCTGTCCTGTCAATCACCTCTCCCACTTACTACCCTCTCTTCCCAGAGCAAGAAGGTACAGAATGGGAATCTAAGTACCAGCACTTGGGACTCCAGTGCAGAGCTCTGATAGAAGCTGGATTGGATCATGGGTTTAGGCTTGAACCCAAGTGATGCCTTCAACTCCTCTGTCTGTTCCAAGTCTTGATCTTGGAATCTTACTGCCTTTTGGCAACCACACTAAAGACAAACTGAGAAGAGAGAAGGAACAGATAGAGCTCCTAAGTGAAAGTGAATGCAAATAGGACAGCCATTCTGCCTCAAGAGACTAGGCCTTGCTTGGCTCTGCTTTCTGCATGAAGCCAAGAAGCAAGAAGTTAAAGACAGTGTTAAAAATAGGTGCTGAACCTTCAACACCCAGTGCCTGTCCAGTTGGAACCCTCAGTGTCATAGACTCTGTGCTCTCATGATAGGTGGAAAAGTCCCTCTTTCTTGGAGATGAATGAGTTGGACGGTATCTAGGAAGGCAGTGGGGCCAAAGTGGATGGCCTGGAGAAAATGGGATAAATGTTTTATTCTCTCCACTCCTATTTTATGACATGAGCTGATAATTGATAATGTTTGTGGTATTCCCTCTACTTAAAATTTACTGTAGCTCATATACCCCTTAGAATGTCTTCCCAATTCATTCTTTGTTCCTTTTCCTATCAGCCCAGAGCAGTCTATAAGTTGTTTGTATCCATTATGGCAAATATAACTTCCATCTTTCATGATCAATTTTCTCATATTTTATTTAGTTCAATAAGTGTCTCCTCAGTTCCTACTGCCTGAGAAGTATTGTACTCAATCCTGGAGATACACAATGTAAGGCTTAATTTACAGTCCTTGAAAAAATTAAGGTCTACAAATATATAAACTTGAAAAAATTAAGGTCTACAAATATATAAACAGAACACTACGAGGTGTTCGTTAGTTCCCAAGAACGTGCAAGTGAGTGATGAGGCCAGAAGGATTGTCACTGACCAAGTTACCATGTCCAGGAGATACCAAAGTAAGGAGCTTGGATTTTATCTTATAAGAGTGAGAACACACTGAAGGATTTTAACCGGAGGTGTGCCTGTGTCAGATCTACATTTTGGGAAAGTCACTCTAGGAGTTTTGTGAAAGATGCGTCTGAAGGAAGCAATATTAGAGGAAGGAAGCTCAGGACAGAGACCATTACAAAGATCCAAATGAAATGATGCAATTATTGAGTATATACTATGTGGCAAATTCTGGACAAAAAATGTGTATATAGTGTGTGAGTATGTGCTTTTGTAGTATTATATGTTTATCCTCATCATAGCCTATAGTAGTTGCCTGGTGATATTTGTTGAATGAATTAGATGAAAGATTCCTTGAAGACTGTTTGAGAAATATGACTTAGAACGAAAATGCCTGCTATTGACTCCATCCCCACCCCCAACACACACATATACTTGCAGGGAAATATGGACAATATGACATTTACAAGTTATAAAACTCTCTGTGTCGGACTCCTTTTATCACTCATATGACAAAATGAGTAGTTATCGAACTTTGACTTGTGAACTCCTAGGCAGAAAATTGCCAAGAGTTGATTTCACAAAGGGTGACATCTACAGTATCTTGCATTTCATTAGCTGAACAAATTGTCTATGTTATAGAATTAAACTGAAGTGTGAGTAGCAGCATGTGGCTATTTACATTTAAACTCAATTAAGTAAAATGAAAACTTCAGTTCTCCAGTTGCTGTAGTGACATTGCAAAGGCTCAGTAGCTTTGCGTGGCTAGTGGTTTCTGTATTGGACGGTGCAGATGTAGACATGCCCATCATCACAGAAAGTTCTGTTGAATAGTGCTGTTATAAATAGTGTAGTGTAGGTTAAAGCATAGATTCAGGATCTAACTGCCTGGCCTTGCAATCTGGCTGTGCCAGGCACTAGTTGAATGAAACTTACCTCTGTCTTTACTCAGCTGTAGGATGGGCATAGTAATACCAATTTGATAGGCAGTCGTGAGGATGAAACTAGTTAATTCGTGTAAGATTCTTTGAACAGTGCCCAGCACTGAACAAATGCTATGTGTTTGCCATCATCATCATCATCGTCTTCTCTCTTCTTATTAGGATACACATGTTCCTTGAGTATGGAAGAGAAAGGAATTTACTTTGCCCACTCTACTATTTTTTTTTTTTTCCTGCAGATGAGCTCTTATCTGGCTCCTGGGGAAAAAAAAAATCCGTCTATTTCAGCCAGCACTCTACATTGCCTGTGTCGGTTTAGATGTGTTAGAGGCTGCTTTGGAAGACTATTCCGTATAAATTGTTCATTTGTTCCTTCATTCAGCAAGTGTGCAGGGATTGCTTCTTGCGTGCAGGGCGCTGTATTTGCACGAGCTGGGGGACGAAGCGGCATCACTCAGTGCCGAAAAGCCCTGTGCCGAAGGGATGCCTACTCATTGTACGAAGCCGAGACAGGCTTTCCTTTACAGGTCTGTTGTGAGACTCTCGGCTGAGATGTGGCACTGAATTCCCTTTTGTAGATTTATACTGTTTGGGAATTTTTGTCATGGTAACTTGGGGACCTTTCTTTTTTTTTTTTTATGAATTCTTTTTCTGGATTCTTAAGGCAGCATCCTTTTCATCACTGCACATGTACAAGTTGTTCTTGGTGTTGCTGGGAATTGCCAATGTTAAACATTCTGTGACTTTTGGGAATCTTAATAAGCCTCTTAAAGTACATGTCCAGTTAGATTCCCTGACCTGCTGTCCAGAGGTTGAGGCATCATTAACCTGGGAAGCTTTCTATGGTTTAAACAGTAGTGGGAAAACCATTGTCTTCCTCCTTACCTTTGTCTTGCCTGTTTCATTGGCTGTCTTCCTGGGAGCAGTGGAAAAGCAGGGTGCCCCATTCTAGAGCTCCAGAGGGGCTTTCATGCCCTAGAGAAGGAGGAAAGGAGAGCCAGTTAGGTTTTAGACTACTGTTGTGCCTGTTTTTTTATTTAAAAATGTTTGCTAGTTCCAGAGGTTTGACGGATTAATAATTTGTTTTCCTTATGTGGGGAATTGCATCTTTCTGCCTCTTGCATCAGAGTCAGGGAGCCATATTTTATTTGCATAAAGTTTGAAGTATTTTCTTTTAGGTCTTATAGGAGTGAATTTGGAGACTTAAATTGTTCACAGGCTTCAGTCTTACTAATGCTGGGCCTTCAGATCAACTTGCCTAGGATAGAAAAACCATTCTTCCTTTAAGGACACTAAATACTGTCCTTCGGGACTCCAAGTGGCCACGAAATACTTGGGTTTGATGTTGGTACCTCAGGCTCTCAGCCACTTATCTGTTGTGAGATTCTTTTGTTGTCAGATTTGTAGTTTCCTTTTCAGATAATAGCTCATCTGATTTAGAGCATGAAGGTACACCTTCCTAGGTTTCTACGACAGAAAGGTATTGAGGAAGAGGGAGAAAAGCCAAATACCAGAGACCAGACAGGCCGGCAGGAAATTGCAAACATGGTGGAATTTTCAGTGCTTCCCATTTTTTGAAGTCATGGGTAATTTAAAAAGTACTCGCTTTTACTGTTGTTTGTTTCTTTGCTTGGAACCACGTCTATCTGCCAACCTTTCTAAAATGTCATGATGTAATTATTTTAACAGGCACTGTATGCTCCTTTATTTGGGGGATATTAACCTTTCTAAACAAAAGGAATGTTAATATACACTGGAGACACAACTAATGGGATTTCATTTTTCTTGTTAGGCAGGAAGCTTGATTTTTTTTTAACTTCTCGTAAAAGAATGCAGCCAGTGAAATAATTGCCTTAAGCTAATCCATGATAGCGATTTTAAACGTGACTTTCCAGATCACTTTTGTATGGCTTAGAAAGAATAATGTGATTTTCTTGTTTTTGTTTGCTTTAGCTAAACAGTGTTGAAGGATGATATAAATTCAATGAATCCAAAACAAAGAAAATGCTAATTGCTAATGCGCTGAGTTCTTTAGAGGCATGAAATATAGTGTTTAATTCATAAGCGTTGTTTAATTTTATATAGATTTAGTTAATTTTTTGAAAGTTAGCATAGGACAGACTCAGAATAAATTAGCTAGCTAGCCATTTTCTTGATCACTATGTATTCCTATTTGTAGTGGTCATAGGCTCTGAGACAGTAAGGCAGAGCACTTTCAAGATTTTGCAGGGTAAAAAAAAACGTTCCTCTCTCCCTGGTTCTTTCCCTCCTCCCTTCCTTTTTTCTTCCCTTTCTTTCATGACTGGGATCCACTGAACCATTTTCATGCACTTCCTGAATCACCCTTTGACCAATAGCCTACGTTTGCAGTGGGATGGCTAGTGCTAAGGATGGTAAGGCAGTGAAACAGATGAAAACAGATTGGTCCACGTGGGTGTCAAGCCCATGATTTTGGCCTTGTTATTAAGGACTCTGTCACTGAACTGCCCAGCCTCACAGTTCTATAGACATGTACCATCTGAGTGAAATATGCATCATTAATCCCTTTGCTGATGGGATGGACCTAGAACAGTGGGGTGGGGAGGAGAAGGGTGGCTAATGCTGTTGAATTGAACTGTGATCTCTGCCAAACCCTGGAACAGCTTTCCCTTTAAGCAACAAAGATGACAAGTTTTTGCTATTTTGGATTAGTGAGATGGTATGAAATGGTTTCCCTTTCCTTCCAGGCAAAAATACCAACAGACTCTGCCTTTGGAATGAAAGTGCTAATTTCATTTGGTGACTTTCAGACTTGAAATATGGGCTTGAGCAGGAATTGTGCATTAGTCAGCTGAGGCAGTGGAGGTTATTTTTACAATGCTAATTATTATTTCATGACAGTGATTTACTTTAGGATGTCTGCCGTTTACACCCCCAAACTAGCCATTGTTTTGGGAACAGAATTGGTTGGGCTGTCAGGCTCTTTTTCAAAGACAAATCTTACTGTTTTATGGCAGTATAGATACTTCCTACAATAAAGAAGGGAGCTTTCTTGAAGAGAGTCTTGCATATGAAATGTAATCTGGATATATATTCAAAACTAATAGGTTTATATTTTAGTCTTGATTTTTAAAGTATATTTTTCTGACGCCTTAATCACCTACCTTTATCTGCATTAAACTTCATCTTTACTGGGATGTTTTACTAGGATGCAGCTAAATTTTTGTTGCTTACATTGAACTTAGAAAGGAGCGACACACATAGTTAACAAATAAATACAAAATGAAATTTAATATAACTCCTTGATGCGTAAAGGAAAATGAGTGGAAGACAGAGTTGATTGCATGTCTGGAAGCATATCTTCCTGATTTATGCTCTAATTTTAGTACTGAGTTTCCTTTGTAATAGTAAAATGTCACATTAGCATGTCCCTTTTAATAATCTAATATGCTCCCAGTGACAATGAATACACGCACTGAGTCTAGCTAGCTGAGGGTTTCTCAAACTTCGTAGGCCTGTGACCCTTCCCGATGTAGTTAAATTGCCCAGATGACCCTCCTGTCATATATTTTTAATTGTAAAGCACTTGAAATTAATCATGTTTTATTTCTTTTTAAGTAAGCACCTCGAGAGCAGTGGTGAGACGTTTTGCTCATGACACTTATCCACTCTTCAAGAAAATTAAAGATTGGAAAGGGCCTTGAGTCTCAGTGGCAGCAAAGCCATCCATCCACACTGGGGGACAAACAGCAGACAAGAACTGTGGTGAATACTTCTCTCCATAGTCCCTTGCCTGTGCACTTAGTGAAAATTGGCATCGGTGAATAGAACAAAGTAAAAGCATTTTGAATTATTACTGCAAACCTTCAAGTGGTCATAATCCAAGATTTTCAAGTACCTCAGTGAAGGCTCAGGCTTTCAACAATTTGTATGGTAACTGAGTGCCATACAAAGGTAAACTACGCCGAGCTAATCTTCAGGAGAATTGGAATCTGCCTCTGAACTACTTATGATTTACATAAATTGATAATTTGTCTTCCTCATGTGTCTGCAGGAAGGAATTACTATTCAATTTGATTAACAAACGACAGAATTCAGCCTGGTAATTTGCCATCTTTATTAGCAAACTTAGAAAACTTCTAATCGTAATCTCTCCACTTATATCAACTCTATTCTGGTAAAGTTTATCTGGAACTAACAGAGGTAGTATGACCCACCTCACCTTTAACAAAGAATTCTGGGTGTGGTTTATCTTTTCAATCCTTGAGTACAGCCCAAGTGCTCAACTGAATTCCCATGAAACTCGAAACTTAATAATGTGTAATTAACTTCCAAAAATGAACGCTCCCTTCTTTTGAATACATTCCTGAAGAACTCCCTCACAATATGTAACATTGTATACAAGGAAGCAGAGCATTATGTTAATTTTATTTTTCATGCCCCACTTTGTCAAATGCCTTCCTTTCTCTTTAAACAGGTTGTAGTTGTGTGTAATGGACAAAACTTTTGGTGGAAGCTGAGCCATAATACGCAATTGACATTGTGAATAATTCAGAAACCTATTTCGGAGGTACATAACCGAGATGTAAAACTACTGTAGCACGGCATTAAAGTGAGGGCATTCAGCTTTCTTTACATGGGTAACATGGCGTGTTTTTAAAATATATTAGTGTACATATGTTTATACAGTTGAAAAAAAAATAATCTACTGGACTGAGCAACCTAGTAGAATTGTCACAGTGCTTACAGATGCCCTTTCCTATTTTAGTGTCAGGAGAATCTTATCTTCTTGCATGTCAAAAAGGGAAGTTGAACTATTAGCCTTTTCAAGACCCAGAGTAAAGTTTAATTTTATAATGACATGAAATAAATGTTCTGTTATCTAAGTAATAGTTCACCAGAAAAGTCTGAAACGGCCCCCTTTCTCAAGGATGCAGCTTGTATGTGATGCTAATATTAAAATGGACCTGCCAAATTGAGTGATGGGAGGTGCTCATAACTCCAAGTGGGGAGATGCAAACAACATATTGCACACACCTGCTCTCTGCTTTACGTCAGTCTCATTAAGTTATTGAATGGGTGAGTGTAATGGTGAAGGAAGGGAGTAAGACATATGCCAGGAAGAAGCTATGTGTGGGGCTGGTGCCCTGCAACATTAAGAGTAAGCTGGCATGAAGAACCTAGGGGTAAGACAGGAATAAAGACGCAGACCTACTGGAGAACGGACTTGAGGATATGGGGAGGGGGAAGAGTGAGCTGTGACAAAGCGAGAGAGAGGCATGGACATATATACACTACCAAACGTAAGGTAGATAGCTAGTGGGAAGCAGCCGCATAGCACAGGGAGATCAGCTCGGTGCTTTGTGACCACCTAGAGGGGTGGGATAAGGGACGGTGGGAGGGAGGGAGACGCAAGAGGGAAGAGATATGGGAACATATGTATATGTATAACTGATTCACTTTGTTATAAAGCAGAAACTAACACACCATTGTAAAGCAATTATACCCCAATAAAGGTGTTAAAAAAAAAAAAAAAGAGTAAGCTGGGTGTCTTTTGCTTAGAAGTCCATCCCTGATGTTAATCCTTGATGTTAGACTTGAGAATGCAAAAGAAGTTTAGATCATTAATAGCAGTCTATCCTGGGCAGATGTATTGGCAATGAGGATGGTTTTATTCACCTGTACCCCCAGCTCAGTTTATTGGTGTTGCATTGAAAATGGGTATTTATATACCCATTTTGTTGAGGTACCCTCAATTTTGTTCTATCTCTTTGACTTTTGAAATAAATCAATAGGTATTTTACCCTGACAATGTAGGGTGTTAATATTCTTTTTAAATAGGGCTGTACGTCATCTGATCAGGTAGAAGGAATTACTTCAGACAGTTTGCTAGCAGTTGTTTCTAGTAATGGTCACTAATTCCAACCGGAACAATTTAACAACAAGCAAAATATAAACCCAGGAACTGAATTGTGGGGCAAGTCCTCATAAGGCATGATGGGTTCTAGGGCGCTCCAGAGGGGAATCCATCTCCATTTGGTCCAATTTAGGCCTCTCCCTGGCAGCTTCTATTCATCCCAAAGAAGCCAGGGCAAAGTTGAGTTCCAAAAAGAATGCTGGTCAGGTCTTCATTGTTCGCCCCAATAGAAAAGAAGCTACGTGGAATATCTTTCAACCGTGGGTTCCTAAAGTTATTTAGAGTTGATTTTGCAATGTATTATAAAATTTACCCCTGTTTTGCTTATCCTCACACTGACATTTATGTCCCTAAGCACATAACTTCTGAAGACAAGCCACGCCATGCAGTGGGTGGCAGGGTATCAACGTGGGATTAAAAAGGCTGGGATAATGCTAAACCACACGTGGATATTTGAGAGGGGACTGCTTCTGCTGTGCCGCTGTCCAGCCTGCAAACTGAGGATCTCTGGGAAGAGGAACTTTTTTAAGATAATAGGATTCACGTGAGCAAAAGGGCCCATCAGAGGTTGTCTGGTTTCAGTGGTATGATCAACAGATAATGTACTGAATGTGGGCTAAGAAAGGACATCTGGAAAACCTAATAAAGAAGATGATTTCAGCTCATGTTTTCAGAGAACCAGTTAAATGCATGTACATTTTCTCTTTTGATTTAGAATTTTTAAAAAATTGAAGTGCCAAAAAAAAAATTGAGTAAAGAAATGCTTGAACATCTGGGAGGTGAAGCAAGAGGGTTCCTGGTTTCTGGTAGGGTAAGAAGCGCTGTGGTTAAGCTCTGACAAATGGCACCCCTGCCTCTGGCCTCTGTCAACAAAAAGTGCTTCTTGGAGAGAACAATAAAACAAGCAGGATGTAAACATCAGCAACTTAAGTACTTGCCAGCTCAGTTGTTAGGGATGGAGGTGAAACTAAAGATTAAAGACAGCCTGACAAAATCCTACACACTCCCCAGCTGGGCTTTACACGTTATGAGATGTGGTAGGACAGAATGAGGGTGTTTAAAAAAATTATTGCTATTATGCAGCTGGAGGGCATTGGGCTGAGTTGGGAATATGCCAGGAGAACTTGTGCTGCTTGTGTAGATAAACTTGCAGGACTTCAGCTCTCAACTCCATCCAATTCTTTCTGTCAGATTCTCTTAACCTTGTCCTGTCCCTTGCTGAGCACTGACATTTTCAGAGCAGAAGAAAAACATGTTAAATTTATGTATGAGGAGGGGGGATGTCTGTGTGTTTTGCGGCACTCTGGTTTTAAGTGTTTGGGCTCTTTTGATTAGTTCTGTCCTGGGTTTGTTTTGTAGTCTCAGAAGAGCTTATAAACCAGTGCTGGTTAGGAGTCTAATTTGGATTCTCATGTTCTCTGGCCAGCATGGTGGCGGTCGGTTCTTTGTAGTGGGTCTGCCGAAGAGCTTCAGCCCCTTCTGCGGAGCCAAAGGGCCCCTGAGTAGCGTGCTGTCGCTGGACCGTTAGGTCTGCTTCAACCCAGGCAGTGCTGTTTTGTCAATTTAATTTATTGGGATTTGGCCCAAGATTTTGTTTGATGAAAGAGTTAAAAAACTGAGAAATATTTGAAAAACTCTGATGTTGGATTGTGAGAGACAGGCTAGAGAGGAAGATTTGGACCAAATTGTAGAGGATCTTGAACATCTGACAGAGGTGAACATGTTTTTATTTTCCCTGTAGACAGATAGATAATGGGGAGCCATTGAGGACGACTAGGCTGGAGAGAGACAATGTAAGGATGACTTAGAGAGAGACTCATATCAGAGAGCGGTTAGAGGGCTATTGCAGTGGTTCAGTCGTGATG
Source organism: Phocoena phocoena (assembly GCF_963924675.1). Classification (NCBI taxonomy): domain Eukaryota; kingdom Metazoa; phylum Chordata; class Mammalia; order Artiodactyla; family Phocoenidae; genus Phocoena; species Phocoena phocoena. Next base: position 17,532,676 of record NC_089226.1, read on the forward strand.
TGATAAATGGTTTGTAGAAGAGAGGCAGGAGTAGTCATGGTTAACAGTATGAAGAGCAGTGATGAGAGCTGGGCTTCATCTGACATCCCAGCTCCAGTCAATGGCTGTGGCTCCCTGAAGTGCTATGATAGTAAGGATTGTAAAGCTATGTCTGCACTCAGGCGAGGGAGTTCAGTGGTTAGTGATGTCTATCATGGGTGAAAGAATAGGGGATGGTGCACCTCTTCTGTGCATATGTTGTCCCTGGTAAATGTAATCCACAAATCCAATAGGAGAAGTATTGGGGATTAGTGACAAACTGAAGGAGAGAATCAGGATGCTGGAGGAGTAAATTGTGACTGCTGTTTAAGCCTACCTGACCTGATTTAGAAAAGTGCCAATGAAAGGAGAAACAACCAGTAAATAGAGATATGATATTCAAGTTTTGGACTGAGATCAGTGCCAGAGAATTAGACTGGAGGTGGTTTGCAGAGATGTGAAATTGATTTTGCTCTTGCGATTTGGTTGGGGGTGGGGAGCAGGAAAAGGCTCGGGACAAGTTAGTAGAGATCAGCTCGAGTTGCCATGTCCGTATGGCTGCTGAACTCTGAATATGGACATTTTTACATCTTGAGTCGTATTGCAAGGAGATCAAGAATAATCTTGTAATTAACGCTGGTGTAGTGTAATAAGCATTTGGAAGTAGGTAAGTGTTTAGGGTGCTCTATCTGGACAACCTGTAAATTTTGTTTAAACTCCATTGAAGTTTTTTATTTTTATCTATCTATCTATCTATCTATCTATCTATTTATTTATGGCTGTGTTGGGTCTTCATTGCTGTGCATGGGCTTTCTCTAGCTGTGGCGATCGAGGGCTACTCTTCGTTGCGGTGCGCGGGCTTCTTTTTGCGGTGGCTTCTCTTGTTGCGGAGCACGGGCTCTAGGCACGCAGGCTTCAGTAGTTGCAGCACGTGGGCTCATTAGTTGCAACACACGGACCCTAGAGCACGCAGGCTTCAGTAGTTGTGGCTCGCGGGCTGTAGAGCGCAGGCTCAGTAGTTGTGGCACACGGGCTTAGCTGCTGCACGGCATGTGGGATCTTCCTGGATCAGGGATCGAACCCGTTCCCCTGCTTTGGCAGGCGGATTCTTAACCACTGTGCCTCCAGGGAAGTCCCTTTTTGTTTATTTTAAACTCTTATCTGAACTCTACCTTTATTAATTGGCACATTTTAGTGTTGGCTTGAGCAAAAGGTCTCTTCTCTGCTATCTTGAGATTATATAGAATATTGATGCTAAGAAGAAACTCCATCTGAACTCTTACTATAGAAGAAAAAACAAGGGCTTAGAGAGGTTAAGATTTTGACTAACATCACAAAGGTAACAGGTCGTATCCTTGGATCTGAGGCTCAGGTCTTATGATTCTCCTTCAACATCCATTTTCTGTTATTCCATGCTATCTTTTCTAGACTGTATATGATATGGAAGTGAACTTTATGTATAAAAATAAAGGATAAAGGATGTGCATATTCTGATGGGATAATTTGGAGGAATGGAGATACTGGCAATCCACAGCTTTTTGCCCTTTATGGTTTTTTTGGTTTTGTTTTTTTTAGAGAGGGCCATTCACAGTGCTGAATAGGCAGGTGACTTGGAGAAATACGGAATATATTTGAGCAGTTTGGAAACAGTACTGCATTTGTTCACCCCCAATTAGCACAATACTCAAAGGTCAGACATTAGATTTTAAAAGGGGCTTGCACTGCAGGGCAAGACTGTACAGAACTAGGGAAAATGTTATGTTGCATACTTTATCACAGTTATTTAGTTTCATCTCTTAATCCTCACATTAGATTATAAGGTCATTACAATAAGGAAATGTTCATTCTTGAATAACCAACCATGCCTAGATTGGTAAATTGCACTATTACGTGCACAATAAAAGTTGGCCTTTTAAAAAAATACACAAAGGTTTGTTAAAGACATTTTAGAAAGTCAAAAGGAGCAAAGCAGTTCTACTTCTAAGAATTTACCCTAAGGAAACATTCATGAAGACGTACAAAGGTTTATGTGTACGGAGGTTCATTATAGCATTATTCGTAACTATAATGATTATGATGGTAATAATAAAAACAATTACCATGTACTGTGTCCTTATTTTAAGTCAAGCACTGTGGAAGCACTTTATCTATATTACCTCACTTAATTCTCATAGCTGCCTATAAGAAAGATATTATTATATCAGCTCAGAGAAGTTAAGGTAATTGTCCAAGGTCAAACAACTAGTAAAGGGTGGAGCTAGAATTTGAACCCACAGGTCTGACTCCAAAGTCTATGTTCTTACTGCATAGAGCTTGCCAAGTACCAAAGATTGTCCTAAATACTGTACACATCCATCCTCATTTAACCCTCATAGGAACCCTCTGAGGTCAGCAGGATTATCGTCCCCATTCTACAGATAAGGAAACTGGGGCACAAAGGTTAGGACACTGATCAGAGATCACACAGGCAAGAAATGGTAAACCTTGGATTTAAACCTAGGCAGTGTAGCTGTCTTTTCCTATTTAACAGAGCAAATGACTAGAAATGACCTAAATATTCAAAGACTGGTTTAAATGTATTTTGGAATATGAGAACAAAGCAGCAACACATCACTGAAAAGGAAGAAGATCAGTTGGAGAGATTAGCTTTGGCTTGGGGAAATCAAGAAAGGCTTCACGAAAGAGGTGACACAATTGGATATTGATGGTGCATAGTCTTTTGATAGATGGAGATCAGGAAGGTTATTCTTGGCAGAGCAAGGCCTGCCGTATGGCTGTTTCCGTCGTTGGGGTCTTAGGGTTTAAGCCCATATACTAACCATTGGCTTTGGAGACTTAAAAACTGGTAAGGAGCTTATGTTCTCCACTCACTGTTCTTCCAGCTAGATTTAGATTCTCTTTATCTTCCCTCTGTCACAGGCAGTTTTTGGATTTCCTGATTTCTCTTAGAAACATGGTTACCACGTCATGTGTTACTTAAGTCTGATTCAGGCCAGAGTACACATGCAACTCTTTAATTCCTCAAATTGGAGTTCACTTTCTAGGTTCTCTATGATTTTTTTTAATCTGATTTCTCTGAAGAAAAGTTAATCTCTTGTTATAGTGTGATGGCAAGGCTTTGCAAGTAGAGGTATTTAAGTGTAGTCAAAATTCTTAAGGTAAGTGAAAGCCTTTTCAGTTGTTACTTATTTTTCAGTGACAGTTATGACAAATGGCTAGCATAATTTATTTTTGCTGTGTAGATGGCTCTTAACTGGGGATCTTATATATCGGGTATGCACTTTTTTATGAATTCATAAAATTTCAGCCTAAAGCACTGGATTAGACGTTAAAGCATTTATGTTGACAAGCAAGAAGTAAATTGTATTCCAATCCAGTTTGTATAATAAAGTGCAACTCAATTCACTAAGTTTGTATTGGTAGTTTTGCATTGCTGTGAGACTTAAGTTACATGTGTAAGAGTTGACAGTCATTTCAGCATGTGTTAGACTTGAACTCCAGAAGGTAAAGGAGAAGTTCTGCTACTTAATTTCTGTTCAAACAGTGAATAAAGGATCCCCATATAATTCTCTGCCACACACTGGTAAATACACAGTCTAACTGAATCCACCAATAACCAATGCTGTGAGAGGCTTGTTTCCTTAAAGCTTTCATGTGACAAATTTATAATTTTATATGTTATTTCTAGGTCAACAGTTAGATTTATGTTTTATCTACTGAGCAAAACACAGTGCTTCTTTGTAAACTTTCTTATCATACTCAAACTGAAATTGCAAAACAAAGAATTTTCTAGTTCTCACATTCCTCCGTGGAGAGCTTTGTTTATATAGAGGTTATCTTGTGGTTTATTTTATATTCTACTTAAGTCTAAATTTTCTGCAGGTGGAATAAATATCCTACTTAAGGCTTTCAAATCTTATTAATTAAAGCTAGTTAGTAGTCATTACCAATCGTTTACTTACTTTATTTTTGCTTTGTTATAGCCCAGCAGGAGGCTACTTAAATTGATCAGAATATAAGCCTGTTTGCTCACTAAAATATACCTAGTGCCTGGCCACAGAAAAATACTCAAGAACTATCTGTTGAATGAATAAACTGATTATGTCTCTGACTTAGGAAGATATAAATCTAGAAAAGGAGTCTAGAATATGCAGACCTCTGCATCAGTCTGAGAGCTGGTAACTTTGGACATTTTCTTTTTCTGTTTGAGCTAGTATGAACTTAATGTTTTTCAAGTAGGATATGTCACCAGTTCTTAAGTACACACGGGAACTCCTCTTAATGTTATTTTTGAAATGTATTACATTTTAGGACTTTCTACCAATATTTCCTTCCACTTGCGTGGATTGAAAGTTTATTTTGTTCTGTGACTCTCACACTGCGGGAAATTTGGTTTTAAATGCATCCAATTATATACCACGTGTATTGTGATGTGACTGTTTTTCTTTCTGCGGCTCCATCCTAAAATTCTAGTACATTTCAGCCCCTGCATAAGCCTCATTATTAAAAACTCTGTTTTCAGTACAGTCAATTCTAGCTGTTTGTCAGGGAGTTCCTAGAAAGACACATCATAAAAGGGATTGTCGTAAAGGGTTTTGTATCTCCTCACAGGAACAGTGGAGCTTGCATTTACGACCAAAGATGCAACTAAGATAATCGTAGATGTGACCCAAATGCCATAAAAGCAAAAATTCAGCCATAAACCTACACGTTACTGTATCTTTCTTTTTATTTAATAAACATTTTAGGTATGTCAGATAGGAATCTTAAGTAGTCACTCTGCTCAAAACAATTTTTCAGTCATTGAGGGAGAAAGACACTATCAGAGTGGACTCGGGAATAACCACGTATGAAGTCAGCCAGCGTTCAGCATGCATGCTGGATGATTTGGAATCTCGTCCTTATAACTCAGATGCCCTGATTGGGGTAGTGAAGCAGACCTTGTTAAATAAACTGATTTAAAATGATCCTAGGTAGTTTGGTGATCTTATTGGAAATACAGATGAAATTTAGAATACCTAGAGAGATCAATACTTTTATCCTCTACCTCTTTTCATGTAAAATATTATGAATCTCAGTTGGGCTTATGAAATGGCAGATTGAAGAGGGTTCATGCCTGAGCTCTCTGGTAAAGGCTTTGATGCACTTATTCTGTGTTGTAGACTGGAAGGGAATTCGCTCTCTTACTTAACGGTCAAGAGACTTGCCAAAACTAAAGTTGCCCAACTGGTAATTTAACTTTGGAGCCAATACTCTTTTCTGCGTTTCCTATATTCTGATATTAGATATCTGCTTGTATGGTCATAAATCACTGAATAATTGGAGAATTTAAAAATTGAAATTATTCTGAATTAAGTAAAATTAGTGAAGAGGCAAAAGATAAGGACAGCTTCTGTGGAGCGGGTGTGACCAAAGCTCCATGAAACTATGATGAGATGTGTTTGCTTTTTAAATTACAGCATCTTTAAATGGTAAAAAAGATGGAACAAGCCTCTTTAACATGAAGGTACAGGATCTTATAAAATGTACAGCACTTGCAGTCTTCTTCTCCTTCCTTAACAGTTTTATGCCAGGAAAAATTGAGAAACCTGGATATTTGGAGAGATAGCAGAGGGAGATGTAATTGCCCAGTATTTAAGGAGACTTGAGCCATGGCAAGACCAGAGGAGGGATGCTGTGACCAATTATGGCAGCAGGCAGAGACAGTGATTCCTGCACAGCGTGGTTCCTGTGTGTAGGCATCTGCCGTTGGTCACTAGGAGCCTTCAGAAGGCTTACGTCATCATGATACTTGAAAGCATATTGGGTTCACGGATTTCTAATATTCTTCAAAAAGACAGTAACTTCAAGGTTATGGAGAGAGAGTGCATTAGTGTGTGCCTAGATATTAGTAGTTCTTTAAATCTTTCTCCAAATGGTAATTTAGTGTTGGGCAAGTGTTTCAAACATTTAAGTGAATTTACTGCATCCCAGCTCTACTACTTACTAGCTGTGTAACCTTAGGCAATTACTTATTTTTTGTGTGTGACTTAATTTTCTCATCTATAAAATCCAGTTACAAACTCTTAGGGTTTTGTGAGTATTAAATGAGTTAACACGTCGGGTGCTTAGAGCAGCGTCTAGCTACTAGTAACACTGTACATATGTCAGCTCTCATGGTGATGATGATGGTGATGATGATGGTGTTGTTGTTTTCCTCCCCTTCCTCCTTCTTCCTCTAGTATTTATAGAAGTGTGAGCTTTCTCCCAATTCAGTCATTCACTACTTCAGGAGAACCAAGCTTCTAGACTAGTATTTTATATCCCAAGATAATTACAGTCCACTCAGGGCCAATCAGTATGTCACCCGCTTTGTCCTTAAATTATTCCCAACTAATCTCTTGGAGGCAGGACTTACAAATTCAGTCTCAGTTCAGTAATGGTAGTTGTTTTTCTCTGGAGGTGATTTATTACTAGAAGCACCAGTGTGACCCTCTTAAAACACGTTTATCTAATATAAATTCCTTAAGAAATGGATTTTTAATAAATCCTTACCACAACTCCATAGAGAATTAATTCAGCAACATTTGCGGGCCTCTAGTTTATATATAGTATTGTGATAGAAGTTGTGGGGAATACAAAGAGGGCAAAAAAACAATTACAATTTAGTTGAGAAGATACAACAAATGCATATGCAAGGTTAAGTAGCGTTAAGAAAGATATAGAGCCAAGGGGTAGAGGGTAAGGAGACAGAACACCCGCCTCCTGTCTTAGGGAAGACTTCACAGAAGTATAAAAGGCAGGATTTCAATAGGCAGAATGGAGGGTTACAGGCTGAATGGTAGAGGAAGACTGTGGTGTAATCAAAGAAATCACAAGCCACCTAGTTTTACTGGAAAAGAGAGTTTATGTTGAGGAATAACTGAGGAATAGCAAGTTCGTGAAGTAGAAAGATATACAGTTAGGGGGAAAGAATGAAATTTGTGTTAACTATGAGACAATGTCTACAGCACATCAAATTAATACATGTATTTAGCATTGACTCCACCAGCTGCATCTCAATAGGAGGCTAACAAACTGGGGAAAATCAGGGATCTAGTTGCAGGTGCCCATCAGAGCTGCCGGCCTGGGAACCCCCGAAAAGAGGCAGGAACGAATAGATTCATCTTTGGAGTCAGTCAAGCTTAGACAGACTGGTTTTAAATTCAGCTCAGCTACTAACTGCTTGTATTAGTAGACAGTTAATTCTCTGAACCTCAGTTGCCTCATCTGTAAAATGGTGGTCATATTAATAAGAAGGTGGCAACTTTGAAATGTTGTGAAGACTAAATGAGGTGGATAATATATGTAAAACTCTTACAAATTCAAACATATTGTGAGTACTTAATTAAGGGTAACTACTAATAACAGCAACACAGTATGTTTCAACCAGAGAGAATGACTTCGATTTATTTTTTTCCCATATTGAGATGCCACGTAAAGTGTTAACTATTCAGTGTTATACTTCTTGAAGAAAAAGTTGGAACAACACTCCTGGTGTACAATTATTTTTAGCCTTACTACTGTGAAATGTTAGTGCTTCCAATTATGGCTCTGAGATCTGGTAATGCTTTTAAAGGAACTAAATTATGAATGTACACATCAGGAAAGGACTTAAATTTAGTATTTTACTGAATTCATGTTTTGGTCCCAATTAATATATTGTAAATTTTTCAGAAGAGTAGGCATCTAAAGAGCAGGTATATGAAAGAGTTAATGATAAAATTAAATAAGGGTTTCCCTTTACCAACTGTTTTAGGAATAGAGGCTTTTCTGTACTATGAATCCCTACTTCTTATTTCTCCCCAGATTTGTCACTCAGTTTGTTTATTTTTAAAAAATTTATTTATTTATTTTTTTTTTTGGGCTGCTTTGGGTCTTCGTTGCGGCGCGCGGGCTTCTCATTGTGGTGGCTTCTCTTGTTGTGGAGCACGGGCTCTAGATGCGTGGGCTTCAGTAGTTGTGGCACACGGGCTCAGCAGTTGCAGCTCACGGGCTCCAGAGCACAGGCTCAGTAGTTGTGTCACACGGGTCCAGTTGCTCTGCGGCGTGTGGGATCTTCCCAGACCAGGGCTCAAACCCGTGTCCCCTGCATTGGCGGGCAGATTCTTAACCCCTGCTCCACCAGGGAAGCCCTCAGTTTATTTTTAAATGCTGTCATAAGTCCATTTTAGTTTTCTGTGCAGTGTCATAAAGTGAAAAGAATACAGACTGAACAAGACCCTAAGTTAAATTCCCTCCGTGTCATTTTCTAGCTTTTGTGATCTTGCATAAATAATTTCATAATCTTGAGCCTCACCTTCTACAAAATGGGGATAGTCAGGATACTTAACCTACATATTTCACAAAGTATTTAGGACTGAGTAAAATAATATATTTGAATATACATTATATATATATTGAATATATGTATTATATCTTTTATAAACTCAAGTGTTGTTCTCAAAGTGTGGTCCAGGGATCCCTGGGGATCTCTGAGATCCTTTCAGGGGATCCATAAGATCAAAATTATTCTTATAATAAATACTAAGATGTCGTTTGTCTTTTTCGATATCTTGACGTTTGCACTAATGGCACAAAAGCAGTGGTGGGTAAAACTGCTGGCACCTTAACCTGAATCAAGTCAGTGGCACCAAACTGTCCTAGAAATCATTATATTCTTCACCCCCGCACACTCTCAGTAAAAAAGAATGTCCTGATGAAGCGGTAGAACTTACTAATCTTATCAAATCTTGGCCTTGAGTACACATCTTTTTAATAGTCTGTGTGATGAAAGGGGAGGTGCACATGAAGTGCTTCTTCTCCATACCAGTATGGTGATTGTCTTAAGGAAGAGACTGACTTACAAGCTGAGCTAGCTGAATGTTTCATGGAACGCCATTTTACTCGAAAGAATGATTAAACAATGGGTATGCAGACTTGGGTATTTTCTTGAAAGTAAAGTGAGCCTGTCCTTTTGAGGGAAACAGCGGACAGTGTTTGTTAGTGATACAATTCAAGCTTTCGAATGAAAACAGGAATTTTAGAAAACTTGAATCTCACCGAGAACTTGACAGCTTCCACATACTTAAAGACTTTTCTGATGAGCTTGGTGGTGATAAATGATTATGTTTTTTTTTTTTTAAAAAATGAAATGTGTCAACATTTGGAAGATCTGCATAACTTAGTGAACTAATATTTTCCAAAGGACCAATGCATGATGTTACAAAAAAAAAAAAAATCAGACCTGGGTAAAAGCTCCATTCAAAATGCAAGATAGACCAATGGATTCTAACGTAAAGTCGGAAAGTTCTTTAATACGGTTTCTGATTCCACATTCTAACAGCATTAAGAAACTACCACTTGTTGAGTTTTGGTATAGTATCGAAGAAGGATATTCATAATTATCTGAAAAGACTGTTAAAAGATTTTCCCTTTTCAAGTACATATCTGCCTGAGGCTGAGCTTTCTTCATCATTTACCTCAATCAAAGCAACATATCACAGCAGATTGAATGAAGAAACAGATAGAAGAACCCTGGTCTCTTCTTTTAAGCTAGGCATACGTTAAAGAGATTTGTAAAAATCTCTCACTACTCTTTTTGCTTTGGACAGTGTAGTTATTTCACAAAAAATATATTATTTAGGTTAACAAGTAATGCATTTATTAGTATTTTAAGTGCATTAATAGAAATATATAAACTTTTCTCAATTTAAACTACTAATAAGGTAAAAATTGATAGATATAACCTACATAAACAGAGGCTCTCTGAGGTCCTCAATAATTTTGAAGAGGTTTAAAGGGTCCTGACATCCTCAAGTTTGCGAACCGCACTTCTAGAGAGATAAATACGTAACGGTTTTTATGGTTTACTAATGCATGATATCGCCATCTCGTGACAAAATAGGAAAATGCAGGCATTTTTGAAGCAGTCAGCTGTAAGGCCCTTTAATGATTTCGAATGACTGCTTCTTGGAAATTTATCAAGAGAAAAAAGACATAAGTTTATATTTCCAGGGGATATGTCTGAGATATATGTGCCAAAAATATTAATTTTCAGAAGGCAAGCAAAGAACGGTTAATTAAATGGTTATTTTTTTAATTTTTTTTTTTTGGCGGTATGCGGGCCTCTCTGCTGTGGCCCCTCCCGCCGCGGAGCACAGGCTCTGGACGCGCAGGCTCAGCGGCCATGGCTCACGGGCCCAGCCGCTCCGCGGCTCGCGGGATCCTCCCGGAACGGGGCACGAACCCGTGTCACCCGCATCGGCCCGAGGACTCTCAACCACTGCGCCACCAGGGAAGCCCCTAAATGGTTATTTTTAAAGGCTAACATTGGTTTTAGGGCAATCTTGTAATAAGAACACATTTAGTTTTTGTACTCAATATGCATATTTCGTAGTACATAGAGCCCCCTCATATGTGGTATTGTATGCTATGGAACGTGTATCTACTGTTTGATATATACTGATCAGTGTTTTTCGTGGTATTTCACTTTGATGGCATAGCATCATCATCTGATTGACTTAAGATTTTGTCATTGGTCAGTAACACAAACTTTGATGATCACATTCTTCTGAAGGGGGATGGGATCAATTTTTTTATGATGAGGATTTTAGGCCCACACTTGGTACGGAATTTGGGTCTGCTGCCGTTGGATACATCCCGGCAGTCCCGGGTGATGGGTCCTGTACAGACATGCAGAGTAAGCATTGTTCCTTGCCTTTTAGCTTCTGAGAACTAAAATATACGGTGTAAATATGTACAAACATGTTGCAGGACATATGGACAAATAGAGCCAAAGCCAAATCGTGGAAGATACAGCTGCAAGAAACAGGCTCATGAATAATGAACATGTATGCTCTAGATTCAGTGTGCCTCTTTTTGCATCGATGAGCTGTGTGAAAAGGAAGGAACCTTACTTCATTTTCATTCAGTTAGATGAAGGCCCGCTGGCTAGTTTTTTTGACTGAGTTCAGCTGATTGTTTTCAAGATAACCTGTTCTTTTCAAACAGTTGTATGTGTAGGGACAGCTGCGCTCCAGTGAAATGACTGGGAGCCCTACCCTCTAACGAGTGTACTAATTTTCTGCCTGTATTCACTGTGCACCCATTGACCCTGCTGATGAATAGTTTAGACATCTGCGTGAATAATCAGACTGCCCACAGGAGAGCCACTTGCTTGTTTACGAGGCTGGAAATGCCATCGAGAGGTTACTGGCTCTAATTCTGTGTACCAACGTGAAAATAATAAATACCTCAGTAAGGTCTTAATCTGGATTGTCTCTGAGCATCCACAGATGCCCTGAAACTGGATGCTGAGGTGTACCTGCAAGTAGATGCTGATGTTTGTGTTTTTGAGAAAACTCCACAGCTTATATCAGACTCGTCCAAGGGACTGTGACCCCCATAAAGGCTAAGAACCACTGGATAGTCCTTTATAGCTTTGAAAGTGCATCTACATACATTTTTATTTGATCCTCCCAACAGTTCTGAGGGAGATGTGGCAGGAATTTGCTCACTCTTTCTCTCTCTCTCTCTCTCCTTAAAATAAGAACGTGACTGGGAGCTCAGGTAGCTTTGTTTCATCCTATAGGCACAAGGAGCCATTGAAAGTTTTAAGCGTGCAAGTGATCTGATCAGATCATTGTTTAGAGAGAATGCCCTGGTGATAGGGTAGAGTATGTTTCTGAAGAGTGAGAAGCTAGTTAGGAGGCCGTTTGGAAGATCAGGTGAGATCAGGTGAGAAAAGGTGGTTGACCCTAAGTTTGTAGTAGTCAGATTTGAAAATAGATGATGGATTTGCAAAATCTTTGAAATCCTTGGGGAGTGTTTACCAGTTGGTTTTGGAGGGAGCGGGAGGGGAAGGGAAGGCAAACGTTTTTGAAGATGACTTTCTCAGTTGATGAAGTGAATAGAAGCAGGGTGGGTGGGGGGCAGGAATATTATAAACTTAAACTTAATTTTAACCATGTTGATTTGAAGAACTGATGAGACTGCCAGCGAGAAAGACGAGCGGTCAGTTTAGAATGCTGGGCTGGAACTGGTGAGGTGAGCTTGACATTGCTCAGAGTGTGTAGGCAAAGCAGAGAAGAGTGCCAGCGATGGAACTGTGAGAAAATATCAGCCAGTGATATTTCAGGGAAGCCCCAGGGAAATCCAAGAGGAACATCACTTAATTTTTTTCTCTCTATTCCGGAGTAGAATAGTAGGAATTAGAGCTATGTCTTGACTCTTTATTTACTATCAGATTACTCCATCATTCCATAAATCAGATATCCCTGTAATCTACCTTCAAGTCAGTGGAGGCATCAAACCAAAGATGGTTGAGGGAACTCCTTTATGAGCTCTTTAATCTTCCCCATTCTTAGATATGGAAATTGACACTGTATCAAGCATATGTAAGTATCATACCGATCCAACTTTCAATACCTCCCCACTCCCCCTACCCCACCTCACCTCCCCAGTAACAATTCTGGAGCCACAACTACTTCGAGGCTGTCTCAGTTTCCCCAGTGATTTTTAAGTCAGGATCCTCACTAAGTATGTGTAGCATTCCTTTTGATGACTCTGCTACTACCCAGATCTCATAGTTCTTCTCCTTCAACTGAAGTGACCTTCATCTTCAGTCCACTTCAGCTGTGCACACACACGCCACACTAAAACACCTGCTCCACTTTCAGTATTTCAAACTCCATTAGGCTCCCCTTTGAAATAGCCTTCTCACTTCTATCTGCCTGTCCCTCTTTTGCTTCTGAGCTTGCTGTCTTCCTCCCCTCCTCCTTCCCTTCCCTTGTTCGCATCCTTTCTTGTGTCCTTGTTTTTCAGTGGGGGAGGGAGGAGGGGGCAAGAGGAGGCTGGTTACTCCCTTCAAATATCCTCCTTCTGTGCCCAGCTCAGAAATAATCAGATGGTTGAGTAATGATTGTGCCGGCCTATAGATTTCCTCACACGGTGTGCTTTGATAATTTCCAGTCCAAGTTCCTTCCCTGTCATCTGTTTACTTTTTTTGTTTTTCCCCTCCAACTTTCTGGCAGTGGGGCATTGTTAGAAAACCTCACAAAAACTGGGGCAACTGGATCGATAAGTGTACGGCGAATAAAAAATAGATCTGTATTTCATTTTAGTTTTGTTTGATCATTGTGTGTGTGTGTGTGTGTGTGTAAATATTTTGTATGTGTCAACTGATAGCTCAGAAATTTGGGATCTTAACTTTGTTTTTGTTAGAAAATCAGCCTTTGTACCCCCATGTTTTTCACTCACGGGTATAGATTTGATAAAAAATCTCCCCCAGATATTTACCCTTTTCCAGTTAGGAAGGGGACTGTTCAGGAGCTTTTTCTTACTTCTAAACTGTGAACGATATTTATTTATTTTGTTTTTCTCAGTTGGTTCCATGGTTCATGAAATCTTTATTATAGTAGGAGTCATCAACTGGATGGAGAATCATTGAAATTGTAAGTTTAGGACATTAGTTGGGATAACCTGCACAATGTGCATACTTTTGGGGCCCTTCATTTAACTTAAAATTAAAGGAGTCTTATTTTGGCAAGCTTCACAGATATGCCTGCAGGGCTTTCGGGATGGAAATGTCTGTCTGGAGGGGGGCTCTTTTGTTTAGCTGGATAGGCTAGGAAGTCTTTGTCCCACAACATTCATTGTTTTCAGTGCATCAATAACTGATCGTACTGTTAACAAGAAGTTTCCTTTGAGATTGAACCACTGACTTCCAAGAATGTAGCAAAGTGAGTGGAAGTGCTGTGAACAATGTCTTCCTTATTTCCTTTAAAAGACCCATGAAATTGTCTGAAGAGGAAACAAATCCCCAGAAGTCACCGGGATGAGTATCAGGCATTGAGCCCATTCTAGTTTCTGGAAGGAATTTTTATTCTTCCTTGCGGTTGAAACCAGATGAAGAGGTGCCCCTTCTTCAGCGACCCCCATTCTGACCTGACCCCCTCTGCCCCTGCATCTCCCCCCCCCCCCCACCCCGGCCCCAGCCCTTTTCTGCCTCTGGTTCTGGAATCCTGCTCTCTCTCTCCTTGTACTGACCTGTTTTCCCTTTTGTTCATCTCCAGTGCTGTTCATTGCTTTAGCTGATTTGGTAAATAGCGCTACCTGCTCCTTCTCTGGCTTAGCTTTTTTGTAGGGTTCAGGGGAGGGAGTGGAGACTGATCTCATTCCAAACAGACTCTACCTCCCCTCCTTTACCCCCGACCCCAGCTTCTGGCTTGGTCTGTGACCCTTGGTACTCCAGCATTTGCACCTGCCACACCTACTACCAGTCATCCTCTGTCGCCCCACCCCTTCATCACAGTGTATGTTTCGTTTGTCTCCTGGGTTGGTAAGCTCCATAAGGGCTGGGAAGGGAAGTTGGAGGGGTGGTGGATTCCTTCTTATTGAACCCCCGGCACCTTGCTCAGTTCCTGGCATGTGGTGATCATTGAAGAGACTGTCAAATTCATTAATGAAACTCAATTATTGGTAAGGGCTTTAAAGCGGTCCTCATGCAGGTAAGCATTGAAGACCAAGGTCAACAAACCAAGCTCAAGAATGTAAAAAAGGAAGCAAGGCAAATATTATAGGTGAATAATTAAAGCAAAAAACAACAGCTCTAAAGCAAAGGAGTTGTAGGAACCTGCAGTAAAATCTCTCTGAAACAGATCTGCTTTATGTAACAAGGAACTGTCAGAAAAGCTCTGCTTTGTAAATTCAGTGAGATACATAAAGAGGTTGCATCACGTAAATGAGAATTTTAGAAAGGGTATAATGAAATGAGAACTATAATAGGTAAAATAAATCTTCATTATAAATATTAGAAGGAGACTTAGAAAACTCAGCCAGTGATAGAGAATAAAGTTCACGAAAATGCCCAGAAGGCAGCGGAGAAGCCTAGAAAGATACAGCGCCAACCTAGAAATGAGAGAGCGTATTGAGGAAGACAGTGCAAAACGAATGCATCAACTGTGATAATTACTGGAGGGACATTTTTAGGATATAAAAGAGACTCAACCTTAGGTATTGATACCACATTCCAGGTGGAGTTTCTAGTTCCAAATCAACACTGAACAATATTCTGATGACTTTTTCTTTTTTAACTGGAAAACTGGTAGGTAGTGTAAGGGAAATAAAAGTGCTAAATTATGAGTCTTTCATTAAAAGAAGACTAACGTGATCTTTTGGGGTTACGTTAAGAGTAGATACATAGTGTTTTAAGATTTATTAAAAGTTTTTATAACTAATTAAGTAAAGAAACAGGATGCCTATAAAACTCAATACAGAAAACAGAATCAAACACCATAATCCCATCTAGCTATAGAAAAACAGAATAGTTTCATATTCCTTTCCTTTTTTTCATTTGCAGACTCACCTTTATATCTCATTTCAAAGAGAGATTGAATTTGGAAATATAAATATACGTATATATTTCTAAATAATACATGTATAATTAATTTGACTCTTAAAAGTTTTAACGACTCTTTTCAAACAACCTGTGTGATCTAGGCAGACAACAGAATTCAGCACCTAAGCTTTCATCTTTTCATTGCACAAGCGTATTATCCACCCACTATGGCACATAGTAGGCACAAAGAAATATTTGTTGAAGAAATGAATGAAGACATATATAAATTAACTAACACTATGTATTTGGAAAATGTAATTGCATCTACAAACAACAACTTCGTAAGTAATGACACTGTTTCTCCCTCATTATAAGAGAGAGAAAAAAGTTTTTACTCTGAAATGTGATGAAAGGTCTGTCCTGAGGTAAGACATGGAGGAAAGGTGGAGATTAGCATGCAGTAAGGAACATGTTGCTAAGTGCTGGGGAAGGCGGAAATCAGAATTCAAATTAAGTCCTGATTTTTAGGCTCTCAAAAGGTTAATTCAGATTGTTCTGGATGTCATCATATCAGAAAGATTTGGCCCATCTGATAGAAAATCAGAGGTCAACAGAAGTGATTAAGCAGCTAGAAAAATCAGGTTCAAAAAGAAGATCTTAGTCTATAATTTAGAAAAAGAATTTGAATCTCTCAAAGCCCAGGGAAACAGAAGAATAATTTAGAATGATTTGGAGAGCTGTAGAGCTGATAGCATAAAATTGAGTAGAAAAAATACTTATTGAGTGTAAGACAGTTCTTAATAGACAAATTAAAGAACCATATAGCGTCCAAGGGAAGTAGTAAAGATGTTTTGATAAAATCTGACACCCCAAAGAAAGCCAACAGCTAACATTTATTGAGTACTCACTATGTATACTCTGTATGCATCATTTCATTTAACTTCCGCAGTAATCTATGAGCTAGGTACTGTCGGCTTCATTGTCAAAGGAGGCTGTTGAGGCTTGGTCACGTGACTGGTAGGAAGTAGCAGTGTGTTTTCAACTCCAGCTGCAGAGCCCAATCCCAATCACTTCCGCCTTCCAGGCTAGGCAGTTGGGTATGTTGTTGATATATCGAACAGGTATATTTTGCAGAGATTTGACAGAGTTGTTGGTATTTTTAAAATTTTATTGAAGTATAGTTGATTTACAGCATTGTGTTAATTCCTGCTGTACAAGTGATTCAGTTATACATATATATACATTCTTTTTCATGTCCTTTCCCATTGTGGTTTATCACAGGATATTGAATCTAGTTCCCTGTGCTATACAGTAGGACCTTGTTGTTTATCCATCTTCTCTGTAATAGTTTGCATCTGCTAATCCCAAACTCCCAATCCAACTCTCCCCCGCCCGCCCTCCCCATTGGCAACCGCCCACAAGTGTGTTCTCTTTGTGAGTCCGTTTCATAGATAAGTTCATTTGTGTCAAATTTTGATTCAACATATAAGCAATGTCATATGATATTTGACTCTCTGTCTGACTGGCTTCACTTAGCAGGATAATCTCTAAGTCCATCCATGTTGCTGCAAATGGCATTATTTCATTCTTTTTGATGGCTGAGTAATATTCCATTGTATATATGTACCACATCTTCTTTATCCATTCATCTGTTGGTGGACATTTAGGTTGTTTCCATGTCTTGGCTATTATAAATAGTGCTGCTGTGAACAGAGGGGTGCATATATCTTTTCAAATAATAGTTTTATCTGGGTATATGCCCAGGAGTGGGATTGCTGGGTCATATGGCACAGAGTTGGGTAAGAACAGGTGTATTGTACAGAGATTTGACAGAGTAAACTAGCTGCTCTTCCGTGTACTAAAGAGGTGATCCCAATAAGCCATTTTTAATTAAGTAAAAAATAATAGTAATAATAATCTTTTCTATAGTCCCATCAAAGGTGCACTTCTGTTCAGTCTTCTGGATGAATGAATCCTTGCAGAAATAATATTTGTATACGAGAAGGTTTTCTTAATGCAAATGTAAAATAAATAGGTATTAAGCTCTGAACCCAACAGAGTAAGCAGTATCCAGCAAATGTCAGCCCTTCAGGATGTTGTTTTCTTTTTTTAAATAAAGTTATTTATTTATTTTTGGCTGCATTGGGTCTTCGTTGCAGCGTGCAGGCTTTCTCTAGTTGTGGCGAGTGGGGGCTACTCTTCCTTGTGGTGCGTGGGCTTCTTATTGCGGTGGCTTCTCTTGTTGCGGAGCACGGGCTCTAGGCGCGTGGGCTTCAGTAGTTGTGGCGTGCTGGCTCAGTAGTTGTGGCTCGCGGGTTCTAGAGCACAGGCTCAGTAGTTGTGGCGCATGGGCTTAGCTGCTCCACAGCACGTGGGATCTTTCCGGACCAGGGCTCGAACCCGTGTCCCCTGCATTGGCAGGTGGATTCTTAACCACTGTGCCACCAGGGAAGTCCCCAGGAGGTTTTATATGACAGAAAATTGGCTGTATAGTAGTGTATAGGGGATTGGAGAGATAAACCTGGGTTGGAATTCTGGTTCTACCTTTCGTTTGCTCACGACCTCAATCAAGTAAGTCGTCTAACCTCTCCAAGGAAAGCAATAGCTTACCTTACAGGGTAGGAAATTTCATATCATGTTGTGTATGTAAAGGTAGCATGCATGTATGCAAATAATGTAGTATGTATGTGAAGATGGCATGTAGGTAGATTGCATGTATATTTCAAAAGCATGCATGTATGTATATATGTAAAATGCTCAGTGCCTGGCACATGCTGACTGTTCAGTTCATAGCAGCTGGCATTGTTCAAATGTAGTCCTCAGGGAAATACTTTAGAAAGTACAGCCAAGTGTTACTGTGAGGTGGTAAGTTTTTAAAAAGATTTAAATTTTGTGCAATCCTCTCAGCTGATGTATTTAACAGTAAAATTTCACCCTCTGTGTACCTTTTTCACAATTTGGGAATTTACGGAATGCTTTGGTGCTTTAAAGGCAGTCGTTTGCTTACCGAAAATGTAGCTTATGACAAATTCAGTGGTTGCCAGGTTCTAATATGTTAGCAGGCAGAAACATGCTTTTAATATTCATCATCTTTAAGTGCTACCGATTGACATTCAGTAGTAAACGTGCAGAGACGGTTGTGGAGCAAAACAGAGCAAGGAAGAGGACGTGCTAATTTGTATTCTAGATGGAAATCTTAAATTAGTTTCCAAGATTTTTAAATGGATTTTTAAATGCTGGGCACATAGGAGATTGAGGTCATATTAATATTTATAAGGTTTGAGACGATATTTAGTGAAATATTTGTATAATTTAATTTTGGTCATTATCAAGTAGGAAGCCATAACCAGAAGGACACTGTTTGGTGACTGTTTTGTGCCTTATAGTTTGGAATAGACTGGCAAAACCTTGGACAACAGATAACATGCTTAAAGAGCCCTTCTTTCTTAGAACCCAGAAGTCAGCGGTTACTTGTGTATAAATTCCTTGGCTTGGACTGTTTTATGTTAATTTCATTTAAGTTAATTAATTTAGAAATCAGTCTTGGTAATGATTTTTTTTTTTTTTTAAAAAGGGCTTCAAATGCTTGGTTTATTTATTTATTTATTTATTTATTTATTTATGGCTGTGTTGGGTCTTCATTTCTGTGCGACGGCTCTCTCTAGTTGTGGCAAGCGGGGGCCACTCTTAATCGTGGTGCGCGGGCCTCTCACTATTGCAGCCTCTCTTGTTGCAGAGCACAGGCTCCAGACGCGCAGGCTCAGTAGTTGTGGCTCACGGGCCTAGTTGCTCCGCGGCATGTGGGATCTTCCCAGACCAGGGCTCGAACCCGTGTCCCCTGCATTAGCAGGCAGATTCTCGACCACTGCGCCACCAGGGAAGCCCGGTAATGATTTTTGAAAAGCATTTATTGACAATTCTGCAGAACCCTGTAATCTCGCTGCTTTTATATTCTTTATTATACAGAACAGCTCCTCCGTTGGTTCACAGAAAACCTGCTTCCTATAGTTTTGCTTAGGGCTAATTGGGTTTAATGTAGTTTTGTGTGCAGAAGGTATTGACTTTTTGCATAGTATTTAATTTGTGTAAATATGTGTGTATGTAATGTTTTGCCCCTCCGAGTTTTATTTTAAATGTAACCCTTGAAACTGGGATAATAGAAATTCTTAGCTTAAGCCTGCTAGCAATCGCAGGTGCCAACGGTTTAAACTGCTGTAGAAATACAATTATGAGCAGCCAAGAGCAAATCTTGTTTTAAGGTCCGTGTGTAATGAATGCCTGTTAGTATCATAGAATACAATTAAAAAGAGGTTTACGTCTCCTGAGCTGTGATTGGTTCTTTCTGATGGAAGTATAGACTCCCACGAGGAGCATGTGTATTCAGCTCCTGGTGATTTAGACACCAGTGAGCCTGGCATGCTGCAGGCTTGGATAAATTCAGGGCAGTTATAGTCAGGCAGAGATGGGAAAAGACTGAAAGATTAATGAGGGAGCTTAAAACAAAGCTCCAAAAACGAGAGCAATGCACTGCTTGGTCTTATGTAATTGTGCCGAATGGAAGTCAGTCTTGGCTGCTGTTGTTTAACAATCTTAGGAGGTTGGCAGGAAATGTTTGTTTGTTATAAACATCGGATCTAGAGGAGGATCTAGAGGATAGCTAACTCTCGCGCCTGCCTGCGTTTGCCCACAGAGACATACCCTTCTCTTCATCCTCCTTTTATCCCAGCTTGACCAACCCTTCCTTCCCAGCCCCACCCCAGCTCCCCAGCACCGCTTCTTTGGGGGCGGGGACCCTTGTCGAGGATGCACTGAGATCTGACCCATGGCTGCCTTCAGAACAGGGCTACCAGGAGATGCATGTCTGAGGCGTGTTTCTGACACTCTTCCACCCCAAGGCCTGAAAGACTGGGAGCATATGTGGGTGTCAGAGCCGCCTGAGAAGGTAATCCCAGTTATTGTTGCTTCCCTGTGGCTATCGCGGGGACCAGAAACAGGGTTTCATTCTGGTTGATGGTTGTAAATAGCAGTTTTGTAACATTTCTTCCTAGAGATTTTAACTTCCGGGATCCTAATGGCTTTAAAATGCTATTTTCCCTTTGAAAATGCTTTTAATAGGTGCTGTAATGAACCTTCCATTTATGTGATGGACACAGTTGAGTTGTGCAATGAAGGTGGTCATACTGTTAACATGAAGCTGGGCACTTAGAGGGGAAAAAAGAAGTGCATAAATAACGTGACGTAGGTGAATCACTTCTGAAATGTAAAGCTTGCCAATACCAGTGAAGAAAAGCTGCCTTGAAAGAAAAATTGCCAACTCACAAGCAAATTCTTTAGCCCTTCAATCTAGACGCACACCAGCCCTTTAACTTGGCTTTCTGTTTCCTCTTCAAGGAGTTTGGCGCCACCTACCGGGAGCAGGAAGCACAGAAATCCGTGCAGCCACTCTCCGTAGCACCTGAGGTTCTCCCATTGGTCATTCCTCATCTTTAGTTTTTATAAATTTGATCACTTTTTCATCATGTAGTATTTATCAAGCTGCTTCTTGTCCATGGAATGAAGCTAAGCTCTGTGAAAAAAAAGGTTACATCTGTACTAGCGGTTTGGCAGGAGATTCCTCACCCTTAATTGCTTTTTAAGGTCTCTGTTTCTGCTGTCGTGCACCTTTTCCACGGACATACCAACAAGAGAGAACAGAGTTATCGATTGGGGGCCTGGAGTATATCGCCGGTAAAGGTACTGCTGACTCCTTTACAGTTTTGCCTTCTTTTGTTTCTTGTAGAGAACGTGGCATCCAAATCATCATGCTTATTGTTACTTCGTTTATTTGTTTTGTTTTTATTTGTCTTATCTGGAGAGAAATGTTACGGAGTTTTAAAAACCTGCACAGCGAAGAAAGTTAAAGGTGCGTGATTCAGTTCAGAGAAGTCTAAAGGGAGACACGTGATTACTTTTACGGGCGCAGTAAGGAGGATCAATTAGTTTCATTCATCAGTATCTCATAACTATATCACTGAATTAAGTTCCCCATTGTTTCCAACTAGAATGATTTGGCTTGAAAGGAGTTAAGAATAATGTCAGGTTTTTCTCTGTTGTGTGAACAGACTGCAGCTCTTTTGTTTCCCACAAGCATCTCTAACCCACACCCTCTCCTGAGCGCCATCCTGCTTGGGTTCTTTGCATGGTCTTCCCCTCTCCTGCCCTGGAAAAACAACTCACATATCCCATACCAAATCCATTGTGGCCCAGATTGGCCCATTAGTTTTTGGCCCATTATTTTTTCCTTTTTCAAATCTCTTTCCTTAAAAGAGCAACAAAATCCACTAGTCCTCCTTCAGTGGGTCTGCATTTTGTTTTGCTCCCCTCCTTCCCATCCCCATCCTTGCTTTTCTTCTGGGCCAGTGACACCATGATTCATCCACTTTCCTAGGAAATAACTCTTAGTTACCTACAAAATCTCTCTACTACTGTCTAAATCAGTCAAGCTCTCCTGAGGTTGCGTTATCTCTAACATTTCTTGAATTTGCTTGTTGTGAAGCTGAATTTGTCCATCATTCTTCTCACCATCATTTCCTCCTCTTGAATTTCCTATAATTCATCTACTTCCAAGTTACATATCTTCTTCAGAAATTCTTATTAGTTGACTTTTAGTAGACTTGGAAAATGGGCTATTGGCTAGAAAGAACGAACTAGTCAAGTGAAATTTCACCCACCTATTCTTACCCCCCACCCTTTAAATTATGCTATAGAATTTCAAGACTTCTTTGTATTTGGACATATATATTAGTGTGTGCATTTAAACATCAAAAGGAACTTTAGGGTGAGAAGATTAATTAGAGTTTTGATGGAAAATGTCACACATTGGTGCTGGGAGGTAGCAAATATAATACTTCATATATTTCTACCGAGTGGTTGATTAAAAGTTGCTCAAAATATATAACACATCTCTCCAAAGAAGTTATATAATTGGCCAATAAGCACATAAGCTCAACATTATTAGTCACTAGAGAAATGCAAATCAAAATCAAAATGAGATACCACTTTACATCCACAAGGATGACTAAACTAAAAAAAGACAGACAATAATAAGTGTTGACAAGGATGTGGGCAATTGGAATCTTCATACATTGCCAGTGGTAATGTAAAATAGTGCAGCTAATTTGGAAAGCAGCTTGGCAGTCCCTCAAAAAGTTAAACATAGAGTTACCATATGACCCACCAGTTGCACTCCTAACTGCATACCCTAGAGAATTAAAACATATGTCCACACAAAAACATGTACAGGAATGTTTATAGCAGCATTATTCATAATAACCAAAAAATGGAAAGAACCCAAATGTCCAACAGCTGATGAATGAATAAACAGAATGTATACACACAGACACACACAGGAATATTATTGAGCAACGAAAAAGAATGAAGTTCTGACACATGCTGTAACATGGTTGAACCTTGAAAACATTACGCTAAGTGAAAAAAGCCCAAAGGCCACATATTATGTGAGTCCATTTATATGAAATGTCCAGAATAGTTAGATCTATAGAGACAGAAAGTAGGTCAGTGGTCTGCTAGGGACTGGGAGAAGATAATAGGAGTGGCTGCTTGTGGGTATAAAATTATTTTTGGAATGAAGGTGATGTTCTGAAATTGGATAAGGGGTGATAGTTGCACAGCTCTGTGTGAATATACTATACTAAATTATACTAAAAACCACTGAATATACTAAAATATACTATGAATGAATATACTAAAACCCACTGAATTGTACACTGAGTAAATTGTATGCTATGTGAATTGTATTGCAATAAAGCTATTATATATACACACACACACACATAGCCATATATGTATATCATTAGCAGCTGTGCGTGCTTAGAGTCTGCATCTGATGCATCTTTGTATCTTCTAAAGTACCAGACCGAATGCCATGCATAAATAAGCCTTTGATAAATGGTTGAAGAATGAACGAATGAATGATATAACAAACAAATTTATGAGTGGTCTTGTAATGTGAGGAAGAATTTTTTTTGGCAAGTGCTATAGGAGAGAGGTAAAGACAACGGCCAAGAATTGAACCTTCTGTTCCCTCAGGCTGACAGTTCAGCTGTCCCGTCATTGATCTGCGATCATGACTGATAGAATCACGCAATGCCTTGACGTCAGCTAGATGGTGTGTTTCTTTTTTCTTTTGAGTGATAGGTTGACAAAATATACTTTAGCAACTGTATGTTGTGTGGATGATGCATGATGCTCATACTCTGTTGTGACCTTTATTTTTATGAGCTGTGAGAATTAAGAACCTACCAGTTTTAGTTTAATTAAGCAGTAAGACAGAACAGATGGTGCATTTGTGGGTGATGATTGCATTCCTCTGGTTCCCTCAAGCAGGGCTCTAACCCTGTGGAATGCTTTGCCTAGAGTGTCGCACCACTGTTGCAAAATGACTAGGAAGACAAACAAGTGGTACTAATGTAGTCAGAAAATCTTAGAGGACAATTTACAACAGGACCTGACTACCGTGGGAAGTTCTGGTAGTTAGCAGCTATTGGAACTAGGGTGTTAGGAAGAGGAATCCATGACATTATATGGTTGTAGTAGTTTCTGCCTATCTTATTTCTCCAACATTTGTGAGTAAAGCATAGGAAGATTTTTATTACCCTGGTATTCTTTTGCGTAATCTGGGTCAAACATTAGGAATGCACTGGAATATGATTCGCGTGTTTTAAAGGGCTCAGACAAGAATAGGTAAATGAGGAAGCACTGAGTTTATGGCAAGTTGTTTTATTATGTTTGCTTTTAGTCACTAGGAGAGCCTAGAGAATGTCCTACAACACGCATTTTTCCCGAGTAGTATGTGCTTACTGCTAGCATATTTACTCCAGAGGATGTTTACAAACATACATAAGCAGAGAGAATGTGGAATTAATCCATTGCTTCTCACTGATCACACAGCTCTTCAGGGAGAAAACTGAACTGTTAAGTTGAATTACTTTCTCTTATTGTTCAGAGAGAGAATATCTGTCTAGCTCAGATTCTTTTCCCTTTACTGTCTTTGAAAAATGGAATTACTTGAAAGCTGGCATAAAACTTGTAATTACACAATATTTTAGATCCTCAGATAATATACCTCGATTTTTCTCATTAATGCAATATATGAAATCATCAAGATGAAATACATTCACTTACTGGCTATAATGTTGTTAAAAGTATGAACTATGAGGATATTTTAAAATATAGCTATCATTGCTTTAGATAGAAGAAACCATTTGTCTTGTCTCTCTGCTACAGAGACTGGAATTCTAGTTAAATCATGAACTTCAAAAATAATATTTTAACAGAGGATATAATTTCTCTCTGGGAAAACCACGTTTGTATTGAATTTTTAAAAAAAATTTTATAAAGAAAGGATTTCCTTTGCTTTTTAAGGGTGTTGTCACGGCAAAACCTGAAACTACATCATCCTTCCAGATATTCTTCTAGGAGACCTTTTCTAATTAATTAAATGAAGCATTTCTTTTCTGAATTCCCACCAACTCCAGCACACCCAGGCATTGATGATATAAAAGTGAAGGTTAAATACTACTTTTGCAATTCTTCTTGTAGGAATAAAGGTTATTAACCTTCAGTTAAAACTCACCAGTGGGACTTCCCTGGTGGCGCAGTGGTTGAGAGTCCGCTTGCTGATGCAGGGGACACGGGTTCGTGCCCCAGTCCGGGAAGATCCCACATACTGCAGAGCGGCTAGGCCCGTGAGCCATGGCCGCTGAGCCTGCGGGTCTGGAGCCTGTGCTCTGCAACGGGAGAGGCCACAACAGTGAGAGGCCCGCGTACCGCAAAACAAAACAAAACAAAAAAAAACAACTCACCAGTGTGTAATACAGGGAAGATATCTATAAACATATAACTGCATAGGAAATCCAAATCCAATCATAATAACTGATTTTAGCCCATAAGTTATTAATGCTTTTGACAGGAGAAATTGTACATTACTTTTATATGGAAACATACTTCATTGCAAAATTATTAGTATTTCATTTCTTTACGGAACTGGATTTTTATCCAATTAAAATTTAGGAAAGAAGGAACTAGATTATTTCCCATTTACTCAGTATATAAGTAACTTGCCAATTCTTTTGTAGCTCTGTTTAATAAAAATATTCTACAGGACTCCAAAATGAGACCTCAACAGGAAGATAAAATTCTGCCTGATAATTTCAGGACTGTTAGAATTATTTATTTTGGTTCTCTAAAATCAGTAATGTGTTAATTCTCTATCATCGATTGTTTATCTAATGATAATACTTCCCTTTTATGATGCTGCTGAATAGTTTGCATTATTTCTGTATTAGCGGAGGTAATGAAATCTGTCAAGATGTGCGTACACCAGTAATTGGCAATCTGCACCTATAGCCTCAGTCTCTCCTGAGTAGTCTAGCCCTTTTGTTACGAGCATAGGATTTGGAATCAGAAAGACTTGAGTTTTAAATTCTGCCTATGCTACTTATTCGCTGTGTGACTGTATCATTTAGGAATTCCTTTCGGCTCTAAAAGAGATCCCCAAAATGATGGTTTAAACACTAGTTGATTTTGTCACCTGAAAGATGTCTGGAGGTGCACAATTCAGAGCCTCCACCCGATCTTCAGGAATTCAGCCTCCTTCTTTCTGCTTCACAATCCCCAGTTGGTGCCTTCTAATACAGGATGACTGCTGGGGGCTTAGGTAGAGCAGCTGCCTCTTAGGCAGCAGGAAAGACACTGAAGAGTCCTCCAGGCCGAACCGGTTTCTTTTCCAACCCACCCAGCCCTTCTACTTACAGTGCGTGCCCTAGATGTGAGGGAGGTAGGAAATGTTACCTTTACCATGGCCAGCTAAAAGAGAAGGGTTCTGTCAACCAAGGACTAAGGGAAGAATGGATATTTGCTAAGCAGCTAGCCTCCTCTGCCATAGTGACCTGGGGTCATTGAGCCTCAGCTTTCTTGTCCTTGAAAATGCTTGTAAAAATAGAATCTAATTCATAGATCCTACTGTTTTGAGTATCAAGTGAGTTGATACATCTAATGCATTTAGCACAGCGCTTGACATACAATTAATAAGCCATAAATGTTAATTATTATTCTTTCTAGCTATTTCCTTAATCTCGACAGGTTAACATCCTATAGATATTGAAAACTTGAAGTGTTCAAATGTATTACAGATCCTTATTGCATTCCCTAGCTCATCATCTGCCTATTCTCACAAGCTAGAAACCATAGAGCAGTCTCTGAATAGCTCTCTATTCCCATCTGTACTCAACAGTTACCAAGTATAGTTCTGCCTGCAAAATTGTTCATGGATTTCTCCACCCTGTCCCTCCGTGTCCATTACCACTATCTGATTTCAGGCTGTCTCCATCCCTTGCTTTCAGCAGGTCTTCGCTGTCCACCAGGTAACATCCAAACTCCTTAGAATAGTATTCAAGTCTTCATATAATCTGACTGCGGTATTAGCTTTATCGTGATTCCACCACACTCTCCTAGTTTCTCCAGATCACACCTTTCTTGTTCTCTAACTCCACTGAAAACTCACTATTCTCCAAATAGGACATTGTGACTCTGATTTCATCTTCAGGATAAATGTTGAACAATTCTCAAATTGAAACACGAGGAAACTAAGCATAAATGTGTTTCAGTCTGTAATTTTGAATATCTAGATGTGATTTCTGGAAACTACTTTGTGATTTCGTGTATGAGTCCAGCAGATAGATAGGTATACCAACACTCCTTATCATAGCTGGGTATCTAAGTGTATAAGTATAAAAGAACAAAGGGCTCTTGAGTGAAAGCAATGGGTTTGGGGGGGAGGGGAGTTGATGTCTCTCTAATGGATGGGTTAGTGTGTTCAGCAATTCTCAAAGTATAGGTTTAGATCTAGAAACTCATTATTTTTACTTTGCTAGACAATAGCATTAGTTTAGGTGCTTCATGTGAACGTTATGGAGGCATTTTGCTTTCAAATTGAAATAAAGAAGTAGAGAAGGTTAGCTTTATTGGGGTGTGTGTGTCTGGAGTGCCTAACAGGGTGTATAATATAATTTCAAAGCACTCTGATGCAATATTTGGAAAACTAAGTTTGTAGTACAATTAAGACATATCTTTGGTCATAGATTACTTGGCCTTTTGCCATTTTCGTAGGCAATGTCCTACTTAAATAGCCTGGATTGGCTGAGAAAAATAATTGCTGCTATGAAATAATTTCGCCATTACCGCTGTAATTAAGGGCAGTTTGTTAATGAAAGTGCTTGGTGAGTAATGACTGCAGGGCACTCCATCTTGCAGCTTCATGCCAGATGATTGGTTCATGTGGTCGAGGCAGTTAGGGAATTAGTGACACAGCTGTCATGGTTACAGGATGGATGTAAATATCCCCTGCAGTTGATGATGAAGAACCGTCATTAGCCTCCTGCCCCTTGGGAACTGGTCAGAAGAACAAAAATAAACTTAACGCACGATGGTAAAAGCCATTCCTTCTGCCTCCTTTTCTTCAGTTTGAACAATTAACATTCTAATGGAAGCTGCAGAGAGCGTGCGGATGAGCCCTCTCCACTTTTTCAGGCATGGTAGAGTGATAAATGTTTCTCCTGGTAGGGCACTGGTTGTTCACAGTTTATAACCGCTCTTAATAGCTTATGGGCCAGTTAAAAACTGCTCTTTAGGGACCCACTGGCCCCAGTTAAGTTCTTCTTGTTCATCTCCAGGTGTTGTGGATTCAGTCCCACCCTTTGAAGAGTGCCCACGGATGGATTTTTGCATGCTGTCTGCGTGGCTGCAGGGGCAGTGGAAGATCAGTTTTCTGTAGTTGGGCTTATTTGCTTGTGTACAATTTATGTTGTTATAAATATGACCTGGATGCTTATCTGATCTTGCTTTGTAGTTTGAAAAAGCCCTTGTTGAAGATTGAGGATCTTTTTTTTTTTTCTTCTTAAAATAAGACACCCTTGGTGTCTAAGTGTGCTTCCTATTTATATTCATTCCACTTCCTTGGTGTTTTGATGTTGTTTTTCATTGTAAATTTGCTTAAGCAATCTTTTGTAGAGTAATTTCATAACATGCACACACCGTGGTTTTACATTGAGATGCTCGTGATCTGCAGCTCATTAACTTTTGCTGACTGGGAAGTCAGTATTGCACTTTGCATTTTCTCTTGTTTTATCTTGCTATCTAGTCAGTTTTGTTCCTTGTAAAAGATGTTAGTCGGACACTTCCAGGGAACTTAAGCACAGCTTCTCTCGAGATCCAGTATGCTACATCTTCTCTTTGGGACCCTAAGGATAGATCACGGGAGTTTGTGTCATTACGTGTGAGTCATTACATACCCTCACGGAAGGGACCTGACAGTTTTCTGGGTTTCAGTTCACAATGACTATTCACGGCGACGCTATACATTTGAAGGATGAGTTTCTTGCCCCCTGTGTTTGGGTAAGTGTTTCCTGCACTTGCCTAATGCCGCTTTTGATGCCTGGATCTCCTCTTGGCTTTAGCAAGAGGTGCCAGCTGTAAAGGATCAGAATTCTCACACTCAGAACTATCACACACTGTGGCCCAAACCTCTACCTCTTCATTTTACCTTCACTGGCTGTCTCAGAGAATGAAAAATGTCAATAAGCTTAGGTATGAACAGAGCCTTGTTCTGATGTTGAAATGCTCCCTTGGCTACTGAGTCGTCTGACTCCCCCTAGATGAACTCCTTACTCCTTTTCTCATTATTCATAGATAAGCCACTCTAGAGATTTTTCTAGCTAACTTCATTGTGATCAGATATTCTAAGATAGACGTTACCGTGCTGGTCCCAAATGGTGAGTCCTTAAAAGCCAAATAGCTTGAAAAACCTCACATGTTAAGCATTAAAAAAAGTTACGTGTGTGTGTGTGTGTGTGTGTGTGTGTATGTGTGTGTGTGTACACACACACACACACACACACACACACACATATATATATATAATATATGTATATCTCAGTCCAATAAATGACACCTTCCTTTGGAAGGTGAAGGGTATTCTCAGGCATGGCCATGGCTGGCAAAATTATTTGGTTTCTGATGGAATGTGACTTTCCAGGCATTCCTCTTCACAGAGGGCCTGCGTGCAAGAGGCGCTGGCACCAGGCTTTGCATTAAATCAACAGTGGAAAGGAGGCAGAGAGATGTGTGCTAGAAAACACCTTCTGAGCCTAACGAAAATTGCGGTGTATTATTACTTAGTCTGTTTTTAGCTAGAGTATGGGCTTTTGTGGTAGGTCAAGATAACTAAAATAGGAAAAGAAAAAACAATTGTGTCTTTTATTGGTGTGGCTTGAGGTAGGGGAACTGGGGAACTCTTTTCTCCCTCAGGAGAGATGTGCCACACTGCAGTACGTAGATATTCAGTGTGTGTTTCCATTTTTGTTTGGTTTGGTGGCGTTTTGATTTTTTTTCTTTTTTTCGGCTAAACATATGAGACATGAGTTTAATTGAATTGCTAAGCCAACTCTGCAGGCACCCTCATAAAGTATATTTAAAGATGCTCTACAGATTCTTAGGAGAGGTGGCCATGTGAATTTAAGAATCTGTTGGGGGTAGAGGGGCAGTTTCTGAGTTTGGATAAGTAGTTGAAATTCCCAAGTAAAACAGAATCTGTTCTCCTGCAGTTTTCTGGGATACTTTGGACAAGAATTGGAGTCTCCCTTTTTCACGTAACAGCTTTTATCAGGTTTCCCTCATTTCCCCAGGACAAGTATAAAACTTCCATAGTTCTCCACAATGAAAATGGATTGTGTCCCATCCTGTCCTCTTGCCATCCTTTCTATGAAAGCAACACTAACTATAAAAATTGAACATAAATTTGTACTGTTTAATAGGTTTGGGTTTAATTTTGCCTCAGTGGAAAGACATTCGATTAAACTAACCTTTTTTTTTCTCCTTCTCACCCCTTTTTCTTTTGGTAGAACAGTTAGTAAAGGCGTAGGAAATTGATTTTAGTGTCACAAAGGACATTTCTGACAGGAATGTACTTTGAAATGCTTCAAGGCATCTGTTTCTCTTGCATGTGCCCAGTGCAGCTGGGAGCTGTACCTAAATTACACTGTTCAACGTGTCAGCTCTGAATCTGATCACAATTTACATCCAGTTGCTTGGTTGGAATTTTTAACATTTCATGAACTTCCTCCCCTAATTTATGAAACGAGTACTCACTCAAAGTGACCGTTTGTTCTAGGTGCCAGTATGTCATGGTAAAATTGATTGAGCTTTAGAGTTCTTTGTTTCCGTATGGTCACTTTGCCTGTGAAACGAAATCCTCTCTGCAGTCTGTATTTCTCCTGGCAGGACTGGTGATGATGGCTTGGTGGGTGTTTTTGTTACGTTCACCTTTCCCCTGGTGCTGTGTCTGTCATACAGTCTGGCTCCAGGAATTCCACTGGTAATAGTTCCTGAGTACAGGAATCACGTGTACTCTGTTTACTGCCGTATCTGGGGCCTCCAGCATAATACCCGGAAGGCACTAAATGAACGGGGAATGAACACTTTCTACATGATCATACTATCGTCTTAGACTCTCGACTCCGAGGGCTCGCTTGTCTACCCTGCTCATGTTTCTTAGAAATTAGTAAGGCTCACTTGTATCAATTATAGTCAGGCATGTCCTTTGAAGTTGAAGGGCAGGGGCAATTATTTTGTGTGTGTGAACCTTTTACATTCATAGAAGAAATAGTTTACTGGGAATGAGAAGGGAAAGTGACTCTGTTGATGCATAATAGGGACTGGAGCTCATTAACTTAATTACTTGGTGGTTCCTGACAATGCTTTTCTCCCCCAGTGTTCACCCACATACCCTTACACAGTAGTTATCAGTGGCCTTGGATTACAGAATCCTGAGGAGAGTGGCTTCTACCCTTGCCCTTCCCTGTGCTTGCAAGTCCACAGCAGACCGAGGTCATGGTGATGTTTGTACAGGGGGGTGTCCTGGGGCACTAGTGCTGCAGTGAACTCACTTGGTTGACCTTGAAGATTAACTGGTCACTCCTGGTGTGTCTGTTGAGAACATTATCCATAATATTGTCATCGATAAACTTGCATCTCTAATCGCAGTTCTCTGAGAATCTATTAGTGAGGATAGAAAAGCTGCAAATTTTGCAGTGAGTTAGATATTTAGAAATTACATGTTTTTTTTAACTTCGTAGTCTAGGGTAGATGTTCCGGTTCTGTGGATAGCCTGACTTCACCCGCCCAGCCATTCAGTGATCTAGGCTAACGATGCTCTGCCACCTTCAACACGGAGCTTCTGGAGCCACTGCAGTCATACCATTTTGTCCTCTCGGAAGGGAGAGAGAAAGGGGGGCAGCCTGCTCTTTAGGCACCGGGTTGGAACTGGCACAAGTCCCTTCTGCTCACGTTGTGAGGACTTAGTCACCTGACCAACCTAGCTGCAGGGAAGGCTGGGAAATGCAGAGCAGCAGCCAGCCTTGTGCCAGGCTGCCTGGAAGAAGGTGAGAATGGGTGAGTGACAGCAGTCTCTCGGACCACAGGCTTGCTTTGTCTTTGCAAAGTCCCACAGTTGACCATAGACTTGAAACTATCTACAATGATCATTCCCCCTTTAGTTTCTTGGGGCCAAAGCTATTTATAAAGATGAGTGTAATCACTGGCCGAGCATCTAGCTCACCTCATTCTGCTTAATATCAAGGGCTCGGCACTTCTCACACACGTTTTTACACTTTGAAAACAGAACATAAGTCGTCTGACAGATACTTGCCATTTTACCACATTTGAATGCTTGCTTAATTTCCTTCCAGTTCTTTGTCTTTGGGAAGCATGGTAGGTTAGAGATATTTTGGTAGACTTGTAATTCCTTTTTCTTCATTTGGGAAGATACTGTACATACCCTTGGTATGTTAATCATTATTCAGGAAAACCCAGAAGGCATAATCACTATTGTCTGCAAATATTATTGTCTAGTATATACAGATGGTCACTGCCTAATGTAAAATTAGGTTTCCGTTCGGGATCTTTGTTCAGAAACAGTTCTTGAGTTGACATGAGAAATTGTTGCCCATATTATTGCTTTTGGCTCTTCTAGTATATTTCCTCCAAGGATCTACAACAGACCTTGATTAGATTTGAGAGACACTGTCTGATTTCCTGCTCACATTGTTTAGAGAAATGATACTCCCAACCATCTCCTGATGGTTTAGTATGGAATATGTCAAGATCTTTGAGACATTTAAACCTGTGTTGAGATTGGCTTAGTCTCCTCTGCTACTTTACCACAAACAAGGGATTGTCAGAGTTCCTGCTGTACAACAGATGTTATTTTTAAAGAGAGGATTTAAATGATAGTCATCTGACTTTTTTTTTCACATCTTTATTGGAGTACAAATGCTTTACAATGTTGTGTTAGTTTCTGCTGTACAACAAATGAATCAGCTATATGTATACATATATCCCCATATCTCCTCCACCTTGCGTCTCCCTCCCACCCTCCCTATCCCACCCCTCTAGGTGGTCACAAAGCACCGAGCTGATCTCCCTGTGCTAGGCGGCTGCTTCCCACTAGCTATCTATTTTACACTTGGTAGTGTTGATGTGTCAGTGCTACTCTCTCACTTCATCCCAGCTTCCCCTTCCCCCCTGAGCCCTCAAGTCCTTTCTCTACGTCTGCGTCTTTATTCCTGCCCTGCCACTAGGTTCATCAGTACCGTTTTTTTAGATTCCATGTATGTGTATTAGCATACGGTATTTGTTTTTCTCTTTCTGACTTATTTAACTCTGTATGACAGATTCTAAGTCCATCCACCTCATTACAAATGACTCAGTTTCGTTCCTTCTTATGGCTGAGTAATTAATATTCCATTGTATATAAGTGCCACATCTTCTTTATCCATTCACCTGTTGATGGACATTTAGGTTGCTTCCACGTCCTGGCTATTGTAGATAGTGCTGCAATGAACATTGAGTCATCTGACTTTTTAAGTCTTAGCGCAGCCAGACAATTTTGGTTTTGTGCAGACAAAATCACCTTGAGTTTTGATTCATTTTTGGTGAGGGAGGGCCAAGAAATTAGTTAGGTATCTTCTAAGCCAGGATCAATAGATGTTGTTTATTTTATGTAGAAGATAGTTTCATTTTAAATATACAATATTTCTGTATATCTTATTGCTCTAGTATTGATACTGCGTAAAACAGGAGTTGATATTTTTTGAAGTGTTTTGAGTATGATTCATTATAAGGTCACAGTCCTGTGATTTCAGCTATATTGAGGCTACTATTAATGAATTAGTACACTTCCACAGTGTATTTATATAGCATCCTACCCTCCAGTGATCAGAACATGAGATGCTTCAGTGTAGAAGTGCTTGCTAAAGGTAAAAGGGAGAAAACACACCTAACCAGTGGTGATATTAATCTGTTTTCAATGTCTTGTGAATGTGCGTAATGTCTAGGGCCTGTTAGATTGGAGTTATCAAAAAATAGAGTCCCTGAAATTTAAATAAAGTATCATTGGAGCAAGAAACAAATCATTTTTTTTTCCTGATAGTTAACCACCTGCCACCTTGTCTTGCTCACTTATTATAGCATCTTGTGTGACTGCCACTGCACTAGCACATCATTCTGTAATTCCGTGTTTGTGTTTCCGTCTTCCGTACTAGACTGTGAGCTTCCTGGGGGAAGGGGGCATGTTAATTTCAGGTTTGCATGGCACATCTAACAATAAATGGGTGATGAATGAACTAAAGGAGGAATAAATATCTTAAAGTAGGAAAATTTTATCCCTATGTCAGTTGGTGGGAACTAATCTAAAGACATTTCCTCGGAGTTTGGAAAAACTGGTATATATATTTTCTGGATATAGGGAATCTTTTGCTGTACTTCTCTGCTCATCTGCCCATCTGATTATTTAGCCTTTTCTTAAAAATCAAGAAAAAAATACACACCAGGTACATTGGTCTAAAATGATGAAACTGTTGTTTTATTCTCCTCGTTGTAAAAACAGAAGCTTTTTGTGGGGGGAGGGATTTTCTCCCATGACATGTGTCTGACGCCCCCTGGCAAGCTCGTTGCCCACCCTAAGCCTGTTTACTCCTCTGTGATACTGACGACCTCACCACCTCTGTGTGGACTGAAAGAGGTGCTTTAGCCCAGAGGCTCACACGTATTAAGCTTCCAACAAGCATTAGTTATAAAGATAACGATTATTACGGTTTGTTCCTTTCCTCGTAAGTCTTCCTTGATTAAATATTTACAATTTCTATTACTTATTTGTGGTTGTTGTTTTCCTTTATTATGCTCTTAAACAGAACTGTTTCCATAGAAATCAAGTGACATCCTCCATCACTATGAACAGGGCTTAGGGAAAGTTAGGTATAGTTAGTTCTACTCAGTCACGGACAGCAGGATGCAATAAGATTGTCTTTCTCCCTGATTTATAGAGGTGTCAGATCATGCATTGGTTGAACTATGTAAAGCGGCACTTGTTTGTTTTTCAAGCGTATAACGCACGTAACTAATAGAATCCCTTCCTATCAGATGGTTCTGAAAGCTTTCTCAAAGCACAGTGAAATGATAAGATGCCACAGACTTTTGTGTTACTCCTTTTTCCTTCAATTTAAAGACTAGATTTCTAGGTCAGCAGTTGTGTTAAGGAATTTTCTGTTCTTTCTGGGATCTAGTGATGTGGTACAGTGCCTCCTCATTTATCTGGAGGTCTTGATCAGATGACCTCAGCTATCTGGAATACAGCTGAGGGGCCCAGAGTAAACCAGAAAAGCCTCTTGAACTTTCTGCCATGAAAGGTGTCACAAAGTCTTTGCATTAAAACGTATGCAAATTACTCAAAGAAAATTCCCCAGGGTTTCACCAAGACCAAATTATTTCTGAATTTTACAATCCTATAGAACTTGTACAAAATCTTATCTATTTTGTAATCTTTTCTCCAGTGTCCACACATTGGAGTCAGGTTTGAGAAGCGCAGAGTAGAGAGATGCTGCTAGATTCTAGAAGCCTCAAGTGGAAGGAGAAGTTCACTGGTAACACTGGGCAGGATGCCGATGTGAAAGTGCTCAGTAATCCTTGCGGCAACAATTGTTTTGAGATAGAAACTGTTTTTATCCCCATTTACAGATGAGGATTTGGAAGTTCAGAGAGAGAGTGGTTTGCCTCACGTTACTGCCAGAGCGGGTAGAGCCAGATGGAGCATGGGCTGTAGTCCCTGTTGCCAAAGCTGTATTAGCTGCCTGGCTTACTGCTCAACTTAAAGAGAAGCTTGGTATTCCTGGACTTGCCATTTCAATTCTACATAACGTACAAGAACTGAGTTCCTGTTTCTTAATTGACAAAAAGTGAAAAGAAAAAAAGGACTGATTGAAATCCATTATTAAACTTCTCTGGTTGATTGAATTGGCATAGCTGCCTAGCTCAGAAAAGGAACTATTTCAAGAGCATGGAGATTTCATGCTCACCCCCTACCCCATTCACCTACTCTTTTATTTTCTTTTTTACTTTGACAGAATTCTTGGGTTGTATACTGAAAAGCCCATGAGTTACAGCTAAACTGTACGTTTAAAATTATGCATTGACACTCCTTTTGGTTTTACTTTTTTTAACTTTTTTTAGAGGGTTGACAGCTTTAAAAGAAATAGCATGTTCCTTTAACCTCAAGAACATTTTATTTAAATTTAGTCACTGGTTTGGAGAAAGAATAAACAGAACCTTCACTTAACTGTTCCCATGTCTCAGAAGAATGAATGGGTAGTGATATGATTTATAGCTGGAATAAGAATAAAGAAGATAAAAGAAAAATGAAACCCCAAATTATTGGTTTCACCAGAGCATTTCTGATTTAATTCAAAATCGTGAATACAGTTTACGCCTTGCTTAAATGTTTCTTGCCAGGTTGTGGAAGCAAATCTCTACCCTTTGTGTAACATGTAGCTTAATTCAATGCTCATTGTCTATATAGATAATTTAAAGTGAAAGGAGGTAAATCATCATCCATATTTATATCCAGCACAGTGCCTCAATAAATATTTGTTGATTGAATAAATAGAAGAATGAATGAATGAATTTCATTCAAAAGGTAAAAGTTGATGAATTAGCATTTAGGCTATGTGTAACAGTTATGTTTTACGAAAGTTAGTGATTAAAAACTAGAAAGAAAGTTTCTGCTGTAGTTGATGCCTGTACCTTGCTAGAAGAAGACCCAAGTGTGGCAAATGGAATAAGTTGCTCTGTTAAAGAATGCACTCTAAGATTCTACTATTTTCCCTAGGAACCCCAAAGGTCAGCTTTGTACTAAATGGAAGTTATCTTTCATGGTCTTTTAAATGCTTTCTAATATATTTAGTGAGTGAAAGCACAGATTTAGAATAAATAGTGGTTACAGGTTCTATATACATGAGCACATTTACTGCTGTCTATGACTTACCCTTCTTATGTCTGAACTTCAACCATGGGTTTCCCAAAACTTACTTTTAGAAAACAGCATTGGATTTATTCAGCTGAGAGTAACATGTTTTGCTCCACAGTACTGAAATTTTCTGTTGTGATGTTGAAAACTTTCACCAGTTAAGGACAAAAACCTTGTTGCAGGTAAAAAAAAAAAAAAAATGTATATACTTTGTGTCTTTTATAGTAGTCATTTTAGAAAGTCATATAGAGATATTTCATTGAGGCTGCCGTTGAACAAAACCATTTTTCTGTGTCTCTTTATGCATTTTATTTGGATTATTTGAATAGTCTCAGCAGTAGCAGATCTTTATCCTTTGGGGTAATTTAATATATTTGGAACCAGCCCAACGTCACTTGGAATCACTCTTTGAGGTGGGCGTTGTAGTTGTGGCTTTTTAAAAAAGGAACGCCAAGCGTAGCTATGAAACACTAGGATATTAGTGTGTCACACTGACTGTCATGGAAGGGGAGGTAAAAGGAGTAGTTCAGACTGTATGAGGGCAACGGCAGCATTACTTGGATAAGCAGATGGCCTTTCAGGGCATAATAGAAATTTGATAATAATAATAATGATAATAATATAATGTTAAGGATAATATGCATTTAAGTTTTTTAATCTGTAAACTCCAGTGATTTTTCTTGAATGTTTTAACTTCATCAATTAAAGCCTCACCCTATAAAGACCTAAACACTGGTGTGCAACACTAGGTCGGGAAGAACCCAGGCACTTAGGACCTAGCTGGTCTTAAAGACCTGAAGGAGAACGTAAGGATCAAGTTCAACCTTGGCATTAGATGACGCTGGTAATTGGGCCGCAGCATATTTTTGTCTCTAGCTTAAATAGTTGAAAATCCATTTTAAAATCCTCTTCTGACTTTATTCTTTGGTGTTTATATTTTTTGCCTTCTTTTCTCATTGGAAACAGAGTAAGTGTTTTGGGGGCCTCTCTACTGATGGAAGGTAGTAGGGCCCTTTGCGGAACATTTTCTGACTTGCAGAATCTGGCCACCGGGGGCATTTTACCTTTTCACGTTGCTTTTTGCAAAGGAAAATTACATTGACAAAAAATTATTTAGGCTCTAGTTATCACACATGCTTACTCCTGCTTGAAGTTTTTACCAAGCAAGCAAGACCAACAAATACTTTTAATGGGTTGGAGGAGAATCTATAACAAATACCTCTGCAATGTGGGAAATTAAATTTGCACTCAAGTATGGAAATCCAGATCAACAGAAATGAAAGCATTTAAAATCTATGTTATACATATCTTGTAATGAGCATCAGATGGGCCTGAAATACAACACGCATTTTTACTGCAACGGCGTGATGCCGCTCTGACATTCTGACTCTGCATCACTCATTCACCCGATCGATTATTCATGGACAACTTAAATATTTCTCATTTTGAAAAGTGAAGCCTGAGTAATTGATGCATCCATAAGTTGGAAATCAGGTTTTTACTGAAGCCCAATAATGAATAAAAAGTACATTAGCCAAATTAAAACTCCTGCATGTCTATATATTGGCTGTTGATGTGACTTTGTGAATTTCATTACTGTAGAGTGGAATCATGTTCATCAAAGAGCTTCCCAGAATTTCCCTTGTATTAAAGCTCTGGTTTACTTCTAGATTGGTTAGGGGAGATAACCCTGTGACAGTTCATCCTGCTCACTAGTTTATGTAAGTTAATTCTAATTCTCATTGACTCGGAATTCTAGAAAACATATTACAGGCCTTTTCTCTCGAGCTGTATTCAGTACACAAATAAATGTTTTCTCAGATTCTGTTGTATATCAATGTTCTATATAGGGAGATCATTAAAATGGTGCACTGCTAGAGTGGATGACTAGTGGTCTTAGTAGGTGATGTATGTGGGTATGTCTGTGTGTGTGTGTATTTCCCCCACAAGTATATCTTACATAAAGTTTTGAGGTTAAATAATACTTATTTTTGAAAGTGATTTGATGCATAGAAAGACGTGTTGGAATTGAAGATAATAGAAATTAGATATTACACTGCCTGAAAGTTTACACTGCATATTCTTTTGTTTCATTTGAAACAGAATTTTTTCAGAACTAAGCATCCTAAAATGAATGACCAGTCCGTTTCTACCTCTAACATGAGTCACGGATAAAACATTGAGGGCACCCTTGGTGCTTCACCTTTTTGAGTGCTGTTGTCCATCCTCCAGAAATCTGAAGTCAAGATGCCAGTTACCTATTAGCTGCAGAAAATACAAAAAGGAGGGAGCTAGTGGTCGTGGAAGGAACTAGGTTTTAATAGAACTTTAAAGAATCCCTCTTCTATTGTGGCCAGCCAATGCTCTATTTATTCTTTATCTCATTGTGCTGTGACACTCCAAGCTAGAGAGGAGAGAAAAGATTGAGAATCAAAGTGCGGATAAGAAGCAGAGACCAAAAGGACAAAAAAGCAAAAACTGACTAGAGGAAGCAGAGGACTGCCAACACAGAAAAGGAGAGGAATTTCAAAGACAGAATTGGATGGATAACGTGTTGAAACTAGTAAGAGAAAAAGTTCTTTCAGATAATGCAAACTGGGTTGAGGTCTGTGTACGTAATCAGAGACTTGTCTGAGCTGGAAGAAGCCCATGACCGGGAGTCTAGATAAATCCTCTGGCCTTCTGGGGGTTGGATGGCAGGTGAGGCTAGAATCTAATTTTTTTCTGTCTTTGACATCGTCTCCACTAAGCACTGTCAAGCAGTGATTTGAGGGCTCCAAGGGATTTGGATTCTAGTGTAACCCTTAGAAGTTGGTTTCACCCTTAGTTGAATGAGTCTTCATTTCACTGTCTGAGCTTCTGTGTCTTCCCCCTAAGTTTCTGTTTCTTGCATGGGGAGATGGTCTGTGCCATCTTGGATTGCTGTACCTCTAACAGGGGTAGTCGTTCCTTCACTGTCCATCTCTCATCAGAGATGGTAGGTTGATGGGTTTTTTCCATTGTTTGCATAATTATCGTGCACAGCTATAAACACGGAGGCAGTAATCACGTATTACCAGGTAACTTGACTACTCCAAAAACAAGGACAAAAATTGACTCTGTAAACATAGGGACTTAATAAAGTGAAGCTTGTCATTTGTTTTGTTTTCTTTATTTGAATTGTGAATTGAAATATATCTGTTTGTTATCCATTTTATTAATATTTATGTGTATATGTAATAGGGCTTTATCTTAGGCAGTTTTAATTCTTTGTATGTCTGTATACCTGTTTGAAGTATGATATCCGATCAGATTATTTCTTTGATAATTCTAAGATGAAATGCATAGGTAGTGGATGTGTCATTTTTAGCACAGTGTCTCTATTTAAGTTTCCTTTGAAGCCAGGAAGTTTGGACATAAGCTGTTTATTATGCCACAGTTATATATCTTCCTAAAGAAAACCACCATTGAATTAACTTTTGCATACTGTATTTCTATCAGAGGATTTGATCCTTGTTTCTGCAAGATAATCCTAAGAACTTTTTATTTTGAGAACAGAAAACCGTGATGGATTTAATTCATAAAGGGAAGCTGCTGCAAGGAATGTAAATGTAAGCGCTTGATAAGGTAGGATTTCCTAGTTGCTATGGCAACCTTTGGGTCATGAGCCTGAGAAAATATAAAGTAAGTCCCGAAGCTGTGAAGATGATTATAAAATTTAACTGTCATTCTTCATTTAGAGTTGATGGCAAACATTATTTACTTAAGTTTATCTCAAGGCAAGTGAGGATCCGTTTTTAAAAATCTGAGGCTCAGATCACAAATGAATCCATGTTTCACGTGTCTAACGTTGTAAAGCACGCGCAGCATTTATTATTCTAACCAGACTATTTGTACATAATATCCCTGTAGATTTGGTCACCTTCCTATGGAAGCCAACAGTTTTCGTCGCTTGAATTCTTAATGAAAACTGTAGAATGCAGCCATATACATTGAGTAATTTTGCAAAAATGTGTGTGCTTTCCATGCCAAAAAAAGAAGGCCTAGGGAATTGTGTAGGAAGGAGGCCTTTGTGCCTTCTTTTCAAGTTCAAATATAAATAAACTATTTAGGGTGGACAAGTGCCAGGAGGGGATGTTAATACAGTTGTATATTTTCAAAGTATATCACAACCTGGAGATTAAAGACGTGGGTTAGAATCTCTTTATTAATGCTTCCCTGCTCCCTGCCAGGAGGTGGTGGTGGTGAAATCCACTTTTTTCTGCTGTGGAAGAATGAGTACAAGGTGTCAGATCCCTAAATTGAAATATGATGCTTAACCGTGCACTATGGCAAAGTACCCGCTTTTCTCGCTTCATCTTTCACAGAATGCTGTTAATTTGCACTAATGACCTATGAGACCCATTGCAAATTATCCAGTCTTGCAAATTAGTGAGTATGTGAACAAATACTATAAAACTATCAGATACAGCATCAAACAACTGTAGTTTATTGCAGGAAGAAAAATAGACCTGCATATTGAGAGGGAACATATTTTTACAACCAGATAAGTGCTTTCCTGTTGCCTGCCTGCCCTTCGGGAGCATCAACACATTATATGGTCTGTGGCAGCCAATGGCTTACTGGCTCTTGAGCAAAAACATCATTTTTTAAAAATGCAGGCATAGAAAATCTCAGTGATTACATGCATACTGGAATCTGGTATTGAATTTTTTCCCATATCCTCTGCTTCCTTTAAAAAAAAAAAAATTCCTCTTTCCAACTTTGTATGCTGAACCTTTACACCAAAAAGAACAGAATTTAAGGGTATTAAGAACAGAATGTATACTTGGCTGGCTTTTCTGCACTGCACCCATTCGCGTCTGAACCTGAAGGATTATTCATCCCCTCCCTTTTGGAGGATGAGGTAGAATCCAGCCCACACACACAGCAGCATACATTCTGCTCATCAAAGCACTTTTCTCCGTTGGTTTGTTTTCATGTCTAGCAGCAGAAATAGCTGCTCTTTTTCTTCCTATTTTTTATGCTGGCATCTTGTAATTGCAACTGGTAATGTGTCTTCTTCCTAACCTGGGAGCCGCACAGAGATGGCAGCATTCTCCCACTCATACACAGCCAGGCTCCCAGCTGGATCCCAGTGGCAGTTGGTGCAGCTCCACTTCCCTTTCCAATGTTCCATCCCCTTTCATCGGTGAACCTTACCTGGGTCTACCAGTTGCCTCCTTTATTTTTGTCCTCCTTGTTACTCATATTCTACATGGCTTGCTGATAACAACCACAGCAGCAGCCTCAGCAGCAAAAGCCACATCGATAATGGGCACTTTAAAATGCTTATTATGTTCTGTAAACTGTGATCAGTTCTGTGTTGTTTGTATTTATTGAATGCTTTGCCCAGTGTTATACACACACACACACACACACACACATATGTATATATATAATACATATATGTATATAATACATATATGTTTAAAATTTCATTTTAAATTTATCATTTTAAATTTCCATTTAAAAATGGAAAAAAAAGATTTCCATTTTTTTTCTTTTTGTGTACAGTTCTATAAATTTTAACAAATGTGTATGTGTTATCAAGCTATAGCACATTTCCATCACCCCAAACAAACTCCCTCATGTTATGTGATAAGCATTTTGAATGCATTTGCTGTTTAATCCTCATGATGTTACGGGGTATGTACTATTATCTCCCTTTTTAATTTTTTAATTGTTATTTTTTTGACAAGGAAAGTCAAAGTCAGAGAAATGAAGTAACTGAGTCAAGGTTGTACACCTAATAAACAGTGAAGCCAAGATTGGAATTCAGATCTGCCTCCGTCTAGAACTCCAGCTTTCATGCACTGTTCCATACTACCAATCACGAAAAGCGGCTTGGGGGTTGTATTCTCAGTAAAGTACAAAGGTCTACACATAAGTTTTAAATGATGTTGCAGCTTGTAAAGGATCACAGATATTTTTATGTGATGCACTCCCCGAAGACCCTAGTAGACTAGGGCTTTGTTTGTTTGTTTTATCTTGTTTTGACTTCAGGTAAGACTGGTAAGGGGACTGAATTGAACATCTTCTTGGTTCAGCTAGAAACCATGAATGCTTTTTGGACTAAACTGTCCAACACCCACGTCTCGTTACCGTCATGCTGTACCACCACCCAACCCAGGCAGTGTCATCCAGCTACACATAGAGACCGCAGCTAGGCTTTTCCATTAGCCATGGTCAGCTCACACTATCCTATCTCTCTTTTCAAAAATAAAACCCTTTTCAGTAGCTGTGGGCTCTTCTGTGAGGGTGAGTCAGCTTTCGGAATAATAACCAGCATCTTTCACCCACGCTTCCACTCTAATGTGCTGATGCTCAAATCATCCTAAATATCAATACAGAGTTTTGCTTTAGACTAGGGATTCTTCTGCCATCACTCAGTATAAATCCCCTGAAGTGCAAAAGAAACTACGAGCAATAAAGGAAGTACTAAATTTCTCTTTGGAGAAAAAAAAGGGGGGCAAAATGCTTTGTTCAGGGAAAGGCAAATCCTTCATAAATGGTCAGAGAAGCTCCTCTCTCAAAACTTTCCCAGTGTGGAGCACCATCTTAAATTGAGCTTGACGAGGATAAATGGGATTATGACCAGAGCCTACATGGATGTTTAACAGTTTTAAATAATGTATTTACCTCTTTAGGATGACCGTAATCAATGATGATCATGGAGAAACTACATGTTCTCATTTTATTCTTTCCTTCTCCTGGTTTTGCTTCTAATATAATCATAAAAGATCTAGGCTAAGTAAGATACGTTGTGAATAAAAAATATGAGCATTCCCTTTGTACAAGTTCAGGAATATTCCTCCTGAAATTTTGTTTCAAGAGATCTTCTCCGGAACAGAATTTGGATAGTACTTGCTTTGTGTAATATACTTATATGTGCTTAAGAAATAAGATCCACCTTGTATTGGTAAGAAACAAAGGAAAGACACCAGATATTAACACAAAATCGTAGTTTGGATTCTTTGATCCCTTAATTTGATCTTTCTCAAAGCAGCATCGTAGACCTTCCCTCCTTGTTGGAAAAGACATTCCTGTCTGAAGACAGATGATAAGGTCTGTTTTTTGTTTTAAATTAATTTATTATTTATTTATTTATTTTTGGCTGCATTGGGTCTTTGTTGCTGCGGGCGGGCTTTCTCTAGTTGTGGCAAGCGGGGGCTACTCTTTGTTGCGGTGCACAGGCTTCTCATTGCGGTGGCTTCTCTTGTTGTGGAGCACGGGCTCCAGGTGTGCGGGCTTCAGTAGTTGTGGCTCACGGGCTCTAGAGTGCATGCTCAGTAGTTGTGGCGCACGGGCTTAGTTGCTCTGCGACATGTGGGATCTTCCCGGACCAGGGCTCGAACCCGTGTCCCCTGCATTGGCAGGCGGATTCTTAACCACTGCGCCACCAGGGAAGTCCCATAAGGTCTGTTTTAAAAGTGAGGATGTGAGTATCAAAAGCCTAAAGCCAGGGAAAGAGTTTCTTTCTTCTATTTGTAAAACTATTCATGATGAAGAGGGTAGGAATTATTGCCATAATTTAGCTGAGGGAGCCCCCTGAAAATCCTTATCTCGCAATAATTCCTCTCTAGTAAT
This sequence comes from Phocoena phocoena, assembly GCF_963924675.1. Classification (NCBI taxonomy): domain Eukaryota; kingdom Metazoa; phylum Chordata; class Mammalia; order Artiodactyla; family Phocoenidae; genus Phocoena; species Phocoena phocoena. Next base: position 17,577,051 of record NC_089226.1, read on the forward strand.
GTTATTCACGATTATCATTGAGCAGCTAATAGCACTGTGAGTTTTACATATCTATTTAAGCAGGTGTGGGATTTTTTTATTATTTTACTATTTTACTTCCCTACTTGTAGCCTCATTTAGGCTGGATCAACCGAAAAGTCTGTTGCATTTGCCTTTTATAATACATTTAGAGTAGCTAATCTGAAATCACACTTTTCAATCAGAAAGGACTATTGGATGCCTTTATGGAAAGATTACTACAAACTAAGTTTTCTTTCCTTTTTTTCTGAGTTAGATTCCTTGAGTGCACTTTGCTAATGGTTGAACATTGAATCAAACAGTATATTTCTCCCATTTTTAAACATTGCAAATTCAAGGCAGAGGCTTCTGCTTCTGTCTTCAAATGAATGAGAATACCATTTTAAGGGAAAATGGCGGCTAAAGTGTCAGTGCTCTGTATCACCTCTATCAAAGAGACCGATTACAATGTTGATGGTGATTTTCAAGGCCATCTCCGTCTTGCTTCTGCTTCTTAAGAATGTATAATGCAGTCCAACCTTAAGACAAATAGGTCAAACTGCAAAACTCTGCAGGAATAGAAGAATGAATTTCAAAATAATAAAGCAGTCCAACTTTGAGATTCTATATACTGTCTAAATATCTCCCAACTTAGAGGAAATGCCTGTTAAACGGCTTTTCCATGGTGATGCATACTGTTGTCTAGGCTTGCCATTCTCACTCATTTTTAGCTCTTGCTTCTAGAGTTTATTAAGAGTTACTGATGTTTAATCTTTAATGATGGTTGAAGGAAAAAAATGTCCATATGCAATGTTCACCAATTTTTACTGTCAGTGAACTCTGGAAAAAAAGCTATTCTCCTGTGGGGCAAGAAAACATATTTTTGAGAATATCTCAGCTGCAGATAAAGTAAGTGGCCATTTCTGGACCTGTCAAAGATAAAAATAAATGCAGTGTTCAACGGTATTAAATACCATACTTGAGCATAAGGGAGAGTGCATTTGTCTTATTTCATTTGTCTTCCCAGCCTGTGCCCATTTAGCACTGCAAAAGCAGTGAGCTTCACGGGCAGTCAAGCCTACTCTTTCATGTTTCCTTCCAGTTCTAAATTGAAAATATTTTTTCTGAAAAGAACTATGACAAAAGCAATTTGAGTTATTGATATCTTGAAAGAGAACCTAATTTAAGATTACCTTTGTGGTTGGTCATTGTTACCTACAGTAGGCAGATGTCATGGTGATCTTCTTAACATCAGTATTCTGAGAGAATCTGACCTGACAGTGTTCAGGTAACACCACAGATTGGGCTATCATATTGAGATTTCAAGTGCTTGTGCAAAGGGCTGCTCACAGAAATCTGCAGTCACAGAGAGAAGCACAGTAACTGAGAAGGAGTGGGCCATGCTCTTCCCTTGGCCCGTGTTCTGTGACATACTTTTATATTTGGCAAAAGCCATGTGATATTGAGTGGCTGATTAAAATGTGTTGGGAATGGGCTTTGTCACTGTAAAATGTAGAGAAGGAAAGGGGAAAACAGCGGTGTGTCTTACCTGATTTTCCAACCTATACATGAAAATGTTGTCTCTATTTCCTCATCAAAGACCCCCGCACCCCACCCCATGCCGGTGTAGTGCGAGGGGATCTTTCAGAGGCATGCCCTTACAATTGTCACAAGATCAGTGATTTCATGAACATATGGAACTAAAGTCTTTCACAGGATAAAGTGACGACTCTAGAAGGAGACATTGTTGTTAAAGAAGGCCATCTGTCTCTGGAAGTATGATTTACAGGGGCATTCACCTCTTCCCCAAGCCGTAAAAATAGTTCTAGTGACTGGATCTCTTCCTCCTTCTCTCTCTGCCTACTTCCCTTTCTCCTCGCCCTCCTCAACCTAACCCTAGAGCCAGAATCATTCAACAGATTTTGTGAGAAATGATGCTGTCATTTAGCTTCTTCTGAAAAGAGGAATGCAGTATACCGGCGTCTTAGTTATACTCCTAAAATCCCCCCCAGACAGAAAACAAGTGTTACAGTTGTCTCCGTGTGTCAGAGGAGGAACCCAAGGCAAGGAGATGAATTGGAACGCCTAACACAGAAGGGTGTCGATAACAGAGCTAAGACTCATGCTTAAGTCTCTACCATGTGGATTATTCACAGCAACTGTTATTCCCCAGAGCATCCCTAATGACCACCTACAGCCCTGTCAGCTGGTGTATGATCAGGAAACCTACCCTCATTTCAAACTATGCGGAAACGAAACGAGAAGCCGTTACTTCTACGGGACCATGCAATGCATTCCAGAGGCAAGTATGAATGGCATTTAGCGCTGCCATCTTGGCTCATCCCCATTAGCGCAGCTTTCCATTCTCTCTCCTAAATAACGAAGAGTTAGTTATTCTTTAAGCCCCTGTGTCCTGCCTCCTGATTCACGATTTACCTTCATTTTCCAAATTTACAATCCCGTAGTTTGCTTGGCTTTTAAATCCACTTTGGTGCTTACAGTTTGTGTCGTGTTCTCGGCCCTTGGGGATGTTTCAGATCACATAGAATACTCTATTGAGTATATATTAGTTTCTTGATCTCAGCAGAGTAATGGATGCTGAAATATTTCAGATAGATGTATTCTGTAAAGATTCACGAACTGCATACTCAGCCTGTGTCAGAAGCACAACATGTATGATTTTATTTGTGGCTTAATCAAAAGGAAAAAATGCCAAGCAGCTTTGACTAGCTGGCAGTGGATCTGTTTGTGTTTGCCTTGTTTTCTCTATAAGACACCTGCTGGAGATGAGAGCCGGCAGAAACACCGAGTAGATATCCAGAGCTTCATTATAGCAGTGTCTCTAATGATCAAAGAAGCCTTTTTATACCATCTTGTTCCTGATCATGCAGCTGAGCGTCTGTCTGCCTGTCTGTCCACCTTTTAATTGCATCATCCCCGTCTCTCTGATCCTCGATGGTTCTGTCAGTGCAGTTCCGCTTTCTACCATTTCTGATCATAGTTAACACAAAATTTTCTGCAAAGCTAACCAGTAAAACTGAGAGCTTTCTAATAAACTTGAACCAAACCATTTTCGGAGAAGTTAATTTTCTATCGCATATCCAGTCAAGCCCTTGCGCTAATTTATTCTTCGAAGCCAAATACTGTACAGCGAGGAGGGGAGTGTGGTTTAGGAGTACTTGAAGCATTATGTTTATTGGATACAAAAGGAGCTTGTCCTCAGATGCTGCAATCTACTAAATACTGATTCGTTAAAAAAAAAATTGGCAGTAGGAAGTCAGGAATTTAATTCACTTGATTTGTTCATTTGTCAAATACTTATTCAGACAAGCCCATTATGTATAGGACTATGTGTTTGATTCAAAAGTGAGATACTGCCTGAATTCTAAAATGAGATGAGGTATGTACAGATTAATTATAAGAGAAATATTATATGTTGATTTCGATAGAAAAATACTCAGAAAGTGGTCTGATACTCAGTGGAGGAAGAACTCACTTCTAGTTGAGCAGATCAGAAATAGCTTTATGAAAGGAGCAACCCTGAAGTTGGGCATTGACAAATGGGGAAGATTTGTGCCATGTAAGATTATAATAGTTGAAGGTATTCTAAAAAGAGGGACCAGCATGAGATAAAGCATGGAAGCAGGAAACCCCAATTCATGTTGGGAGGTTGGTGTGTTGTAGGCTAGCTTGTCTGAAACCTGGGGAGGCTGATCACGAGAAATAATGCTGAAAAGGGAGATTACAGAGGATCCTTGAGAGATTTCAGTATCATGTTAGCAACTCTGGATTTTCTTCAGAAGAAACCAAGAAGGGGAAATAGGGGTAGTACATATGGATTGCAGAAGGGAGCGACTGAAGGCTGGAGGATCACAGTGGTCCAGCCAAGGGGTAGTGAGAGCTTTAACCAGGGCCAGCACAGTGAAGAATAGATATGAAGACCAGGGAGGGCAATGAGAGGGGTCAGATGACTAGAGAGGATGCCCTTAACAGTGATGGAGGGGCCAGGAGGAGGGCCAGCTGGGTGGATGGGTGAGATAGGCTTTGTTGTGGACTTACTGAGTGCTCATTGATCCAGGTGAAAATGTCCCGGACTCTGTTGTCATTATGGACATGGGAGTGGATGAAGTGTGTTAGGGTGCTGGGGAGAGATTTGAGAGTCTTCTATGTATAATTAATAGTTGAATTGATAGGAAATTTTTGATAAAATTTGTCTATGGAAACCATATTTATTAAGTAATAAGCATTGTGTCTCATTGAGCTGATTAATGCAGACACATTTTGAAAGTTTGGCAGTTATCTGAGATACCTCTCTTTATTACTTATAAGGACCCTGAGGAATAACTACATTTAGTGGGCAGGAAGAAGAGGCGGAATGGGGAAGGAGGTACAAAACCCAGAAAAGTTGGCCAGGAAAATGGGGACTCTCAAAGTTGAAGGGGGAAAAGTTTTGAAGTGGGAGTGGGTCAGTGCAGCGTTAAACACTGGAAGAGACTGAGGTAGATGAGAATAAGCTATTGGATGTAGCGCCCTAGGAAGAAGTTGTTTTAAGAGCGTAGCTTCTGTGGTTTGCTTGCAATTAAATTGTAAAAACTGGCAGCCACTTTGGAGAATAGTATGGAGGTTCCTTCAAAAACTAAAAATAGAGTTACTATATGATCCGGCAATCCCACTCCTGAGCATATATCCAGAAAAGATGAAAACTCTTAATTTGAAAAGTTATGTGTACCCCAGTGTTCACAGCAGCACTGTTTACAATAGCCAAGACAGGAAGGCACCCTAAGGGTCCATCAACGCATGAATGGATAAAGAAGATGTGGTACATATGTACGATGGAATCTTAATCAGCCATCAAAAAGAATGAGATAATGTCATTTGCAGCAACATGGACGGACCTAGAGATTATCATACTAAGTGAAGTAAGTCAGACAGAGAAAGGCAACTATCATATGATATCACTTACATGTGGAATCTAAAATATGACACAAATGAACCTATCTATGAAACAGAAACAGACTCACAGACATAGAAAACAAACACATGGTTACCAAAGGGGAAAGGGGTGGAGGGATAAATTAGGAGTTTGGGGTTAACATATACACACTACTGTATATAAAATAGATAAACAAGGGCTACTGTACTGTATAGCATAGGGAACTATACTCAATATCTTGTAATAACCAATAATGGAAAAGAATCTGAAAAAGAATATGTGTGTGTGTGTGTGTGTGTGTGTGTGTGTGTGCTTTATAATATATATGTGTGTATATATATGTGTGTGTATATATATATATATATATATATATATATATATATATATATAAAACTGATTCACTTCGCTCTATACCCTGAAACTAACACAACGTTGTAAATCAACTATACTTCAATTTAAAAAAAATTGTAAGAACTGAGGGAAGGAGTGTTTGGTGAGGAAGTGGAAGCGCTGAGTATAGACACTAATGGAGAGAAGGCTGGATTTCCCTGGGGTACAAGCCTTGGCCTCCTCTCCTTGCAGATGTGTGACTCGAGTGTCCCCGTGAGGAGCCTTCAGGGGCAGGGGGTAGGGGCCTCCTGGAGGCTGCATCTGAAGAGGCAGGCTGGCTCTGATCATGTGTCCTTGCCGATAGCCATCTGAGCACAGTCCTGGTTAGTACCTGTACTGCCAAGATACATCTCTCCACCCGGTGCTCTAAACTGTACTGTGGTGGCCACTGGGAAGCCATATCTCAAAACTTGGATCTCGTATTTGTGCTTGTGAAATAACTTAAGATGTGTTGTCTTGATTATCTTATTTACTTCTCTTAATTATAGAGTCTGATCCAAAAGATTATTTATGAAGTATAACCAGCCTCATGGTTTAGAAGAGAGAAGGTTTGCTTTTTGTTCTGTTCCTAGGCCTGAAATTAGGATTTAAATTAGAGGATGTTGATTACTAATCAAAATCTGCAAAATCCTGTGTTGTTTTTTTTGCTTAAGCAGCAATAATAACAGAACTAATCATAGCCAATAATAATAAATATTATTAAACGATGATGATACGAAAACTACTATGTTTATCTCATCAGCAATACTGACTGCAGAGCAGTGCAGTGTGACATTTATTTGTTTGCTTCAAATTAATGGTTTTGGATTAGAACCATTAAATTTCAGGTAGAAACTTTAAGCACAGGTTAGCTTGTGTTGTTCATGTAGTAGAATAAAGGATAAGAACCTCTGAGATCGTTAATGGATTTTGTGGGATCTCTGTAGGACAGAAGAGTTATATTTAATCTTTTAGCTGTAAAGAAGTCATTGAAGATTTTGGTTTTCTGCTTTTTTCCCTTTTTTTTTTTTTTTTTTTTTATGCGTTACGCGGGCCTCTCACTGTTGTGGCCTCTCCCGTTGCGGAGGACAGGCTCCGGACGCGCAGGCTCAGCGGCCATGGCTCACGGGCCCAGCCGCTCCGCGGCATGTGGGATCTTCCCGGACCAGGGCACGAACCCGTGTCCCCTGCATCGGCAGGCGGACTCTCAACCACTGCGCCACCAGGGAAGCCCTTTTTTTCCCTTTTTTAATGTGATTCCTTCACAGTAGTTTAAATCACAACTAATTGTGCTACAGCATTTGGTAAATGTCATGTACCCTACTTTTCTAAAAGCAGTGAAGTAGTGTAAACATGTGGCTTCCTTTTTCAAAAGATCTATCCAATAATTATCCTGAAGGCTATTACAATATGCAAATAGCAAGGGACGGCCTTGTCTCCTAAATTAGAATATCAATATTGATTCAACATGTGCAAAAAGAAAACAGTATTTCTGACCAAATGTTAATCCTGTTTCAGGATAGTGAGAATACCACGGGATGTCAAGCTTCCATCAGGGTTTGGGTTCCAGCTGCCCCAGTGAGCGATCTTCTGTGAGTTATTAGCTGCACGGCCACCCCTAGTGTCATTTTCTCATCCACAGAATGGATGTCCACTGTCTGTCCTGCCTGATACAGGTTCCTGGGAGCATCAAATGTGATGGCGTACTCAGCACACCATAATGTCCTAGACAAGTGTAGATTATTATTATTTCAGAAGAAACTTCTGTCTTCTCTGAATTCTTAATTATCACTAATTTAAAATGTATTAAGCATCTGATTTGTCCTGGCTTCCACATAGAATTTAAATTGGCCTTGGATAGGGATGTGATGGATTTCCACTCTCTCACGTTAGGGAAACTGAGGCATGTAGAAATAAAATAGACTGCTTTTTGTGTTCTATTTAAATCATTTTCTCTTGCATATTATTAAGGAACTTAAAACACATAGTAGAAATTAAGTTCAGATTGCCTGAAATTACTGCATGAAGCTACAACAAAGAATTCCTTCTGAAAATTAAATGATAGTCTTACAGTCGCCTGCCATTTTAATGTAAACAGGACAGCTTGCATTCTGTTCAGTTCTCCCGTCTGGCTGTGCATATGTGTATTTAGAATCCTTGGACTTCAGACTTGAGCAAGGTTGGCAGTGACTGTTCAGAAATGAGTGTTTTTGCCATCACACCAGGTCACTGACCCCTCCAGCTGTCATTTCAGTGGGTGGTAAGAAACCAAGACAAGCCCCCAGTCATCATTATTCTTAGGCTTGAAATTCTCCCAGTGTGTTTTCCATAGGTTCCCAACATACAGATTACTTCCTAATGTCACTCAGACGCCTGTATTCTCAGAAGTGCCAAAGAAGGACTCCTCTGTAATCTCTTAGAATTATTTTCCCAGCTGGATTTGTCAGGCCACATTTAAAAGAGCAACATGCAGTTAGATACTCATTTTTCCTTTTTTTTAATTCGATTACTGCTCCAGATCACAGGTGTTGTAAGATTTCTCTGACTCCGTAGTGTTCTAGTCTGTTTTATTATTATTATTACTATTATTCCTTTTCAGGGCCAAGTGATTGTGAGAGAGATTTAGCTGGCCATTTTGGCAAAGTAATGCTAATTCATAGGTCCTTTCCATGGAATATTCTGGAAGGGTGTGATGATAATATCAAAACTGCATTTAATTCGTGAAGAGGAAGGAAGGGTAGCACACGAGAGACAGAAATCTGCTGTTCTCTTTGTAAGTGAAAGGTCACGCTACTGAGCGCTGCAGGGTGGATTGGTGAGAAATGAGCTCCCGTTTGCTAGGAATTAGAATGAGTCTATCTGATCTTCCTTCACTTGTGACCTTTAAAGATGCAGCTTTTAGATTGATAAGCAGGTGGGCGCTTTTAGGAACCCAATGCAGAATTTGTTTCATATAAAAAGACTATCTTTCAGACACCGAGGATATTGCTTCCACAAAGGGTTTTTTTTTCCTCCAAAGCCTCTGGAGAAAGAAATTCAATGATCATATCTTATCTGTCACACAAAAAGAAAATTCAGAATTACTGTATGTTCAATTAGAACACGTTTTTTCCCTCAAAGCATGAATCATTTTCTGGAATACACATCCTCATGTTAAGAATCTCTAGGATGGTTTGACAGTGGGCAGCCCTCAGAGCTCTCCCCTCCAGATCTTCCATCCAGCTCCACTCTAGGAAACCTCCTCCAGGCCGATAAAAGAGCTTCCCGGGTTGCTATAGTGATCCTTTCATGTTCGGCCCTGTGCTATCTTGAAGGCAATCAGAGGAGAGCAAGGAGTGGGGAGCAATATAGAGTTAATGTCAGGCAGCCGAAGGGGATCTGCACTATTATATTTGGAGATGTTTTGGTTTGCTGAAGACGGGATGGCGGTCAGTGCAGACCCTCAACCTACCGTGGACCCAATTTGATGCTTGGATATTTAAACATAGCATTTTTTTATGATATATGTAGACTCTAAACCTGCCCTCCTTTGTATTTAAAAAGGTTGAAATAGCTTACTTCCCATGGCCAACAAGCTCAAATGTCTCTTCCTCTCTACTGGTTTTCAGTTCTTAATTACATCATCCATCTTATTTGTTCTAATTTCCTCCTTTTCTTTTCCTTATCCCCTCAGCCATCAACAGCTCCAGCCCATCAGCATGTTTTATTTTGTCAAATGCTAGTGTTTTATTAGGCTTCTGTGCTGTTCCTGCTTCTCATTTGATATTCCTCCCTGATAATAAATTCTTCATAAAGCGCCCCCGATCAGATACATCGGGTCTTCTTTCTTTTCCTGTGTACAGGTTTTAATTTCCTACTCAAAATCACAAATGAGGTTAAAAAAATTGCATGCCTCCTGCACAGTGTATCCAACTTTTGAAATGTTTAGGGAGAGAAGAGGAACTAGCTGGGTGACTTCTGTCCTGCAGCCCCTCTGTAGCAGTCAATAATAGCAAGAATGGTCAGTGCTTGGAGTCAGCTTTCATAAAAGCAGTTCTTCTTTCATTTAAAAATACTGTTTACGAAAACACAGTTGTGTGTTGTAGAGTCCACATAGAAAAACAGTCCCGTCGGAAGTGTCTCAGAACTTCAGAGCTACGGGGAATAGAAGATGCCAGCATATCCGCAGTCGGTACAGCCGGTCCTCTGCAAATGCCAAGCCTACCCTCTCATCCCTTCCTTCAGCCATTCGTGCGTGCACGTGTGATTCCTCAGACGCTCACTGAGAACCTCCCAGATAACATCACAGGCTGTGAGCGTGACGAACAAGGCTCTGGTCCTCATGGAACTTGCATTCAAATCAATTTGGACCTGTCTGAAGGAGAGCCCGTCATGATAGAAAATTCCAGAACTGTGCTGTGCCTCACAGAAGCCACTCAGCCCCATATGGGTATTTGAATTTAAGTCAATCAAAACTGAATACAATTAAAATTCAGTTTGTCAAGTGCTCTAGCCACACTGCAAGTCCCTAAGACATCCAGTGGGTTACCCTGTTGGACGGTGCAGATGGAGAACACGTCCATTATCACAGAAATTTCTACCATCCAGGGCTGCTCTGGAACGTCCCCCCTTCTTAGAGCTAAATCATGATTAAAGAGGCAAATATGTAAGTGAATAACACTCTTATCTTTGACCTCCAGAAATGTTTAAGCTTCTTTGGATTTCTCAATTCTTCTTGAGAAGAGTCATCCCGAAAAGCCATTTGTAAGCAAAATCAGCATGGTGCTTAGCCTAATCCGGGGGGAGTGTGAGGTGAACAGGCACAGGACAGGGAGAGAGGAGGCCCAGGGCGAATGAGGCAGCCTCTAGGCTGTCTGAGTCATCCCCATCCGGGTGGAGTGAGCAAGGTTAAGACGGGGTGGCCAAGCCCTACCCAGCTTTTCATTCAGCTCTTCCACAAACTCTTCTTAGGCCTTGAGAGGCCATTGCAGTGAAGTAAGTAAAACCTTTTCATCCCTAGTGGAAGGAGACAAGTGTCAAGCAGTGACAGGGCAGCATGGTGAGTACCATGGCACAGGAATTCATGAAAGTCTCTGGGAAGACCGAGGGCATTGACCCTGACTTCTGGGGGTGTGGGAGGAGGGAGAGAAGTAGAGGGAGGTCCTCAGGGAGGGTCTGAGTGGACTTTTTGTTCAATGTACCCTTCTTTAGCATAAACTAGTTTAAAAATCTAGGCTGTGTAGAGACCGGTCTCTACACAGCCTAGATTGTCTATTATATGAAATAAGCCATCAGAAAATTCTTCAAGTAGCAAAGCTCGGTGGTTCATTTGAAATGTGTGCTGTAAAATGTAACTTTTCTCCTGGTATTCTGGAAGGCGAGTATTATTTTATTTTGTTCTAGGTGTGAATTCCTAGAAGATAAGCCATTCTCTCTCCGTCGCCATCTCTTACTCTTGGCCATGCTGGCTTCTGTGCTGTTTCTGGAACACACTAAGCCCATTCTCCCTGGAGGGCCCTTGCTTGATTGCTCCATTTGCCTGGAACTAAAACACGCTTCCTCCCAGATATCCGTTTTGCTCTCCCACATGTCCTCCAGATTCTGCTCAAATGTCCCTCCATCACACAGGCCTTGCCTGTATAAAATCCTATATAAAATATGAGGCCTACATAAATATTAGCCTCCCACACATGGTACTTCCCACCCACCCCCTCCCTTAACCTGCTGTATTTTTCAAAGCACTGATCATCACCTGGCATATTATATGTTACTGTCTTTATGGTCTGACTCCCGTCTTTAGAATGTAAGCTCCATGAAAACAGGAACTCAGATTTGTTCAGTGTCATATGCCCAGCACCTACAAGGGTACCTGTCGTAGAGTAGGTCTCAACAAATACATAGGGAGTGAATAAATTCTATCTTAATATATATTATAGGCCCCCAAAGGCATGGTTAGATTAACCTTTTTTTTTTTTGGTTTTTTATTGTTTGTGTAAAGATAACTGATATTTACACTTTGTAATTCAGTAATTCTCTGTGACCAAGTATTAGAGTCGACTCTAGCATTTCGCTGTACCAGATAACCATTGGGCAAAGCTGATGCCCTGTGCTGTCCATCAGATGCCCAGGTGGACCCTAGGATGGCATCGTTCAAGTACAATTCGCTGTGTTTGAACACTCCTCCCTGGCACGTGACTGGAATGCTGGCAGTGTGTGGCCAGACCAGGGAAATGTCAAAGGACCACCCTATTGCTCTGATTTTAAATCAAGCACCTGGGCTTGCCTTTTCCCCCTCCCTTCCTTCCTTCCATCATACCTTTCAATAGAATAACAGCCCTAATAATAAAATAATCTTCAAGTTACATCCCCAGGAACCTTGTTATCAGTGCTATAGATTATCAGTGTAGAAACCTTAGAAGAAAAACTTTGGTGCAAGATGTACGAGGCCCTTTTCTTTTGAAGCGTGTCCTTCTTAATTGAGAGACCGCAATATGTTCTTGCCTCTCTTTGGATACTTGGCCCTAAATCTAAACAGGAGAGAAAAGGAAAGGCATTATTTCAGACAGGCAATGGTTAGGATAAGGGGTCAGGAGAGACCTACTTCTCCTTTATTGATTTTGTGAAATTGTTTGAAGAATGATTCAGCATTTTGGGGTATAAAAATAACAGCTTCGAGTTGCTTTTCAATTAGGCGAATGTACTTTTGCCAAAAGGTTCTGTTGTTCTTGAAACGCACTTTCCTTCTGTTCTTTCAGAGCCTCTTTAATCAGTAGTGATGTGACAGGAGGTACAGCCACCTTCCTGACACCCCCTGCTTCTTCCCTTCCCTCACTCTTTTGTGAGGCTGAGTCGCCAGGAAAACTGATTGGCAAAATTGTTCCTTAATTGGGGAGAAAAGTAGTTCTCTAAAGACAGAAGCTATCTAGAGCATAACAAATTGAACTACCAGAATGTATGTTTCACCCTGGTTAGGTTTTGTTTCAACTAGGAATCCTAAGGAGCCAGGGACTGGGTTTAAAGCAGGCATTTATCTGAACATTAAAGTATTACTGAAGTTTAATTTTTTTATATTATTATTTAGAGCATGGTAATGAGATTCTTGTTTTCATTATTGTGTCCATGGTCAGGTCAGTGCATTTAAATTCCTTTTAAAAATGCAGACAGTAATGAATTTTGTATATACGCTGAATGCCCTGGGCTTTAACAAAATGGCTAATAGGTGTTTCTGTGGCCTAAGCAAAAGAAAACCCCCTTTGATGTCCTTTTTTGTTTATTTGTTTGTGTGTCTGTGCGAGTGAAAAGATTATGATGTGTCATTATATTACCCCTTGTTGAATGTTTATTACAGTGGGTGTCTGCCCTACATGCAGGATACACTTCGGTGGGCATAGGGCTAGTAACAATTTTAAGTTCTCTAATTTTTTAAAAAAAATTAATTATTCACATCTAATAAAATACCACTCCCTTTAGAAGATAAATGGAAGAACTAAGAAGTGAGCGTGCTTATTATTGTCTGTACTTCTGCAGTTTCCCCATGTCTTTGACTTTAGAGTGCCTGTGATGCTTTCTGTGAAATTATTTCAGTAACTAAGAGAGGTGGTGGGTGTGCTACTTAACTTGACTGTGGTAATCATTTCCCAACGTATGAGTATATTAAACCATCACGTTGTGCACTTTTCAAGAAAATCACGTTGTACAACACACAACATGTATTCATCACTTATACCCCAACATAGCTGGAAAAAAATTATTTCATCTTCTCACAACAGCCACATCTGTGATCATTTTATAAATGAAAAATGCTGAGGCTCAGAGGAGTTAATGTCACCAGGTAAAAAGCAAATATTGAGTGTTAAGGTTTCAGGCTCCAGCTAGGCTCAGGGGACTCGTGGTCACCAAGAGCCAAGCTCTGTCCTCCAGGAAGGGACCTTGCAGTGGGGCTTCACCTAGAGGTCATGAGTTTCGGGCTCAGCCATACCACCTGTGTGCTCTTGGATAAGTGACTTAATTTCTCTGCTTCCTCATCGAGCAAAATGAGGCTACTGATACCCACTTGGTCTTTGTTCTAGGATTAAATGAAATAGTTGAAAACACTTAATAGTCATTCAGTGAATGTTAATTTTTCTTATATTTCTAGTCCAAGTCTAATGTTTCCCCTTACAACCCCACTTTGCATCACAGACATGACACCTCTAAACCTCTATCCAAGTTTCCAGACTTCAGCACTTACTAGCTGGGTGGCCTTGAACAGGTAAGTAAATGCTCCCTGCCTCAGTTTCCTCATCTGTAAAATGGGGATAAGAGTACCACTTCATTGGGTTTTTGCTGAGGATATAAGAGTTAATGCATCTGAAGTACTTCGAACAGTTCCTATCAGAGTAAGTGCTCAACACATATTGGGTATGATGAGCTACAATACTAGCCTTTCTCCTTTTAAATTGTATTCACAAGTATTTTCACTATGCATCTATTAAAACATTTTAGCCAGTTCTAATGTATTTGATCTGATTTTAAACCTGAATCTTTGGACTGTATAAATCAAGGGGTTGGCAATTTGGTTTCTGATCCCTTGGCATTGACTGATCAACATTTGGTTCATTGGTGAGCGTTTAAGAACCACCGGTGAGAGCGTTAGAAATTAGCAATCCTTCATACTGTCAGGAAGCATTGAGATTAAGCTGTCAGAGGCCGAGGGTGAATGCTTCATTGGATTGAGCCACTGAACCAGTTGGATTCTTTGTCTTCCATGGCATTCCTGGATAGAGTCCATTTAACTAGGAAGTAGACTTTGGTCAGTCCATTTAATAGGAAAGAGCTTAGAAAATCCTGTGTTAACCATTTAGACATGTTGGAAACAGGAGAATGTTAGTTATTGAGCTAAACACCTTTAAAAAGAAATCAGGAAAATACTATGGCGTGAAGGAATACGTAACCTTTGACTTTAATATACAGCCTAAACCATACCTTTAAAGCATTAGACACATTTTTTCCTTGTCTTTCTTTTTTAATTCATCAGAGTGACCCTGTTTTATTGGATGCTGGGATGGAGTAGTGGTGAGGAGAAAATGAGAAAGGAGAAACTGAGCCCTTGGCATTGTGGCTGGTGACAGATTCTAAACTTATGTGAATGTGCTTTATTCTTTTTTGATAACTATCTTCCCCTGTGTTTTTCCTTTTTTTTTTTTTTTTAAACAAACCTTGTCTGACTGACTATAACCTTTAAATAATTGGTAAACTGAAGCAGTGAAACTGACATTAAAATCTAATGAACAGGGCTTCCCTGGTGGTGCAGTGGTTGAGAGTCCGCCTGCAGATGCAGGGGACATGGGTTCGTGCCCCGGTCCGGGAGGATCCCACATGCTGCGGAGCGGCTGGGCCCGTGAGCCACGGCCGCTGAGCCTGCGCGTCCGGAGCCTGTGCTCCGCAACGGGAGAGGCCACGACAGTGAGAGGCCTGCGTACCGCAAAATAAATAAATAAATAATCTAATGAACAGAAATGGAAGGAGGGAGCGTCATTCTAGTAAAGCTCTGGCCAGCCCATCATCCCCCTATTTTGCGCTGAATGATTTCTTCTTGCAACGGGCAACATCGGCAGTGGTAGTGTCAAAATATCTCACATCTATTTCTGTTAGTAATAGTGCCATAATGCATCATCTCTAGGCCATGAAATGAGTGACCCATTTCTAGGAACAGAAAGTCTTCAAACAGAAAGCGCTTCTCTGTCCAGCCCTGGTCTGTCTGTCTTACTTTCTCTCCCTGGGCGCGTGTGCGCGCGCGCACACACACACACACACACACACACACACACACAGCCCATGCTATTAAGCCTCCGCCCTGGTTCCTGCAGGTCCCCCTGCCTGGAATGGCTCCCTCAGCCTCAGTAATTCTGTCATCTTTAGGAGCTAGTCCAAGGCCCAACCCCCTCAAGAGCTTCTCCTTACTCTTCCTCCCTGGTTTGGATTCAGTCCAACTCTAGACGTATTTCCTGAGTGTGAGAGGGCCTGGAGTTCCCACACTGAGCAAGGTGGGCATGGCCTCTGCTCTCAAAGACCTTACAGGGCAGGGGGGGATATGGGTGAGGAAAGGCTTTGCAGCGGCATGGTAGGTGCTGAGACACGAGGTACAGGGTGCTCAGGGAGCTCGGACAGGGTGCCTTGTCTAGACCTTGCCCAGTCTTCTCACAGATCTCACCTTGCCATGAGCGTCTAGAGTAGCTCTAGAAGGTTCCAGGGAAATTGGCATTTCATTTTATGCTGCCTTGCATTGTTTTCTTCTGTGTCTCCGCAGCTGGATGGTAACTCCCTTGAGGGAAATAGCCTTTATTTTATTTTATTTTTTATGCTGCCTTTTAAAACTCTGTAGGGGTCTTACACAACACCCAGTGCATGGAGAATTCTCAGTCAACGCCGGTTTACTTAGCATCTCTTCCCTTTCCTCCTCTTCTTTTGGCTTTGCACAGAAATGGTTCCCCCCACTGCATTCCTGCATGAGGCTCTATAATTTGAAAATGGCTGTTCTCTGAACCTTGTTTTTTTCTGCCTAGTGAGCTCCAGCTGATTGGTTCCTAGGCAGCCATGTGTGTTCTTTCTGCCACCACACACATCCTTCCTTCGTCGGGGCCCATCAATTTAATTATACTCCAGGCTCTCCAGACCTACCATCCCCTCTTTTGCATAGCCTCTAAAATATTGTCCTCTTTCTGGGACTGTTTTCCTAATGAGGGTGGAGTATAATTTAAGGGCTTAATTTTAGAAAACTATAAGAAGCAGCAGACCCATAAAATGTTACGATTCACGACCACTTGTTTTGGTCTCATAATGCAACCTAAACTAAAAAGCCACTCCTCAAAGCTATAAAAACTGTTCATGGATGTCTTTAGTATACGTGTGGAGTATAATTCAGCCCACAGAGAGGCAAAAGATGGATTCATGGGGCCATTTGCCTTGGTATATGTTAAAGACCAGTAATTTCTAAGCTCTGTGGAAGACCTTATTTTACTATAAACCCTGGGCTCTTTCTTAATCCCACTTAGTTTTCCTTTCCATTTTAATATCAATGTGTCCTCATTTATAGACCCTTTCTTGCCCCTATAAATTATTTCCAAGACCCTGACTGTGCCCTCATCCATGGCCCTTCTAGTCTCTGCTACCTTCGCCTGTTGAGATTGGTATATGAAGATGCATTGGCTAGAAAGCCAAAATGCAGCCTCCATGGAGAGTTACCCTGGTCATTTATCAGCTCTGACAACCCCTGGGAGGACCCTTGGTCCTCCCCTCACACCTCCTCAGAGGGCAAATAAACATTTTCCTGGAAATGAATGAAAGAACGAAGCCCATGGGCATTCTAGGCTCTGTTTTTCTAGTATTATGATAGAACCTCAGTGTTGATCGTTAACCCAGATTGCTAACTATAGTTTCCTCAGTAAGATACCTCAACTTACGATACCTCTTGTTTGGATTCATATTTGAACACTGAGGATAGATACCGTGTCTTACCTTTTACTTTTCTTCATGATGACGTTATCTAGGTCATTGCACTTTAGAAAGTACACGTGTGATAATCTCCTGGAAATTAAATGTTTAGGCCATAGAGTAGATGAACCTGGTTTGGAATCCTGGCGTAGGCACTTATTCAGCTGTGCTCCTTAGACAGATTACTTAGCCTCTCTGTTTTCTCATGTGCAAAATGAGGTTAATTACCGAACCTATCCCATGAGATTACTGTGAAGCTAGCATGAGATAATCTATATAAAAACCAGCATAGGGCTTCCCTGGTGGCGCAGTGGTTGAGAGTCCGCCTGCCGATGCAGGGAAGATCCCACATGCCGCGGAGCGGCTGGGCCCGTGAGCCATGGCCGCTGAGCCTGCGCATACGGAGCCTGTGCTCCGCAACGGGAGAGGCCACGGCGGTGAGAGGCCCGTGTACCGCAAAAAACAAAAAACAAAAAACACCATAGTACTTGGCACGCATTAATCAGCAATACTCACTTACCAACGCTTATTTTTATTAAGGGCCTACCAAAAATAGTCATTAGAAGGAGAGAAACCAGGAGCAACTTACCAAATTCAGATAAACTCGACGGTTTCAGTAAAACTCCGAGATGGACCACTTGTATGTCATTGATCCCTGCTGCACTTGGTGAAGCCAGTTGAGATTGTGTTGTAAATAGAAGTATACCTGAAAAATGAACCACTTATTAAACTCTGCGGTTAAATGTCAGTGACAAGGTGTTTTGTTTCTTTCTTCATTAAATACAGTATTATGACTTCTAACTTACTTCTTGCACATCAGTTGTTTAGCTGAAAAGGAAATTCTTTTTTGTGGTAGGAGCTAAGCTTTTTTTTCGTTGAAAACCACTGTAGTTATAGACAGCTCATGTATTTCCACTTAGGGTGTACCTTGTACTGCATATTTGCCCTGGGTCTGAAGATCTGTCTTTTTTAGCTGACTCATTTTAAGCTCTTATAGAACTAAATGATTTCCTTGAAGAACAAGTTTCATTATTGGGCAGGTGAAACTGGCAGTGGCCATTCAGAATCTTAAGCTAGAGAGCAATGATTTACAAAAACTCAGCAACTTTGAAATAAGTTTATGCATAATTAATAATAGCATATTGGCTAAAAAATATTGGAGAATTGTTTTGAAAATATCTTTGTCCCCCTTTTAAAAAATCCATTTCCCCCCAAGAGGTAAAAATAACATTTATCTTGGTATTCTCTTTAGGCTCAAGTCTTGAGGGGGGAAAAATTCTCCAGAGCCAAACCCTTGACTTGGTGGAATTAATACTCCCATTATTTATTACTTATTTTCATTGGGAGTTCTGGGGCCTTCCCTGTACTTCAAAAGAGCTCACCCTCTATGCTCTGGAGAAGTTTGGTAGCTCATCTTGACCACCATTACTGTGGTCAAGGATCTTCCATGACCCATGCCTTTAGGAAGGCTCAGGCAAAAAGACACAGCCTGGTTCTCTTTCAGCCCTTTTCCCTAATGAGAGAAATAGATTCTGCCGTGTACTTGGGTGGGTTTCCTGATCTACTGGGAGTCCAATCCATTAATAGGTAACATTAGGTCACCACCAGAGGGGCCATGGTCCCTGCAGTTGTCATTTGTGAGCTCTTATTTCTATTCCATTGAGAAGCTGAAATTGACAAACTGTCTAGGGAGCTGTGTGGCTCTTTGCTGCCTTCTTTTGAGCAGGACACATTAAGTATAAGTTACTTGTCATGGTGGAATTCCTCATCATTAATCAGTGAGAGACCACATTCCTAGGTAAATCAGTAAGCTTGTTGACAAAGCCACATCTTGATAGAAGATGTACCTTTTGGGCGTCCTCTCGCCTGCTGGCCTGGTCGCAGTGTTGCCGCACACCCAGAGCAAGCTGCCTTATTCCATTCTGACGATGGCGCTGCACCGTGTATCTGTGAGGATCTGAGCCATCGCTGCTGCATGAGGCCTGCTTTGATTTGTACACAATATGAATAACTGTGTATTAGGCATGCTATAATTTTTTCATCTTCTCTGCCTACAGGGACTATATTACCTTATCAGGGTAAAGTTCATTCTGTAGGACTGATAATTAATCCCCTGTTCCTTTTCTTTTCCTCCTTTCTTATCTGGTGGTGACATTATATATAAATTCCAGCATTTTTCATCACTATGCCAAATAAAGCAATTTGGAGATGCAAGCAATAAAAAGCTTATTTTTATAAGCCCTCTAGAAAGAAAACTGCACAGATTCCATTTTAGTGAAAAAAAGGCATTCCGTTATGTGGTCACATGTACATCTACTACTAAAACCAAGTGCTGGACGAGTAAGACGACCAGCTGCAACTGATGAGTTTCTGGTCTTCTGAGAGTATCCCAGAAAAGGTGCTCTATTTGTTTGATATTTCCACTACCGATGCATTTCCTGCACACACCACATTGTCTGTGCTCCTTCTCTTGCTTTATAATTTTAAAAACAGAAATAAGATAGTCTGTAGAGGTTATTAACTCAAGATTCACATCCTTAACTGGATAGCAAATGTCTTACTAATTGAAGCTTGTATTTCACTGGATTAAAATCCAGTGGCTTGATGTTAGCATACAATGCAGCCAAGTCCATTGTCCTTTGATGAGAGGGGCTCAGCTTTGTACCGCCCTACAGTATTCAAGTCTCACACTCCTCCTAGGGTGCTGGCTTGCTGTAATTTCATTTGGGGACCAGCGAACATTACAGCACGGTGAGCTGGGTAGGAGCTAAATATTTCAGATGTAGGAAGGAATACTGTTCTAATTAAACTGAATCTGGTGCCTGTGGCAAAATATGTGCTTAATATATTGGGGTATGTGTGAAAAATTACATGTATTTTCTTAAACTATTTTTCCCCCCTCTCATCCTTGCTGAAGGGCTTTTGTTTTGGATATTGTTTACTGCAGAGGAATTATTTCATTACTGATACGGGAGAACACAGTAAAATCTGGAGAGTCGCAACAGTTACCCTGGCCCTTAAATATTTCTCTTCTTTGGATGAATAGGGAAGAGTTCAGACTTCTCCTATAAGGTGGAAAACGAAAGAGCATAATTTTTCTGCATTATCTAATACAGAATCCCAGGTACAGATCCCTGGGCTCTTACCTGTTTTTCATTAGAAAAGAAAAGCAATTTTAGCGTAAAGTAGACCTTGAATATTCAAGCAAAGATCAAGGCTGAGCACAGGATTTTCGTAGCCTGACACTTTTATGTTAGGTGCTCTTTGTGAAATATTTGATTTGAGGGGTCAAAAATGTTAAATGTGGCCGATTTCACTTGATAGCCCATTAATAGGCATCGACTGTACCCAAACTCGATTTTTGTAACCTAAGAACATCTATATCATGATACTGTAATTAGAAATAAGTGCTAGTGCATCTAATTTTCTGATTTGTGTGTTGTTATAGGGTCTGTTGACAAAGGGCCCAGTAGGAGGTGGACTTGGGAGGGATGACATTCTTAGAGACTGTCTTGCCTGATCCTGTTTTGCCTCCTTTCCAGTGACCTCTGAGGGCCTGATTCAGCTGTCATCTTGATTTACACGACTCCCAAATCCGCATCTGCCTTTTTTTTTTTTAATTTATTTATTTATTTTTATATTTATTTTTGGCTGTGTTGGGTCTTCGTTTCTGTGCGAGGGCTTTCTCTAGTTGCGGCGAGCGGGGGCCACTCTTCATCTCAGTGTGTGGGCCTCTCACTATCGCGGCCTCTCTTGTTGCGGAGCACAAGCTCCAGACGCGCAGGCTCAGTAGTTGTGGCTCACGGGCCTAGTTGCTCCGCGGCATGTGGGATCTTCCCAGACCAGAGCTTGAACCCGTGTCCCCTGCATCGGCAGGCAGATTCTCAACCACTGCACCACCAGGGAAGCCCCGCATCTTTCTTTATGCTTTGAAAACGTAGAGCTACACATCACTCAGCTGTTGAATACACCATCTGTCTTCCCTGCCCGTATCTTCCAGGCCTCGCATCTTCATTGATGAGTCTTAGCTCTCCAGACTCACTCTTGGCATTTACATGCATTCTCTCCACGCTTCTCCCACACCACCATTCAGACCAGGTTGTGTAACTTCTCCTTTGTGATTCTAGGATCTGATCTTTCGTCTTCATGCCTGCTGCTCCTCCCACCCTCATTCAGGCCAGCCTCAGCTTGCCTGGCAATGCTCCAGTAACCTCTCGGGTAGTCTCTGCACGTCTGTGGTCCCCCCACTTCCCACCCTCGTCACACACACAGCATTCAATCCATCTCTAACCTCTGT
Source organism: Phocoena phocoena (assembly GCF_963924675.1). Lineage (NCBI taxonomy): Eukaryota > Metazoa > Chordata > Mammalia > Artiodactyla > Phocoenidae > Phocoena > Phocoena phocoena. The sequence continues at coordinate 17,598,098 of NC_089226.1, forward strand.
GGAATTCCTCTTCCTGGAGGATGGTGTGATACATGATACCTCTTCACTCCATTCCATCCACACTCATAGGCTTAACCACCTTCTCTCACTTTGCAGCATCCAAAGGTTAAAGGCTTTATTTTCTTCCCCGACGTTCAGAGCCCTCAATCGTCATCTCCAAGTAAGGCCCTGCTTCGCCCATTCCTCTGGAACATTCACAGGATCTTTATCATATCCTGTCTTTTATAAGACATATCCTGTCTTATTCTTTGAAGACCTGTCTTATCTATCTTACTAAATCCTGAATTGCTGGAGAACAAGTGCTTTTTCTTTAACTTACTTATATCTACCACATGCCATTATAATCAACTGACCAATAATGCATACAACTGACGTTTACTGAGCATTTACTATGTGCTGATTACTCTTTTGAGTGCTTTACGTACATATTTTTTCTCATTTTAGCTCATGAAAAGGTATTATTATTATTATTATTTCCATTTATAACAGTGCACATGGAATTCAAAGAGGCAGGAAAGATCACTTTTCTGCAACATAGTCAGGCAAGCCTTCATGACAATCCACAGGACATGGTAAGGAGGGAATTTATTGTACAGATGGGTAGCTGTGAAACAGGGGCATGAGGACATGATTGGGGAGGGGGCGAGAATTGCAGGGTAGGTAGAGCAATACATGGGACTGTAAGTATGATATCAGGGGTGAAAGAAACTGATGATGGGAATGAATACTGCACCTCGGCAAGCAGCAGGAAAAGGAGTTCCACAGAGCTTGGTGCCCACAACCCTCACTCAGTACTCAGCACAACGGGCTTTGTATTCTTCTGCTCCTTTTTACTTGTCTGTCCTGTCTCTACCACTAAACCCTGAGGTCCTTGAGAAAGAGAAATGTAGCCGATTCATTTTTGTAGTTTCAACATTCAGTCTGTAGTACATGCAAAATCAGTGTCATTTGTTGATGACCATGGAGCAAAATTTAAAATATTATAACAGGCAGCCTTCCCTCCCTCAATAGAAGCCGCCTTCCTGTGAAGCAGGCGGGAGAATAGTGTGGAAACCCTATCTGGAGGAGGGACTTTACAGAGTACAGAAGGGCTTCTCAGTCCCCACCCCCGCCTTTTTTTTAAACCAATTTGACCACATACATTGTATTGCCATAACCTCTGTCATGAGAAAGGATGGATTGGGGTGATTATAACTAGCACTCCTACTAGTTAAGTTCTGGCTTGATCTTGACATTCCGTGGAATGGTCGCCAGGATTTCAGTGGACTGTTGTTGTTGTCATTGTTAATGATGGTGTTCTGCAATTCTGTGCTACTAAATTGAAAAAAGCATACCTTACTCTTTTAGCCTGCATTTCAGGGAGTTGTGAGCCCTGTGTATTTTGTCAGGCTGTGCTTTCATCAAGTCTCTGTAGCAACATTAGAGCACAGTGGCTGATCGTCAGCTTTCAGGGTGTCAGTGCTGTACAATAATCATAGGTAAGGGCTTCCCTGGTGGCGCAATGGTTGAGAGTCCGCCTGCCGATGCAGGGGACGTGGGTGTGTGCCCCGGTCTGGGAAGATCCCACATGCGGCGGAGCGGCTGGGCCCGTGAGCCACGGCCGCTGAGCCTGCGCGTCCGGAGCCTGTGCTCCGCAGCGGGAGAGGCCACAGCAGTGAGAGGCCCGTGTACCGCAAAAAAATAAAATAAATAATAATAATAATAGGTAAGACAAAACAAAAACTTATCACGGCAGAAGAGATGTCTATGGCCACCTTTGTGGTGGGCATGGTGTTGCTGGCCAGCACTATGTTTTTGTCTACTCAGGCTGGCTGTTGGCTACCAACTATGAGATGCTCCCTTGCTGACAAGCCTCCCCCACTCTGTACTTTACCCTCAGGCTCACAATTTGCCGGATGCAATCGTGTTGAGAAAATGTGGTCTTTATTAGTGTTCGGCACAGATCGAATTTTCTTTGTCCGCTTTTGCAGAGCTGGTAGGATGCTTAGTGCGGGGAAGAAACAGGGGACAGGTGACAGTATGAGGACAGGAGAATGGGAGTTTTCAGGTGCTCAGAACCAGACTGCCGGCTTAGAGAGATGATTTGAGCACACCGGGTAGAAATAGCTCATTGGCACCCATGGAACTTTTTGCAGCATTTCAGTCGACGACTAATTATCAAAGAGGGTATACTTGTCAATAAAAATGGAGTAAGTTAGTTTATAGATACATGAAAAATAAATGTATATGTCAAAAACAGCTTTTGCCGTCCAGATGTTTATGATGTGATGAGAACGCAAAACATATATATGTTGCTAACCCTCAAAGTGATATGGCGGAATGTACGACTTTATATATAATATTCTATTTTTCGTTGTGAGGCTGTACTGCATATTCTCATGTATATTTCTCTGTTGGTCTCCACCTAGCTTTGTCTGTTGCCTTGGCTCTGTTTTGTTGGTCTAATCTATTCTACAGAGAGATTTGTGAGTGGCGGGCTGCACCTACTCTTTCTTCTCCCATACGCTGTCTCTTTAACAAAGGCCCAAACGTGTGACTTTTTTCCCACCTAATCTTGATGGTGCCTGTTATTTTAAACAGTTCCTCGATTTATAGGTATTACTGGGTAGCTTCTTAAGCACAGATACAAATGCTTTGCGAGTAGAAATGAAATGCCAGAGAATCTGTAAGAAATAGAAATCATAGTCATTTAAAATAGTCATTCTATAAAGAACTGTAGAAAGGCGAAACTAATAAATACTAGCGTGAGCATTAAATATTCACTGCCTACCACTTCTGAAATGGTACAACAGCATCATTTTTTAATGATGGGTAATGATAAAACACATCAATTTTAAATAACCTGTTTTCTCCTTCCCTCTTTCCAAAGCTGTGAGTTGGCAAGCTTGAAATTAAACACAGGTAATGGTAATAACTAAGCTTCTGCTAAACAATCATGGAATAGACAGTTTGTTGTCTGGATGTTCTGTGGCTATTTGAAAAGACTGGGAAATTGAAAATTGGTGCTAATGGGATCAGCTTGAATTTAAAGAAAAAATACATCTCTGTTAGTGGCAAGCAAGAAATGTAGAACCTTAAATAGCAAGTGCACCATTATCCTCTAATGCATTCTTATTAAGGTTCACCAAGTCCTCGTAGAATAGTTAAAATGAACCTTTAACTATAACACATTTCTACTCCTTTCCCTCCAACCCCCCTCTAAAATCCCTTTAAAAAGACTTCTATTTTTAGTTGTGCTTCACTTGTTATTTAATAAGTGATTTGCAAAATACAAGAGGAGCAAATAATGATAATATCTTGAATTCATATGTTTCTTTGCTATGAAAGAACTGTATATACCTTTCATCTTCAATCTTATATGCCATGCACATTTAATTGACAGAATTTTCTCCCTGTCTTATAGATGGGAAACGCTAAAGCATCTGTTTCCTAAGCTTATGTTGTAAAGTGGTTTAAGAGCTCGTAAGTCCTGAGACGGGGAAACACAGGGTGCTGTGGGACTGAGCCTATCTGGAAAAGGTGGAGTCCGGTCAGGTCTCATGCAGGAAATGGTATCTGAGCAGAGATCTGAGAAATGAATTGGAATTAATCAGGCAGCAAAGGGGTGTGAAGGAAGTAGGGGAGAGCAGGTTGCTTTGGGAACACATAGAAATAGCTATATCCCTGCAACGATGGCGAAGCTGAAGGGACAACGTGTTGCTGAGCAATGATACAACATGAGAAAGGGTTTTTGTGTGTGTGTGTGGAATTGAAAGAACTGGGTTTCCCCAAGTGTTTTTTGATAATTCTGAATCTCAAGAGAATGGTGGCTGACCCTTTAGAGTGATTGAAATGTGTAATCTTGATTGATGGGAAAAAATACGTTATGTACCTTTGCTGAAAGAGACCATGGTGGGGATGGAGGGTGTCCTGAGTCAAGTTCATGGGAAGGGGTTTGTAGAGGAACTAGCACATGTGGGAAGAATCAAGACAGGGACAAAAGGAGGAGCGCTTGTGGGGAAACAAGTCCAGGTTGGGGAGAAGACACAAGCTCTGCACTCCTATTGCAGCTGCTGGGTCACTGGGAAGCGACCCCACCCAGGAAATCCTGGTACACAGAGATGCTTGAAGCATGTAGCTGGTAAGGAAAGGTAAAATGAAGTTAATAACAGCATGAGGACTGTATACATCAACTCTTCCGAGGGATCTACTTCCTTTTTACGAGAGCCAGTTCGAGAGCTGGCTGTTGTTCCTCCCAGCTTTTGTTGCCGTTGTTGTCACGCACCCCGGTAGGTTTTAGGCACCGAGCTACAAAGGACAGAAACATTGCCAACGGCATTACTACCCTGGCCCATTGTCAAGATATTATATTAACAAGTTGTGTGAAACTGAAATAGGGACAAGGGGAGAAGCAGACTCTTTTAAGTCCAGCCATTTTGTTTTTCAAAGGACAAATCTCCCTGGGTGATAACTCGCGGATTGATGGGGATAGTGAAATGGCACTCAGAAAGGAGAACTGTTAACACAGTGTGCCAGCAGAGCTGGTGCTTGGGCTTAAGCACCTGGGCCGTTCCGTGATTCAGAGCAAGAAATGAGAAACGAGCCCCGGTTGTCTAAAGAGAACCTGGCAGGAATAGTCCCTGGGTTTCCATTTGAACACAACTCCATTAAGAGATTACTAACTAAGAAGCAGTAAGGTTTGTGGTTGGATAAGCAAACCCGCAAGCTCATCTGGATGAATTCACACATTCCTCTACCTGCAGAAGTCGGCTGGGATTACACACATCTGATGGCAATATTTAGGAGTGTGGGGAAGGGGGTATGATTTTCCAGGGAGGAAAATAGATCTTGAAACCCCACTGAAGTGTACTGTGATTGGGAGACTTCTCTGGAGAGAACAGAATTTCTATTAAATGGGCATGCAGATCACCACTGTAGTATGTCAGTTGTACGTCTTTTGGTGACACTTCTTTGTCGTGTACTTTCAAAGATGGCATTAAATTTGTCACTTGCTCTAGGCGTCCTCTTTCTCTAGGCGATATTTTGATAAATGTTGATGAGTTCATAACTGTAAAACCAAATGACATTTACAGCGTGATACACGCTTTGCCCATTGCATAATTCTATCTAATGGCTTCGCATGTAGTAAGGCATTTACCATTTACTTTTGTGTAAAATGACAATCTAAACCCCCAGGCCTGAATTTTTGTTTTTTTACACAAAGACTTAATTAAAAACCAAACACAATTTATTTTTGTATCTGGCATTTAAGGTACCTAATTCTTTGGTTAAATGTGTGATAATCGTACGTTTCTAGTAACAAAGATCAGTGGGTTTCTTTTTTTTTTCCCCCTCTGTCTTTGAAACATCAGTGAACTCGTTTAATTATCAAGCTGATATCTGGTATGACTTCTTGTTTCTCGTTTCTAGTTAAAAGAGCTATTTTGAAATTTAGCACAGAATTGAATTATGTGTTCAGTGAATGGGGAACATTTAAGAGGCGTTTCTAAAATTAATGTGGTAGCAAAATGATAAACCACCGCGGAGGTCTAGACATACTTAGACAGTGATGATGTTTCGAGCCTGTTGATTGTGGTCGGGCAAAGTTTTGTGGGCTTTTACTTTTTGGTTTGATGTTTTCTTGTATTCTGACATCTAGCATGGAGACAGCCATTTAGACCTTTTAGAGCACTTAGGGTCATAAAGGAGGTAGGTGACTTAATACAGCAAAGCAGTTTTGTTCTCTAGCCTGCATGTCAGACCAGAAATACAGCTTCTAGTATCTTGCTGGGATATCTACTGTGTGTTCCTGGGTAGACAACTGAGTAGCTCTTGAGGAAACAGGCCTGTATAGTAGTGGTTTATCTTTCCAGCCCTGTCTTGACCCTACCACCCCGACATGAAGTCCTCTGACTTGCTTACCAGTGAGCAGAAGTTCAAGTTGTTCTCTCCGTCTGCCTGTCCATCGTATAAACGTCGTGATGTTGCTTTCTTTCTTCCAGACATAAATAAAGCTCCATCAAAATAGGTCTCTTCTCAAGTGTTTGATCATAAGAATATCCTTGCTTTGAGTCTCTTCTGAAAAACAACTACTGAGTTATTCCTGAATATCATGGAGTTTGTCCGCCTGCAATGGCTCCTATTGGATCCTATTGAAAACTTAAGCTTTGTGGAATGCTGGAGAGTTAAAAGATTTTCTTTTTCTTTTTTTTTTTTTTTTTGAGGTTAAACTCATCACGATCTGGTTGTTGTGTAAGTTTCATTTAGTTCTAAGTGACTTTTAAATTAATTTGTGGGGTTTTTTTGCATATTACAATATGAGCACCAGTTATTTATATGCACTTGACTAAACCTGAAGCCCAAGGGAACTAGTTGATAATAAGCAAAAAAAAAAAAAAAAAATCTGTTTAGAGTGAGTGAGCTCAAAAAACCCGATTTCTGAGCTGGGATACAACAGCTGAAGACATGTCGCAGCTGAATATAATCCCTTGGCTAGGAGGCTTAATAGAAGTGAGAAATGCAATGACTACAATTAAAATGCAGGTGTGAGACTGTGGCTGGTGTCTCGGGTCAGGATTTTAATAACGCATCTTTGAACTGCTTTCTTTTGCCTTTAACAAAATCATAGAGCAATAGTCTTTGAAAGTTTGTAAAAAAAAAAAAAAATCTATAATAGAAGAACTGTTGTTAAACCAACATTTAAGACCTTCCAGAGAGCCTTCAGAATTTATTGGAAGAAGGGACAGAATAATTTTCTGAGGAAGAGTGGTTAAGAAGAACCATTTTCATGCTTTTAGTCTGGGACAGGTGGTATAGATTAATGTTGAATACATATAAAATCTATTGAGACTAATTAAAGATGCATATCCACATGGAATACCACATCTCAGTGGGTCTTTGGCAGCCAATCCAACCAGCGCATACAGTGTTTATGCCAAGCATTTCTCTAATTTAGCCAAGAATGGTATTAGTGAAACTTCTGAAAACTGCCTTGAAAATCCTTAGTCTCTTTGTATTGTAGAGTCTCTCTTTAAGAGTCTCCATCTCCAAGAAGGACTTCTTTGAATAGAGAAGATTATAACCTATGTTCACCTGTAATGGGTACAAATATACAGCAATACAGAGTAAGTAGTTGACTGTACCTAGCCCAAAATCTTATATGTAGAAGAGCTTCAATTGAATTATTTGGCAATGGCTATAATTATATATCTTGGCCCTTTACCTCTTGGGAAGACATCCATTTGTAACCCGGTGCTTAGCCCAGTGACGATGAAGCTCTACTAAGGACCTGTCTCTGGTGTTTAATCCAGGACAGTGAATTGACACATCAGCCCACAAGCCTCTATCCCTCATCTAGGTTGGCTTAATACCCTTCGGTGACTTGGTCATTTCTCACAAATGCTAATGAACGGTTCACTTTGACACTGTCGACAAACACAGGCTGGTTGTTGTATTCAGATGTTTTTCATACCTGCTAATGAATAAACTCCCAACGGTTCACAGGTGGCTGAAGGAAGCAGCAACTTGAGGTGTATCCCCAAAATGATTTACTAACTGTGTCTTAAACCAAGAAAACGGGATTTTAGAGAAAGTGGGAGCGTTTTTTTTAAATTCAAGGGTCAAAGTAAGGAGGATTCTATTTTAAATAAAGGAACTTAATCATCTTAGATTGTACTCCATATTGAAGTTTTTATTGGGAGTAGAGGTAAGAGTAGGGAGTACATACAGGCAGATAAGAGTGCCTGTTTATCAGTTAATAAAAGAGGTATCGACATTTGTCCATAGAGCTTTCCTTTAAATAAACATTGAACTGGAGCTTTATTGGGCCATCACCTACCCAGTCAGTAATGGGCTTCAAAGAGGCCACCCTTTCCAGTCCTTTTAAGATTTAAGCCAATAAAGCAAATCCTGTAGGTGCAGCAAGAATAAGGGGGAAATGTTCTGGAAGAAGAGGGGAAGGGGCCACCCAGAACTTATGACAAATAGATTAATATTTATAGACATCAGCAGTGGTCTCTTACCAACATTTATAACTCCCAACAGTGGCAGATTGAGGGCTGAATCAACATTTTTCCCCCTCTGTAAAATAATAAATATGGTAAAGTAGCTCTCAGAACTGCCTTTATCATAGGGATAAATCAGGACAGTTTGTGTTGCAGGAGAGACTTAAAACTTATAAATATGTTGCCCTTTAGGCTACTATTCATCAAAGTGTCTGATATGAAATCTAGACTAAAGGCTTTTGTTATTGTGTCTGCTTATTCTCTTTTAGAAGTATAAATTGGAAAGAGCACTGTCATTTTGGTCACACTGGCCTGCTGTGCTACTTAAATTCATGTCCCTTTTGGGACGTATTTGAGAAGGAAATCGTGGGAGCTGACTACTGCACACTTCTACACAAATCCTCTTCATCCCCTAAACCTTCCTCGAAGAAGGCATAATTTCCAGCAGGAAAAACATAGCACATAACTGCCTGACAAATGGCCTATTTTGGTGCAGTCAACTTTCTTTCTGAGATACTAGAGCAGAGAAGTTGTTCCTTAAAAGCCTCATAAAATCCAGAGGGACCTAACTTTCCTTCTGGGGGCTCCTGTCCAACTGTGCACCAATGGGCATGGGTTCTTCCACTGTGCAGAGTGTAAGCAGGCCTGGCTGGTGACAGATGCTTTAAGTCACGTGACCTGATAGGTATTATTGCTGGTGAAACCTCATACTGCTTGGCAGTTCCAAATCTGAATTTCTTGGCTTCTGTGGTTTGGAGTCAGAGTGGAGGCCCCAGCTCTGCCCTCTCCTCCCCGCCGCCCACCCCAGTGCCTTTAGATTTGGGATCACAGATGGTATGTGGAGAACCCCACAGAGTAGGTACTGAGCAGTTTTCTGTTTTGAATGTGTAGTACGGCTCCTGGTTTTCAAGAATAACGAACTGGGAGCACCAACCTCACTTTGCCCTTGAATGGTTTACAATTTAGGAGACCTGAATGACGGAAATGGAGGGCCTACAAAGGAGACATTGAAGCCGGCTGCAGTTTGATGATTTGCCCACTTGGCTGGGGGAAGCTGCTGGTGTAGAGTTGCCCTGGGAAGAAACGCCAGGCTCCCTCGGGTCTGCGGGTTGTTTCTGACGGTAGTTAGGGGGAATTTAGAGAGTTGGGGAGCTCTCACTGACCACTTGGGGTCCTCTCCTGCCATATCAACGTTTCACAGGAGCACAGTGTGGACCACTGGGTTAGTTTGGATTTGCTTGAATGCCAGCACGTCGGACTGACGTCACACCACGATGCTAGATCATGTATGGGGATAGTTCTTTCTTTCTTTCTTTTGGCCGCACCACACAGCTTGTGGGATCTTAGTTCCCCGACCAGGGGTTGAACCCAGGCCACGGCAGTGAAAACACCAAGTCTTCACCACTGGACCGCCAGGGAAGTCCCATGGGGGGGATAGTTATTCTTGGAATGCCAGTCTAGGAGCCATGTTAAGGGAGAGAAATACTTCGAGCCAGGGCATCCAAAAATACCCGTCCCTATGTGATACCCAAGCATTTTCACCCCCTGCTGGTCAGTGCAGCCAACCAGAATGGGGCAGTGATGTGATGTCAAGATCTACCCACGTGAGGGACTGAAAGGAGGGCAGCTTGGGGGTCCCACGTGTCCTGTCGAGTTGGTGGCAGTTTGACTTGCCAAGTCAAATTTCTCGTCCTCTGTACGAGTCAGAATGCCCAACCTTATCACTGGTAACTGACTCTAAAGAGGGGCTCAGGACCAGGAGAGCACAGGTTTTCTCTTTATCAGATGTCTTTAAAGCCGCTTCGCAGCACATCCCTACGATTGCTAACACCATTATGAAGATTGACAGTTTCATCAAGAAAGCAAAGAAGAAAATGTGCAGACAATAAACGGACGCAGTGCTGGGCCTGGCTCCGGGTCCTCTCAATAGTACTTCCAGAGCACTGAGCCGGGGGCTGGGGGTCCTTTGCTCCTCCCAGACCTGGGGCTTTTTTACTGAGCACAGAGCCCGAGGTCTTTGGTAGCCCCTTTCCTGGCACTAATAGGTACTCTAAGACTGACTGAGGAGAGAGCTGAGAGAGAGAGAGACTGGCTTTGTTGTGATGGTGAGGATTTTTTTTTTCTTTGCATGAAGAAGATATTCTGAGAATAAGCCTCCAGTGTTTTCTAGCAACTTTCCCACCTCCCAAGCTGAAATACATATCCCTAGGTCTGCAAATATTTTAGTACAGTGGCCAGACCAAGTGGACCCGAAGCTCAAATGTAAAAATCAAGAATGTCTTCAAAGGACATAGAGCATCTCTGAATTGTGAGCATGTATCCACAGCTGAGAATTCCAGTCACCAGCCTCTTACCCCCAGGCAGGTGCCCCCCAAATGTGTGGGCTGTCACCTGAAAGGCCAGCGGTATGATGATTCAGTGCAAACCCATCAACACCACTGGCAAAACAATTCTTAGTAAAGACTTGCTGAAAGATGGTTCCGTGAAACCATCGCAGAAGGGAGCCACTATGTGACACCACCACTTCTCTGAGTTTGCTATGTGTTAACAATATATTCTCAGTGGTAAATAACCCTCTGCTTACAAGACCAACCTTAGTTACTGAGTTTTGTTCCCTTGAGGTTTGAATTCAGCCCCATGACCATGTCATAAACACAGTTCTGACCTCCAAGGGGGCTATTCCTAATCTTACTTCTTTTGAGTGTTCTTCTCAAAGGTTAAACTTTCCACCCAGCTCGGTTGCCTTCTAGTCATCATATTCTTTAAAGGAATCAAAGGGGTTAATTGGTTTCTTCAGTAAGGAGATTTGTGTGGAAGAAAGCAATTTTAGGTTAGTTTGAGTAGTAGCCAGGGAAGGGCACTGAAAGGGGTGGCACGTGTTTCTGTTGGGCAGATAACCTACATACAGCTTCCACAATGTGTGATTTCCAGCGTATGCTGAAATAAGAAGTGCTTATTTGATTTATTTCCCACAATGGTATGGCATTCTCTTCCTAAGTGGCATTTCATTTGCAAGCCAGGTACTGTAAATTTGAACTGAATATGTAAGTAAATATCCCTCAAGGAGATAGCGGACTGGCTGGCCTCGGCTGAGACTATACTGCTCAAAATGCAGCTCTTGGCTTGTGGAAAAGGCTCCACACCTGAAATGCATAAGCTTCCAAAAGGGGGCACGGTGGACCAGCCAGCCCAACCAGCTAAAGGTTAGTCTGAGCTATAATTTTGGAGGGTCACCTACAAACAAAGTCATATTTGGGTGATGTCGCCTACATTAGCCCTCCAGCACTTCAAATTATATTCAACCCATTGGAACTGCTTTGGACTTCCTTGTTTGGGCACATCGCCTTAGTGCAGGCAGCTTGGTACATTATAGCTTTTACTGCAGCATCTTTGCATGGCAGGGACAAAGACAGTGACAGTGTTTCACCAAGTCCTAACAAGATTGCCTCTGTGCATAATTGTTAAACTAAAGGGCTGTCGATCCACTGATTTGGAACAGGCAAGAAGCTTAAAGAATGGAGAAACCCCATAATTGCAGAGTAACTTGTATTCTGATTTATTATTTATCACATCATGGTTAAAACAATTTCCTACAGTTTTATGTATTCTTAATATTATTTTGACATTGAATTTTCAATGTAAGATGCAAAGGCAGGTTTCAGAAACTTTTTAAACATTTATATATTCGGGTAGTTATGGGGGAAAATCCCTTTTTTATTAAGATACAAAATGCATGTTTATCAAAATTCATCTCAGATTCCATTTAGAAATAAAGATATCTCGGCTTTGAAAGAGCTTACCGAACTACAAAGGATGACAGATATTACTGACAGAACAAAAAGTTATGAATGATAAAAGAACCCAGGAAATGTTTATACTCATGTGGCTATAAGTTAGCAAGTAGTAGAAGAAAGAGTGCCGTTCTTTGGTTTGCATAGAGCAGGCACCGAGTTGGTGAATATGGAAGATAACACACAGTGTACGTTGTGGTGTGCTTCATGGGGAGGTATCCAACATCCTCTGTGGTCCAGTCCTGCGTGGCCGGGGGCCCCCACACTGGGTTTCACTGGCTGATGGATGCAGACATAGCAGTCAGGATGACTGGCTGCTTCTCTCATCTCCCATAGCAATGATTAACAGGAGGCCAGAGGCAGAGTAGGGCAACACAGTAAGCCTTGTGCAGCGATCCCAGCTGAGAACCAGAAAAACGGGGACTTGTGAATGTTAGTTATGGTTCAGAGATGTTACATTTCGCAGCTGTGAACAGCATCCGTGGAAGCCACTCTGAAGGACAGTTGCCTGGTACTAAGGCACAGCTGACTATAACGCTGTGTTTAAGTACAGTAACCGGTTCACTGGAGTAGTAACCAGTGGACCCAGGCACTCTGCACATCCTATTGGCGGATGCTCACGACACACTGGACGTTGGCAGGTGGATGCTACTCATCTACACGAGTAGGTCTCGTCTCTCACCACGGTGCTGCTCAAACTTCAGGAGACATCAGACTCACCTGGAAGCTTATTGAAACAGATTGCTGGGCCCCACCCAGAGAGTTACTGATTTAGTAGGTCTGGATGGGAGCCTGAGAATTCAATTGCTAACAAGTTTTCCTTGTGATGTGAGACTGTGGTCTAGGGACCACGATTTAAGGACACCATCCTGCTAGTTGAGTTATATGCTCACCAAGAAGCAACCTCACTGATTCTCAAACCATTTGAAAGAAAAGGCTTGGATTTTACACCAAGAGGTTGGTCAATGAAAGTACAGCTATATGTTTTAAATTAAAATAAAATATTTACAGCATGTAAAAAGAAAATGTAAATGCAACCCTAGAAAGAATCGAGATAGTAAGAACAGCTTTATTTTTAAAAAAAAATTTGTTTTTGTTTTCTGTGCTTCCCCACAGTGTCATGTTTTTGACCAATGAACTGCTGGCCCCAAAGACATCTGATAAGACAATCTATACTGTAGGAGGAGCGTTGGTGCTATGGCACAGGGAGGTGTGGTCAACGGCAGAGAGGAGGAAATCTTTTTCACAATTTTATGAGGGATCAGTGCTGGGGCATGTACGAACGTAAGAAATAGGTTCAGAAAAGCATTTCCATATGGATAGAAACAGCACTCAGTGACTGCCGTGAGCAGTGATGAAACTGTAGGAACTTAAAAAAATACAACAACAGTAGGAATGGACCAGCCACGGTGCCCAGATTTGGCATAAGACATAGAGGCCCAGGAAGATTAAGAGCCAGGCATTATTCTCATTTGCAGCAACATGGATGGACCTAGAGATTACCATACTCAGTGAAGTAAGTCAGAAAGAGAAAGACAAATACCATATGATATCACTTATATGTGGACTCTAAAATATGCCACAAAACAGGAACAGACTCACGGACATAGAGAACAGACTTGTGGTGGCCAAGGGGGGGGGGAGTGGGGGAGGGATGGATTGAGAGTTTGGGATTAGCAGATGCAAACTATTATATGTAGCACGGATAAACAACAAGGTCCTACTGTATAGTACAGGGAGCTATATTTAATGTCCTGTGATAAACCATATGGAAAAGAATATGAAAAAGAATGCATATATATGTATAACTGAATCACTTTGCTGTACAGCAGAAATTAACACAACACTGTAAGTCAACTATACTTCAATAGAATAAATTTTTTAAGAAAAAGAGCCAGACACTATTCTAGGCACTGGAGAAGGAGCCAAGAACACACGAGTTCCTTCCCTCAAAGAGGTTAGACTCAGTTTTTTTCTTATGAGAAAAGAGGAAGATTTCAATATTGGTATTGAATTCCTAAAAACAAGAAGATGTTAGGATTCCTTGGTTTTAAAAATTATCAGACCATTATTCTCCAGATAAAGCCGAGGCTGTCTAGTCTACTTTGTTTCAAGTGCAAACACAATCTACTGAATGCCGTTAATTTTCCTTAATGCTGACTGGCTTTGCATTACTAAGGTAATGGTTTGCATGTATCCATTTCCTTCCTAAAAGATGGAGAAGTGCAACCATTTGCTTGCCTCCATGGCATTCCTATTTGGTAAGGTCACCCCACTTGTAGCTTATCCTCGTTTTTTAGGAAATGAGGATAGTAAGAGAAATCATCATTATCATACAATCTCCAGTGTTTATTGAACCCTTATATCGTCAGGCCCTGGGCACAGTCATCCTCTCATTTAATCTTCACAGTAGTCTTCTGCAGTGGTTCCTTTTTTTTAAAATTTTTAATTGAAGTATAGTTGATTTACAATGTTGTGTTAGTTTCAGGTGTACAGCAAAGCGATTCAGATAGATAGATAGATAGATAGATAGATATACAGATATATTCTTTTCCAGATTCTTTTCCCTTATAGGTTATTACAAAGTATTGCGTATAGGTCCCTGTGCTATACAGTAGGTCCTTGCTGGTTATCTATTTTATACATAGCAGTGTGTATATGTTTATCCCAAACTCCTAATTTATCCCTCCCCCTCTTTCCCCCTTGGTAACCACAAGTTTGTTTTCTATGTCTGTGGGTCTATTTCTGTTTTGTATATAAGTTCATTTATATCATTCATTTAAAAAAATTCCACATATAAGCAATACCATACAATATTTGTCTTAATAGTTCCATTTCTGTAGATGACAAAATGGAGGCTCAGGTGAAATTACTTACTCAAGGTCACAAAGCTTTACAAGTGGAAAGAGGACTTGAGCCTAGATCCATCTGACTTCACCATTCCTACCACACGCATCCTTGTACAGGAGCTTTCATTGTGTTTGTGGAAACACAAAGTCTCTTAACCAGCGCTTTGCACAGAATGTTTTTCTGTGGTCTTGAGATAGGGTACACCTGTCCTTGGTCACTGCAATAGGTTACAGAGATGGAAGTGACTATTTTAGAACTGAATGTGCCGTATGTTAGCCCATAGAAGGGAGCCATTGTTGAATGTTTGTTTTTTCTAATTGTGTATATTAAGTAAAGTGACTGCACAAACAGTCCTCTCCCGCCTGCTAATCTGCTATAAATCAACCTTCAGATGTTAATAAAACAAGTCAAGACAGACGAAGTTCCATTTGTATTTTAAACTCCCAATTCATCAGGGTCTCCTCCTTTATATCTTCTGTGCAGTGTCCTTGGTCTTAATGTAGCTGGAAGATAAAACGCAGATAAAAGAGCCATTGTCTCAGAAGAGCATTAATAAAAAATGAATGTTGATCCTAATTGAGTGGTATTTAAACATACAGGGTGGAGGCTGCAGTCTGCAGTGAGCATCTGAGTCTCTTAGAATTTGACTCTCTGTCTCATCTTCCTCCTCTTATTAGTGTGCCCTTACCTCCCAGCTGCCTTACAAGAATGTAAATGGTCCTTCGCACTGGAGTTAGAAAAGGTTTATATAAACATAGTATGACAGCAGATTCCCAGATCTTTTGCTATGGTTGTTCTTATTTTGAAGCGATGTACTTTTCCTCTCCTTATCTTTTTCTAACATCTGTTTCAAAAATGTTGCTCAGTTGACTCTTTTGCTGTTCTGTCTTTTTCATTGTTTGCCTATTTCTGCTGGTTCCTGGTAACTTTTAAAGTTCTCCCTAATTTTGTTGTGCTGAATGTAATAGAAAGAGCTCCCAATGGCCAAGGTGGAACAGTTTGCACAGTGATATTAATCATGCTAGTTATCAGATTAAAGCCAAAGAATAAAATAAACATCCATTTGAGTCCATACTAATATAAATAAATGACTGAATAAAAAAATAAACAGATGGAAAAAAGGGAAAGCTCTTCTACACAACAAGAACTTCAGTTAAAGGAGTGGGAGAAATTAAAAATTACCACTTGAACACCATAGTAGTGATTGTGCTACAGGCAAGATCCATCCATGAATGCTAAAATTAATGAGTGAAAGTTGAAGGAGAAAACAGGATAGTTGCATAGCCTCAAAGTATCTCCCCCAAAATATTTATTAATTGCTCTAGTGATTTGAACATGTACATATATCCACAAATTCTTTAGATTTCTCCCTCTAGGAGGTACAGCTGAATTCCTCTCCCCAGGAGCAGTGGGCTGGACTTCAGTGACTCCAATTCTAACAGATGGAAAGGGAAGAATAATTATTTTCCAGTGGTGAAACCTTCCATATGTCACCATAGCCAAGTGGCCAGGGTTAACATCACCAGTAGAAACTGACACTGTGTCTATTCTCATGTGATGTGAGAAGGGTACATGACCTCTGTGGTACTCTTCCCCCAATTCCATGACCTCAAACCATTTATGGGAAAACGTTAATCAAACCTAAATGGAGGGACATACAAAATAGCTGACCAGTACTCTTCAAACCGTCCAGGTGATGTGGTGGTGGTATTTACAGTGTCAATTTTATAGTTTTGATAATTGTGCCATGTTCACATTAGGGGAAAGGAGTTTATTTGAACTCTCTGTACTATTTTTGCAACTTTTCTGTAAGTCTTAAAGCATTTCCAAATAAAATGTTAAGAAAATGACACCTCAAGGGCATAGAAAGCTTAAGGTAAAGAAATGGTCAGTTGAATTCTCTTTTATTCACTCATTTATTCGTTCGTTCATTCAGCAAATGTTTGCTGCCAGACACTGTATGGAATCCTGAGGCTATGGTGGTGGGTAAAAGATACGTACATGCTCTTCCTTTGCAGAGCTTGGTACAGTGCCTTGGTCAGAGGAAATGTTTGGTCATCACTTGCTTCTGTTAGTATCACAGTTTAGTGGGGCATGTGAAGGTTTAAACAGGTGCTGAAATAGGACAAGTGGTGTACTTATGGGAGCACGTAGGAGTGGTACTTAACCCAGTTGTGAAAGACTATAAGGGTTCCCTGGTCATTCTTTGTAATATGAGTAAACCCATTGTTTAGTCTTCCGTTTAAAGTATGTTCAGTGTTCTCTGCAGGAGTGACATACTCATGACCTAAATTTTGAAGTTGATTTCATCTTCTTAGTTTCTGAATGCCTTAAAAGTAAGAATAGTGTCATAAGTGTTTTTGTGTGCCTCAGATCCCGAGAGATGCAAAGAGTTTTTGTATGAGGTCAAAGGGGCCTCAAATTCCTTTGGGTCGGAATCACTATTACTTTGAGTTATATTTAGCAACAAAAAATATGTAACATAGAGTATATAGATGCTGCTGTGATTTTTAAAAAATTGAATAGTAAAACTATACTGGAGTGCAGGAAATTTATGATGTTAAAAAGATGTTCTCGATAGATGTGGAAATCAGAACAAATACATTTGCAGAAGGATTTTCATTGCAGCATTTGTTAGAATCATAAAACTTTATGATTTATAAAACTTTATATATTTAGAAACAATCTAAATATATAACAAGAGCAGGATGTCTAAATTACTTTTCTGGTATACTTATATGATGTGCCGTAATACAGTAATTAAGAATTTTATACACACACATGCACGAGCACACACACACACACACACACATGCATGTCCCATATATGGAAAGGAATATACTAAACTATTAATAGTAATTATCTCAGAGTTGTGGTATTTTTTTGTTTATACTTTTATTTTACTTTTTCTTCCATGAGTATGTATAATTTTTATAATTAGGATACGAGTTAAATTTTTGAGAAGGGTATTAATTCTTAAAAGTGGTCAGGTAGAGGTCCCAGGACTCCTAATGCAGTGGTTGAATAACCAACGCTTTCAGTAAGATGAGAATCCTTCCAGAGGATTCTCAGGAAAGCTGGCCTCATTCTTCTTGTGTGGCATAAATAATAAGTTTATATTAGCTTCATTTTTGTGCACCATTTCTCAGTATGCTTTTAAACAATGTCTTTGATGGTTTTGTGTAGGAAAAAAACATTGCGTCCAAAATAGGTCACCCTCAGGACACTTAGCCCACCTCATGGCTCCTCTCTCACGGCTTGTAAATCTCAAGCATTGAAAAGTATTTGGCCTGTGTAGCAAGTGAGTGAATTCTACATTGCAAATTCCTAAAAGGTACGGATAGTCTCATTAAAAGCATTTGGAAATCTTTTTCTTAAAATCAGTTACAACCTGGTAAATAAGCATGGTCCCTCATTTATCGGTGTTGGTCATTCTCATGTGACTATCTCACCTATTGTGAGCAACTGTGCCCGTCGTTATTCTGAAGACTTAGGTCTGACCTAGGCCACTCAGGCCATCAGGCACAAAGGTAGAAGCCCACTGGCCACACTGGGAGCTTCTTGATACAATATGCTTAGGTTTCAAACCAAAGAAGGGGGAACAGTTCTTAAAATGCTAAGCCCAGCCTGCCCCTGACTCATTCTATGTCCCTAGATCATTAGAGGCTGTCCTAAGACCAAGCCAGAGAGGTCAGTCTAAGCACATGCAAACAAGAGGGTGAAGAAGAGCTGCCATCTTGAAAATGGAGCAAATGATGGAGAAGCAAGTCAGTTGATAAAGGCACCAGAGCTCAAGACAGAACTGAGCAAATGGGAGGCTAGAACCAAGGTGGAATGAGGAGGGGAGAGGCATGGATCCAGGAGTGGGAGAGGGAGGCAGTGATACAGAAGAGTCCAGGAGATCTTTGGATGGCATGATTTCTGCTTGTAGTCTTTTGAGGAACCCTTCCTTTAGCTCCACTTGGGCTGTACTCAGACGTAAAGCGGCAGACTTCTAACAGCCAGGTGGGGACCCTAGACCTGCTTTTTTCTGTAGATAAAGCAACTTTACCTTGGGGAAGAAAAATCAAGTTAGAAAATTAACTTGCCTCCTCTTTAAAAAAAAAAGCTTTCTAGGACATCTATAACTAGATGTTTTCTTAATGTGTTGAGCAGCAAGCATTTAAAATATATATATGTGTGTATGTATATATATAGTGCTTTTCATCTTCATTTCACCCAAGCTAAGACTCTTCCTATTGAAAGATGGATGGAGAAAACAAAAAATATGTGAACCTACCATATCTCCTTAGATTTATTTAGCCTTTGCCTCCAAAGAGCTCAAATATCTTATCGATCTTGGTCACGTGTTATAATAAAAGTAGATTTTTAGCCTTTTGACCTCACCTCGCAGTGTCCATGTCAAGGGTTACCAGAGATGGTGTTGGACCCAGGGCCTAGTTCTGAGCCCCACTATATTATATGGTCCAAACCTTAAACGGATAGTTGAGAGCCAAAGCCAGGTTCCGGACTAGGTAGGGAAACAAAAACTCGTGACACCGTGCAGCTGGGATTCTCTCTTTGACCTGTTCACAGGCCTTTCATTGAGCCTTGTTTACCATGCTTTTCTTGTGGTTTGTGACAGATAAGAACTGTATTGATTCCTAGCATCTGCTGGCAGTAACCTTTGAAAGGGCAGGTGGTGCATCACCACAGAATTTTATCTATCAATATCGGAGTAATAGAAAGACAGGGATGACATCTAATCACAGCACGGCTGGCAGATCATAAATCTGAGCTGATATGGTACTAGTAATAGGCGGTAGAAAAGGGACACGGATTAACATTCGGATAAAGTCAGGGGGACATTTAGATAGAAAGGACGAGATTTGGCCATGGGAAAAGTCCTAATGGGAATGGCCACCCTCACAGAGACATGAGGAAGTTAAGTATCTTGCCCAAATGTATACAGCTATTAAGTGGCAGAGCCCCTCTCTGAGCCTCAGTTTCCTCACCTATAAAACGGACACAGTGAAGGATTCAGTAAGATGATGTGTGCCAGTTCTCAAAGTGTGGTCCCTAGGGTAGCAGCATCACATCGCCTGGGAATTTACTAGGAATGTAAATCCTTGGGCCCCACCCCAGACCTGCCAAATTAAAAACCCCAGGGTAGGGCCCAGGATTCTGATGCATGCCAAAACAAGTTGAGAACCACGGGTGTGGCAAAACACCCAACAGAGTGCCTGGCACAGAGCTAGGGTTCAAAGAAGCAGCATTTAATTGGTGCTTTTTTAAATTATTAATAGTATTTAGCCTTACCATTTATATTAATAATGTATTCTGCTTACAAACTCTACAATCCTCATACTTTTTTTGACTCTCAGGTGAATTAGTAGGAAAAAGAAACATTTTTTGACAGATAGACATTTGTGACATGTAAGCAATGTCATAGGACTGGATATCTAATTCCTACACTCTGAATTACAAGGCTAGAGGATACCAGCGTTCTAAAGGTTAATGTTCGAATGTGTGCTTTGGACATATCGATATTAGTGCCTTTGACATGTCGGGAAGCTTCCAGCCTGGACAGTGAATAGTGCTACTATTTAATAACATAAATGGAGTCTCTCTGATTCTGTAAAGAAACGGCCTTCCTTAGGGCCCAGAATATATAGTCCCTTCTGCAGTTACACTCACAGTATTTTTAATCATTCCATGTTTTCATTATATCCCAAGTACAAGGTGTTACAAAGAGTCCCTGGTGCTGGCAGTCACTCAAAAATTGACAAATCTAAAAAGTGAATAGAACAGCAAGTAGCCCATTAGAGGTTTTCTTTTTTCTATTTCTTTATTTAAGAAAAAAAAACTTTTTTAAAAAGAAAAACTGTCTTAGAATGTTAGGAGGGTTGATTTTGGCTTCTTAAAAATGAAAACTAGTAGTAATAAAGTTCCCCAATTGTTGGTCTTTTCTCTGTAGAAATTATGGCTGTGCACAACTGTGGCAGTTTAACTGTGTTTCCACGAAGTATGTAATTCACACGCTAAATGTGACAAGCGTGACTGCCTATAAACCCAACGACTTTTTTAAGAGACTGAAATTCAGAACATTATTCTCTCTGAAACTGCACTTTAGTAACCCAGCAGAAAACCCTTCAGATGTATTCTCCCACTACAGGAAAGCCATCTGGGTATGCCAGGAGTAAAAATCCTGAAAGCTTTCATATAAGAGCACATTGGTTAGGGGAATGAAGTGTGAACCAATTGCAATCGCCATATATTAAGGAACAGGAAGAACAGAAACTAGATCATGGCAGTGACCATTGTGCTGCTCCACCCTCTCTTCCCCCCACCAAAAAAATAAAATTAGAAAAGTTTATTAGGAAACTTACACAATGGTTGAAATTCTAAACTTTATATACTTAAGTTTCAGCGTGATAGGAGAGAACCTCTCCAAGCTGAGGTTCTTACACTTAGGTGAAACCTTTGCTTCTTTGCTTTCAAGGTAAGTGTCATTTCCTCCTGTGAGCTGGTGTAAGGATGCTGTTAGCCTGCATCCGGAAGGCAAGGCACATTCACTCTAGCATCCGCTCCAGGCTGATCCATGGATGTTCATTAAGAGGCTGTGTAAAAGTGAAACTCTTGTTTACCTTTTCTTCCCCTGAACATTCTACGAGGCTCTTTCTGTGTCTGCTGCTTTCTGCCTACAGCTTATGACTCTTATTATTTCCCTTAAACCTCTGTTTATGTCATTACCTACAGTTTTGCCGCAATTTTGTTTTTCACAATTCCGGTTTCTGGGTGTTCCCAGAGTACCCAGAATTTTGTTTTATTTTAACATCTTTACTGGAGTATAATTTTATTTTAACATCTTTATTGGAGTATAATTGCTTTACAATGGTGTGTTAGTTTCTGCTGTATAACAAAGTGAATCAGCTATACGTATACATATATCCCCCTATCTCCTCCCTCTTGCGTCTCCCTCCCACCCTCCCTATCCCACCCCTCTAGGTGGTCACAAAGCATGGAGCTGATCTCCCTGTGCTACACGGCTGCTTCCCACTAGCTATCTGTTTTACATTTGGTAGTGTATATATGTCCATGCCACTCTCTCACTTCATCCCAGCTTACCCTTCTCCCTCCCTGTGTCCTCAAGTCCATTCTCTACGTCTGCGTCTTTATTCCTGTCCTGCCCCTAGGTTCTTCAGAACCTTTTTTTTTTTTAGATTCCATATATATGTGTTAGCATACGGTATTTGTTTTTCTCTTTCTGATTTACTTCACTTTGTATGACAGACTCTAGGTCCATCCACCTCACTACAAATAACTCAATTTCGTTTCTTTTTATGGCTGAGTAATACTCCATTGTATATATGTGCCACATCTTCTTTATCCATTCATCTGTCGATGGACACTTAGGTTGCTTCCATGTCCTGGCTATTGTAACTAGTGCTTTTGCAGCAAATTTTATGTCCTGGACACAGAGTGAAAAAGTCTGCTGTAATGGGGTAGTATAGATTTCTTTTCCCCTCCCTTCAGATTGTATAGTTGAATCTCATCACTTTCGTAACAAACCTGGGCTGCCTCTTTCAGTTTTCATTTTAGACTGCTTGCTTTATTTCCCTATTTGTTGTTTTGTCTTCACTGGCTCAACACACACGAGCACAAAACGTACAGTAACAATGAAACCAAAGAAGCAAAAATTAACCAGAGTGCAGCATGCAAACTTACAAACCCACTGAGTGTGGGAGCACCAGCTGGAAGAAGTCGGGTTTTTTTGCAGCTGAATGCAGAATAATCTATCTGCCTTGGTTGCAGTCAGCTAGCTGCTTTGGGAGAGGATTTTTCATTTGTGTAGTGGTGGTTCTGTGAAACTTGGAAAAGAACCCAAAGTTCTAGTTCCTATTGACTTCATGAACGATTCACATCAATTCATCGTCATCGTGCAAACTTGAAGTCGGTTTTTACAGAAGGAGAAGTTGCAGAAGCCATGTTACTCCCTGGAGATGGGCCTCACTTGGTGGTGCGGACTTACCTTCTTCTTCACCCCATGACTCACTGATTCACTAGTTTCCTTGAAACCTGTTGTCTAGGAACAACACACTTCTTTCTGTATTCTTCCTTGGTTAAGCCATCAGTCTCAATGTTTATGATCATGAGAGAATTGCTGTACTCCAGGCCAGAGCCCCTCAAACTGTAACGCACTCATGAATGGTTAGAGTCTCTTGTTGAAATGCAGATTCTGACTCAGTCAGTCTGCTGTGATTTGAGATTCTTCATTTTTAATCATCTCTCAGGGATTTTCAAAACTACCGGTCGACCACACTGAAATAGCAGGGCTCTTTTGGGGGTGAGGGTTGCAGGGGTGGAGGGACACCCAGGTACCCTAATTCTATTTTTGGTACAAGTGAGGCTGCAAAAACCCATCTCCGTGGTGAACAACAGTGGTGATGAGAATGGGTGTGTGAACTGCCGTCCAGCTCCTTTTGAAAGTTAGCTCTTTGCTGGTCCTTCCTTAGAAGGCCACTAGACACTAACTGGAGTTGAACAGAGGTGACTGAGGGACACCCAGGGCCCCCTTAACGGAGCTGAAAGCCCACTAATGTGCCTCACCTGGAAGGGCTCCCCACTCCTCCTCACTCTCCCTCCTCCCACCCTGAGCTCTGCCGTTCCCCCCTCTGGATTCCCTTACCTGGCTCTTATCAGCTTCGAGTACTCTGTGGCTGAAGTCTCTTAACTGATCTTCTTGGCTCCAGTGTTTTCCCACCTCCCGTCTTCCCTCCCTCTCTGCACAAACGTTATCTTTCAGAACACAGGTGTGATCATATCACTCCCTGGATTAAAATCACTTAATGGTTCCCTATTAATTACAAGATAAAGTGCAAATTCCCTAGCCTGGCCTGCAGTGTCCTTCAATATCTGGACCTAATGACCTTTCTAGAAAGCGCCCCTTCCTGGCACTCTTCAGAGCATACCACACTCTTCCCTTTGTTCTAAACACACCACGATCCTTCCTTCTAGTGTCTCTTCTTCATCCTCTCTGGAATTTGCACCCCCATCCTGACAGGGTCATTCCTGGCTTCTCCAGTTTCCCATAGTGCATTAGCATCCTCGTGGCTTATGAGTCTCACCACACTGTGCTGTCCCTGTACGTACACATGTCTGCCTCCCTCGCAACATCGGGAACTTCATTTCTTTTGGAATTTTATTTTATTTATATTTTTATACAGCAGGTTCTTATTAGTTATCTGTTTTATACATATTAGTGTATACATGTCAATCCCAGTCTCTCAATTCATCACACCACCACCACCACCACCACCCCTGCCACTTTCCCCCCTTGGTGTCCATATGTTTGTTCTCTACATCTGCGTCTCTATTTCTGCCCTGCAAACCAGTTCATCTGTACCGTTTTTGTTGGTTCCCCATACATGCGTTAATATACGGTATTTGTTTTTCTCTTCCTGACTCACTTCACTCTGTGTGACGGTCTCTAGGTCCATGCACGTCTCTACAACTGACCCCGTTTCGTTCCTTTTTATGGCTGAGTAGTATTCCATTGTATATATGCCCATCGACAGATGAATGGATAAAGAAGATGCAATACATATATACATCAGGAACTTCTTAAAGCTGGGCTGTTTACTCTGTTGACCACTGGAGACACAGCACTAGGGCTGTTTCTTTTCGACCTTGTGAAAATATCTGAGCCATGGAAAAGCAAATGGTTAGTTTCAGAATACAACAGACAATTGGAATTAATCATTTCAAAAGCAAAATTAAGGAAATTCTTAATTAAGTTCACTTGAAGTTCACAATTATATTTAATGAGAGATATGGGTACAACTTAATGTTTTGATGTTAAGAGACTTGTCTCCAAAAATGAGACTGCCTCAGTGTAAAGGTCTTAGTAACTCCCCTAACAAGCATTGATTAAACACTTTCTCTGTAAACTGACTCTCTGTCATGCTTTGGGAATACAAAGATGAAGAAGATGGTATGACTGTTCTCAAGGAGATAAAATAATTATAATTTTTAGACCCATTTTACATGTGTAAAACCTGAGGCTTCAAGAGCTTAAGTAACTTTTGCAAGGTTTAGCAAATAACTGGCAGTGCTAGCAGTTGAACCTAGATCAAAATATTTTTAAAAAGGAAACCACCCTGTAAATAAATGACCATAGAACTATCGGTGTAATAAGTGCCAAGACTGACAATTACAACACACCATGAGCCAGAAGTCTAGGAACGTGGGGCGGTATCAGAGCTTCATGGGGAAAGCGAATGACTTCCAGCTGGATCCTGCGGCATCCTCCATGGTCAGTTTACCTGCCTTTATACATAGCTTAGTAATAGATGGGTTTGAACTAATAATAATAACATTAAAAAACAAACTAGAGTCAGTCACCAATTTTTTTTTATTGGTTTGCTTCCTACATTCAAAGGTGTATTTTTACCGAAGAATATCTATTGGGCTTCCCTGGTGGCGCAGTGGTTGAGAGTCCGCCTGCCGATGCAGGGGACACGGGTTCGTGCCCCGGTCCGGGAAGATCCCACATGCTGCGGAGCGGCTGCGCCTGTGAGCCATGGCCGCTGAGCCTGTGCGTCCGGAGTCTGTGTTCTGCAATGGGAGAGGCCACAACAAGAATATCTATTAGTGTCAAAGTATTATTGTCAAACTAAGCCAAATATTATTGTTAATTAAATTTTGTCTGTGCACTTTTCTTTCCTCCAGTGTCAAATGAAGGGGGAAATTACACCCCCCTCATGCCACAGTGACACACCACTTAGTGAAGGTTACGTGTCTAGAGACCTCAAACATCCTGGATTAGTAAGCAGGAAAGGTCTTAGCACCAGTAGCTTTCTCAAAGCTCTTGCCCTTAGTAATAAAGGAAGGAATTATCTTCAAGAAGTGACAGCCAGCATTGGAGGGAAGCAGCAAGGACATATACAAGCCTGACAGCTGAGATTGTTTAGAGAAGGGCCACATAGTCCTACGTATGTCATTAACTCATGTCATCCTCCTTAAATAGGAGCATAGGACAAAGTGGCAAGTCAGCAAGCTTTGTGGAAATTGTTTTTGTTTCATTTCATTTCGTTTTAATTTTGGCCTTCAGAGAGAGATTCAATGGTATGGAAAGCTCACTTTTGTGGAACAGCGTATTCAGTAACTTGATATCTGAGGTGTTGACTGACGGTTGAGGTTTTCCAGCAAGGGTGTTGTGTGTTACATGACTAACCTAACATGCTAAACACTCCTTAGAACACGGAAATTGTCCACTGAACTAATCATGACCGTATAATTAAAGGAGGGAAAACAGAAAATAAGTCATGTTTGTAGTGCTATAGATTGAACCTAATTTTAAATGTTCACTCCTCTGCCTGCATCTGCTATTCACCTTATACTTTTCATACTGAGGATGGTTTTAGTTTGCAATTTAACATTAATGATGAAGATGTTTTAATTTACTCTGTGCTTTTTTAGTTAGCCTTAGAATGAAAAGAATGCTAGCTAAAGCTCTGAAATTGAAAAAAAAGGATTCCAGCAGATCATGGAAGCTCATAAGAAGGTCCGAGCACTATAGACAGAGGCTGCGTGGAGATAGCCATGATGCTAATGAAGAAGCTGGAGAAGGAAAAGATTATATCCTTTATTTAGCATTTTTGGAGCTTGAAAAATACTGTTACTCACATTTCCTCACTCGATTCTCATGATAACCTTGGAGGAGAGATGCCATTTACCCTTTTTAAAATGTGAAAACAGATTCGGAGTTTTTCCCGGTTTCACCACCAGTAAGCTCAGAACTGCAGCACAAATTCCTTTTTTCCGAGTTTTATGGTCTCATTTTCCTTAGATGCCTCTGAAGTGAAAATAAGGTACAAGTGATGTCCTTATCACACATCTTCTAATTTCAGTGATGATTAATCAACAGCCCACATTCAGATGATAACTAATCAAGTTATTTTCATAATGGCACCACTTTGGAGAGTTGCAGGGCCCCTCTGACTGACATAGGCTTTCCGCCGGGGACTCGGCAATCAGGAAAGTAGAATCTGGAATCTCCTTTGGCCACTCTCCATATGCAATCCCTTCATCAAACCCTGGCTTAAGAAGAGCTTTTTAACTCATATGTTTCTTCTCAGACTCAGCTGGGACCAGAGGTTAAAAAACCACCACTTGCTTTGTGACGGACGGATAATAGAGGGAATAACTCACCATAAGGGCCTTAGTCAGTCATAGAACCCAATTTTCCAGCTAAGAAACTGTCATTTCATAAAGTAGTCCAAAGCTGCTTGGATTCCTGGTAGGAGACGTGAATAAGCTGAACGTTGCCACGTTATTCAGCGTGATGCTTATCATGGATTTACAGCTGTTTCTTCAACAAACCATATTACACACGCTCGGAATACCCTCTAGCATAAGAATATGAAACATCCATCCCCTCCCATTTCCCCGGTTTCTGTTCCTGTAGTCATGTCAGTTGAGGTTGACATTCACTCTGAGTCCATATCTGATGTGTTCCAACTGATATCCTTACTTGCTTGTCCTGTCGGCTCTAAGCTTTAAATTTGGAAGGTGTTCAATGGCTCTTGTTGGCAGGAAAAATGAACGAGGAGATGTAGAGAGAGACTGCTATTACAGCCAAATTTCAGTCACATAGATTGTCAATACTAATGAATGCCCTTGAAGCAGACACTCTCAATGCCTGAAGTTGGAGTTGAACTGCGTTTTGAGTCGGGACCATTCGGCAGAACAGACATCCTCTCTCTAAATACTAAAGGACCCGTATTTGGACTCTGGTTATAGAGCTAATTATATCGCTGTCACATATTGGAACATGCTGATTGCTGATGGATAGGCTTCAAATTCCTTCTAAGCTGTATTATTTTAGTTTTAGTCCTAGCTCATAGAAATCAGATACAGTAGATTCTTCCATTAGTTCCCCACCGTTCTTTTAGCATCATAAAATAAAGCCTCATTAACATACTGTAATTGTGACTAGTGCCACAGTTAAATAGACGGAGGTTTGGATATTGGTTCCAGCCACTTATTTAACCTCTCTAAGTCTCAGTTTCCTCATCTGTATAATGGGGATGATGATAAGATACTGAACCACGTAGGATTGCTGTGAGGATTAAATGAAATAACACAAAAAACAACGCATAGCGCCTGGCACACAGAAAACATTTTTAAAGTATTTAGCTATTGTTATCATACAAATAATTAAAATAATGCTCCCTCCAGAAATAATGGGAGTTTTCTTGATAGTAAAAAAATTAAAATAATACTGAACGCTTTAGAAATGTGTTTCTCTTGCCTCCAGACGTGGAGGAAAGCAGTCACTTCCCTTTTCTTTTCTGTGTGTAGTAATCATTGTTACATGTGATAAGCCTTGTGATTTTAAATATCTTACACTAATTGTTAGTCTTTTAACACCCTGGAGGCAAACGTAAAGAAAAAAAAAAAAAAATCAGCTTTTAGTAAGTTGAAGCAAGTGACCCGGGTTTAATAATGGTACCTCTCATCGAAGGGAAAGATGATATTAAATTGGGTGCTTAAAAGCAGGGTATAAAAAATAAGGGAACTGCACGTGCCGTCTCCGTTGAGACTTGAGCTTAAGGGTTGGGAGGAAATTCAATTTAAAGCACTTTGTAGAGGGGCAGTTATTGTAAACAATCTGCATCTCTAAATACGCTTAGCATGTAGGGAAATCGAGAAGCATCAGTTAAGAAGAGACCACAGTAGAGTCTGCTGTCTCCGTAGCTTTGAGACAGAAATTCGTGAATTTCTTTTCAATTGGTTAGAAAAACAGGCAACATTATATTTTCTTACAGAGTGAGGGCTCACCAGAGGCTGCTGCTGTGTGTATAGTAAATGGCTGGGCTGCCAAGGTCTCTTCCCGGGTAAGGAAGAAGTCCAAGTTCCCTTAAGTATTTGTAGGAATAATAGAACCTAATACGTGTGTCGTCCTCTGTGGTTCTCAAATATTTTAATGCGTATTTTGAGTTTTAATCATTTAAACCTTTTGTTTTCATGATGAATAGCTCATGGTTTGAGAAATGTGGGTAGTTCTCTATATGAATTAAAATCGTCCATTCCCATTATCCCAGGCTTCAGCTAACTTTGGGACCAGTGACCACCCCACTGGATGGTGTGAGGGTCTGTGCTTCACCAGTTAGCGGCTTCCACCTGCACAATGCATCCATTTTAGAATGTGATTTTCTTTCCCAGTAGTCCATGCTCATGGACAGCAGAACCGTGCAACTAGTTTTCACTCTGCAAAGTAGCCATTTAATGTATCCCAGGGAATGGAATAGCATATTATCGGTTCATTAGCAAAGTGGTTGGTGCAGAAGAGCAATAGTCGGCCTTCAGCACGCTCTGTCTGAAAGAGACAGTGTATTTTGAAATGCTGGAACACTCCCCCCTTAGAATTGCTACCGCAGCAGAGCAATATAAAACTGTTCTTTTATTCTTCTTTTGCCATAAACGAGCATCACAGAATCAAATCCATTGAGAAGAAACTCCTTGCTTTGCCAACACAATTAGTTTTGTAAGAAGCCTCTGTATTCAGATTGTTCTCCTCCAAGGTCCAAGTTGGATGGCTGTGGTTATTTTTTAATTAATATTTTTTTAAGAGGCTCTTTTCTCCCAAGAGCCTCTAAGAAGATTTAGCAGGCTTAAAATGACTGTTCCACAAGGTGATTTCAGTGCCATCTCACAAGCAAATAAAACAGTGACTTTCCCACTTTGGGGGCTCTGTTTTTTCCTCTCTCTTTTAATTCTCAGAAAACGTGTCCACTGGAGGAAGTTTTTCTTCAGTGTGAGGCTGTCTTCTCTCCAAAAAAGATGCTATCTTTTTGATGAACGAAAATGCCATGAAACCTGTCCAGCTATGAAAAGGAGTGAGAGGAGAAGAAAGTCTGGGATTTTCACATTTCATTGTGAAGAGCAAAAGG
Source organism: Phocoena phocoena (assembly GCF_963924675.1). Taxonomy (NCBI): domain Eukaryota; kingdom Metazoa; phylum Chordata; class Mammalia; order Artiodactyla; family Phocoenidae; genus Phocoena; species Phocoena phocoena. The sequence goes on from NC_089226.1 coordinate 17,627,657, forward strand.
ATTCAGTGATTATTATTATCTTTTATGGTTTATTCTTATATTCCTCTTTCTTTGATTGCCTTCGCTTCTTGGATAAGTGGATTTTAATGGAAAAGCTAATTCAGATCTTCACGTTTAGTGGACGGGTATCACTCCCCACAAACATTCTATAGAGGGCACTGAACCCTCTGCGCTTTATGGGGTCAGGCAGCTCAGATCATAAGCATCATAATTGCTTGGCCCTCTTGGTGCTGTGGGCTCTGATTAAAAAGTCCTATTGAGCTCAGTCTTTTAAGAGGAAGGCTTCTAATGCGATGGTTAAAACTGAAAGAGCATAGGCGCAGCTGCCGTAACTACTTTCTTTTGTCACAGTATTTCTGGAAAAGAGTTTTCACACATCTAATCAATGTTTCCTTTCACAAAAGAGATTCTCATCCTATATGTAAATATCACTTGGACTGTATTGACCAACAGTCAATACAGTTGAACTGCTTGACCGCGGTTCTTCAGCCTTAATGCTGAAAACCAGTAGACCCAAAGGTAAAAACAGCTTGATGCTTATTAGTCTTTAAAGTTAAGGCTCGGGTCACCTTTGGTTTGGCATGGTATAAGAGCTCATTATCTTGGAAGAGAAAAGCAGAAACAGCTCTTCTTACAAAAGAAAGAGCACAAGATTAAAGGATTTCATGGGGACAAGAGAGTCTTGACATGGTCCTTTGCAATAACTTTTGTCCTGTTTTAAATCCTGAACTTTCCAATTTGTAAGGTGATGGTGGAATTATCAAAATCTATTCACTAGGTCGATTTTGTTAGCCTTAGATCCATCAAACCCTGGGTTTGGGAACTCTGAAGGCAAAATCTGGCCGTGCTCTTTCAGAGCTACACCTTCTAAAAGGGATATTGCTAGACATGAGATTTGCAGAACTGGACCTTTGTGTAAGTTGGTGTGGCTGAATGCGTCGTGGCAAGTCACCACTATGAGCATCAGTATTCTTGGCTGTCCCTCCTTCGTGTGCATTTTCGAGTTAAAGGTGAAATTCCATCTTTAACCCCCTTGTGGTTGTCTGAACAGTGATTAATGAACTAGATGTGATTCCTTGCAGACCTTTCAAAGGATGGATGAAGGATGGAATTTCAGCCTTATTTATTTTTTTTTTGAAACAGGCCTTTTGCATCATACAGCTTTTAAAATCAATGTCCTTTTTTGAATGCTGAGAAAACAAAGGGAACTTCTCAAAAGTGTATGCAGCTTGACACAAGAGGCCTTAATTGGTGTCAAGGAGATGTTGGGATGAATGGGGAAATGCCCATTTAGCTGGTAAGACTGAAAAGTGGAGCCTTGTTCTGAGCTCTCATCTCAACGTATTTAAACTACAGCAAAACTGAAACATATTTGCAATATAGATCATAATGACTCCAAAGGAGCCATTATACTCTATTATGTAATTACATAATCAAAGCATGCATAGTAATCAGCTTTTGGAATTCAATGCTAATCAAACATACCTCTAGTATGTGTTTAAGCCAAAATAGAGAACGTTAATTTGCCATTAGTCAACTGAACAAGAATGTGTACACAGAATATTCATGAATTGCTTTATGTTGTGTCAGATGATATTTTTTTGTTTTGTGTTCAGGGGAAATCAACAGTTTTAATTGAAGAAAAAGCCAGCACTGAGGGAAGATTACTCTTTAACTTGCCGTTCAAAAATTTGCCTCACCTTTTCCTGATTATAAAAGGAGATTAGATTAAATTCAGTTGTTTTTTTCCTTCCATAAGCTCAAGTGATACAGCAGTAATTATATAACAGGAGATTCTTAGGAGATCCTGACCATCTCCATGCCATAGGATAAAGTGTTATGAATACTACACTTGAAACAAAGCTTTTAATAAAAAGAATAAACAAACAAACCTTGAGCATCTATTGCTTTTGTAATTAGAAGCAAATCAATAAATGTTATTTAGAAATAACCAAGAATAGAAATACCTTGATGAGCCATCAGGAGATGGGGCCTCATACTTGCCATGTGATCTTACTTACATATCTCCTCCCTGGGCCTCACTGTCTTTATCTATAAAATGAGAGAGTTGATCTGGAGGTTCCTTTTAGTTCTGTTGGCCTTGGTTTCCACAAGACTTCTATGAAGAAGAAGGTGACACAGAGGAAATGCTTTGGTTCGTGCCATGTACTCTTGCCCACTCAGTTATCTGTTGAGTTGGTTTGTCTTATTTTAACTCTGAGCTTGTGAACTGTATGGTTCGCGTTCATAATTATTTTGACCATTGAGTAGACAGTCCTTGGAGCAGTCAACAAATGCGACTTTACTGTTTGGGATAGCAAAACATGGATGAGGATCAAAAAGGTTAAGAGTAGCTTTGTAAACAGCAGACAGATTGAATGCTTTTGATTTTAAATAAATACTCTAGTATTCACAAAGGTTGAAGTATTGTCTCTCTTCGAAATAAAGAATTGTATTTATGTTGAAGAGGGCTCACCCTTAACCTTAATCCATGGTTGATAGACCCATCGTTTTCTGTTTCGTTTTTTTTGGGCCGCGCCTCGCGGCACGTGGGACCTCAGTTCCCCCACCAGGGATGGAATCTGCGTTCCCTGCAGTGGAAGCGTGGAGTCTTAACCACTGGACTGCCAGGGAAGTCCTGGACCCATCGTTTTCGACACAGGTTCTCACTGTCTTTTATTTGCACATTGGATGACTGAAAATGTTACTGTAATATTTAAAGGGGTCTAAATTCTTTCATCAAAAGCTTTTGTGGCTTGAACTTCAAATAATTTATTTTCAAATTACTTTTACTCTAATTCTTATTAATTCAAATAGGTTTCTGATTTGATATAAAACTCTGTAAATGCAAGGAACAGTTTAATGAATTGAAAGATAGGATTGAGTCTTTTAAAGGAAGTGTACGAAATATGCTGACAATAATTGCTTAGATAGAAATCACATCTTAATGGCTTTGTTAATGATTTATAGTGAACGCTGTGTTTACGTTGACTTGGAGGAACATGTGCAGTTAGAAAGATTTCTCCCTCTGGGTTTCAGCAGAATCTTAATTTTTTTTTTCTTTTCCTGAAATGTACTCAGTTCTAAGGCTAGCTCTCAGAAACGTTAGCAGGAATTGCAGTGCCTCTGTTGGTGATGGTTGTCTTTGGGTTGGGGTAAGGGGTTTTTCTTTCAAGTTGGGCACGTAACTGATATGGTTGTAAAAATGGGATCCAACAGAAATGAGAATGGGGGAAAAGCCGTTTGAAGCTTTAAGACACAGGGCTCACATACCAATAAGAAATAAGTGTTTCAAAAACATGCAAGTTTTTTGCCTCTTTAGAAAGTCTCAACCTAGGTACAATTTGGAGGGGAAGAATTGATAACCCCAAAGCTGTAATTAGTGTAAAATTTCGATAACTCTGGTGGCTTTTTTAATGGCTACGTTGATCATTGGCAGGATGATTTTTTTGTTGGTTTGGTTGGGGTTTTTTGGACAGCCTGTATTGTTGGTTGGACTTTTGCCTATTTAGACAACCTGACTATGCTGATTTCATGTTAGGTTCAGCCTTCCACACAGCAGAGGATTAAAAAAAAATGTTCCCCTAATACGATTTTGCAACTGAAAGAGTAGAACAGGGGACCTTATTTGCTCTTTCTCTGGTCAAGCTGTCTTCCCAGTAAAGAGTCATTGGTGCTCCTCGAGTCAGGAAGAGTTTACATAGTTGCCATAGTATAAACCGAATTCTGTTCCAACTGTGACTTGCCCTTTTATTATAGACTTGACTGGAGAGACTTCCCCGGTGTAAATGAAGTGCTTTATTTATTAACAGCCAGGCAGCGGGGGCCAGAGCCCTCGGTGCTGGCAAACGCTGGCCGTGCACTGGTAATAAAGGCATTCTCCAGGGGCAGTGTGCTGAGTGCTAAAAGAAGGAAGCAGTAGTAAACAAGGTGTTTTACATTCAGGACAGTTTCTCTCTCATCTTGAAGTGTGTAATTGTGTTCTGGATAAATTATGGAAATAAAAAAAATCAGAAGTTGCTTATAGGGAAATCACCCTCTTTAAAAACAAGTAAATTTTCCAAGGCAGAGCCGGTAGAACCTTGGCAACAAATCTTGAGGTTGGCCGGTTAAAAAGTACAAACTGTATGGGCTGGAGAAGCTGATGTAACTGGGTTCAAACACCAGCTCGGCCACTAATTCAGGAATTAGCTGAATTCCATTAGGCAGCTTATTTCAATTTCTCCGTGTCTCAGGTTCTTAATCTTTAAAGTGGAGACATTGAAAACTCCAGGAGTTTGAGAAGGAAAAGCGTGCAAAGCCACTAACACAACGCCTAGCGTCAGAGCAGCATACGTTCCCTTCTCCCAGTCCCGGTGCCTGAGAATGCTATTTCTCATTTCAGCTTCTTGCTCGAAGATTTGCCCCATCACCCCTTTCAGGCAGTTCTCTTGTTGGTCAAATAGATTCCAACCCAGGCTTAGTGTTCTGTGTAATGCATTTACATAGTGTTTATAACAAAATGAGGTTTCAGGAAAGAATCCATGAGTTAAGTCAACTGATGATTGAATTAATGGGGGATTTCTGAGTCCACTGCATTCCCAAGCCCACTCCAGCCCTAATCAGCTCAGCTGAAATGGTCTTTACTGATCATCAAAATAAATTTTATCTTTTTTTTTTTTTTTTTTTTGCTTTAGGTAATATGCTTTTTCTTCCTTGTAATGAATGTCCTGGCAACTTCTAGAGTACTTTGGGAGACCTGCTTGCGAGAGAATGGGCCTCTCTAATGCCAGAGTTTTATTTTTAGAATTTGTGGGTCAGATAGGGAAGTTATAGGGAATACAGTTGCTGGTATAAATTAAAAGCCAGTTTGATTCCGTCTCTTAAACCTCACCCACATATACCAACTAGCAGTCAAAAATGTCTATACATGTCAGACGTTGTTCCACCCTTAAAATAAATTACCTTGCTGATAACAGCCTTATTTAATGGCTACAGTATATTGTACCTACTTGATTTCTTTTGCCCAGAACGTGTGCTATTTCTGCCCTGACGGTATATCTGCTAATTGAATTTTAGAAAATCGGAAGAGTTTTTTAAATGGACTATTTAAGAAAGGCACCAAACTTACCTGTCTGTAGCCTTCTGCTACACATCAAATTGTGTTTTGTAACAACCTAATTGTCATGATATCTGTTTCAAGGGGAAATTTATCAAGTCACAGTGCACCCTTCTGTTTGGAAGAAATAGTTGCAGACGTGAGCAGAAATTATTTTTACATAAAGGCTTCAGGCGGTTAGGAGTACTGACATACATAGCATATTTTCATCGCTGTCATTCGCTTCCTTTGCCTCAACTAAATAGGTCATTATTATTCCGTTGCAGCCATCTTATGACGCTCCAAGCATGGAGCTCTGTGTAATATAACTACTGTCCAGCTGACCCATATAATTTATTGGTGACTTTTACAGAGTGCCATCCTTGGGCCACCACCATCAGTCAAGGCACTTTGATATCTTGCAACACTGATAACTTTTTAGCACTTGTATTGTAACCATGTTAACACAGCTACGAATTGTCATTTTCCGAGACAGTGGATCTTAGGTTGGCCTTCGCAATTTCAAAAAATAATACAGTAGTAATGATGATACCACCGTGGATTTGCAGAGCCTGTTACGTGCCAGAGCACAGCAAGGGCAAACATTTGCAGATGGCAAAAGTTTCACCTGAATGATTTACTCAGTAATGACACATTAAAGGGATCTGGTCTTATATTCTTTAATTATAAGTAATAAATAAGAATGTTTAGAGTTTTTAAGAAACGTACAAACAAAAAATCCCTCTGGTTCTGTTTTATTACTCTCCTTGCTCTAAATACAAAACCACAGTCAACTCCTCTGCTCCTGTCTCCCTTGCAAATGTTTCATAGCCTTAATATGAATATAGACAGAATATACTAGGGTTCTGAGTAAAGACTAAAATTAGAGTGGATGGTTATTTCCACAGAAACTATTCTATTAGAGCTTAATTGAATTGCGCTTGGCTTTAAGTCCCAGCATGTGCAAGATGGTGGTCAGGATCTATAAGGCCAAAGGGATTAAGGCCTTTCACTGGGTAGCCTTTCCATGTGTTTCTTTTATAAGCTGAAGATTCTTATTTGTATTGCTAATAAACTTCCTTTAGGTAGAAGAAATCTCCTCCACAATCCGGTAGATTGGTTTGATAGTCTAACCTCCTCAAGGCAAGTCCCGTGTTTCAAGACAGAACAGCATTTGAATCATGCAGTTTAATGTTTCCTTACTAGATTGGGTTACCCTGAGGAAATGGAGTATTGTCCTTTCTGTACAGACCTCCCCGCCAGGGCCAGCAAAACCACCTTGAAAAGCTTGCTCAGTTGGCAGGAATTCCTTTTCCCTGTTTTAGTCTCAGATCTGGGAATAAACTGCTCCCCCCAGCTTGGTTCTGAATTCTGTGTTTGTCACGGTGACCCACTGAGGAAAAAATAAGCATGACTTCGTCTCCTCTGATCACTCTTCCTCTTTGATATTATTCTCTAACACTCTTCAGCCCACTAAGCTTTCACTGCTGGATCAAGCTAGGGAAGATTTACCTTTTCACTTGCTACAAGCCCTGTGGGCCTCGTTCTCACACCCAGGTTACTTCCCTGGATCAGAGGTCTCAAGGTTGGGTTTCCTTTTGCTCTGCTCCTCAAGCATCAAGAATTTTTGTTTATCTGTGCCTCTAATAATTTTTTCCTTATCCCTCTAGTTGCCTCTTTTCTAATCCTCTCCCGTAGGCTGGTCTATTTCTAGGTGGATTTGGCTTAAAGCCATCTTAGACGTCCCTTCTCACACTTCCCAACTGTGTCCTGCCAAAAAAGGATGCTTCAGCAGAAATACGAGAGCAGGTGGAAATCCTCCATTTACTCAAATTGCATCTCTATTTATGCGGTCTCATTCTTTTTTTTAGAATAGTACTTATCTTTGACCTTTGTTTCTTAATGTGACAGGTTTTTTTTTAGAGAGTGAATAAGCCACCCTGAGTTGATATATAATTACATAGAGAGCTCCTTGAGAGCAGGGACCATAAGCTTTCATTCTTGTATCCACACTACTGGCAACACGTACAGTTGCTTAGTTGGGATTTGACATCTAGAGAAGTGATGGTGGTGATGATGATAGCAGCTACCATTTATTCAGTTTTACGAAAGGTAGCCACAGTGCTAAATGCTTTACACTGATTATCTTTCTTTTTTTTCTTTAAATTTGTTTATTTATGTATTTATTTTTGGCTGCGTTGGGTCTTCGTTGCTGCGCGCGAGCTTCTCTAGTTGTGGTGAGCGGGGGCTGCTCTTCGTTGCGGGGCACGGGCTCTAGAGCGCAGGCTCAGTAGTTGTGGCGCACGGGCTTAGTTGCTCCGCAGCATGTGCGATCTTTCCGGATCAGGGTTCGAACTCGTGTCCCCTTCATTGGCAGGTGGATTCTTAACCACTGTGCCACCAGGGAAGTCCCTGATTATCTTTCTTAATCCTCCCAACAGCTCTGTGAGATAGCTTTTAATTACTATCCCCACTTTACAGATGAGACATTGTCTCAGGGACTTTAAATAGTTTGCCTAAAATCTTACAGCTAAAAAGCAATCTCTCTTGTCCCCTCCCTGATTGACCATTGTACCTATTGCCTATATTATACTTTTTGTTCTGTAAGTGGGAATTAGGGATCAGTTTTCACCAACATTGCAGCTTCTTAGAGGCTAGGACAATGTCTTATACTGCTAAATCCCCTGCTATGCCTGGTGCGGAATTGGACATTCAACAATTATTTCATCTTTTGCTTTTGAAGTCTCCTCTCCTCCTACCTGTGCTGTGGATCGTTTAGGACATTTATGAGGGGCCCTGGCTACTGTCACTTATCCTAGAAGCAACAAAGTAGAGCAGATCTGGAGATAATCCAGATATCAGTGGATCTGAAAGCCTAGACTTTTTGACACGTTCTGTAAGAGATTTTCTATATGGCTGGAAGAGAGTAGTCTGTAGAAGGGGCGTGGTTCAGAACTGCCTGGAGCTTTGGGTGAGTCATGAAGATGTAGTTTCTGAGAACAGAGTAATAAAGTGAACTGTAAGGCTTCCCAGGATTTTACTGAGTTTCCAAAGGGTCATAGTCAGGTCCCCACCCCTACGCAATAAATAACGGAACTGCCTATACTTTGGGAATCTTGACATCCACTTACAAGGTGAGATTGTTTACTGAGCCCTCCCACCTACTTCTATTAAATGACCCCTTGAGTTTTCTGTGAGGTGACCAAATAGCTCAAGGGCATTTGAGCTGAGGTTCAGTACAGTCATTCCTTTGTATCCATGGGGGATTGGTTCCAGGACTCCCACGGACACCAAAAACCTCAGGATCCTCAAGTCCTTTCTATAAAAGGTATACTTTAGGGCTTCCCTGGTGGCACAGTGGTTGAGAGTCCGCCTGCCGATGCAGGGGACACGGGTTCACCTCCCGGTCCGGGATGATCCCACATGCCGTGGAGTGGCTGGGCCCGTGAGCCACAGCCGCTGAGCCTGCGCGTCCGGAGCCTGTGTTCCGCAACGGGAGAGGCCACGACAGTGAGAGGCCCGAGTACCCCAAAAAAAAAAAAAAATGTATACTTTAAGTCATCTCTAGATTACTTATAATACCCAATACAATGTAAATGTTATGTAAATAGTGGTAAAAAACAACGTAAGCACTATGTAAATAGTTGCTGTCGTGCAAATTCAAGTTTTGCTTTGGGGAACATTCTGGAATTTTTTTTTTTTTTTTAGTATTTTCGATCTGTGGTTGGTTGAATCTGCGGATGCCGAACCCGCAGATAAGGAAGGCTGATGTATACGTATTTCCCCTACTCCGTTTGTGGGAGCTGCTGTTCCTCATGACGGCCAATACTCTTACCTTTCCATACCTCTCCAGCATACTACTTGGCTAGTAAAAACACTGGAGGCTGGAGCGTGGACATCACAACTTCTGACAGCACGTTGATTCCAGGCTTAGTTGTATTTTGCCCCTAGATCTAGCTCAGCTTAATAGACTCGTTTTGTGGACTATTGGAGAAAGGTGTGTGAGCCTTACCAAATGTGGCTGCTCCTGTCTATTTTCGTTTTTGGCCGCGCAGCTTGTGGGATGTTAGTTCCCCGACCAGGGCGTGAACCCACTCCCTTGGCAGTGAAAGCTCGGAGTCCTAACCGCTGGACCTTCAGGGAATTCCCATCGTGTCTATTTTCTAATTCACTTCTTGTATCTCATTTTAATTGATCCTATTAACCAAATTTTAATTGATGGAATTTTTTTCTCCTTTTTCTAAAGGTGATGGACAGAATTTGTTTACGAAAGATGTGACAGTGATCGAGGGAGAAGTTGCAACCATCAGCTGCCAGGTCAATAAGAGTGACGACTCTGTTATCCAACTACTGAATCCCAACAGACAGACCATTTATTTCAGGGACTTCCGGCGTAAGTTTCCACCTCTATAGCATTAGATGGCAACTTTTTTTCCTACACGTTGTCTTGATAGAGATTGCCAAGGCCTCCTTTTTTTTTCTTTTTTTTTTTAAATTTAATGTTAGATGCTTAAAGTTTAATCAGTTCTTCAGAGGAAAGAAGAGACATGCAATCATAATCTTCCTACTTAATAGAAACCTTGAATGGTCCTTTTTTAAAAGTAAGGCAGTCTTCCTTTGCAATAGGAATTGATTGTAGTAATTCAAGGTGAATTGCCATTGAGTCCCAAATACTTAGCTGACACAAACAACTCAAATAGGGTAAAGCAAGGAAAATACAGCATTCTCAAAGGTAATCTGTTTGGTCCGAAGACTGAAGTTTCCTAGGCAATCTGTGCCTATAAAGACAAAACCAAATCTCCTGTCACCATAGCCTGTGGTAGATGGAGGTGCCCATGTGCTGAAATCCTTCCAAATATAAGATCGCAAAAGCCAGTAATCGAAACTTAATTGTATATCATAGCAATGGTTCAAATGGGTGTCAGGATTTGGCAAGAGCAAGAATCAGGTCTTTCGAAAAATTGCGATATGAGAGCATTGGTGCCTAACCAAAGTAGGTGTCAGGCATGTCGCCTCCTGCACACTTGTCCCCATTCTCCCCAACACCTCAGAACATTCATGACCTGTGGAAAGAGTTATGAACATAAGGAACATGAAGAGGACTATGGAGGGTAAAAGGAGAGAAGCCAGCTTCTCATTGTTAGAATGAATTTTTGTCATTAGTATATACTGATCTAGCCTTTGCCAAATTAATATAAGGATTTTAAAAGTGAATATTAGACATCAATAAAAAGCCCACGTACATTACTTTTGGGATGACTCTGACTTCCTACTTTATGTCTCATCAGTTTCATCCCCGTGGAGCTGAACGCAGTTAGAAAATGGGGTCAGGTCTTAAGGCGCCTGTAGGCCCCAGGCCATGGACTTTTTGGCAGTGCCACCTCAAACCACATGAAACACAAAGATGCATCAGAGTTAAATTGGATTGTTTTGCTATAAAGTTGTTTTTTAATGATTTTCATTTTGCTTTTGCAATTACTAATAATGCTGTTTTAAAATTTTCTCTCATAGTATTAGAACCTCTATTTCTTTTAAGGCCTCAGATTTTTAGAGACAATTTAAAAGCCTGTAGGTTCTACTCCCTGAAATTTCAGTGCCAAAGGGGGCTCATTGCCTGCCCTTTCCTCCTGTTCTCATTCTGCCTGTCTCCAATAGAAGATCCGAAACAATTTATGAATACGTGCTCAAAACTGATAGCAAGGGATGTGCATGTGTACACAGACACACACACCCATGTGTGTGAGTTTCCTTTTGGGGCAGGGATATATATGTGTCTACAAGCAGTTATTGCAGAAGCCCTAACTAGGAACTCAAGAAGCACAAAGAAGTACCCACCAGGTGCAGAAAGACTTAATCCGTGTGTCTGCTCTGTAGCTGCCTTTCTAGTCACCTGCCTTTTGCCTCCCCTCGGGAAGGCAAATAGACTGTCGTCTTTCTCACAACACTAACTCTGTGTTTTGTTTTCCAGCTTTGAAGGACAGCAGGTTCCAGCTGCTGAATTTTTCAAGCAGTGAACTCAAAGTGTCGTTGACAAATGTCTCAATTTCTGATGAAGGAAGATATTTTTGCCAGCTCTACACTGACCCCCCTCAGGAAAGTTATACCACGATCACAGTCCTGGGTAAGCAATGCACCAGGACTTGTCCTGAGAAACGAGGGGGTGGTACTTACTGCCAGATGGCTTCCAGCAGCTAGGAAAAGGTTAACCGTAAATTTTACTGTTTTAGGAAGACTCAGCGCCCATCTTGCTGAATTTTAAAAATAGCCTATTTTACCAAACACTCTAAGGAATGGCAATCAGCAGGCTCTCTAGATTTCACCTGCTCTTGGGTTTCAAGCTTCAGAAGCAAAGATCAAGAGAATTTAGAGCCCTCAAATGAATCGCTCACCACATGTAATGTCGTTGCTTCTACCTACCAGGACTTTTTTTTTCCCCCTTCTGTGCAGTAGAGGGGGAAACAGGCTACCACATCTGCACCCTGTGGCAGAGCTCTGATATGAAACCCACTTAATGATTTTTCCTTCTGAGTTACATCTCGTTTAATATTGTTGATCTCCTTTTCTTCAACTTGACTTATTGCCTCATTTATTGCTCCCACTCAAGATTATGCTGTAAAAATCATACCCCATGAACACATACTTTGCCACAAATTGCAACCATTAGATGTAAAAGAATGAAGAGCTTCTAGGGAGAGAAGGCTGATCATAAGCAAGGACTGTGGACTGGCTGTTGAGTACACCCCTACCTCTAGCGGGTTAAGTATCTTCACGTATGATGGCTAGATTGCGACTTTCAGCAGAATCCCGGTAGCCAGGTTTCCACGTGTATGTTTCGATAGAGTCAGCAGATACTCCTGTGGTGAAGGTGGTCTGAACTAGTCCCCTTTTAGACAAACATAGACTGCAGTGCCTAACACCAGCCGATTTGGATTTTTGAAACTGAGTTTTCAAGGACCTACACTATAGCATGAGGCAAGATCTCTGATTTATACCTTCGGGAAGACGATGAATCAAAGCCTATCTGAGGCGGCAGACTGCAGCTTTTCAGTGTAACGATATGAAGATTAAAGGGGAAAGATAAATATGAAGGATGTTTTTGCTTAGTGTGTGTGAACATATATGTATTCATGGGTGTATGTATTGATCTGCCTCATTACTTTGTTGAAACACAGCTGTAATAGGGAACATTTTTTTTTAATTCATTAAACTAAAAACATATCCCTAATGCTGACATATACGTTATTGATAAGAGGAACACTGATTTTAGACAGTCAGGTTTCACGTCTGGCCATGTTGCTTCTGCTGTGGTCTGTGTTTGGTGATTGTGTACGTGTTTATCTCTAATTGCGCCTTTGATCCCTATTAGATCTGCAGAAATAGTAAGCGTGGAAGGTTTGGCTAGGATGAACGTTTTGGAATTTGGCAGATGTACCGAAAGTTTTCTGGAGAGGTCTTTGAAACACTGTTTGCTTGTTGGAGTCAGTCATCAGCTGCATAAACTTCAAATAGGCCATCTTCCCATTGACCCACCATTGTTTATGGTGTGTCCACAAAAGTGACAGCAATTAGATGGAATATACTTAATGGCATTTTGCATTTTCAGGATGTTTCGCCACATATACCTTTAAGTATGAATGTCTTTATTTCAAAGAAAGAGATGATAATAATAGAGGTTAGTCGTCTTGCCCAGCTTACAAAGCACATGGTGAGAATCAAGAATCTTAGACTTCGAAACAGACCATACTCTTCTGCCTCAGAACCTCTGGGTCTTCTAGTCTAGGTTGTTTTCAACAAAATCCTGAAGGCTGCTGTTTTAAGATTTTCTCCCTGAAGGTGCACATCTTTTGTTTGCAGGAGTGTATCTGGTCTTTGACAAGCAGTTACTGCCTGTCAGTTTTCAGTGTTTGGTACATTTGTTCTCAGACCCGCTAGACTGGGCCAGTTGGATGGAATACACCCAGCACTAGGCTTTTGAGAAGCATTATGCCTGTAATCCTTTTGGAGGTCTGATTATTCTAGAAATAATAGGTTCCTTGCTTGTATTGTATAGAAACATTAACTTAAATATACTTGAAAGTAATGCTGGTAGATGCTCTCTTCGCAGATATTATGCATTCATTTAATATTCCTTCCACTGAATTTATTCTAGGATTCCTTGATGGAGTCAAATTATTGTCATCGGCGCTTGAGTCTTTCATATTCCAAAATCTGACAGTTTCCACTGATACTCGTATATTCAAAGCTTCCTCCTAAGGTTTAGAGTTTTCAGGTATCATAATGAATGAAGAATGATCTATTAGCATCGTCTTCGTTTCTATCTGTGGTTCTCTGAAAAGGACCCCATATGTACTTACACAGCTGTCAAACTTCCTGATCAGATGAAGATGCTCATTTTAGCGCATGCATCTTTATTAGTTGTTTGAAGCACTCAGCAAAAATTTCAGCATAATTATAAGACATAGAGACGGGTATTTGTTACTGTTCTGTTTATTATCTTATCCATGTAAAAACTGAAAACTCCCCTGTGATATTTTGCATGCATTTGGATGCCTTTTAGGGTATGCATTCACTTCTCCCACTTGTGATGAGTTTGCTTCTTTCTCCAGATCCTACTACTGCTCATGAAAGGAGATGAGTGAGAGAGAGAATACGCTGCTTTAACATTAGCATAGTTACTGATAATAGTAGCGAATCTTATTACAGCCCTGTCCTAAGATTGGTGTTCACTCACGATTCCAGGAGCAGGAGAACCTAATTATTTTGAAGGGTCTTAGAGTGAGATTCCACGTACTGATCAGCTTTAAGGCTCCTCTTTTGTTGTAATTAACGTGACTCATCTTGATATTGCTGATTTTTTTTAATGTTGTAGGCGTAACGTTTATAATTAGCACTCTTATAGATGTGAAGTTAGCTAAGAAGAACGTCAACATTTCTTTGCTATTTTCTAGTATTTCCCTCTACGTGACTTTTATTCAAGTTTCCATCTCTATGCACCTCCTTAGATATATCTTTGGTTGTTTTCATTAATGGCTGCAGGCAGTTTTCACTAAATATGTCTGTTTAGTGGACCATGTATAAGTGTATTCTCTGGTTAGTAGCAGTTCTAATTCATTTTTTTCTTATAAATGGATTTTGATACCTTACTAACTGCTTTCGTATTTGAGTAGACATTATGAAGTTAAAGGGGAAAACGGGAGAATGAATAGACCAAAATAAACTTTAAGATTTCCTTGTCCTACCCCCCTTTTTTCAGAAAGATAGACTTAAATCACTTCATTTATATTTTCTAAAGCTTTCTTGCTTTAAAAAAAAATCTGAGAGAAGTTAACTTTATAACTGATATCAGTGAACCATTATGACTCACATTTTATTTTATATTTGTAAACCAAACAGCTCCTACTACATTTGACTCTTTCTTCTTCTAAACTTCGTAAAGATCAGTAATACTGGTCACAGTCTTGAGAAAACTGTTTATGGACTTGGAAAAAGTCATTCAGCCATTTCTCAGGATGTTCTTCTCAACAATAAACAAGTCCTTTATTTTTCTACACTGGTCATATTTTCCACCACTTTTGAAGTTTTCCACATGTCTACCTTGGCTGTCAAGTTACAGGTGATGTCAGCTCTCCAAGAGGAGCTAGCATTAGTACAGGAATCACTGGGAAGGATTAGGGAAGTGTAGATTATATCTGCTGCAGTAGAGGAGGTATTAACATGGATAAAACCAAGCAACAGGTGATCTAGATAAGGACCTATTTGCTGCCATTCACACTCTCAACCCCCAAACAAAATCTAAGAGACATTGGTAAATTTTCCTCTGGCCTAATTTATACGTACCACTTGCCATTTCCTTACTTTTTTTTTTTTTTTTTGCGGTACGCGGGCCTCTCTCTGTTGTGGCCTCTCCCGTTGTGGAGCACAGTCTTCGGACGCGCAGGCTCACTGGCCATGGCTCACAGGCCCAGCCAGTCCGCGGCATGTGGGATCCTCCCGGACCGGGGCACGACCCCGTGTCCCCCGCATCAACAGGCGGACTCTCAACCACTGTGCCACCAGGGAAGCCCCACCGTTTCCTTACTTTGAAATAGCAGACATTATTGATAATGTGAAAAGAACACGCCATCATCCTTATGACCTTCTACATCTGATGGAGAGAATTAAGTACTTCCTCTACTAAGAAGTACCACTGAAGGTGAATTGCTAGTGGAGGTTAGAAGAATCCTGTGAGGAGGAGAGAGAGCTCTCCAGTATCTTCAGACTCAACACGAGAAAGGAGAGGATGAAAGAAAGATACCCGGGAACACACAGAAAACTAATATCTGACAAAGACTATGTTTGAACCTTAATGCCGTCAAGACCTGACAATTGATATTTGCTGGAACCTTTTAATAGCTCCTGGATCTATTCCCATCAGGAAGATTCCCAGGTTACCACAGAATGACCACCAAAGTGTTTCTCCCAAAGTTATCCATGCATACTGAAATCTGCTCTATCCCATCCTGTAGTATTTTCCAAGGAAGAGAGCTTTGTGTATTACACATTACCTTTAGCTATTTGCCCTCTTTTTCTCATCTGAAGAGAACCCTTCTGTGAGTATCCCGTCTCAATTTAAGTTTCCTTAAATTGAGTAGTATCCCATCAATTACATTACTCAATTACATTTCTCATTGAAAATCTTTGCACATGTCAATATCAGAAATTATTTTCATCACTCCATTTTTATTTCTGCCTGGACCTTGAAAAGAATTAATACTGTTTGACTTTCAGCCCAACATTTGTTGGGAGGACATTCCTAGCTCTTTTACTCCTTAGTTATTCCCTTTTTATCTAAGCCTTTTCTTCTGTTCCCCATAGCTCACCAAGATCTTATTTTCTTTAGGCTTGGACAGTCTTTTCCTCTGACATTTGCTCTATGCTCTAACAAAAGCATTTTTTTCAATATTCCTATTATACGGCACACAGAATTTAGTAATATTTGTTGGGCGTAAACATCTAGTCTCTCTGTGTACCCCATATCAGCTATCTAGGTACGTGTAATGAAAATCTTTAACCTACCTGATTGTCATCTAGGAAGGATAAACTGCATTGAGGAAATAGCTAGCCAAATCATCCCATTTACTTTTATACCTGCCTTTCTGTCTCTTAAAATGTTGGCAGATGTGCAACTCCAAATTGGATGTTAGACTATCTCTCTTTATGCTTATTTCTTCTTAAAATGTAAACTAGGGTAGTTCTTTGCCATATTTAACTACTCATTGGGGCCACATCACTTTAGCAACACATCCAGTTGAGCAACTGTGTTAGTTTCCTGTTATACAGGGAACAAAGAAGAGACGTGATTTTGCTCCAATAGTTACACTCCTCCTACCAACTATCTTGCTGAGAAACATATACAACAAATCATTTTCCTTTTCCTTTTCCATAATTCTCTATAGAAATTTCCAACTGCTTCAATTCAGTGTAAAAGTCTTCCTGTGGGTAGAATTTTCACATTGGACTAGAACAGTTGGAAATCTCAAATACATGGTTTAATCCCATAATTTATTGAAGCAGTATCAGAGATTTATTATTCAACTTGATCATCAGGATGGCATGTTTATACATATTTAATTTCTTGTTTCTCTTCTGAGTTGAGAAACTTATTAATCATAAGTCTTAGAACCATCTTTGCTTATTCATGGTGGTCAGCACATATATTTTTAGATTCAGTCTGCTGAATTCAGTATTCTTATTGATTTTTATTTCAAGAAGCTCAGTCTTGACATAAGGTTGCACTTATATGGTTTCATTGTCAACTCAGTTTCTGAAAAGATAACATGCTTTCTGTATCAACCACCGTCATTACTCTTCATTTGATATTCAGCATTTTAACCCCCAACTATTTTATTCTAATCATTTTATTACATATGTGTTTAACATGCTTAGACAAGAGTGGTTTTAATTCTGAGGTAGAAATCTAACCTACACTCAATAGTCTTTTCCACCTTTGGTTTCTAAAATGTTCAGCTTTAGATTTCAGAATATAGAAAATCATTACAAATTAACTGGCATTTCCTACATTACTACATCTTCATAGCTAAAGGATTTTATTACTACGCCATCCATCAGAGGTCAAGATCATATTCTAGATCTCTATAAATAATTTGAACTGAATGGAAGCGGCTCTGAGGCACAGTTTTTCTCTGTATGTTTATGGGGAGTGATTCTCTTACGGGACTCCATGTTTTTGATCTTTGCTGGTTGACTTTGGAATCTTTCATATGAAGATTGAAATCCAAGGGTTGAGTTTAAGGACAAATATTCCTATCAGAGACTTCCAGGTAAGGAGGATAATGTCAATAGTGTTTACTCCTCTTGCTTTTATATCTGCTTTCTGGTCAATTTTCTAATGACCGATTGATAGCAAATCTAGTATCTATATTTTTATAACTTGGTCACTGATAACTTAGGAGTGGAAGAGTGGTCATTTTATCAGATAACTTTAGGACGAATTCTGAAGTAAGGGATTTTACGTAACTCGGTTTATTTGATAATGACTTTGTCTTTCTTCTGTCTCCTCCAGTGGCAGTTTGTTTTAAATTCCCTTCAGGAATGTCTATTGTTTATCTCCTTTTTTTTTGAGAGCAATGGTCCTAGTTTCTAATGAATAGAAGAATATGCCCAGAAATAGATTCTGTGTTTAAAAAGCACACATGTTTAATTTGTAGTCCCACCACGTAATCTGATGATCGATATCCAGAAAGACACTGCAGTGGAAGGTGAGGAGATAGAAGTCAACTGCACTGCCATGGCCAGCAAACCAGCCACGACCATCAGGTGGTTCAAAGGGAACAAGGAGCTCAAAGGTAAGATGCGAATTGCCTGGTACTGAGGAAGCCAGTCCACACTCGATCCCAGCAGGAGTACATCTTTGTGGACGTTAAAGACAAATGCAAAACACACCCCTGAACAAAAATGCTCATTTATATTGGGTTGGCCAAAAAGTCCGTTCTGTTACAAGCAAAAATGAAAGACACATTTTTCATTTTCACCAAGAACTTTATCAAACAGTGTATTTCTTAACCGAACGATCTTTTTGGCCAACCTAACATATGGTTTGCAATCAGTTAGTAAGTGTGTCTGAGCCCAAAGCGTAACGGCATTTTACTGTTCTAATTCATATCCTCATTCTGTTGTTTGAGGGTTCATGGTGATATGTGCTGCTAGATGTTTACTTAGAGGCTCAGAGAGAACCAGACCTGTAAACTAGAACTCGCTAGACCAGTTAGAATCACTGAGGTATCCCCTGAGCTCAGGCTGGCCATGTCTGTACCCTTAGTTCTCCTTGCTTTTACCCTGTGACCCAGGGTGGGTCAGGACCCCAGATTCTTGTGTTACACCTTGAAAAAAATGTATAGCAGTCTTGGCCATGGTGAATACCAAGTCATTCTAGCATCTGTTGGACTCTTGGTTGTTTTGACAGTGGGCTTTCCTGCAAGGGAGCTTGTGCTGAGCAGCTGAGAATCCATCTTCAGAGCGAACTTGCAGGCACCACCCTTCTTGAGAAATCTGTGATTCAGTTGCCCGTGTCAGCAGCCTCTTCTTCTGCGACGTTTCTGACTTTGTGCTGGCAGCACAGGCAACTTTTTTTAACCCTGCTCCTATTGTCTCTCCCTCAGTACCGGGCCAATCTAGATTTGATTCCTGGATCCTCGGACATCTGCCCTCTTAGCCACTGCATCGGCTGAAGGATACAGCCTAGCCCCTATTTTTGACTCTCTTTTTGCCAGTTATCCTAAGTTCCTCATGCATGTCTGCATTCCGATTCCCTTCTTTGCAAAAGGTTGCCTTGCAAGTAGTACCCAGGACAGAGGACTCAGGGCCTGAACTCCTCTGATCATTTGACAGAAATGCTTGCTGTGTGCCTCAGTTTCCTCTAAAATGGGGATATTAATATTTACATACCTTGTGTGATTCTTATGAAGATGAAATGAGTGAATATTTGTAAAGTATGGGGCTAGTGTCTGGGCCAAGGTAAGTGCTCTTTATGTGCTTGTTAAATAAATAAATAGTTCCAGGAAGAAAAGAAAGTCCTTTTAGAAAGAGGATATAAAAATCTATATCTAGAAACAGAAAAATCTATATATAATGGCTTAAGTTTCAAAAAGCTTGCTCTGTTTTAATCTCCTATTTCCTAGGTATGGCTTTGGAAGGAAGGAATTTCTCATTTCCCCTCTGTTTTTCTGTCTAAGTGAATTGAGCCATTAAATGTGTACCAATAAGTACAAAACATTAAAAGAAAGTTAATGGTGCGTCCTGTCCCAGGGAGTGCTGAGTTCAGGAAAGGGGCCTCCTTGGCCTATTCATCCCATCCGGAAGCCTCCTCCCCCCCTTTTCTGGGTGTTCTTGGACGTGGCTCCCTTCTGGCCTGAAGCCTATATCTTACTTTGCTCTACCCACTGCCACTGCATTTTTTTGTGTTCTTCCAAAAGTCTCAGAGTTTAAACATTTCAATTACAATTTCATTTAATTGTAGTTGCTTTCCCTGTTAATTGCTGATGGGGGTGGGCAAAGGGGGTTGTTTATATCTTTACTCCTGATTGAAATTACTTAAGGGATTTGGATGACGTCCTGGAATTTTTAAACCGCATTACAGCCTAGTAGACGTGTTCAGTTCAGATGGTTGTAGGGAGAAAAAGCACTTCTCTTTTCTTCCTCTCTAGTGCCTTGAGCAGTCAAATGTCAAAATGGGTCAACTTTCAGCTGCTTGTTTGTGGGAAAATTTAAGACAGAAGAAACATATATTTAAATAAAAATAGTAAATAGTATGTAGAGTTGATTTTATCTTAAATACTATCCTGTAAGGCTGAAAAGTAGGAAATTATCCTTTTATCAGTTATCTACCCCCAGATTACCCTTATCTGGAGTGACTTCCATTATGTTTATTAAAATAGTAATGTTGGGGCAGAGGGAGGGAGGGGAGGGTATTTAAGAAAAGAGTGAGACTCACTCAGCTCTGGTTTCTTGGTATGTCCCCCCAGGCAAATCGGAGGTGGAGGAGTGGTCAGACATGTACACCGTGACTAGTCAGCTGTTGCTGAAGGTGCACAAGGAGGATGACGGGGTCCCGGTGATCTGTCAGGTGGAGCACCCTGCCGTCACTGGAAACTTGCAGACCCAGCGGTATCTAGAAGTACAATGTGAGTACCTGTCTTAGTCCTTTCTGGCTGCTGTGCAAACTACCACAGGCTAGTGCCTTATAAACAACAGAAATCTACTGCTTACGGTTCTGGAGGCTGGGAAGTCCAAGGTCAGGGTACCAGCACGGTCAAGTTCCAGTGAGGTCCCTCTTCCTGGTTCATGGCTGGCGCCTTCTCACGGTGTCCTTACATGGTGGAAGGGGCTAGAGATCTCTTTGCAGCCTCTTTTATAAGGGCACTAATCCCAGTCATGAGGGTTTCACGAACCTCCTGACCTAATCACCTTCCAAAGGCCCCACCTCCTAATGCCATCACATTGGGGATCAGCATTTCAACGTATAAGTTTTTGCGGGGTGGGGGGGGGGACACAAACACTCAAACCATAACATTACCCAAGTATTTTATCCTGAGGGTATAGAGTAGCAGTTCTTTAAAAAGACTTCAGAAGCCACTTATTGAATACATATGTTTTTATATAGTTTAGGTAGAATTTTCATCTTGTTGTCTTGGTAGAAAAATAATCAAAGGATTATTCTACTGAAACACTGCCATATTATAGAGTGCCAATGAGGATTTTGAAAATACTACATTTAACCCAAATGTAAAACTTGAAAATGATTCCATCTGCTCTAGTGCATGACTTAATTAATTAAATTTTGTGAATATTGACTGTAATCATTTCTATGCCAACTTCAAAATCTAGGGTAATTCCAGCCGCCCCCCGCCCCCAGCTTTATTAACCCCATCATAAGTGCTGAATTTTTTTATAGAAGGGATTTCATTCCCACTGAACATCAGCATCTTGTTTTAGATCGCAAGTTCTCTTCTATTTTAGCTTAAATTATAGCGATGAATTTAAAAGTGGAACTCTTTGGGATGAGTGCCGCGGTCTTGATGGCTTCATCAGTAAAAGCTGGATCGTGGTGAGTGAGGTTTCTCCTCACTGTGCCCTATGGACTAAAGATGCTCTCCTCATCTTCTCCTCTGGGCTCTCCTACTTGTGGGAAAAGTATCTGTTTTCTGCACAAAATTATCCTTGCACCAAAGTTGTGGCTGAGTAGCCAGCTTCTCACTTTTTATCAAAAGACTTCTGTAACTTGGCCTCTGCAAAATTCCAGGTGGCCTTTGGGTGTGCCTAGTGAAAATGTTACAAGAGTTTGATTGGATGTCAATGATTGGGCATCAGATAAAGGAAAAGCATTACTCTCTATGAATTATTCTATTAATTTTCTAGGGCTGCCATAGCAGATTACCACAAATTTAATGGCTTAATAAACAACAGACATTTATTCTCTCACAGTTCTAGGGGACAGAAGTCTGAAATCAAGGTGTCGGCAGGGCCAAATTCCCTCCAAAGGCTCTAGGGAGAGGATCCTTCCTTGCCTTTTCTGGCTTCTGGTGGCTCCAGGTGTTCCTTGGCTTGTGGCCACATCACTCCACTCTCTGTCTCCGTCTTGACCTGGCCTTCTTCTCTTCTCTGTGTGTCTCTTATAAGGACACTTGTCATTGGACTTAGGGCCCACCCGGGTAACCCAGAATGGTCTCAATTCAATATCCTTAACTTAATGACATCTTCAAAGAATCCTTTTCCAAATAAGGCCACAGTCACAGGTTCCAGAGGTTAGGAATTAGGTATGTATTTGGTGGTGGCAGGGGTGGGCACCATGAATCCCCCTATGATTTGTATCACCTGCTTAGGTTGCCTGAGCAAAACAGGGGATGGAGAAAGTTATAAAAAGTTGCTTCTACAAAGCCATCCCATTCCACTTTGTGAGCTTGGCTCAATTTAACATTACATAATGCCAGTTTTTCTTGTTAATTCATTTCATCTACTTCATTATGTAGCTTCATTATGGGCATCATGCTTATAATTTTCATATCACTAAAACTATTGTGGTGTAATGTCCCTATAATGGGAAAACAGAAAACATCAGATATTATCTAAATTGGCAGATAGTAGATTTCTTGTGACTTTGTTAATATGTAATTCATTTAAGCAAACTTAATATCCATTAACTTTCCTTGTAGGGGCCCATTAGCTTTAATAATACATTAGCTCCTTTGTGAGACCTGAGTAGCTGTTCACCCAGTTTCCACCCCTAAACGCTTAGTTTCCCGGAGTATCTTCTAAATAGAATATAGCCCCACCCACCTACAGAATTACACTCATTCCCAAATGCAAAATATTTCAAGCACTACACCTCCTACCCCTTGGAAGACTTGCCAGTGATCTTTATAAAGCCTTTTCTTTTGAAGATTCAAGTGAGATTTGTCCTTCTAAGAAAAGGAATAAAGCTGCATATCTGAATCCATTTGACTTCAATCTTACAAAGTACTGCTTGGCCTTAACTGCAGGAAGGTGACTTTAATGCCTTCCCCAAATTGAAGACACATCCCTGGGTCATTTTTAGCTTTAACATGACACCTTTTTATGGAAGACTCTGTTCTTTTACCCAGCGTAAGCCACACAAACATTTTATCCTTTGATATTCCATTTCTTGGAATGTATATAGGAAAAATGTCTTTTTGCATAAAAGAAGGTTAAGGATTACAAAGCAATGTGTTAATCTGAATGGAGTTTAGAGTCTGATCTGGCATCTTAATTCGATGCTTCATGCTCAAGAAAGTCACCTGACAGGTCACCACCCTCCCTCTCTAGAGCACTACTGAAAATTTTGCGGAGTCAGCCAGGAATTCCTTACGTAGCATCTTCAGACACATTGGAATTCTCTACTTCATCACCTACCAGCTTTACTCTTCTTGAACACCAGCAGCTATGGACAACAAAAAGCCTCATGCCTCAGATGCTCAAGGCACTCAGCCTTTGGGCACTAGAACTTTCTCAGACCTTGGCAAGTGGTGTTGGGGGTTCAGCTCCATTCCCCCCATAGGAGGCCCCTCTCTGCAGACAAGCCACACCATATCTCTCTCTTTTTTTTTTTTTTTGAAGTATAGTTGATTTACAGTGTTGTGCCAGTCTCTGCCGTCCAGCAGAGTGACTCAGTTATACACATAGAGACATTCTTGATGGCCATGAAAAAAGAAGAGGTACTTGAATGCCTGAGATTCAGTAGCCAGTGTGCATGGATGGTGAATTATTTTGGATACTCTTTGAGGAGTAACATTAGACCATTATTTTTTTAATTGGCCCAAACTCTGGACTCAGCAGTTCTTAAACTTCTGGGGATCGTTGACCCCTTTAAAATCCTTTGACAGCTATAGAGCTGGAAATGATGACATTCACCACATTTTACTTCCAGTATAAGGGGTGTATTTACAGTTTTCCTAATTTTAGGTATTCAAGGGCCACTTTCACAAGTTTTACCAAATCCACGGGTCATCCGTGTTCGTATCATATTTAGAATTTTTAAGTCATTTTATTGCTTTAACCTAACCAAGACCTGTGTAAAAACACCTGTAAAATTATGAGTTTTATTTGCTATGTATATTCTATCTAGTAAACTTTAAAATAAATATACAACAATTATTTTTTAATGTCCTTTCCTTTGCCACCTAAAAAGATTTCCTATAGTATCAGTGATAAACATTAGTTTATCACCAGGACATCCTGAGCTGGTCCATGGACCTCAGATTAAGAATTACTCTACTCTGGGGAAATGAGACTACCTTCGAGGCAAATCTAACCTGATAGGATTGGTGTTAAGTATACTCAGTTCAACGTTGGCCCATTTTGCTACATGAAGATTTTTGGAAACCTCTCTCTACCTCATCTAAGATGGATGGATATTAATCAGGATAAGAACAGAGTAAAATGACAGATAATGGATTTGAATGCTGTATAAATTATGTCCTTTTAGAAAATACTATTTTTTAAAAAGGAAATGAAAACCTACTTTGTATGCCACTGAATATCTTAGTGGTAAGATATGCCACTAAATATCTTACTTTAAAAGTGACAGGAGCAAGGAGGAGGGATAAAATGAAGGGAAGGGTTGCACACTCCCCTTGACACGGAGAGCCACCATATTGTCTAGAAGACAAGGCTTGAGCTCCAACTTGGAATCCCTTTTGTCGTGTGGATTTAAGTCCTAATTAATTGAACACAGAATTTTGCAGCGTTTGTTTGTTAAGACACTTGTATATGGTACCAGGAGAAATTGTGGTGCCCAATTATGTGAAAAATCAGCCAGATGTGTATGCTGTCATGCTTTAAATAATCCTTAAGTTTTTGGTGAGTACAGATATTAATTGTGTAGTATGCATCGAAGTGATTAACGTCAATGTAATTTATCATCTGGAGATTTCTGAACATAAATAAGTGAGTTGTTTTGTTCAGCAAGGTGTTGACCTCTCAGAATTAGTGAATTAAAGTCTCCCCTCCCTTCTTTTTATTAAAAATATGAAAGGCACCACAATCAGCCAAGTGTTCGGTTATTTGATTTTCCGGGGCATTAGCTGCTCTTGTTTGTGGCATTTCCCTGTTGGGTGCTCGTTTGCAAGCTCATTAATAAGGTTTTCTCATAGGACCGTTGCTGGGAAGGAAGAACATACAGTAGGGCTCTTAGTTTTCTAGCTTTTTCATTCTAAGACTCAGCAAAGGATGCGGCAGCACGCAGTTAAGTGTTTAAAACAGAAAGTAATTGTGCTCGCGAGCTGGAATTCAAAGCTCTCTTTCCTTAGATGTTAGGCAGAGAACAGTTTTGCTTTTTAATGTTCTGAGCTATATGACCCTAAACTCTTTCTGTGCAGTTTTTTTCTTTCCAATGTCTGTGTATATAGCGTTGCTCAAATTTACAGCAGGGTTGATTATAGCAGAATGTGGTAGAATTGTAGCACGGTTAGTGGAGCTTCAGATCTGAGCGAACATACTCTTGTCAAAAGGAGAACAGTTCACTGTCTGCGCGTTAAAAGAAAACTGTCTAAATAGCATCAAGGTGGAAACACATAGCGACATAAGCTGGGAAACACATAGCGCCATAAGCTGGGAATTCAAAGAAAAGGTGTGACCCTCAGTATGGAATTCAGATTGCTGTGCAAGGGGGGAAGCCTTACTCTGGACCGAGGTGAATCCGAAGCTCTGGAATTACTGCTGTGTGTCTTTTGCTTTCCCCCATCGTAGACTTGCTCTTTAAAATGTTTTGCAAAAATCCTCATCTAGTGAGGGTTTTGTGTGTGTGTGCATATCTGAAAAAAAATTTAAGAGATATGTTTTGAAAGGGAGAATGAAACCAAAGACTCAAAAAATGGATGTTTGAACGCCTTCCCTGCTCGGATTATCATCTGCCAGTTAATTGTGTTCGTGGACATCATTTTCCAAATGAGTTTTATTGACTCAGTGTAGCCAGATATTTTGTAAATCCATATTCCTGTTCATTGAGGGTCCACAGAAGGCTAGATTTTTTTTTTTCTTTCATTCCCTCAATTGGGGGAAAATTGGGCATTGAGGGAGATGATCAAAACCTGTTCTTTGTGCCAAAGTAAATGTTTCTCTGGTATCGATAGTGTCCTGCAGTGAAGGAGGGAGAAAAAACCTGGAAATGGGAAAATCTTTCCTGTTTGGAGTGGAGGATTAACATATACACACTAGTTTACCATGGCAGCTCCCATATCCCATCCTCTCCCCCATCAATTCTGTTCCCAGGTTGTATTCTTCAAAGCGTAATAGCTGGCGTTTTCATATTTGGCCTGTTTCTCTCTGATCTCCGGTCTCTTTTTTTTTTTTTGCGGTACTCGGGCCTCTCACTGCTGTGGCCTCTCCCGTTGCGGAGCACAGGCTCCGGACGCGCAGGCTCAGCGGCCATGGCTCACGGGCCCAGCCGCTCCGCGGCATGTGGGATCTTCCCGGACCAGGGCACGAACCCGGGTCCCCTGCATCGGCAGGGGGACCCTCAACCACTGCGCCACCAGGGAAGCCCCTCCGGTCTCTTTTTTTTAACAGAATATGCTCTTTCTCCCACTCTCCCTTTCTTTTATTTTTTTTAAGCAATGAATTGAGTTCCAGGGAAGTTATTTCAGTATTTATTATTCCTCCTGAAAAATAATCAAGGCGTGGAGACCCCCCTGATTCAAACTAATGTTTTAACCTATCATTTTTTGTGTTAACACACAGTAGAAGCGGGTCCAAGTTCCTGATGCCATTAACTCTATAGAGTGTTAGTGAGGCATTCTGCAGTGCCAAAGGGGGCAGGAGGCTGAGTCACTAATACTCAAAAAACAAAGAGTAAATATTGGGCCAACTCCATTGTGAACAAGACTTGAATGACATGACTCTTAGGGAAGGAAGACTTTGCCATCATCCCTGCCTTCTGAAGCCACGCCCTGTCGAAAGAGGCCTCTTCCCACATCCGTCTTCCCACATCTCACTGTCTGACCTAATGTATTTGGAAAAGATGTGTCTCTGTGGCTGTGGACATTGAATACTATGTAGTGAAACTAGTCTTCTAATGTGCTCTCTTAATGGTTTTTAACTCAAGGTCAGATTTTGATTCTGTGGAAGGTTCAATGGTTGTAAAGCTAACATCTCAAAATCTAAAAAGAATGTTCCAAAGGGGATCGCTGGGGGGAGTGGGAGCTTAATCAGGAGTTTGGGATTAACATATACACACTAGTATATGTAAAATAGGTAAACAACAAGGACCTACTGTATAGCACAGGGAACTATACTCAATATCTTGTATTGATAATAACCTATAATGGAAAAGAATCTGAAAAAGAACATACATACATACATATATATATATATATATATATATATATATATATATATATATGTAAACCTGAATCCCTTTGCTGTACACTCGAAACCAACACAACATTGTAAATTAACTATACTTCAATTTAAAACAACATATGTTTTTAAAAATGTTGAACAAACAAATAAAACTTCCTATACTTAAGGTGGTTAACAAAAAATAGATAAAAAGAATGGTTCAGCAACATTCTTTATGATTTCATTTGAGATGCCACCTTGAAATATACCCAAAATGCTAAATAAATGTGTAGTGAAGTGGAAGTATGTAAATCAGACACGCGGGTTGAACCTCACATTTTGGGAGCTGGATTAACCTTCTAAAAGAAAAATAGAATTGTATTTTGCAATGAGGGCTGTTAAAGTGATTAAACAAGAAGGCCATCAGACCAATCTAATAAGGTGACTCTGATGCCTTGGTAGCTTATGTAGGCAAACCAAAACCTAAACCAAAGCCAATGCACTCCAAGGCAATGAAACTTAAGCCCAGCCAATCACAAACAGCTAACCAGGCTTCCCAAAAAAGGCAACTGCTCAAGCTCTAGCCAATCAAATAATTCACTTGCTTTACTTCCGTGTCTTTTCTATTAAAACCTTTCCCCCAGCTCCTATTGGAGCATTTTCAGTTTGGGCTGCCCTGTTCAAATGGATGCTCAAATAAACACTTGAAAATTTTAATGGGCCTTGTGTATCTTATAACAGGGCTTAGAGGGATTCATGGTCTGCTTGTTTTTGTTTTGTTTTTGTTTAACCAGTAGCAGAGCTAGAAGCCCATGCCTCAGTGTTCCCCCACTTTCTCATTCATTCATTCACTTGGTAAATATGTATTGAACGCCTACTATGTGCCAGGCACTGACACTGTTCTAGGCACCAGGGATACAAAAAACAAAACCTTTTCTTGTTACAGAGCTAACGTTCTTGTGCAGAAAATCTTGCTATGAGAATTTTCTCACCCAGTGTTCACTTTCTAATTCTGAAGATTTCTCAGAGATACGGAAGAGTGCTGTGTGGGTGAGTGTGCACCCCACTTCAAAGGCACTGTAAAGTACTCTTTGCCACAACATCACAGAATAAAATTTGATTCTGTTGGGTAAACAGTAATTTCAATACCCACAAAGCTACTTACAAGTTGCAACAAGAGGAAACCGCATTTTACTGTGTAATGTGGCACACGCTCTTCGGTCCCATGTCCGTCCCCCCAGGTTTGACTCATCCCACTCATCATAGCTCAGCCCTCCTCAAGAATAGCAGTTTAAGCGCTCCAATTCCTACAACAGATGTAACAGCAGGAGGTCCTTCACCTTGCAAACAAACAAACAAACAAAATAAATGGCAGTGAAAATTATTCGCGAATGTATAACGACAATGGGAAGCAAACCTTTTGCAAGATGTTCTTTTTAAGTCCTCTGAGAGCTCGCTGTGACTGTGTTCTCTCACCAGCCCCAATGACCTCGTGATACGTCGCCCTCCTTCAGAGCAAAGCTGGGCTCTCCCAGCAGCTTAGGCAGCCATGTTATAGGGGTTGATTCTGCTTTGAGCTCAAGCAGCCCCTAATACTCACCAAATCTCAGGTGCATCTCGGCATTGTCGTGCTCCTCCAAACTGCAGTAATCCCCCACGATTGACAAAGACCCTTCTGTCAGTGCTTCCCCACCTGAATGCACAGGCACTGACCCAAACCGTCCTCCCAGCCATTCTGATTCCATCTGGGCCCACACTGCCCTTGAGTTCTCCCTGGTAGGCCCAAAACAATGAACACTTGGTCAACAGGCATCCAGTCTCACTCTAACAGGTGTTTCAGAATGTTGGATGAAATCTAAGTAAGGGATGCAAAGAGCCTGCAGGAACAGATTTGCACTTGGGTTCCTGGGCCTGATTGCAGTCAGCAGATCAATGAACATTTGAGGCCCACGTCCCCTGATTTAGAAAATCTCAGGCAGGGAAAGCATCAGGAGCCCCTGGGCTAACAGGTCTCCTCCTGCCGTGGTGTCAGGGCGCCTTCCCTCTTATCTCAGCAATGCTTCTCTCTGGTACATGGCGAGGATAATATCCCAGGCAAAAGGAAACCACGGTGTACTTTTTTTAACTAAGAAATTTTAAAGACCTGATATGTTAGTGCGGTAATCTAGAGAGAAGGAGACCGTGACTTTTCATTTACATAGGAAAGTGCAATACAGGTTCCAGAGTCTTGAGTTTCATCTTCTGAAAAGATCATAGAATATGGTACAAGGTCAGACTGGCATGAAATCAATTGTAATCTGCCAGCAAGCCATTCTAACCTCTTTAAGAGTTTCCTTTTATATATATATATATATATTTTTTTTTTCCCTTCATAGAGAGAGCAAAGTCCATTTAAACAAAGTCTCATCAAATCAGAATGTCTTTCTAAGATGACTTTTTTAATTGGCTGCTACTGTAGTGTGACCTAAAGCCTCCTGGTATTTAACCCTCTGTGCGACATTGACCAATGGACGAATTTTGTCTGCTGGAGTAGGCTTGCTAAACGTCTTTTACGGGGTTTTTAAAAAATGACAGTGGATTATGAAAACCTCAGATCCCTCGACCTAATTTATTAGCTGTTGGTGGTACCATCTCTGTAACTTTCCATGAGTGCACAGACCTAACTATTTTTCTTATTTTTATATAGCAGTTCCATTTTATAGTGACACTAAGCCATTCTGCAGTACATTTCTAGACAGTTATTGCACTTGGGCAGAAAGTGTCATCTGGCTTTTAGCCTTGTGCCTTCCAACACCAACCGAGGCGTAAAATGATCACCCAGAAAATGTTCTGGGCCTTACCTCATTACTTAGAAATAAATCTTGGAGTCTGGTCCTGTTTCAGAAAAGATTTGGTGGGTTATAACGTTTGATTTATGGACATAATTAAAATCTAAATGATGAGCTTCTGGGCTGTTCAGCCAGCCATCTGGAGTGTTCAGTATTTTGACATACTCGGATTGTGGTCAGGATTATCCTGGGAAAATTTAGCAGCCCTGGGTTCTAGAGGTGCCAGTGGAGCCCCAGGGTTTCTATTCCACCTGTTGGGAAGGCTCAAGTTCCTCTTTCAGGCCAAAGGAGGGGTAATTGAATTTGTTTTTTAAGCTTCCTTCACCCAGAGATGGATCTTGGCACACAGACCCTCTATTTGGCTCCTAGGCTGGGCGTGAAGATAGCTCAGCTGCCCACGGTCGAATAATAATGCCCGTAAATACTGCCTGTGTCAACAGAGGAGGACATTTTTCTGTAGAATACAAGCAAGATTAATGTTTACCTTTCCAGCCACCTATTAAGGTGACTGTGGCAGCTGTACCCATAAGTAGATGGTAGATGTTTCTCCAGAAACCTAGAGAGTAAATTGGGAAAATCAGTTATCAAAATTGAAGGTGTATTTCCTATGGCTTAGTATATGATTTTTTTTAACGTAAATTCCAGGTATAGCAAGGCCTTAGCTTGTTATTCCTAATTTATGTGAGTAATTGACAACTGGCAAACAGCCATTAGGAACATAAAAAGCATTTAACTAAAACAAACTCAGTGGTACTGAAAAGGCAGGGTGGATAGATTTTCAACACCGTCTTTATTATTAATGGGAGTTGAGCGTGTAAAAACCCTTAGTGCACTGTGCTGAAAAATATACTCCCTCTGTTGGCTTGTAAATTACACAAAGGAGAAAAGAGGACAAAAGAGCCTTCCACATTGGCCAGCAAGCCTTCTGCTTCTCCTTAATTAATGGGCCGAAGTCAGCAGTGCATGGAAAATGTAGACCTTCTGTGGATCAGAGATTAACCTATAAGAAAATGTTACGTTTCAGCCCAAATTTGGGGCTTTAAATTTAGGTTTCCTCAGAATGGTTCCTGGATAAGGATGACAGAGGTTCCTTAACCAGAAACTCCAGAAGTGTTGCTGTTTCTGAGCAGGGGAGCCGGTATTTTGTTGTCTGTGTTTTCAGTGGCATAACCTTCTACCATTTTTTTTTTTTTTTTGATATCTTGTGGGTTGTTTTTTTTAATAAACTTTACCAACTAGCTCTGTGTGCAAGTGTATTATACCACCAAAAATAATAGACCCACATATGTCACCCAATGGTTGTATTTAGCCTACAGTATTGTCTGTAGCTCTCAAAGGTGGGTACCCAGGACACTTGCCCAGCAGCCAGTGCTCATTTAAGGTCATCCTGTTTGTCCTTTTTGAGTATTTTTGCCTTTCTTTAATGATTAGCTTCCCTACCCAGCTATCAGTATCTGGAGACCTCTAGGCCATTTTCCTCTTAAACATTGCCTTTGCCAACAAGTCTAAGAATAGAATCGTGTTACTTTCAGGGGTCAGCTGGAGCTTTCAGTCCCAGTTAACTTACGTTCGCTGGCAAGTGACTTAGCGCCTCAGGAAGTTACCAGTTCAGTGTACAGTGCCCACCGATGTACAAGAAGCCTCTCTTAAAAGGTTCTGAATGCCACGTGGTTTTCAGAGACAGAAAGATCCAGTGCTAATAACACGACTGTAAAAATACATCCAGAAAACAGCCATCCCTAGAGAGGACCTCGTGCAGCTTGTTTGGCTGTGTACAGGTAGAGGTGGTTGAGCCCCGCCATATTTCTCTTTGCTCCCTGATACCATAGGGTGAATGATGATGAGCGAACCACTGCTTGTAAAAGGCCAAGGGGCTGTTGTTTGGGTGGTGTGATTGTCCGAGAAAGTAAAGTTATGGCAATTGTTTTGACCTTTCAGCCAACTGATGTCTTGCCCTCTCACATTTATTACCTCTTGGGTACATTTCCAAAAATATACATTTACAAAGTCATGAAATTAAATGAGAAAAATGATTTAGGGCTTAATAGCTTATTAGTTTGGCAAAGGGGGAATAAAAACCCTCCCAATTCCATTCAGGTTTTATTTGTAAATGTATTTGTGTGTGTATCTAAGTTAATTCCAACCCCTCCCCCTTCCCTCCCCATTCCCTGTACCTCCTAGCGTTCCTCTCTCATACCCACAGCCCCACAAACTCACAAACACAGTGTTTAAATAGCTAGTGGAAATAAGAATACCCACATCACTGAAGTATTCACTTACGCCTAGGAATACATCACTTAGGAATACCTAAATACCTGACTGCATTAGGAAGCTATACTCGGTATACTTGGCTTTAATTATGGATTGCCATTGGGAAATGTGGGTTTGAATCAATAATCCCTCCAAACATACATTTCATGGGGCTGCCTCTCATTATGCTACCTCTATGACCTTGGACAACCTACATCATTCTCTAGGTACCAATGTTCTCGTCCCTAAAACTGGGCTTTTTCCACCACCAAGGACGGTTCCTACCATAGTAGACTCGGTAACCGTCAGTTTCCTTCCTTCTGATATGTTTACGTTGAGCCATCATAGAGTTTCATTAGGGGCCACCAAAACCTCCCAGTTCTTTATTCTTAGACATTTGAGTGGAATTCAGAAGCTTTGCCTTTCCCATTTGAAAACAAGAGCACAGAAGTGGCAAACTTATTAATATGCAGTGTCACAACATATTGTCACATAGTAATATATGATCTATGATAAACTGTATCAGTTCTGAGCACAGATAGTAATATACGATCTATGATAGAATGTATCAGTTCTGAGCACCGCAGATATCTGTGGCTTCACCTCAGCATGAAGGCAAATGAGTTTCCTTTAGCTTGAGTGAGTCTGGAGATAAACTTAAATGTAACAAAATGTATTTCACAGGAAATGTTTGATGTGGCGTGGTTGGCTTATGAATCTCTTATCTATTTGTGGTTCACTTCTTAGAGTTATTAGTCAGTTTAATTTGAGCAAATGCCAGGATTACTTACCAATTAGAAGGATTTTACTGAAGGCATGAGGATGAGAAGCGCGTGAGTGCTGGCAGTATGGGGTTTGTGACAGCGTGCAAGTCTGGTTCTGCCTGATGATATCATTTGCTAAACATTATACTTTGTGTTGTTGTCACACAGATAAGCCTCAAGTGCATATTCAGATGACTTATCCTCTACAAGGCCTAACCCGGGAAGGGGACGCGCTTGAGTTAACATGTGAAGCCATCGGGAAGCCCCAGTAAGTTCTGAAGGCCAAGGTTGGCAGAGGGTCAGGAGCAGTAAATGTCACAACACACAGATGTGCGTTCACAACTCATTGGCCTGTCACCTGTCTCCTGCTGTAAAGGATGGAAGATTTTTCAGGAACTAAAAGAATATTCAGTGAAAAAGGGAATAAATATCTGTGGTTCCTAAGGGTGAAGATTGGGAGAAAAATGAAACGCCAGCTAAGATTGAAATCTCAGCGAATTCTCTTTTATTATCATCAACATGACTGTCAGAACTATTTTCTCTCGCCCACATAAAATAATCCTAATAAATTTGTAGTGTGCCCACAATCTAATGATATGTCTGCTACCTTCTGTGTTAATGTCTAACTAAGCCGTTGGAAAGATGGTTTTCAGACTTAAATTAAGCTGCTGTGTGTAGGGCCAGCTGTAGGCAAATGAATTTGCCTTACTTTTCATTTTGCTTCTTCCCTCAAGGAAAAGTGACTACTAGAAATAGTTTTGTTAGTGAGGAATGGTTTGGGAATTTTTCTCAAGGAATATGTATGCATACTGCATAAGGGAAAAAACTCACACTCTTATTTTATCGAAAAGTGTAAAAAAAGTTACTTCACTTGCCCCTGCTAAATTAATGAAAGTGAATTCGAGAAACTACATGTATTATCACTAATAAAGCAAAAGCCATGTGGTGGTACCACTTTAGCTATTCTTCCGTTTTGTTTGGGGAGGAGGAAGAATCCTTTCATCTTTCTAATAGAGTGAAAATTGTTTTTAACTGTTTCCGAGGGAAAAAGCAATCCATTTCACGTGGAACAACAGGTCAACGTAGTGATGGGGAGCAGTCAGATTTTATTGGCCCCCAACAAAAACCAGCATTGAGCTCCCTCTGCTGTCCCCTCGCTATGATTTTTATCCCCCTCTCAGAGTTTTGCAAACTAGCATATTCATACAAGGACCTCAGAGCATTTGCGCAAAGCTTCCCCCAAGTCTTCGGAAAGAATTCTCCCCATGACAGCTAAGCGCTGATCTCTGAGAGAACAGAGAGCCGGAGGGGAGCCTGGCTGCAGTGGGCTGTCTTTGTCTTCCCACGTCAGCCCTCCCTATTTTGTGTGTCCTTCTCCAGGGGCGAGGATTTGCTTCTCTCTCTACTCACCGTTTGGAGTTGTAAAGATGGCCTTTAGGAAGGAGGAGATGGTCTTGCTTCTGCTTCGCTTTTCCTTGGGTGTTTCGAAGTTATTTGGTTTTAAGTACTTCCAGCTTTACCAGAGCAGTCTTCTGCTTTGAACACTGCAAAAGATTCAGCTCTTTCTTTGTGTAAACTGTTTGAATTAGGCCCCAGGTAGCAAATTGCCTTCCTTCCAAAACGATCCAGTGGCAAAAAAAAAAAATTCTCTCAGGCCTCTTGCCACTTACAGTACCAGCCACATTAACTACATTTACAGTCTATGGCTTGCTAACCTCTATTTTGTTTCTATATTTTTTTCCCCTGAAGAAGGTACTGTGTTCAGTTGCATGTGCCACGGGGACAGTAAATTGTATGTCTCCTTCGGGACACTGATGCCAGAGAGGGTATTTGCTTGTTCCTCTCAAGTCGGCCCGGGTCCACGGTTGTCTGAGAAGAGCACGGGTTACTTGACTGCTAGCCCTTCTAGCATATCACCTATTTATTTTCTCAAGAAATTGCATACAGTAAAAATGGTAATTTAACTTGCCGTTAAATGCTGTGAATGTTCTCAGCATTTACCCCCACTGATGGTTTCAAGCAGCGGGACAGTAGGTCTGATTGCCAGGCAGAGCCGTTCGCCATTGCCTGCGAGGAGGACGGATGCAGGGCTCATTTTAAAATAATTTACTGGGTTGTGATAACAAACCCATGTGTCATTAAAGAAGAACTGCGACTTCACATCCCATTGGAAAACCGGAATGCTACTTGACAGGGCTGTCTCGAGCGCCCATTCATATGAAGCGCGGGTCTTTGGTTCTGATGCTGCTCCTAGCGGTAGTGCAGAAAATGAAAGGAAGCTGCTTCTGTGCTCGAATCTCTGTGGCCCTGCCTGGGAAATGGCAGCTTTCAGGCCCAGCCCTAGATGTGGCCTCGATTTCATAGGGGCTGCCTTGAAGGATTATAAATTCACTGAGTTTGAAAAAGACTCGGTGTGTGTGCAATTTGGGCCCTGGAGCATCTTGTGAAATTTGCTTTTTCCTGATGGATACAAATGTGGTCTTTAAATCACGAAAATAAACTCCCCTCTGATGAGCAAGTGCCGTAGGACCCCAGGAGTTCACGTGGAGTTGCTGTCACTCCACAGCCATTGATCCGGGAGCCTGTCCCTCAAGCTGGGGGCCTGCAGGTGCACACACAGGGGAAGGGGAGCAGTGTGAGGGCCTTGGAGAGCCAGGGAAGACAGGCATTTTGCCAAGGAACACATAGATAAGGTGGCTTGGGGCCTCGGAAGGTGCGGTGGGGTCTTGGGTCGGCGGAGGGTGTGTTACGGGTAGGGGGTAAGGGGACAGGAAGTGATTACATCTTTCCAGAATGAGAAGAGGTAATTTTTTTTCAAACAGCAGAGGCCAAAGAAAGCACTATTCAGCTGTAAAAGTCCACTCCTTTCTGTGAAACTCGAAATCCACTTAAATCTCACAACTTTCTATGCCACTATCTCGGCGTGTTAGTAACCATGAGATTAATGCATGTACCACTAGCCCAGGATTTGATTTTTTTTCCCCCCTAATTAATGAGATGATTAACAATGGGTGAGCTCTGTCCTGTCTGAATTGGTGTGAAAGCACACAGCAGGGCATAAAAATAGGGCACATTAGTTTATTTGCAGATTTGTTGAAGATGAATTGGAAATAATGAGACTCCTGCTTCTGGTCTGTTGAAAGTTTTTCAACACCTGATAATATTTTTTAAAAAATGATATTCCAAACAGATTTGTGAAGCCTTCACAGCTGTAATTCTCTGAACTTAAAATAAGTCCTCTTTAATTGTGTCATCCTGCATGGGATTCATTTACTGTGTGGGTGAGAGGTTTGATGCAGACATCTTGGTGGGAAATCATAATGCACCCTGTCTCTCTCCCATTCCCTCTGCAGGCCTGTGATGGTAACTTGGGTGAGAGTCGATGATGAAATGCCTCAACACGCCGTACTGTCGGGGCCCAACCTGTTCATCAATAACCTAAACAAAACAGATAATGGTACATACCGCTGTGAGGCTTCCAACATAGTGGGGAAAGCTCATTCGGATTATATGCTGTATGTATACGGTACGTGAGAAGACGAAGCCCTCTTCCATTTGACTCATTTATTATGTAGCTGCTGCTTGTGATTCACTCCTAGAGCTTTTGGTCAAGTTGAAAACCAAAAAAAACAGTTTGTTTCCTTCAAGAATTAAAGAAGCCTGGCCCAAGGTGGACCCCAGTGCTACCACTAGGAGGACAGCAACTTTTCTTCTCCCCTTCTAATCCTGGGGGCTTCCCTCTAGATCACAGGCTCTGGTCATGCTGAGTAGGAAAGCTCTGTCCTCAGGCGCACGCTATGGAGATTATGTTAGAAATAATGACTGCGAAATCCAACCTTACCAATTAATGGCTTTTCAGCTCAGAAAGTCTATTCCCAGTGGTATTTTCCAATGATACCTGGGCTAGCCTTTCTCCTGCTTTGATGAGCACAACTGTCCTCCTTTCAGCATGAAGCTATTACATTCCATATGTCGCAAGCCCGCAAATACTTGGAAAAAAAATAGAAGGTCCTTGGTAGCTCTGTTAACCACCTATAGCTACTGCTTTAGACAGAAGTGCTTTTTTAAAAAATTGGTCTGTTTTCTTAATCTCTTTTTGCAGGATTATTAAAGCATATGATCATGAATTTCACTTTCTAGTCAACAAATACTTATCGTGCACCTACTTGTACCAGCCATTTTAAACTTATTTCCCATTTTATAGCTCATGGTCAATTTTGTGTCTGGTGAATATTCTCTGTTTAGTTGAGGAGTGCACTGCCTGTCTAGTCTTATGATGACGAATTGAGTCTCTTCTGTCCAGTTGACTCTCTCGGTTACTTTTACACCAGGAAAAATAGTCATGAGCTGACATGACACGGAATGAGTAACCATAGGCATGACGATTTCAGTATCTTGTAAATATATGAACATGTGTGTGCATTTCTCTCTTCATGTGAGCCATGTAAATAATCCAAGTGTAAGTGTATGTGAATATACACATATACACATGTAAATCTACATATGGGATATTTACACCATAACGTCTTAGAACCTGGCCACTTTCCTCATGAAGAAAATAGGAGTAGCAGTCTCTTTGATGAAATAGAAGCATGCTTTACCTCATATCTACATGGATATTAAAATATAATCCTTAGCCTGTACCTGAGTTTTGTTTTCCTTAGCATAGTGCAAAGTTAAAGGCTCACATCTAATCACTTTATGTACAGACTTCTGAGGTGTGATTTCTTTGCATACTACCCATGTTGTCTGCGGTCTACACATAATAGCATTAATTCTCCCTGGTAGTTAAGGAGATCAGAGTGAAGGGAATGGCTCTCCGTGTAGGTGCAAGGAGGTGCCGAGTGCCCCGTTTCCAGCCATCCCCCTTTTGCTTCTACATCCCTCCCATGCTCACCATCAGGGTCTGAGCCTCATGCGAGGCCCCAGCCTTGCTGTTAATCCAGGTTTACAGACGACTTTCATTCAGCTCTTCTTTAAAACGGCAGATTATGAAAAGCAGAGACAAATTTCCACCAGTCTATTATGTGCTTCCTTGATTCAGAAGACTCAGTTATCTGGAAAAACAATTTTGACTTATTGTACCCACTGTTCCGACATCTCAAGATGAGAAGCGTTTTGTGGATTTGATAGATAGATTTGAATAATTTTGGATCCTAGCTCTGGCTAGCATTTATTGAGGGCTTGCTCACTTCGTTCCATGCGCTAGGGTGATAGTTTTACATGCACGATCACCTCTGATCTCCACGATAACATGACGAGGTAAGCGCCATCATCATCCCATTTTACAGATGATAAAAGGAAGCTTAGAAAGGTCACATAAGTTGCCCAAGTTCACATGGTTACTAAATATGTTTCAGAGCCACGATAACTTTGACTCTAAAGTCTACAGTGAAATGTGTGTCTTTCTTTGTAGTTTCTCTTACTCTCTCTGCTTCCCGGTAGAACAGTTCCCTCCAATGCAAGATTGTCGTTTGGGAATGAACTCGCTGGGCCAGAATGCATTATTTGAAAGCCAGGAAACAGAGACCTGCCCATGTAGGCAAGCACATCTACCTCCACCTATCTCCCCAACCCAAGATGGTGCACTTCGCCTGCTAGATCCACAATATGCTACCTCCCTCCCATAACCTGTACTAGCAGTAATGCTTGGGATGACAGGCTAGAACACTCACCTGAGGTGTTGCTTGTCTAGTAATAAAATATTCTAGCAGTTTGAGAAGATGGTGAGTAGGTTTTCTTTTCAAAGCCAGTTTATTGTCCTACTACAGTAGCTTTCAAAGTTCTTTATGAACTCAGAGTTAACATGCTTTTAAAATGTTTAATTCTCTAGAGGTAACTTCTATACTTGGCGAATCTATCTGGTTAGCGCCTGAGCCCCAGTTGGTCTTGTTCTTTTAGTGTCTATGTGTCAAACATAGCTTATTAACTCCAACTCTGTATTTTCTTAAATAGTGACCTCACGTTGCTCTTATCGCTAGAAATGATCTAGGCATTACACCTGGTAATGGAATCTAATTCATTTAGGTCACTTGAGCCACATGTGAAGGACAAGTTACCCCAGTAGTGATGAAAATAATTGGAAGTGTGTGATTTTCACAAAATGAAAGGAACTAGTGACCTTTTTTCTGAAGTCTCTGCCCTCGTTAGTCAGTCTCTGTTCCACTCCTGTTGGTAATGGTAATTTCAAATCACCTTCAGGTGCACTTTGATTGTATTGTGGACATCGCACATTTTGTGCCAATACTTTTTGAAATAGAGACAGAAATAGCATTGTAGCATACCAGCTACAGATGTTCCTTTTCAGTGATAAATATTGTCATTGAATCAGAACAGAGAAGGCACATCTCTGGGTACAGCTGAATTGGGGCGTGGAGAGAGCAGGTTGTCTTCAGGGACCGGTGCCCCTCGGTCACCTGTGTCCCTACCTGCACCTGTACCTGCACCTGCCGCAGGATGTAGGTGCATCCAGTGGTCTCCCAGGTCACAAGATGCTTCCCCACCTGTGGCCTCCATAAGAAAGTACTCCAAAAAGCAAGACTGAACGTGTACTGTCCGTTCTTCTTCTAACAAGGTAGTTTGAAATTATGAATCATTTATACTTCTTGGAAGAGAATGAGATTTTTTTTTTTAAATGGATTCTTTTTTTGCACTCATGTGTGAGGCTGCTTTCAATAGTTGTTTAAACTGCTGGCATCCCCAACTTCAATGAACAGAGTCTCCCCTAAAACAGACAGGTTTGCTCTTGATTCTTCCCTGTCAAATTCGTACATTTGTGTACGTGTGAGAGAAGTTTGTGAGGAAAATTAAAACTGATTATTGATCAACGGTAGGAATCTTTTAAGCAGACCTCATAACCAAACGCCAAGATAATGTTTTCATAAACTTCCAGGAAGTTCCGCCAAACCCAATAAAGACACGGTATATAATTAAAGTTTGGATGTATTAATTAGACAGTCTGAGAGCTCACTTGGAGATAAAAGGACACCAGATGTGTCAGGGAGAAAAAGTTGACGGGCGTTAGATAAAATTTAAAATCAAAAGCCTTCAAATCGTCTTACGCTCTATTTTAGCAGAATGATTGCTTAGGTCAAAGTCTTGCTGACAATTTAACACATTCAGTTTGATCAGTTGGGCTGAGATTTTTTTTTTCCTTTTTCATATTTGCCTTCTCTTTTCCCCCAAATAATTTTGGAGATGATAGAAGAATATACGGTATATCAGACACCTGACAGAGGATTCCCTATCGGATTCCTGTCTTGGAGGGTTAAGCCTTTTTTATATTTAATTCTCTTGTTTACAACCTGGAAACATTCTTCAGTTTTATCATTGTCGCCCACGTAGGTCAGGCTTGAGCAAAGGCACCGAACTGATTAATATTTATAAGTTGTAAAATTTATTGACTTTTAGAAAATAAAATCTCAGTAAAATCTCACATGCCTGGAACTTGATATTTAGTGGTGACATTCTCTCTTCTGTGTATTTATTACAAGTATAGAAGTAGTTTTACTTCCTGCTGGGATGTATTGATAGAGAATAATGACGTTAACAGTCAGAGACCAAGAGGCAGGCGCACACTTTCCCTTGTCCGATAGGAGCCCTTTAGATAGATCAGCGCCATCTCCTCCTTTCTCCCACCGGTGAAAGCATAAAACGAAATGACAACCGTCGGACCCTCTCAGGGGCTGAGTTGGTCTAACCTCACCCTTTGAAATCGGATGGGGGTGGGGGGGCGTGTCATATGTTTTGATTTTTCCTCCCTTCTCTACTTCTCATCTCCTCATCCCTAGTTCACTTCATTGATACAAATCTCTTTTCTTTTTTTTTTTAAATTTTTAAAATTTATTTTATTTATTTATTTATTTATGGCTACGTTGGGTCTTCATTGCTATGCGTGGGCTTTTCTCTAGCTGCGGCGAGCGGGGACTACTCTTCGTCGTGGTGCGCGGGCTTCTCATCGCGGTGGCTTCTCGTTGCAGAGCACGGGCTGTAGGTGTGCGGGCTCAGTAGTTGCAGCGCGTGGGCCCAGTAGTTGTGGCTTGTGGGCTCTAGAGCGCAGGCTCAGTAGTTGGGGCGCATGGGCTTAGTTGCTCCACGGCATGTGGGATCTTTCCGGACCGGGGCTCGAACCCGTGTCCCCTGCATTGGCAGGCGGATTCTTAACCACTGCGCCACCAGGGAAGCCCCCAAATCTCTTTTCTTCTTTTCTTAGCTCTTCCGAATAAGGCCTTGGGTTATGATTATAAGACATAAATTTTTGCAGGGCTGGGGCGGCGGGGGGAGTCTTTGGTTTTTAAAGGGAGAAGTCATCAAACAACATGTCAGCGTCTTCACGCCTTTGTTGTGTCGTTACTGATCACCGCTGTGCTCAGCATTGTGGGTTTGATTCTCCTTTTTTTCTTTATCCAGATCCCCCCACAACTATCCCTCCTCTCACAACAACCACCACCACCACCACCACCACCACCACCATCCTTACCATCATCGCAGGTATGGTACCTTCATTGCCATTGCAGATGTCCTGAATGTACACTGTCTTTCTGGTATGTATAACAAGAAGCCTAAAAGGCCCCTTTAACTCCTTGAAATGGAATTATTCCTTTATTTGGGAACTTGAAAAACATTAGATACTGTGTTCTCAAGTCGACTCTTAAGGACCTCAGAAAAGACTTTAACATCCAAGCATTTAACAGTAGATCAGATATTTTGCAGAATTCTTTTTTAAGCATCACCATGCAAAGAAAAATGCTAGGGGGG
Organism: Phocoena phocoena; assembly: GCF_963924675.1. Taxonomy (NCBI): domain Eukaryota; kingdom Metazoa; phylum Chordata; class Mammalia; order Artiodactyla; family Phocoenidae; genus Phocoena; species Phocoena phocoena. Next base: position 17,669,182 of record NC_089226.1, read on the forward strand.
GAAATGGCAGCCTGGCTCTTAGACAACACGCGGATAGCTTGTGCTGAGCCACGGTTGACGAAATGGTAAGTATCCCGGCTTTGGATCTTCTTCTTGCCTTAATTTCATCTTAATCCACGTGAAGGAAAATACACACCCTTTAACATGTCCACGTGGGCCATGTTCCTAAATACATCATCCTTCCTGCCCCAGAGAGTACCCACTGACCGTGTGTCACCTGGGGAGTCACCGTCTGTTCCACTCTGGGCACTCGAGTACCCCTTCCTGCCCTCCGTTAAACACTGGAGGAGCCACTGCGGTTGTCACTCTGTGGTTTAGCTCTTTGGACTGTCTGAAACTCCTATTCAAAGTGAGCTTCACAGTCTCCTTTCTCTGACCGTCACTGAGGGAGGAGGTTATGTCCTCCAGCCCCTTCCTGGTTGGTCCCCAGCGGCTCTCAGTGCTTGATGTCGCTTGTCCGGGAGACTTGTTGTTTTCTCTGCCGACCAGGGTGGGAAAGGTTATGGCCGCACCACGTCGACTAGACGTGCAAGATTTCCTTAGGTAAGGCCATCCTTTACATTGACTTTCCGGAGACATTTTCAGTTTCCACAGGAGTTGGTGTGATAGACATGATGAAAATTCTAAGTGTTCAGTGAAAGAGGAGGCCTCATCGGTTTATGAAATATAACAATAGATTGTCTAATTTCAGTTTTCTTCACCTTTCTAACCATTAGAGTGGAACAAAGAACCTTTAAATAAGCCACTAGAGAGCATGGTTCTGAATGATGTTTGCGAAAACATCAGTGCCTGCACTTAATTGAAAAGCTTCTGAAAATCCATCAGTTGGTTTTTGTGTCTCACCCTAAACTCGGCTCCATCCAGGCTGCTTCCTAAATTCTTGTCTCTGTGTATTTCCCTTTTAGCTTTTTGTTAGTTTCTTCTGCTTCTTAAGTAAACTCAGTTTGTTAGCAGTGCAGAGAGATTCCTCCCACTTTCTGCATCCTTAATAAGCGCAACAAAGATGCTCCTCCCTGACTGATTTCCAGAGCAACCATGCTAACAACTTTCCTTGCTGCGGACCAGGTGTTTACCTTTCATGATTTCTTACCTCTTATCTGGGTGGTAAACCAATTAAGCTTGAGCTGCTGTTACCAGGTTTTCATAGTTTCCTATGAACGGCCCTTTGGATGTCAGTGTAATTTACACCACCCCTTTCGCCACTGCTCTGCATGTGTGAACCCATTAAGAAAACCTTTCTGTGGTCTGTTTTGTCTTTGCAGAAGTTGTCTTCTGCAAAGAAGAAGGCTGGTGTGAGCCAGCCTTGATTACCTCTCCTTGTAGAAGGTTCCGTCTAGGTCAGGTTTACATTTTAAGGCGGTCAAGACCTTCATTCATTCGGCATAAATACCACATTTCTTTTTTTTTTTTTTAACATCTTTATTGGGGTATAATTGCTTTACAATGGTGTGTTAGTTTCTGCTTTACAAAAAAATGAATCAGTTATACATATACATATGTTCCCATATCTCTTCCCTCTTACGTCTCCCTCCCTCCCACCCTCCCTATCCCACCCCTCCAGGCGGTCACAAAGCACCCAGCTGATCTCCCTGTGCTATGCGGCTGCTTCCCACTAGCTATCTACCTTACGTTTGGTAGTGTATATATGTCCATGCCTCTCTCTCGCTTTGTCACAGCTCACCCTTCCCCCTCCCCATATCCTCAAGTCCATTCTCTAGTAGGTCTGTGTCTTTCTTCCTGTCTTACCCCTAGGTTCTTCATGACATTTTTTTCCCCTTAAATTCCATATATATGTGTTAGCATATGGTATTTGTCTCTCTCTTTCTGACTTACTTCACTCTGTATGACAGACTCTAGGTCTATCCACCTCATTACAAATAGCTCAATTTTGTTTCTTTTTATGGCTGAGTAATATTCCATTGTATATATGTGCCACATCTTCTTTATCCATTCATCCGATGATGGACACTTAGGTTGTTTCCATCTCCTGGCTCTTGTAAATAGAGCTGCAATGAACATTTTGGTACATGACTCTTTTTGAATTATGGTTTTCTCAGGGTATATGCCCAGTAGTGGGATTGCTGGATCATATGGTAATTCTATTTGTAGTTTTTTTAAGGAACCTCCATACTGTTCTCCACAGTGGCTGTATCAATTTACATTCCCACCAACAGTGCAAGAGGGTTCCCTTTTCTCCACACCCTCTCCAGCATTTATTGTTTGTAGATTTTTTGATGATGGCCATTCTGACTGTTGTGAGATGATACCTCATAATGGTTTTGGTTTGCATTTCTCTAATGATTAGTGACGTTGAGCATCCTTTCATGTGTTTGTTGGCAATCTGTATATCTTCTTTGGAGAAATGCCTATTTAGGTCTTCTGCCCATTTTTGGATTTAATATGGAACAGCACTTTTCATTTGTGGCTGGCCTCTCACTAGCTTAGGCTTTTTTAAAAAAGACCTTTCTTAACACTCCCTGAACTCCTCCCCCCTCACCATCAATCTCAGAGACTCAGCAGAGGTGCTTCAGTTACAGCTCCTAAACCTTCACTCCAGACTAAAGCTAATCTCACGTCTTCAAACAGCTACAACTCACTGTTATCACAGTTACAACCACAGAGACTCCATTTAAGAGGAAATTTTAAAAACAAACAATGCTATATTTCTGTCCACATCACAGGTACCTTTATAGGGACTTGTCTTCTCCTCTTCCTCTCCTCCTGGCCTCTTTGCTCGAGGTAATATAAGATGATCTCATAGGTGCACTTTGGCCTCTTGATGTTAGCAGCTGAACCTGCTCTACACACAAAATGCATTTGTGGTGATGAATGCCCTGATTCTCACTGGCACACCCAAGAGTCGTTACACTAAAATTGCCACTAAAACAACATTGTAGAATCCACTGCCTTAATGGATGTGATCTTACAGGCTTGCTGTGTCTTAACAAGCAGTGTTATATATATTTATCTTGCCCAGAAAGTGTACTTGTGGAATTTAACATTTGGTCCTTTCTTCAAACAGATTAAAGGTTATGGAGCTGAATGATTCCGTGTCCCATTTTAAAGGTCCAGACTATCCCCTAGATTTAGATTGGTTCCTAAGAAATCTTCCAGACTGAATCCTGACAAATGGAGAGCTAAATTAATCTCCACTCTTCTCCTCTCTTGTACTGTTTGGTACATTACAGCCACCATTAGCCTTAAAAGCTTCAACAGCTAAATCTAGTGATACTAACATAAAGCCTCAGCTTAAAAAAAAACTACGAGGAAGAGGAAGCCCACGGGCATCTACTTCTTTTCTCCCAGGCAAATGCAGTGACTGAAACCCATTGCGTAGGTCAGCGTTCCATTACAAGAAAAACGTACAAATTGTTTTTAAATGCAATCGAAAAATGTTTTTAAACTCGAAAGGTCATAGTTGATTTCTGATGTCTCTGAAAGGAAGTGTTCCAGTGTTATCTTTTATCTTTCATAACCAGAATAATTGAATTGTTCTCCCTGTTAGGGAGGCAGGCCTTCGTGAGTTCCCAGTCGCCTGACTCCCTCAAAATATGTTAAATCTTCATCCTGGAGGCCCTTGAAAAAGAGGAATTGTAAGCCCAATCTGACCCGATGCTGCCCACCCAGAATCACAGGTGGGTGGGAAGAGCAGGGCACCTCTGCCTCCCATCTGTCCTGCGTGGGGAAGCTCTCCTGACTTACCTGTGAAGGCCACATCTAAAGGTAGATTCACCTGCAGAAGATTTTTGCAGACTCTAGAGTACTGAAAGGAGTATTTGATGTCAATTTGCCATATCAACATTGTTATGGTTTTATAACTATTCAGCCACTGATGTCATTAGAATCGCTTTCCAAATAAGAAACCATCTGAGGGATAAAATTGGGATGGGAGCCGCGCAGAGCCTCCTGTGATTTCCCATAAGATTCTTTGGTGTCTCTGTTCTCTTTCATGTACGTTAATCTTCTGACCATATATTTCTGTTTTGACTATTGCTACTGGCAGACCCCCACTCCCTTTTTTTTTTTTTAATATCAAGTTGTCCGTGTGGTTTCACTCATGAAGGTATATGCTATATTATAGGAGAGCAAAATGCCTAATTTAAATTGCACTTTAAATCCATCCCCGGCATCCTCTGTGAAAATACAGAGACAGCCAACCATTACCCGGGGTAAGAGGCCTCCATGCAAATTCCTTTCAAAACCCAGAATCAAAGGAAAGTCTACTGCTATGGGAGGGTGGGGAGGGGGGAGGGTGTTGTTTGTTTTGTTTTGAACTTTCTTTGAAATTAGTTGACTTTGTATATTAGATGTGCATAAAAATACCTGTTTTTGTGTTTGGTGATAGCTTTTGCCCCTGTCTGCCAGTTGGATCAATCATCTTAGGAAAATATTCTGTGTTTCCCTACCTGGTTAATGTGGATATTGTTTTATTTCTGCCTGGTTTTTCCCTGAGTTACATGCTTGATGAGAAGTACCATAGAAAACACTCAGCACTCAGTTTTAAACACCCTTAGCAGCTTAAATATAAAATTCAGGCCAGTAGGAGCTCAACCCGTAGGTCACATTTATACATGTGACTGTCATAAATTAAAAAATTAAAATCACCTTAGAATAAGAAATGAATAGCTACAGGGCCGAATTCTGAAACACATTTAAGAATCCTTTCATAAGAATGAAGTAGGTCATTTATAAATGAGTTTTTCTCTTTTTGAAAGTCCATATCCAATTAAATATTTTGTGTTTCTTGGAAAAGAAAACAGTAAGGTTTTTCTTATTGGTATCTAATCACTCAGTACCCAGTATACCTTGGAGAAAGTGAGTCCCACCCCGAGGCTCACATTATTATTTTGGCATTCATAGCCTCCTATCCTAAGCTTTTTTGTGTGTGTAACGTGGGTCAGGTCACATAAATAAAGAAGGTGAGAACAGCCCTTATCCTTCCGGCGGATGCCAAATTGGGGAAACTCAACAACCAAGCACATGTTTTCAGTTTCCTAAATACAAAGGAAAGAAGTACACCTGTCTTAAGACTGACTCTGTAGCATGACCAGCTATATTACAATAGAGAGCTTTGCTCCACATAGAACTGTCTGTTCTCCAGGGTCTTAGCGTCATGATTCCTACTCTGTGCTATTGATATCTGCATGACATAAGGGGTAATGCTTTTAGGCATTCATTCAACGCGTATCAAGGACCCATAATATGTACAGCACTGTGCTAGTGCCCACGGAGACAGAAAATTCTTGGAACCCCTTAAAATATAGCTGAGGAAATAGGTTATACCCATTGGAACTCCTTAAGCCGGAGGTACTGTGTACTTAGGGCTGATTCAGAAGATTGAAGAGACTGTCACAGGAGACGTAGAATTTGGTCTGTGCCATCAAAGAATGGATAGAATGTGGATAAGAAAGAATGACATTTTGGAAATTAAGCCTGAAGGCCTGACTTTACTTTAAGCATCCATCGTCAGTGTTTGTGTCTGTTGTGTGTATTTATATTTGGGATATATATTAAGCCATCGTTGCTAGGAAATACACATCTCTCATCCTAGAATGTTTACTAAATTGCCTTTTTTCTAGAGTTGGCATCTACTCCATCAAGGCTATTTTTCATTCATCATTTATTGAATACTTATCGAATGTTAGTGATATACATACCAGTATGCCTGGTGACAAGAATATTATTAGGGCACTAGTAGACACTCATGAGCCACCTGTTTTGTAATGAGCTCCCTTTCCAAGTTTTTGCCCCAAAGGTGCGTGGACCATGTTTTTCCACACTGTCTTAAGTGTGTACATTTTAATTTTTTTGATGATGATAAACTTATTACAAATAGCATCATAGCTAACCAGTTTTTGACCCATATTGACTTATGAGGGAATGGAAGAAATTAGTGATGAAGGTCACCTGATTCTGCATTTCTTTCAAAAAGGAATGAGAGATGGGAAGTCAGTGAGATTTTTTTTTTTCCTAATGCTTCTATCATCATTTCCATGCTCTTATGTTCCTTGTTGAAAAATAATCCAAGAGAGAGGGAATTGACATGTTTTCATACTAAAGATTCATGCACAGCAGTGCAAAAGAATAATCTCATAAATACAGGTTTCTTAGGATGAGAAAGTTGGAGCTGTCTCAGTGGTGGGAAATAAAGGACTTGGCAGGAAGGACCCAGCCCTCCAGGAGATGAATATAAACTACTACTTCTAGAGCTGCTGCCCTCTCTGAACCATCACCCTCCTGCATCCCTCTCTTTTCCTCCCCTCACCGGTGCCTCACCCAGCACTGACACACATAGGATAGGAATTGTTTTCCTTGTTAAATGAAACCACGGTACTGGTGGTTATTATTATTATTATTTTGAGAACATCTGGTTTGCAAATGAGACGATCTCAGGGGTACAGTAGCACTTGTGAACAATTCTGAAGAAGCTTTTAACAAAACTTGAAATTAACCAAAAAGAAAGTAAAAACAACAACAACCTACTCCCCTTCCTGCTGTTTGGTGGCACACAGTCTCTTCACTCAAAGGGGAGATGACAGGAAGACAGAAGAAAGCTTTCTTATGGGTCTCCTATTCCGGGCTTTTAGCTTCAGTTCCGTTCCTATCCATTTCTCCCATCCCTGAGCAATGGGAGTTTAATTAAAGCTGAACATAGATGGAAAGAAAATTAACCAGGAAACCAGTAGAAAATAAATTTCAAAGTTTAATTTTCCAGCAGGTATGTTTGCTTTCAATAGATTTCAAATATGTCAAGAAGAAAGAAAAAGAGGGAACTATACTTAATATATATTGGCCAGCACAGCACCATCGTGAGAACAAAACCGTCAGGGGAAGTCCTTGCCTACCCTAGCGTCTAGCTTTAAAGCAGCTCCATAACACAAACTGAAGGGGAATTCAATTAAGAAAACCCATTGGCTCCTTATTGACTTTAGTTAAGAAAATAAACTGAGAGAAAGTGTCTTAAAATATGTCTGGACTGGTTAGTATGCTTTCATTTACGCTTATGACAATCAAAATGGCAGAATTTAAATTCTTTACAATTAAGCTCTGCTTTTGAGCAGATTGGGTTATTACCCTATGCATTTTTTAATGTACAGCCTACTCATACCGTCCCCCCTTCCCCCCAAATGCAGCCTTGCAGTGAATCTGGGCATTATAAAGCAGGAGTACCATAGCGCAGTTGGAGAAGAAAAAGTATTTAAGGTTGTGAATTTAATTTCGTTCCTGGATTTTCATTTTCATTTATGGCACCCGTTGTGTTTGAGACCACGGACTAATTTATGGATTAGTTTTAAACCCCCAGTCTGTCACACTCAATGAACAATTCTAAGTTGGAGAGAATCCATATGAAAGGATTAGAATGTGCTACAGTGGAGCTTACACATGACTGTTTCAGCTAAACATTGCCCAGCTGCCTCGCATGCGGTTTTTTTTTTGTTGTTGTTGTTTTTGGTTTTGGGGTTTTTTTTGCTACTTGGTTAAATGGATGGTGTCTCTAATCTGACACATTGTCTGAGCCTTTTGATTTTGAAAATATCTGATACTGCCACGGTGAAATATAGGTGACATTTAATGTATTCAAGGTTAGGGTCCCATAAACTGTTTGTATGGCTGGGAGACTGAAAGTCGATATTCAGTGAAATGTTCATCGTTCAGATAGCAGTGCAGGCCCTGCCCTTGGATACCTTGTTTAATTATACTCATAAAACAGCTAGAGAGTGACTATTAAGACCATACACACTTACTGGGTTTGCAGGAACATGGGATTGCTTTTTCTTGACCATATAAAATAAATGTACAATAAAGTTCTCCCTCATTGTACTTAAAATTAAAAGAGACAGTAGCTCAAAGAGGCTTTTTTAATTTCATAACCCTACACCACCGTAAGTCCAGCTCAACTTTCTGTGACCTATTTTTCTCCTAGGCCTAGCGCAAAGATTATTTTTTAAAGGCAGCCGCAGAATGAAGTTGGAAACAGCCTCTGTTAGGGCAATTAGGCACTCTCATTTTTCAAGTTAATTAGAGCCTACGTTATCTTCTATTGGAAAGTTACTGTTTGCATTTTGCCTGTACACTTAGAATGTTATCAAACAATATAGTGACCCCACAAGTTGATTCACAGGGGTGGGCTAGCACATCTCTCCAGTCTCCTGATTAAGATACCTTAATAAATCCTACTTCACAGAGCCGCACTCACTTCAGAGCCAGGGTGTCTGTGGTTTCTGCATGACGTCGTAATGCAATTATGAAGGAGGATTAGATTCTGTCACAGTGCTCTCCTGCGGGGAGCACAAAGTCACTTCTAAAGATTTTTTTTTTTTCATTCTTTACTTGAAATAGCCTCTGTTCAGATACCACACCAGATGCTCTTAGAGAAATGGAATCAGCGACTCCCCCATCCACCCTCAATCTCGGTCTCAACTTTGTAGCCAAGCCTGTGTGTCTGCTGCCCTCTGCCACTCCACTGCTGATCCCTGGTTTTGCCATTCCCAGCTGCAGTAACTCTGTTGTTTGACTTGAACATGTGTTTGCTTTTCACTGTTTTAGAACTGTGTGTTTTCCTTCTCAACATCCCTTTCTCTTCCCTGTTGGGCGCAATTGATGGATTTCCCATCTCCAGAATGGGGAGGCAGGCTGCACTGTGAACTTCCCTTCATTTGTTCTCTGGTACCCACAGGGAAGTGTACACCCAGCTTCCCTTAGTTTGATTTCGTCATAAAGCTGACGTGATGTTGTGATGTAGGCAGACAGTAAATTGGGGAGTCGTCGGTTAATGCTAAGACATTATTTTTGAGGACCCTTAGATTTTACTCCAACCCCTTTCTTTCATTTTATACTAATGATTTACCTGGTGAAAATAAAGCATATTAGAAGTGCTGCTACAAAAATAACGAGCCAAAATGTTTATTGTTTTTTTTAAATTAATTTTGGAAAGAAGCCAGTGTCTAGCCATAAAATATATTAACTTTCATATAAGTGTTTCTGTACAAATGTGCATTTGATTTTGCCCCTACAATTGAAAGCACCTCAAACTAACACTTGACTTGAATGTTTCAAGTAAGGAGACGTGTCAGACGTGTCATGAGCATCTGATGTAGAGATGTTTCATCTGAACAATTTTCGGTATTGTTTTTTAACTGCTTTTTTATGCATACAGACTTGTAAGTAAGTATTGCGTTCTGGTGTGGTTTATTTTATGTTTTTCTTTCCTTCATCTGTTCTTCAGAAACTCAGCTATAAGTTATATTAAGCTGTAGTGGCCTCTCGGACTTCTCGTTAATTCTGGCTCCTTAGAAGGGCTCTGATTTTTTGATGGTCTAGGGTTCTGAGGAAAGGGGAATTGAAGGGGAACACTGGTGTGAATTCATGTGTCATATTTATAAATCAGAAGCACCAGTCTCGTTGGACCAAAAAAAAATGTTACATTTGGCATTCTGGTGCATTTAAACATTGCCTATGTCAAGTCCAAAAGCGTCTTTTGGTGTCTCCAGAACTCATGAAAATAATTACCAGCTAAATAGCTGCATGATAAAAAAGGACAGGTAACTACTTGCAGTGTCAACCCAGAATCCCACTACAGCTCGACATGACCAGCTCATGTGTGAGTGTCTCCACTCCTTTCTGGCCAGAAAGGCATCGTGGAGGGAGACACCTTGAGAAGGTAGAACTGAAAATTAAAATCCGGCCAGATGGGTTGACATTGGAATGAAGTTGGCTAGAAGAGGGGTATTAAAACGACTCTGGGAGAGGAATGTTGCCGTGCATTTTGTTAGATATTTATCCCACTTCCCCTCTAGCCAAAAAGAAAAAGAAAATTTCTGGAGCCCCCTGAGGAATTTCCTGTGAAGAAGAGCCAGTATAGCAGGCCTGGTTTTGAAGCCTGGTAGAAGGAGAAAACTTGAACGGCATTAGAAATAGAAGAAGAGACAAACCACGGTTTCTTCCATAACAAGTGCATCTGGCAGTGAAAAAACCTCACGTGCCATCTCCTGATTCACCCTGAAGGCAGGACTCCTGGCAGCTCACAGCAGTGAATGTGGTTCTGGATCGTGAGCAAAGGGACGGCTGGATGCTTTAATTTTTGGAATGTCACATGATGAGAAGTGGCATTTGGCAAATTATGTGGACTTGGGTGTTTTCCATGCGAGACTTCTTGCCCTTAGATTGTAACATAGTAAGATGCGCAGAGTGGAGGATGGCTGAGTGGTGAGTATGAGTGTGTGTGTGTGTGTGTGTGTGTGTGTGTGTGTGTGTGTGTGTATAGAAACTAATCTGAAAGCCTTTAACGTGTTCATTCCCCTGGCCTCCCAGTTAATTGAACGTTCCAGCCGAACCCTGCTGAAATAACACACTGGATGGAAAACTTGAACCCGTATATTCATCTACAGGCATCCGCACATGAGCCATAAAAGGATCCTAAATGTGCAATTGGTTCAGCGACGCCTGATTGGCAGTCTAAAGCCTGAGTGCCTGGGTGGGTTGGGTTAAAACAAAGGCAATGTTTGAATGTATGAATCTGTTGTTCAGCCAGCCTCCCGACTGAGCTTTTCTGTCACAGTCCTGAGCCTTGGTGCGTTCAGAGCCATCTACCAGTCACTGAGTTTGCACTGGTGTTTCTCGTCACTTTGCATGTTCCCCTGACTATTGACTAGCAAGTAGATGTATCCTGGCAAGACCCCCAGAACCAAAGAATCTACTGTTTTCCTCACTGGCTCGCAGCTTTGAGCTGAAGGCATGTCTTAAAACAGTGCAACTCACTTCAGATGCTTTTGGCTTTTCATTTATTATTGCTTGTCACGCGATGTTCTTTGAAAGCTTGCTCATATATTATCTGTTCCATTTTTTTCCATTTTCCCTTTTTTTGCATGCCGTTCCTCCTGTTTCTTCCCTTCCTCCAATCCTCTGTTCCCGTCTGTAGACACCACGGCGACGACAGAACCAGCAGTCCACGGTTGGTACCACATTACTGTTTATCTACCTTCTCAGCACTGCTGAGCAGCAAGGCAAGCCTGGGAAAAAGAGAAATGTAGTCTTCAAGGGAAACTGTGTTCCGAGTAGACTGACCTCATAAATATACTCTAATTTGTGAGGCTTGAAAGGATGTCGAGTCTTGTCATTTCTGTTGTGAGTTCAGTGTTCAATGGTTGCAATCTGAGATGAGGCCTCCCTGTTGGCTGGCTGGGCTGCAGGAGTTTTAGTTGCACGTAGCCCTTAATTCTATAATGCCGCCAGACATTGAAATATAAGGGACTCCAAAAAAAACCCTAATATTTGCCTAAAAATCATAGCATCTGAATTAAAGGCCCAGTTGCTTTCTTCGTTCATAGGCTAGAATCTTAGGTACATTTTGAAGAGGAGTCATTTATGTCACTTAGTAGTCAAGACTGAAGGACAGGTCAGGGTGGAAGATTCCTGTTTAAATTCATGACGTAGGGATGAGGAAGAACATTCTTCTTCTTTAATTATCATATTTACCTCCACGGCCTCTTGCAGGTTCACCCTTAATCTCCATGTGTGCATAAAAGTTTATGCTACCATTTGGCGGGAAACATCTTCAAACAAGAATGATACCATATGTACATTTCAACAGCATTAACTGGGACTTTAAAAAAAATCATTTGTGTGTGGGTACCTGGTAGGCAAAATACTAAAAAAAAAACTCGTCAGGATGTTAGCCAAAAGCTGATAAAAACCATAAAAACCGAGTAAATAAAGCTCAGCAGGGGGCATGAGGAAATCCTTTTCCGAATTTCTCCACTGACTTCCTAGGTTGGAATAGGTCCATTCACTTTTCTATAATGTCTCCAGTCAGAAAATGAGACTCATGTTTCATCTGTATATTACTGTATTACTTAGCTCACATCTCACCCTGGCGATACTGTGCTTTGAAGAAAGATATGTTAGTTAAAAATGGGCTGAATTTTAATAACTGAATTCAAGGGAATTATTTGGTAAAGGGCCTACTTACATCGCTTTGCACATTTTGCAGGATTGAAATCTATCAGTTAAATGACAAGAGGTGATCAGCCAACCCTATGGTGTTCATTCAACTTTTAGAGAAACAGCTCTTCCTAGCACGACTGACCTTCTTAAACAGACCTGCATTTGAGGACTTAACCAGTTAGAAATCTCTGAGCAAAACCTATGCTGTGTAAGCTGTCCTTGAAGGTCAGGCCTTTATGCTTGGCTGACCACCCCCACATTTGGACCTTCTGATGAAAAATTCTGAGAAAGTAAAACAAACTTGGGTATTGGGCAGTATCCCTCCCCACCCTAACCCACCTCCCCCTGCCCTCCCTGTCACTGGCACAAAGGGAAAAGTTCATAAAATTAGTTAAAGGGCCAGATACACCAACAATCATGAGAAATCAATTAGGTAAAAAACTTCCACTTTCCAAGGTAATGCCCCATGGTGCTCACTGCATCTCAGACACTGCACTCCATTAAGCTCAGTTATTTGTAGGTTTCATCATTAATTGAGCACTTCCTGACTTTTATCGATTATTCTCAGAGCTTTAAGGCTATTTTAATGTAGTTCAAGAGATTTTTGTTCTATTCTTTTTAAGATGCTTTAAGTTCTGAGCTTTCTATAATTAACTCCAGGGTCAAATGTAATCATAAGATTCCTGAATTCTGTGAGATCTTTGAAGAGATACTGATCATTTATCTCAAGACTCCAGGCTTCTGTTTTCTAGGTCCCTTCAGTAACATTTGTGTAGTTATATGACTCTAATAGTTGTAGGTCTTGGAGTTGGGTGGGGTATTCAAGGTAAAAAATATGTCCCCCTGGGCTTCCCTGGTGGCGCAGTGGTTGAGAGTCCGCCTGCCGATGAAGGGGACGTGGGTTCGTGCCCCAGTCCGGGAGGATCCCACATGCCACGGAGCGGCTGGGCCCGTGAGCCATGGCCACTGGGCCTGCGCGCCTGGAGCCTGTGCTCCGCGACGGGAGAGGCCACGACAGTGAGAGGCCCGCGTACCACACACACACAAAAATAACAGAAAAAAAATATGTCCCCTGAGCTGAAAAATGAGAAATTAATTTAGGGAGCCAGTCCTGATCTTAGGATACTGGTATTTGAACAGTATTTCTCTATGGAGAAAGAAAGTGAAGGTGATCTCTTTTTGTGGTATAATAAAGAGACACTTGGAATAGGACTCTAGCATTCATGTGACAGGAAATAGAGATGCCTGTGTACTGTGAGAAACAACCACTGTCTTACTAGTTCAGGGATAGTGTTCAAGCCAGCAGTGTCCCAGTAGGATGTTATTGACCAGCAGTGAATGAGAAGTATACCTACAGCCAAGAAATTAGGGGGAAAAAAAAAAGAAGTAAGAATAGTATAATATATATATATGTGTGTGTGTGTGTGTGTATATATATATATATATATATATATATATAATATATGATCATCATATATAATATATGGTTTCTTAGCAGGTAGAGAGAAGTGATAATCCAGGTTGATTCCTATAAAATGCATTTATAAGTACATGCTCCAACTTGTCTAAAACCCTCACAGCATCCTCCCAAAGGGATCTGACCCCTCTTTTCAACAGCATACTCTCCAGCTCACAGCAAAAAGCTTTAATGAAAGCCAAAGTAATATCTAGAATTTTACTTAACAGGGGGAGAAAGTCTTCCAGGTCAGTTGTCAGGATAGAAAAGGCAATAGAATATGATTGGAGTTACAAAGCAGGGGACCACGTTTCCAAGGAGATGAGGATACAGAACTGACTTTATTCAAGTGACTTATGGGTAAAACCCAGCTTCTTCCATATAACAACCATGTGACTTAGATTCATTTGAGAATAATCTTGAGATGCTCATGTTGGAGATCTGGGCCTAGAAAAATGTTGTGGTTTGATAACTTGGCAACTTAAATGACAAGACGTACTGGGTCAGCCAGTTGTGACCATTGAACTGGTCTTAAAAGTTTTCATACTGGATTTCTTTCCATACTTCTCTTTTCTTTTCTAAAAAGGAAAAAAAATAATTTTACAAAATGTTTTCCCTTTGAAGACTCATTAAAATATTTTATTCAAGCTTGTGTTGCTAGAGTATGTATGAAGTATATCAGTTGTTTATGTATGTTGACCTTTTGTTCTTACCAATATCTGATTAGAATAAGCATGTATTGGGAGGTTAGAAGTGCATGGGCATGATTCAAAAGCAAATGGATTTTCTCCAAAAAGAAACCAAACAACAGTCAGCCACAATGTGTCTTTAAGGATATAATTGAGAGTACAGTAAAGATAAATGTGAGTGTAAGAGTGGGATTCCTAGACTAGGGTGATGGAAGGGATCTTTGAAGAAAGATCTTGAGCATTTGTGTTTTGGGAGCTCATCCTTAAGGGATCTTTGAAGAAAGATCTTGAGCATTTGTGTTTTTGGAGCTCATCCTTAAGGCCTGGACAGGAAGAATCCTGTGTTATGTGTGCATGTTGAGAAATGCAAAAAACACTCTGCCAAATCCTGGTACCACATGGTCTGAAATTTATGGCAGAAATGCATGAGTGACGTTAAGCACGGATGGTGTACTCGTTCCTATGATTATTGATGTGTGGGTGCGTGTGATGGTTTTTATTTGTTTGTTCCAGTGTGGGGCGCTTCTCTGTAAGTGTCTTGTGCCTTGTTATTTTTCTGCCCTGTGTGTCCCCTCTCCCTTCCCCCACCCACCTCCCTCGTGTGAGGTTTTGGGTGACAGCATGCCCACGGTCTGGAATAGTGCTTGTGCTTTTGCTGCACTGTGGTCAGCTGGCTTCCTCTGGGTTTGGGGTTCTCTCTCCCTCTCTCTCTCTCTGTCTCTCTCTCTCTCTCTGTCTCTGTCTCTGTCTCTGTCTCTCTCTCTCTGTCTCTGTCTCTGTCACTCTCTCTCTCTCTCTCTCTCTCTCTCTCTCCCTCTCTCTCTCTCTCTCTTTCTCTCTCTCTGTCTCTCTCTCTCTCTCTGTCTCTGTCTCTGTCTCTCTCTCTCTCTCTCTGTCTCTGTCACTCTCTCTCTCTCTCTCTCTCTCTGTCTTTCTCTTTCTCTGTCTCTCCCCCCACTCCGCCCCACCGCTATTTCATTATTTTCAAGTCTACCCGTCCTTTTGCTTTCTACCTCTTGGTACATTAGAAGCTGATGATCTCATGAATTTATAATCCCAAATGAGTTATTAACTAGTTTTTAATTTAGTATGCAATTGTAGTGAGACTCAAACTGGGAACCCCTCTGACATAATTTTTCACTTTCAGTTTTGGTTTCAAAATGTTTGGCCTGTGCTAGATACATGCTTATCCCCTAGACCTCTGCCCTTAGGCAACTTACCCCATGGATCTCCCTTTCCCTGACTTACTTCATAAGTTGTGCAAGCCGTGATGGAATTCTAAAAGCACATGAAATCTCTTATCTTTCTATTCAATTGTGGGGGAATTCTGAAGCCCATTTTAAAGAAAAATAGCCAGCAGTGCGCATTATTACAACCTCTATGTCCACCATCTGTGTATGCACCCCTCTGCACATCTCTCTGTATGAGTACACAACAGTGGCATTCGAAGGCTGTCATTCAGTCAAGGGACTCTGCAGACATTGTACGTTCTACTCAAGAACAAAGCTAAAGAGGTTTACGAATGGCTGCAGGACCTGAAGATTGTGTTTCAGCCTTGATATGCAGTTTGGAAACAATGTGCTACTGTTTAACGGCGTGAACCAAATTTCTGCTAATGGGACCAAGGGAAAAACTCTCCACAAAAGCTGACAAAGCAGGAAGAACAGGATGACTGACTGAGCATTTAGATTAAAACTGCCGGGGCATCTGAACTCTTATGGCTGGTGATGGAAGTAACAGATTCCATAATATGGCCAAGTGATCAGACATATGCTGCTTAGGTAAGAGAGAGACCATCGCCTATTTTTTCATAATGGGAATGATACTAGGGCCAGTGGGAAGTTTTTTTGTTTCCTAGAGGTTTTATTTGATCATTCTGTTTTAAAATTTTCAGGAAAAAAAAAAAAAGGAAACCCTGATGAATTGAGCCCCAAGCATTTAGATTTTACTTGACCTTGACCTTGAATTTAACTAACTCTAGGATTTCTTGCTGTTTCTAATTTTTGAGGTTTTCCTTAACCTGGTTTAAAACTGCTACGCCATACATACCATTTTTAGAAGCCAGTGATTTCTGCTAGAAAGGAGAAGTAACCACACCAACAGCAGAAGCACTGTCTGAGGAGGCTTAGGGCACGTGCAGCACGTGATTGATAACATCACGAAGGAGCAAAAATCACATCTGCGGAAGAGACGATTCTCGTGCGTGTATTAAATTATCATGTTTGCACCTTAGGATTTTATTAATTGCTCAAAAGAAAATCCCATATGGACCAAAAGTAAACTTTCTAACAAAGTTTAAAGAAATGTGTTGAATACATTTTAATTGAAGTGACCAGGAAGGGCTTGAGCGGATGATATGAAAGTTCAAGAGAAAAACCCAGAAGTAATTTCCCACTTATTGTTAAATGGTGGAGTTTCCTTTTGAAGACTGTTCTCTGCCTCACAAAATGCGTCTTTTTCTTTGAGGAAACTGAGAGCTGTATAATTTTTATCACGAAAGAAAACTACCTAAGTCAAAGCAATTTTAGGAGGTAAATTTTGCTTGTACACTCAGTGCTTCAGTAAACTCTTCCTAATTATATTTATTTGGAAATTACCCAACTATGGCGGAGCACTATAGATTCATAAAATACAATAGTAGTGCAAAAACAAATTTAACGCCACTAACCTAGATGGCTTCCCACTTTTGGATATAATCTGAGCTGTAGATTCCAGAGGATTTGGTATATTTTAAAGTTTATGCCATTAAAAATGACAGTTTCATCTTTAATGAGGTGTGTATAAACTGTCTGTCGCTTTTTAATGGGAAACTTTGCATATCAATGATATTTCATAAACATATTTGTCTTTATTTTTTTAAACTAGCTTTCTAATGCCCTCCCCAGGGAAACAAGCCTTCAGCAGTAAAGCTGCCTACTTGAAACATCCTCGTTTAATATGGTTCAGTGGGTCCCAAGCATGTATGTAGCATGCTTTGATATTCATTGGGCCACGCAGAAGTGAGGGATTCGCCTCCTGAGAACTGCAAATTCATAATTAACTACAGAGGAGAACTTTATGTTGCCCATTTATAACAATTATTCAAATAATTGTATTCATCAGTCTTTATACAATGGATAAAGCCAATTAGAAATAGGAACACTTTCAACCAATCAGATTTCAGAACCAATGGATAACATCCCTACTCAGTTGCCTCTATAATTTATTGCATTACTCATTGCTTTCCCATAGTTGCCTAAATCCATAGTTTGGGAACATCCATGGACTTCAAATCATCCCATTTTTAATTGGCACGTGCCATTGAATATTGGCAAGGGTCATGATGGAAATTCTTCAAGAGCTGGTATGACGCTTTCTTTCACAGCGCCAACCTAGCTATCAATATTCATTTGGATTCTTTAGAAAACAACTCACAAAATCCAAGCTTTTACTGTCCATTTCTACATTAAGTGTTTCTGTTGATTTGGGAGCTTCTGCATAGTGCGGTCAGTTTGACATTGCTTGTTTCCAGAGCATTTGTTTTAGTTGGTAGTTCACTAAGCATTACTCCCAAATCATTAATTCAGCAAATACTTACTGAGCTTACATTTTGCGCTTGGCTATAAGAGATGGGAAAGATGAACAAAGAAACAAGGCATGCCCCTCATTCCTGTTTAATAGGTCCACAAGTATCTTCAAAAGTGACAAATCTCATCAGAGAAGGATTAGCCAGGTGTTGTGCAAATGAGAAGACCTGGAGGTCTGCACAAACCAGACATGACTTTGTGGTGTTTTTCACTTCATTAAAGGAGCAGCCTGCAAATACAGGAAGAGGAAAGGGAGGCCATCTCCTAACTGAGCCCCCCATGGTTTATCTGCTTTCCCCTTCACCTCTTTTCCTTCCAGGCAGAGCTAGCCGAGAGCCATCCCAGCTGGCCAACATTGGTGCTAACTCGGATACAGGCATTTCAAGCTCCACTTGATTATCTCCTGACCTAACTGCTTTTTCAGCTTTGAGGGTTTCATTTTTTCAGGAATACCACTGATTTTTGAAATTCTCTTTTTGGAAAAAAAAATCAATTTGCAAATCAGATTTTCTGATGAAGGCAAACTGCAGTTAGCAGATGCCATACCATTTTGAAATCGATGATCCAAGATCATCAATTGATAATGAACTGTGTTTGTCATTCTTGCCCAAGGATTTCAATTTACAGTAAAATGTGAACCAAAACTTACATACATCAGTATGTAACATCTAAATATATTTGTATTTAAGAGATCTATCAGAACATCAATAGCTAACAATCAGGCTTTATTTTTTTCTTTCTGCATGCTGTTATGAATGAGTGATTTGAAACATTCACCTTCATGTTTCATGTGCTTTGAAAGTGGAGACTGAGGAATCTTTCTGCCTCAATTGTGTATCTATAACAAAATGAAATGATTGGAGAAACGTACTTATGGATTAATACATTCAAGGTATCCATAAAAGAGAGAGAGATGGCAAGAGATTTGGCTCATGTTTATTTTTAAGAAATTCATCCTCAGTTCTTAAGTGTTTTGTTTATGTCCCTTGAGGAATGAAAAGAAAAACGATTTGTTTTTACTTGTAAGGCCTTACTCAGTTGCCCAATTCCGCAGAAGAACTGGACAGTGAGGACCTCTCAGGTAAGGGCTAGTCATTAGGTAAAAGGCTCTGCAGTGTCCAACCTGTGGGCCCTCCATCCACTTCCACAACACAGCCATTTGGATCGCTGAGCAGTCAATTCGCAATTGTGGATTTTAAGACTAAAGAAAAAAACAGAGTTTTATCAACACTTTCTTCCTCCCCCACCTCTCTTCCCTGTGTATTTTCAGATTGTATATTGTGTGTATATTTCAGATTGGGGCTGACCCGCTGTAAAGACCTCCAGGTCAATAATGACCTCCAGGTCGAATCATCTTTGGGATTGAACCAAAGCCACTCTGTTCAGTGGCTTAAAATAATTTTTATGTTCTAGGCATATAATGGTTCATGAGAAATTTGTTTTATTTCAAAGCTATTTAAGGATGTTGGATTATGAGACAAGATCTTTATTTAAAAAAAACCCCTCATATTGACCATCTCCTTCTGTGGAATAGACTAGAAAAGCCAGGTCATAGTTAATCTTAGAAGGAGGGGGACGGGAGAGGAAGGAAGGAAAGGGGGGGCAATTGTTTTGTCACACACCATGATGCAAACTAATTATCCACCTCAGACCTTTTTCACAGCACACTGAGCTCTTGCAAAAGTAGGTTTCATGCTTGATTCCAGGATTTAGGTGTTACTAATCCAAAATAAGAAGCATATCCTAAAAAGGAGGGGAAGGAGATTTAAAATGGTCAGAGCTAAACAATTATGTGAGCTCCCATGATGCTGTGGGACTTCACGGCCAACCAGCTGCAGCTTTTGAGACATTCTGATCGGTTGCTTCTTAATAAGTCAGTAAGGAAGGGCCCTTCCTCATCAGGAGAAACCAAGGCAGAGGACTGTAGATGCTGACTCCAGCCTTTTGGAAACAAGGGTTCCATGTTGCCCTTCTTGAAGAGATTTCACTGCAGCTCCCTTGAATAGCTGGTTGCTAAGGTGCAGCTTTAACTACAGGTCTCACCCAGTGAGAGAATAAGATGGTACCACTATCTTTCACAAGCCATAGATTTATTGCCTCCTCTGTGCTTCTGTCAAACCTCAGGGACGCCTTTATTTTTCTACTATGTAGCATGTCCCAGTTTGAACCTGGCTGATGGATTCTCCCACAGAGTGGAAGCTCCAGGAGGCCATATTGGTTTTGTTCACTGCTGTACACCTGTCGTATCATAAGCACGCAGTTGATACCTGTTGGACGAATGAATGAATTCCATACCCCAAGGAGTTTAGATAGATAAATAAATAGAAGATTAGAAACATAGCCGGCCATCAAAGGAGTGTTTTATTTTTGCCTCTTGGTGGTGGTATATTTAGAGAAGTTTCAAAAACGTTAGCTTGATTTTTTTTGGAAATAAGAGCAAATGAGTCCTTGTCCCTGCTTAGAATATCATGCTGAGTGTAAGAAGACTGACTCCTCTGTTCCGATCCTGACCCTAAATAAAACGGCCCTCTGGCACAGTGGCAATTGTATCTTCTCAAGGATCCTGAGAAGGGACCAAGTTCTCCTTGGCCCTGATCCCTCTCAGCATATCAGCCAGACAGGATCACTCATATGCAGGAGTCATTTTTCTCCTCTTCAGGAAAATGGGACGAAATCAGCCCTTATCCCTTCCCCGAGCATCAACAAGGAAGGAATACTCCAGGTCTCTTGGCTCTGCACCAAGTCAGAGGCAGCCTTGCTGCAGCTCTATCAATCACCCCTGAGTCGGGAGTGATAAGCCAACAACTGTTTGTATTCATAATAATTTGGTTAAATTAATAATTACGTTGTCCCCCTCCCCTCCCCCGTCCAGGAGCGCTGCCGTTGTATATTGCGAGGGAGCCATAAGTCAAGTAGAACCCTGATGATCTGTCAGGCTGGGGCCGGGCTGCCTTTGCATCTGGTTTGATGAACTAATCAAAAAGTGATTAGCACCTTTGTTCAAAGGGGATGCCGATTAACCAATTACTATTGATTGTGAGCATGGCTTCACTAGGCAGCAAAGAGACATCTGAAGGGAAAAAAAAAAACACCAGATAAAAATTGAGCAGCTGTCATAGTGTTTAAATTTATTAAAACAAAATACATTACTTTGTATGAAGCTGTCTTGAAATGGGTCACTGAAGGAGAGCATATTGATTGAGAAAGGATGAACTTCTTAAATTTTCTGTAGCCTAGAGACTGAATTCAATTATAATACAAGACAAACAGGTTAACACCCGTCTTAAACAGTCCATCAATAAATTAGAGGAGGTGTTGTACATTTAATGCTAAGCTGTGGTAATGAATAATATTACCATCCATTCCCTGCTCCATCTGGGTAGAAATTTCATTCTTTCCTTATTATGGATAAATGTTATATCCTGCGTTTCCTTCACAATAATGATGGTCTGTCTTCTGCCGCCCCCTTGTCCCGCTTCCTCCCCCATACACCACTGCCACCTCAGCTAATGACCGTTTCCTCAGCACCATATGGTGCCCCAGCCTCACCCAGCAAAGCAAGTGGCCCAGCTGATCCTCCTCTTTAATCTGCATTAAAAAATTATGCTTGTGTGTAGTTCAGTGATTTAATTATTGGAGGACCTGGGGAGCTTCTCCAGTTCTACTTTGAACCCTTTCATTGACTTTCTGGGTGTTAACTTTATTGATGACGGATCCACAAGAGTTTTGCGTTGCTTTATCAATTACATCTGCTATTTCCCGGTGACAGCTGGTGGTTATTGCCACCCATGTGGAATAGAATAGCTTCAAGCCTATTTATCCTTCTATTTTATTTTAAAACTTTTTAAAAAATGCCTCCAACTGCCTCCTTCCCTTCAGCAATGGAAGGTCCTTCGGGGACTGTTTAGTGGAGTGTGGTGGTAAATGTGCCGCCTGCCAGGGAATGGCCCTCCGGCACAATCAGAGCAATCCATCAGGCTTCTGCTTTTGAAGCAAAGGCACCAACAAGAAATTTCAGAGCTCTCGTGCTTCCCAGAGAGAGACACGTTTTCAACTCTGGCCCTACGTACAAGAAAGTGATCTGGAAAAATCAACATCTCCCTCACAGTCCATAGAAAAGTACGGATGGAAGGCAGATTCTAAGTGGCTTTGATAATCCATGCCAGGTATTAAGGAAGAATCTAGGTGAGCCGGCTATAGTCCCTTAAGTGGATTACAGAGGAAACGGGCTCAAAATATGGTCTAGATTTAGTTCATGGAAGCACTTAAAGGCCTTCAGATCCAGGGTATCAGTTCTGGGGTGGGATACTCACTCTGTTGTGAGTGTCCGCAAAGTCTGGCTGAACTTGCTTGAAATGTGTGTAAGAAACTGTCAATAGACATGGCATTTGGGGGGACTCTTTCCTTACTGGCTCCCACGTAAAGTATGGCCCAGACTTGGTAAACAGCCAATTGCATTTTTTTGTTCGGCTAGTAATAATAATGATGATGATAAAGAAAAACATCAAAAACCAGCTGGATTATGTAGACAAATTCAAGATCTGGCCCCTAAATCGCAGTTGAGGTCTTATTTAGCTTGTATTTGTATAGTATTTGACCGCTCAGGAAGCTTACGCACACATATGATCTCATTTGATCCGCATTCATTCAACAATTGTTTGAGCCCCTCCTGTGTGCTAGGCTCAGGCCTGGGCACCAGGGATGCAGCAGTGAACAAGACCAACCAGAGGCTGGAGCTGCCCTGGATTTCACATGCCAGGATCCTGCCCTCATACAGTTACATTCTAGTCAGAGAGACAAGCGCAAAACACAAGATAATGTCAGACTAATGCTGTGGGAAAAAATAAACCTGGGTAAAGTGAAAGTGGGTGACTGGGGCTGGGAAGAGGTGGAGGGTAGCTTAGAAATGCTCACCAGGGGAGGCCACTGAGACAGGAAGACCAAGAGATGAGCATGACCAGCCATGGGAGGATCGTCAGGAAAATCCTGGGAGATCGTTAAGGAAGGGGTTGTTTACAAATGAGGGAACAGGGGCTCCAGAGGTTACAATAATTTACTCAAGAGACAGAATCAGAATTTAAACATGTGGGTCTTCCCGGTTCTTCAGGAAACAGAGACTTAGGTTGCCATGGATCACGGGCCCAGCTGCTCCGCGGCATGGGGGATCTTCCCGGACCGGGGCACGAACCCGCGTCCCCTGCATCGGCAGGCGTCCTCTCAACCACTGCGCCACCAGGGAAGCCCGAGACTTAGGTTTAAAGTGGTTATCCTTCCCCTGTGAAATCCACACTTCCTTTGCCCTGGTATCTTCTTGGGAACTCTTTCCCTCTTGGACCCTTTTCGATTCAGTCTGTGCATCCAAGGAATGAAGCAGGGAAGATTGAGCCCTCCAGAGCCCATCAGGTATAGAGCCACGTGCTGACGACCGGGAAAGATCTCTTCCAGCGTTGAATCACGCTCTTTCCCATTCAAAGGGGACCTTAAACTCTGCTCAGATGTTTTCAGTGCCATTGTCCCATTGATCTCCTAAATTATGGGATGGATTTCCCACTGAGACGGTCCTAAATGCCATGGGAAAGTGTTGAGTTGCAGAAGGTTAAAACATGTAGATTACCTTATTTTAAAATTCCTTTTAGTACAAGGCAGTGGACTGACAAATCATATTGGGTCCATGCCAGCTTGGCCATGACTTTACCACCACGATGTAAGTTTGAATTTCATGGTGTTGCTGATCTTCCCATAATCCAACATGCTGCTGTTTCCCCATGGGGAGGAAGGAGACCATCAAATAGGAAATTTTCCTCCAAATTAAAGAGTTGGCAGGCTACGACACAAAATATGAATTCCAGTTCTACAGGTTGGACACTGCTTTGGGGTGACTTCACCATATTCATTAATCCATCCTCACACCCCCAAATGCCTGAGGTCCACTGAAGCATCTTTCTCCAGAGAGAGATTCTAGTGGGAAATGTATGTTTAGAAATACTTTTACAACCCTGTTCTCTTTATCAGATGTATACTCCTTTAAGGAAAACTCCAGTCTCATCCTCAGTGCCTTCCTGTTGCTTAAAATGGAAAAGGCAATCACACTTCTAAGTCCTTATGGTTAGATGAATAGAGAGGACTCGGGAGTGTGCCTTGTGGTCTCTTTGGTGATGATTAATGTCTTTGGGAGGACTTGCATCTGTTGCATCAAGTCATTTCCACTGTTGGTTACAATAACAAAATCAAGTTACTTGAGAAGGGGGAAAAATCAACAGTAAAAAACAAAAATCTTGTTCTCATGTTTAGCTGACAGCAAGAGCTTAATATCCTGATACTTAAATGGTACACCTGAGTGATAACTTGGACTGGGTGGCTCACAGGACTGCCAGGCTCACAGCCTTGACCACCACCCAGGGCCACCAGTCACAGTGTGTGCCATTCTACATAAATGAAAAGAAGGGGTTTGGTGACTTCAACTCAGCTAGTGTCTGTGGGGCATCTTACCCTCTGAGAACAATGCTGAGTGTGTAGTACGACCCTTACCCCAAAGAGCTAGTAAGTATTTGCCTGGAATCAGTGATTGGAACTGGAATAAAGCCCTCTGTAGGCTTTATTACAGCAGATTTCAATTTGGCAAACACTTCTTGAGTGCCTATGATATGCCAAGCCCTGGCCCAGAGAGACCCCTTCATATTCAGTGACACACTGGCCTCTCAGAACACCCCTGTGAATTGTATGATGGTGTTCCATGGCTCAGAGTATCTGATTGACCTGCCTGAAGTCTCACAGAAAAGCAGTGAAGCCCAGCTTCTAGGCCAGATCTGTGGGCAAGTCCAGCGCGCTTTCCAGCGGGCCATACAGGATGTGAGGTCCTAACTCTTCCTGCATCTCCTGTTCGGGCCTGTTTCTGGAGGATAACATAGGCAGTAACCGCCTAAGAGCCCGTGTGCGGTACTCCTGATTTCAGTGAATGCCTGCGGAGCTCTGGGTGGCAGGATGATGGTGATGATGATGACTGCAGTTTTCCTTGAAGTAGCTTAACATAGTTCCTTTGCAACGATAGCATAGCTGCAGTTACGTTGCTAGAATGAGATGCAGCCAAGGGGTAGTCCTAGATGTCTGGGATGCTGTATGAGAACCTTCATGATTTTTCTTGCCTTACATTTATTCCTTCCCTTCCACTTTCTCAGAAGACAGAAAAGAAATGTTATGCTTCACGGAGGCTAGTGTGTTCCAATATATATTAACATCTTAATGGGAAAGCTGTGCATGTACTGTATACATTTACTACTCTCTGACAAGAGGGAATTAAATGTCAGAAGGATTTGTAGCATCTATAATTGAATTGCTGCTGAGAAAAGCAAATCTTAAAGAAGAATAACATATTAGGATTAGCAAATAATGTGGCATTTTGTCAGCGCATGCCATTCAGTTTGTTCCCCTTCAGTAATAAAGTTGTGCTTTTTAAAATGCACACTTATTTTTGTTGCCACGGCGGGAGCTGCAATAGGTGATGGGAATGAGAAGCTGCGGTTTGCAGATGGTGCCAGGTTTGCGGCTTGGTTTTGTTTTGTCTTTGAGGTCAGATTTTGGTTTTGTCTCAGATGTGGAAAATCCACTGTCAGGCTTTTTCTTTCTTTCTAGTAAGAAGTAACAGATGACATCATAGTCATTAAGCTTCCTATGCAATAGACTAATCCCTACAGCCCTAGGAAGCAGGGGGCAGCGATTCCACCATCAACACCGCTTCTCGAAGTTTCCAATTAAACTGACTTGTCTAGCCAGACCGCAGCCCAGGAGAAAGACTAGAATTAAAGCAAGTGACAGAACTGCTGTGAAAAGTCAACAGTTTCACTTTTTTCCCAGCTATTCATCGATAGAGAAATTACAGAAGGTTGAGCATATGAATTGTCCAATAAATAGAGGCAGGAAGACCCATCTCCTTAGAACCTCCCCTATGTTTTAGGTATTAATTTTGAAGATGAGACCTCAGGTAGTTTATAACCTTTGTTGAAAAATAGTATGTGCATTTAAGGGGAGTGTCTAGCTCTTCACAAGTTTTTAAGCGTGCTTTCTAGCCCAGGCCAAGGGTGGGTTGAAAGGTGAAGGAAAGCCAAGGCAGGGTGGTCCTCCCGCCCTCCGCCATGTGCTTGAACCGTATTTCTGTATCACACTTCAGCTCCTCCGAGGTGGCAATCTGAGTGTCCGCCTGGGCTGAAGGTAGGCCGGCTGCAGCTGCAGCGGGCAGTCTGCTCATCAGCCCCTCTGCCCACGTCGCTGTCTGCCAGGAGCTTGTCTAGGACATCCTGGCCATTCCCTAGCTATCCACGGATCTCTGCCTCGGGCAACAGAGCCTCCCAGGCTTTTCGCAGATCCATGATTAAGGCATTCACATGGCAGTTTATGTCAGGCATCCCGTGCCAGGTGGTAAGGTAGCCATAGCAACCGGGATCTGTTAGGCAGCCTGACTGCCGGAGCCCCGGCACTCAGTCATTTGAGGAGTAAGAACAAGTAGAGAAAAGGAAGCCCCTGCAGGGAGGGGAAGGAGGCTGAAGTTCCACTAGCCATCACTTTTCTTGTCAGGCCCTAAGGAACGAACGTCTTTAGAACTCCCCCTTGCATACTGCCCACGAGGAAAGGATCAAGCCAGGCCACCTGGCCCAAAGTAAAGAAAACTGAGCAGATTGGGGCATCACTCTTGGGAGAGTCTTTGAATTTTTTTTGTCCTGGCGGTTTCTGAGATGCTAATGGGAACCCCATGTGGTTGAAGCTGTGACCCAAGCAGTAGTAGCCAACTTAGCATTCTGCAAGCAGCTCCGTAAACCCTCACCTGGAGCCAAGTTGTTCCAGCTTTTTGCCCAAAGAAGAGCTAACTCACGAATACTAAACAGTTCATGACTGAGCTGTCCTTAAAGAGTCTCGTGTTACACTTAGAGCCGTAGACGGGGCTGCAGCACGGGACAGTGCAGGCAGGAAAGATTGTGCCCCAACTCTGAGTTGACACTTCCCAGCATCTACAAAGTGCCCCTGAAAATCAGGCTCATGGAAGGACAACGCCTCAGTTACTTGAAATCCCGTGTGAAGTGATCCGGGATGGCATTCCACAGTCCAGTCGGAATGTGTCACCCAAACGTGCTTGGTTCTTCAAGGCTGGAATAACCTTTGTGCCATAAATGTACACCAAGTCAAAATGTGGCTTTCCTCTTTGCGGTGACGGGGAAAAGCTAAGTCCCAGCGGGAGGAACACCGTTACACCTGTTACTGAGAGGAGCAATCGTGTCTCTTAGAGACAGGAAAACACTCCCTCTAAACCAAAGAGCTGTCTACTTGCCTGAGGATCGGGCATGTTGCTAGTGTTTATTTTTCAGTGTAGAAGCTGAGGACAGCTGTAGAATCTGTCGGTTTCCTTCTCTGCCTGATTCAGAAAAGCAGCCCGAAATCTGGAGAGGATGTCCCCCGTCAAGTTCATGGGACCTGAGGGAAAGGGTCTGCACCCCAAGAGGAGAAGGATCTGTGGATGATGGTGAAAGTCATAGACTTTCCCAGGGTTTTGTCTTCGAGGTAATCGCTCACGGAACTGACCAGAGCTTTTGCTCTGTGAGCAGAACAGGAAAGACCACAGAGCCGATGGACTTTGTCAGAGCCGCGCTCCTGTTGGTGGCTGATACTACCCTGGGTTCCAGTTTGCATCCTACTCCCTTAGCCCGGTGCCTCTCTGTGTAGAATCTTGTGTTACTGCTTTGTGCAGTGAGCCAGGCACCAGTCCACAGCATCTAGGGGTAGGTAACCAGCCTCCAGCTATACCCCTCACCACCTTGGACCAATCGACGGCACTATAAAAACTCCCCACCCAACCCACACGTGGACACACAAAAAGGAGTGAGACGAGTCTGGAAACAGCACCACTCTTGATAGCGGATGCCGGGTCATGCCAGGCGCTGGAGGATGGCCAGGACTGCATCAGTGCCCGCTGCAGTAAACCCCGGGGCGGGCCAGGGGTGGGAAGAGGCGGGGCAGAGCTGCAACCCACACTGTGCCCTGTAAATTCAGCATCACTTACCTTCTGGGTCCGTCTGCAGTAACTGAAGGCAGGGAAGATGTCTCGGGGATTAACTGGTGGTAGTAAACTTTCTGATCAAAGTGAGTATCAGAAGATAGCAGGAGAGATTACCCCTATAAATAAGTATCTGTAAAATATGTATGTCCTTGAGGGTAGGGAAGATAACTAGAACCCAGGTATTTAATGTGGGCACAGGGCAGGGAGGAAAGGAAAGAGCCGCACTGAGCCTCTTCAGCTCTGAGTTCGTGGGGAGCAAAGGTCAAAAGAATGGTTTTGGCTGGAAAAATTAATCCCACAGATACGTATCCTGTGAGGTTAGTTGGTTGGTTCTTCTTTATTACAGAGCTTCCCCCTCCTTCCTCATCTCTCCTCCCTGTCTCCCTCCCTCGCCCCTGTTCTCTCTCTGGCTCTCTTTTCCTAGGTTTCTAGAATGTTCCTGTGCCTAGGCATGGAGAAGTCAGTCCTGTAACAGAGGACAGGGGAGTGCTTCCCCCAGTGGGTTAAGCCTGTGCTGGGGCGGCTTCCCTCCCCTCCATCTGCCTGGGACGGGACCTCTCTTCACCTCTCGCCTCTTGTACCTAACTTTCCCCCGCTGCTCAGTAGCTGGCATCACCCAATTCTAAGACACAGGGAGTTAGTTGAAAGAGCCTTAGTTGAAAGAGCCTTATCTCTCAATAGGTCTGAAGCTCATGGCCATTGGAGATGAGCTAATTCTCATTCCCACAAGATCCCCTATTTTGACAGCTCCCTAAGGAAAGCACAACTTTCTGGCTTTTCCATGACTTGGGTCTCCCACTGAGCAATTTTGAACATGTGCAGTTGGGGTGAGAGTCTCCAGCGTGTAAAGCACCATCCTCCAGCAGATACCCCGTGTGCAGGGGCACCCTCCAGGGCACGCTCCCCTTCAACAAGCTCTGTTGTCTTAAAAGAAAAAAAAAAAAAAAAAACGTTTCCTTAGCAGAGTTCTGCCTCGTTGAAATGACTTTCAAGACACAGAGGCTGTTGGCCTCTGCAGTAGGCAGCACGCTGGGCTGCGGAGGGAGATTCCACTCTGCCACATTTCAAGTGGAGCTTGTTAGACATGTGGCTGGAGGGGCCACACATCACGGAGTGGGCTAATTGGCTGCAGTGCACTCCGCCTCCAACCCATCTCCATTCTCCAATTAAACTCCCTTCACCCTGTTGTCCTGGGCGACCTGCAGCTGCCTCTGATTTGGCACTTCTGTTTGGGTTTGGATTGGGGATTTTTTTTTTTTTTTTTTTGTCGTCCTTTCAAAGGTAACTTAATGAAATACTTTAAATACTTCATTTTTTAATTTAAACTCTTAATTAAAGCACTTTTCATGGAACCCTCAGTCACGAGTTATTTCCCCACATCCTTCAGTACTTAATCTCAGAGCAGAATTGGAAATATCGATAGAAAGTGTAAATCATGCCCTCCTGCTGAGAGCGTTGTATCAGGTTTCGGCTCAAAAGAGCACCATTACCTTTAGCTGTCACGGATCTGTACACTTGATCGATAAACTTCAAATATTATTAGAGGTGGAGGCTTCAGAGATTTGCTCTGTTCTTTGGAGAGAGACAGAGATAAATCTTTCTTAAAAATTGACTCGAATTTGCACTCTCCGTCTTCCTGGTGAAATGCATTTCTCTTAGGCGTCCAGCAACTGCTACGGGGACAGATTTATAGGCCGTGCGCTTCCTGTACTGAAAGATTTAAATGGTAAATCCTTCACATATGACTTCACAAATCATGTAAAGTTAAAAGTTTTTTTTACCGTTTCTGTTGCTGCTGTACTTAAATTGTAAGGTGCAGCTAGTAAATCATTTTAATGGAGGTGTCATACTTGACTCAATAGAAAAAAAAAAAGACAGTGGTTTAGCTTCCACTCCAAAATGTTAATGTATTAATCAACGGGAGAATAATTGTTTTTTACTACATTATAAATCTCGGGTGCCATTAGGATTTCAGCAAGGGGTGATGTAGACACATTCCTAAATTAAAATTGTTTACACTGCCATACATCCATTCTGCATGGCCATAGCTCATTCGGGGTTCACTTTGGAGTTGTTCCCCAGCCAAACATGTCGTTCCCCAGTCGAAAGAAGACATCCCGAGGGAGTGTTGCTTATAAAGGAAAATTAATTGCATCGTGAAGTGTTAAATAAATAAAAGAAAAACCATCTGTGGCAATGGACAATTATTCCTTGCTGTCTTTTTTGAAATAGGTTTTTAGACTGTGGCTTACTCCCTCATACATCCCAAATGTAGCAGGTATGTCACTTGCCTCTAGTCCCCTAATCCTTGTTTTATCTCTAGGCAGCTGGGGCTTTTGAGCTCCTTACTTTTCCCATGCAAATTCCTGGCAGGGAATAAGTCCCTGGGCATCTCTGGAAAGATGCTCCAGCCAGCCCTCCACAGCTCCCGTTATGGCCTGAAGGTGCCATTCTGAGCGCCCTTAAATAGTTAGGTCGGCCTCCTGAATAGGACCTGCAGCTGGTTACAGAGAGAGGGAATGCCAAGACCAGGTCGGGACTGGACAGACTCTATTTCTTCTCTCCCTGCTCCCTAAGCTTGTTTACGTGCGTTAGCGTCCGATGCCGCTTAGAATGAAATGCCTTGAGGGGAGCACAGATCAATGCAGCACTGAGCAGGTCCCCTCGGTGGAACTTGATCCATCTTGACTGTTCTCTCTGACTCTTCCATTAAGAAAGAAGGTGACCACTGACCCTGGAGGCAGTGTCGCCAGGGCTACTGGTGTCTCGCAATACCCTCTACATCCCTGTTCCTCTTCTGATTTCAACAGATTCTCGAGCAGGTGAAGAAGGCGCGATCAGGGCAGTGGATCACGCCGTGATTGGCGGCGTCGTGGCCGTGGTGGTGTTTGCCATGCTGTGTTTGCTCATCATCTTGGGGCGCTATTTTGCCAGACACAAAGGTAAGCCAGGCGCGTGGGCAGCCAGGAGGCCTCGTATCACCACGGCGCCTGCCTTTGGGAGACTTTGCAAGGTTGTCCTTGATAGGCAGTTTGGTTTCTGTGGCCACACAGCCTCTTTGATTCCTGAAACTGGGAGAGAAAAAAATAGAAATCTTAGCAGCGGCTGATTAGGACTCGAGTTGATGAGTAGCACTCCTTGATTCGGGTTTTTCTCTAAATGAACAGCTTTATAGGTGTGTTAGGGGACAGAGTGAAAATTCGGAGGGGCTGGCGTGTGAGGTGTGGTTTATCCAACCCCTAAATGATAGACAGGGAAAAAGCAGCTGCATAACCTTTTGCTTTGCGGGATGCAGGTAGACTAGCCCTGCTCCCCGACCCCCAACTCTGGGTAAGCTGGGCACAGCAGCCAGGATGCTTTCTTGGTTTGATGTGCCTTAAAAGCCACATAAATATGTATTTTTAAAATTATGAGTGCAATTGATTTAAATTGCCATTAATCATGTCACTTATCAGCTGTGCCGTCTGGATGGGCAATCATCTTCGGGAAGGCTCCTCCTCTCTGCCCCATGCTGCTCTGAGCCTCTTCTCTCCCCTCCATAATTTATCCTTCCCTTTGTTTGTCGGCCCTTGTCTTTCTTGGGTATTTTTCTCAAGTGCTGTGCAGTGGGCTCCCGAGCCTTTCCTATAGTATAAACTCCAGGCACTGGCAGTCTGCTTGATTGTAGAACTCGGGCTTGGGGAGGGTCCCCTGAGCACAGCAACAGAGGTCCAAGGTGTTTGACAATCACCTTTAGAATCCGAAGTGCCCGTCTCGAGCGTAAAACGGTTTGGGGCCCTCAGCACTGGGGGTCCTTCAGTGAGTGCTGCACAGGCCCAGCACTCTGTATACCCTCTGCCCACGCCCAGGAGGCAGTCTGTTTGGCCAGAGAGCAGGGCCAAAGTCTGCACAGCAGCTGAGGGGACCCAGGGAAGAGGGCATACTCTATAGCGGAAAGGGACGTGGGGGAATCATCTGACCGCCTGCCTTCTCAGACTTGTCACTTCGAAAACTTGAAAATACAACAAATAGATCGGCCTTTCTTACTTAAGAATCTTGGAGAATACAATAGCTAATGGGAGGAGGGTGATGTGATTATGACGGGCAGTGGAAGCTCTACCTGTATTTCATACTGAGGTGCAACCCTTGTCTTTCTCCGTGTAAACCATCGGGACTTGCTGATAAAGAGTGTCACCAACTCCGTTAACGTTCTGTCTATTGTCATTATAAAGTGGCTATGCCAATTAGCAAATCCATGAATCTGGGTCCGGGCTAGAGTGACATCAGGAGCGAGAATCACTTGTTCCTTAAGGCAGATCCCACGCCTTGATTCCAGCTGTTACAATATCAGATTATTTCTTGATCTGGAACCCCACTCTGTGATGGAAGGCAGAAGAAAACCAAACCTCCTTGTGCAAGTTGAAGCACATTTTCACTTATGGACAGGCAACAGTGCTTCCTGAAGACAGGAGACGAGGGTTCAGATAAATGATGTGAGATGACAATAGAACGTCAGCAGGGCCCTAATTCATTTATTGGCTAATTGCTCTTCCTTGCTTTGGTCTTTAACCATGTCCGTGCACATATCTGGCCATTGGTCCTGGGCGTTTACTGTCAGCAGCTCTCCAGCTTTCTGCATTTTTAGCTCCCACTCACGTCTTCTTCTGCTGACATCCTCTGGTCATAATCACGGCTCTAATGTCTCATTTGCTGAATTATATCGCAGCGGTTCAGTTGGAGTGGTGCCTTTGGAACCCCCGGATCCCCATTTGTCTCACCCACCTCGCTCTCTTCTTCCAATTGTTTTTTCCCCTCTGCTGCCTGCACACCACTTCGGCTGATGATGGCCATAAAGCAGGTTGCCATCTCTGTACCACTTTACACAGAGGCCATCAGACAGTCACGGTGCTTTACCCCTTCATCTTTCAGGTACATACTTCACTCATGAAGCCAAAGGAGCCGATGACGCAGCAGACGCAGACACAGCTATAATCAATGCAGAAGGAGGACAGAACAACTCCGAAGAAAAGAAAGAGTACTTCATCTAGATCAGCCTTTTTGTTTCAATGAGGTGTCCAACTGGCCCTATTTAGATGATAAAGAGACAGTGATATTGGAATTTGCGAGAAATTCGTGTGGTTTTTTACGAATGGGTGGAAAGGTGTGAGACTGGGAAGGCTTGGGATTTGCTGTGTAAAAAAAAAAGAAGAAAGAAAGAAAGAAATGTTCTTTGAAAATTACACTCTGCTGTTTGACACCTCTTTTTTTGTTTGTTTGTTTTTTCAATTTTTATTTCTTCCTACCAAGTCAAACTTGGATACTTGGATTTAGTTTGGATAGATTGCAGAAAATTCTGTGCCTTGTTTTTCGTTTCTTGGTTGTGTTCCTTTTTTTTTTTTTTTTTTTTTTGCTCCTCCCTCCTTTGTGCGCATTTATTTTTCCCAAAAAACTTTGGATTTTTTTTTTTTTTCCAAAATCTCCCATTTTGGAATTTGCCTGCTGGGATTCCTTAGAATCTTCCCCCCCACCCCTTATTTTCTTATTGTTTTTCCTTTCCTTTGTTTATTTTTTGAAGTAACTGCTTTCTGTTCAAAATTCAGTTTCATAAAAGGAGAACCAGCACAGTTTAGATTTCATAGTTCAGAATTTAGTGTATCCATAATGCATTTCTTCTCTGTTGTCGTAAAGATTTGGGTGAACAAACAATGAGAACTCTTTGCTGCTGCCCATGTTTCAAATACTTAGAGCAGTGAAGACTAGAAAACTTAGACTGTGATTCAGAAACTGTTCTGTTTGCTGTGGAACTACATTACTGTACAGGGTTATCTGCAAGTGAGGTGTGTCACAATGAGATTGAATCTGTCTTTAATTCTGTATCTGTAGACGGCTCAGTATAGATACCCCACGCTGTCCAGAAAAGTTTGGGGCGGAAAGGGCTCCTCCTCTTTCAGTGCCCTAAACAGACGTGACAGGTGAGGTCTGTTCCATTTATATAAGTGGGCAAATTTGAGTTGCCACAGAAGGGGAAGTAGGGAGGGGGGAAAGATAGTTCTGCTCTGGTTATTTCTGTTCCAAATGATTCCATCCACCTTTCCCAATCGGCCTTACTTCTCACTAATTTGTAGGAAAAAGCAAGTCCGTCTCGTGTGCGAATGACTGAATGGGACAGGGTTTATTTTGTTTTATTTTTGTTTCGTTTTGTTTTCTGCTTTGTGCTTAGTTAGGAAGGCAGTAGGATGTGGCCTGCATGTACTGTATATTACAGATATTTGTCATGCTGGGATTTCCAACTCGAATCCGTGTGAAACTTTCATTCCTTCAGATTTGGCTTGACAAAGGCAGGAGATACAAAAGAAGGGCCAGTATTGTTCTCAGACTGGTCTGCTGTCCATCTCAGTTCTCGAAAGGTCAGAGCAGAGGTGGAAAAACAGCAGGTAGGGATTTTTCAGTTACTTAATCAAAACTCAAATGTGAGTGTTTTTATCTTTTTACCTTTCATACACTAGCCTTGGCCTCTTTCCTCAGCCTTAAGAACCGTCTGCCAAAAAATTACTGATCCTCGCATGATGGCAGCCATAGTGCATAGCTACTAAAATAAGTTACCTTGAACATATCTTAGAGGGGGAGCCTTGGGAAGAGGTAGAGGAGTCAAGTTACCATTTACCTTTTCTTAAAGAAATGTGGGGATTTTCACTGAAATGTCTAGGAAATCTAGAAGTAGTCCTGAAGGACGAAAACTAAACTCTTACCGTATGTTTTGGTAAGGCTCCAGACTCCAGAATACAGTCCCTATGGAAAGATGGCATCAAAAAACAGATAGATCTATATATATATAAATATATATTATATAACATTTTCAGTGAGTAATTTTGGATTTTGCAAGATGCATTTTTACTATTGTTACATTATGTGGAAAACTTACGCTGATTTATTTAAGGGGAAAAAAAGTGTCAACTCTTTGTTGTTTGAAAGCGTGTTTATTTTTCTTGTCTTTATTTTAACCTTTGATAGAACCATTGCAACATGGGGGCCTTTTGGGAACGGACTGGTATGTAAAAGAAAATCCATATTGAGCAGCATTTTGTTTTCCCCTCTCCTATCCCTAGGCACTTAACCAAGACAAAAAGCCACAACAAACATCCCTTTTTCAGTGAATTTTATAACGTGCAGCTCTATTCCGAGCCCTTAGCACCCATTCCGACCATAGTATAATCGTATCGAAGGGTGAGAACCATTTAGCCTGTCATTGAAAGGCTTTTCTCAGTTGTTCTTTTTAGGAAAAAAAAAAAACAAAAAAAAAAAAAAACAAAGAAACAACCCCCCCGCCCCACAAAACCCTACCATTGCTCACTGAATCGGCATCGCATCTTGGGGAACCTCCCGTCTTTCCGTTTTGAAAAGTGTACAGTAGTGCAGTGCTCCTGATGTGACTCTGTGGCTTTTACAATGTTGACATGTCTCAGGTTCATGTGTTTTGATTGGTGTTTTCCGTCTCAGGTAGATTGCGAAGTGTAGGCCCCATGCATTGGAAAAAAAGATTAATAATAATAAAACAAAGCAAAAACGGGAAATTACAGATTTTAGTTGTATATTGGTTTATGTATTTTCTTCTTAAGTATACAATGCACTGTTTGAAATGTGTTGTTGAGTATTACTTTGTACAGGTTGATCACTTTTTTTAGAGTGAAGAAAGAACAAACTTGTTTTTTGTGTTTTTTAAAGGAATATAAAATAATGAAGGATGTATAATTGATGCCAAATAAGCTTGTTCTTTAGTCACACCAACGTCTGACTTCTCCCTTTAGGCAGTTCTGGTTTTGAGGTGTACATGAGCGATGTTACGGTGTATGAAACTCCATATCCATATGTTCCATTCCCATTTTGTATTGGTT
Source organism: Phocoena phocoena (assembly GCF_963924675.1). Classification (NCBI taxonomy): domain Eukaryota; kingdom Metazoa; phylum Chordata; class Mammalia; order Artiodactyla; family Phocoenidae; genus Phocoena; species Phocoena phocoena. The sequence continues at coordinate 17,704,749 of NC_089226.1, forward strand.
CATGTATACCATTTTTACAAAAAAAAAGAAAAAAAAAGAAGTACTATAAAATATCTGTCTTCTTAATAAAAAAATTAATGTTACAAAGTGATCCTTTTTTCTCATCATGGACTTCTTACGGACGTCTCGGCCTGGGAGAAGATGGGCCCCTGGTCCGGCTTCCTCCTTAGCACCTCGCGCAGGGCCAGGAGCAGGGGCAGTAGATGCTAGGAGGTGCTGCCGGCTGGGCTTCTCGGGACCGCCTTCTCTCCTCCTCCGCTCATCCTTCCTGTCCTTGATCTCTCCTCCCCTCTCAGCGGACAGGTGGGCCAGGTGCTCTGGCATCGCGGACTCAGCCATCTGTTCCGGTTGCGCAGGCTGCAGGCCGGCCCCTCCCGTGGATGCGTCTCCCGCCCTCACTCCCCTGTTTCCACCCAGCACCCCACACCCACTCCCCTGTGTTGCCTGCTCCACTTGTCTCTTCCTTTGGGATTTCGTGTCTTCACAATTCATCCTTCTTCATTTCAAGTTCTCTCTCCTTTAACAAAAAGACGTGATCTGCAGAGGACGAGCCTGGCCGCCAACGGAAGATTGTTCTCACTTACTGTTTAGGCTGCTGGGGCTTCCAGGCCGGGTGTACAGCAGGAATCAGTCTGTCACCATCCCCCTTGCCTTGCAGGCCAAGGCGAGCAATGACTGCACTTCATGGTGACTGATCGTTCAAAAGCTCAGATCACACGGGAGCCGCCCCGTATGGCCCTTTCCCACCGTTCACCCAGCTGTGGCTGAGTTCCCCTTTTCTCTCTCGGGCAGGTGGTGGGGAAGGTTCAGCGGTGGGAGAAAAGGTAAGCTCCAGAAAAACCAGAGGCTGCGTACTTCATTTCAGCCCTTCCATCCTGGCCTGGTCTCTCGCCTGTCTCTGTAAAAATCTGCTAATTGGACATGCAGTTACTGGGCGCCTGCTGTATGTTCAGCATCGCGAGAAACACAGGGAAGTGTAAGATCGTCTCTGGAGACCAACCAGGGCATCGGTTACACCCACATAAACACATGAAATGGTCCCCAGCTGTGGGGGGCACCCCAAATATGGTTAAGGGGCCCAGAGAGTGCCGTGGAAATTTCTTGGAGAACGGAAATCAGTGAAGCCTGGAGAGTCAAGACAGCTTCCTGGTGGAGCTGGGATTCCAGCTAGACCTTAAAGGATGGCTAGTGGAGAGCGAAGTGAGTCGGAGGTATAGACGGCAGTAAGTCCAGCCAGCCCGCTGATTCGCATGGGAAGAAGAAAGCAAAATCAGGAGAGGTGTGGAGCGTGGGATCAGTCTTCCAGCTGTTCTCAAAGTCCAGACAGGAGTCAAGATTTCAGGGGCCTCTCCCAGCCTCTGCCCCAGGGCAGGGAGCAGTGGGGAGCCCTGATTCATCATAGCTCTGTAAAAAGACCTATAGGTGATAGAGGCTAGAGATCAAGAGTACGTGCTAAGAGACCGCCTGGCTTCCGATCTCCACTCCACCGCTTGTTAGCTGTGAAACCTCGGGCGAGTTCCCCAACCTGCCCGGCCTTGGTCTCCTGCTCTGTAAGGGAGGGGTCACCGTGTTAGGAGAGGGAAGTGAGATTGGCAGTAAGTGCTGAGTCAATAATATGCCAGATGCAGAGTAAACATTTTACATGTGAATCATAATACAGGCTAGAGGCGAATGGTGGTTAAAGGGACAGAGGTTACCCAAGGCTACCAAGAAGTGGTCACGACTCAAGTGAAGGGAGCCATCTGGGTTCCTGTGGACACCTCGTGCCCTTGTGGAGCTTGCCTTAGCGTGTTTAAGGACCCCTTTGTCCTCACCACTCACTACGGTAGTTATTCCAGGCCACGTAGCACGTGGTATGTTTAGTGTCCCCAGCCCTCTCCCCTTGTCTGTAGCGTGAGGCTCCAGATTCAGCTGCGACCTGCAGAGAAAGGGGACCCAGGGTGTTCAGTGAACGGAGGCAGGTGTGAGGTTTGCGGCTTGCTGCACTTTTGCCACTTGGGTCCCACAGGGTATGCAAGGGGAAGTTTCCAGAAGCAGTCCCCGTCAGCAGGAGCTTGATAAGTTGCCCAGTCCTTCCTTCGGTGTGCGAGTGCAAACGGTCCTCATTTCCTCCAGAGGGTTTTCATGAATGTTTCGGCCTGCTTGCCTTCTCCAAATACATCCACTGGAACCCCGAGGTGCTATGCGGATGGTAATTGGCGCAATCTTTCACTGTCCTCTGTCTACTGGCAACATAATCCTTGTACTGCTGTGGGCTTAGTCCACAGAGAAATGTTCCTTTGATTCTGTCATCCAGAGCTTTAAAGCAACCAGGCAGTCACCATGCTACAGGTGGAAGGACCCTGCTTAAGTGAAGACATTTTGTTTCATTATAAAATTATGCCCAAGACCCTTTTTATACTCACACCTTTTTGCCAGGATGCCAAGTACATGGCCCTTAGTCATGAAGAGCTGGCTGCCAAATTCCTTCAGAGTGAAATTTGTATCCACAGCTGCACATGTACGGTTTGGAAATATTTCCCGAATGAAGTACTTGGATGTCCTGACACACTGTGCAGGAGAAGGGGAGGGGACTCTTGGCCGTCATCCAAAAGACTCTGTGGGCAATACACCGAAGTCTGCCGTAGGCACATAGTAGGCACGTAGCAAGTAGTAGATCATTACAGGGAGACAGCCCAAGCATCTGTTTGCCCGAATCTCACTTTATACTTAGTCTGAACAGGTCACCAATTCCGTATTTCAACCCTGACATTTAGAAGTCCATCCTCAATATAGGTAGCCTTCTGGTTGGCCTTGAACAAGTTAGCCAGCCAGCCCTGAGTTTATTGCTATTAGTCCCATCGTTCTCAAGGACCCGCTGGGACAGAATATCTGTTCTTCCCTACAGAGAATGACATTTTTGCTAATGGCTAAGCAAAGCCTCACCATTGCCCACATACATTGTGAGGGGCCTTCAGAATGAGGTATGGCATGTTGCACACATTCAAACCATATTCCTTGCCTTGTGTTCATCTCAAAATTGTGAAGTGTGCCTCCATAAGAGCCACATGTCATCCCCACACCACATCATTACACGTGCCAGCAAGAGGGTGTTAGGCACAAGGATAATGTCAGCACCCCAAAACTGAGACTTGAAAGCCAGAATCTTCTGTTTTCAAGTCTTCTAATCCTCAGCTTCCAGGCTCTTCTGTACACAGGAGATGTTATCTGGTTTGTTTTTTGTGTTTTTAATTTTTCCTCCCAAAGCGAACATAACATGTCTACTGCCCCTGGTGGTCAGTGCAGGAAATGCAACTCGGATCTTCCATATTTAAATACAGAATTAATTCTAGCAAAGAACGGGACTTAAAGTCTACTGTTTTTTCTCTTCACACACACGCACACCCACCCTCAACTCCCACTTTACTCCCTCCTAATCCTTGGAAGTGTTGAGCTGTGGGTGGTGATTCTGGGGAAAATGAAGACTACCACTGAGGGTCAAACCGACGCAGGACTCCAGCTGCCCTCCAAACGTGCACGGCTCACAATCATATTTCAGACATGATCACCTTAAATCTTCCGTAAGTGCTATCTTCTCAGGTTAATTAATCACCAGGCTTAAACTTGCTGTTACCAGCACGAAGTCCATCCTAAAGTCAGCAATGTTACGATTGCATCTTCTAAATTAACTGTTTATCCTGCATTAGTGTTTACTTAGGGGGGAAATTGATCCGTAATTGATATTTCAGTCTTCCAGAGCTGGTGTTGGAAGAGCATATTGCAAGCCTTTAATGGCAAGCGAATATTTAAATCCCTTAATGGTTACCGAATATTGAAATGTGTGACTTTATTACTCTTTTTGGTTGGTTTTCTCTGTGGTTGTGTATTTCATCATTTAAACTTGCAACGGATGCTGGCAGGCTCGAGTCTAGCTAATCCACAAAAGCTGTTTGCCCAGACACAGCAGCCCTGATTAAAAAGTATTGCTATGGAAGGGAGCCTTCTGTACTAATCAGTCTCTGTTAGCTAGTGACGAAATTACTATCCATCTCTCTCTCTCTCTCTCTCCCTCTCTCTCTCTCTCTCTCTCTCTCTCTCTCTCTCTTTCTCTCCCGCTCTCTAGGCCTGTTTTCTCTAACCTCCTCTCCCTGAATAAAGTGATGGGGGCAGCTATAGTGTTGCAATTAGGAGCATGAATCTTTTTATCGTTTGGACAACGAAGGGAAAATGCCATTACTGTCAACCGAAATGTCCTACTTGGGTTTTTTTGCTCCTACTTCGCTGCCAAAGCCCATTGCTGCTGCTGAAAGTGTATAACATTTACAGCTGTTCCTGATGGCTTGATTCTTAACACAGCCAGAAATGTAGCCCGGGAGATGCTTAAGACAGTTTATGGAAAATAATAGATTTCCTTGCAGAGACACCAATGCATCAAGAAGGGTTTTGAGTAACGCTAGACACAGCCAAGATCACCACTTTTCTCCCTCTCTGGCTTCAGTAACAGAGGCTATTGCTTAAAAAAAAAAAAAAAAAAAAAATCAGGCCCTCTTGAATCCTCTGTGTTTTCCCGGTTGGTTTCTATCAGCACCCACAAGTCTCTGGCTACAGCGGCCTCTGTCTCACCACGCATCTCCAGCAGCCGTGAGATCTGACCAGAAGCAGCGCCTACAGAAGTGGAAAGGAAGGGATGCTGCAGAGAGGAGAAGAAGAACTCCCGGGACAGCCAGCCACTGAGAGCTGAGACTAGGTCCACCAGCCGGGCTCCAGAGACAGAGGTGGCCATGTTGAAGGTCACCGCTACCGTACTAGCACAAAGGTGGGGTCCTTCCCTGTGTGGCATCCCCACGTGGCCATCAGGAATGCCAAGAAGTGGTGTAGGTAGTTCCTCTGAGTTTCAGCCAGCCAGCCCCATCACCATGCTGCCTCCCAGACCCAGCCCTTAGTCAGGAACCTCTGGGAAGGAAACACCCTCCCCTTGGCAGGTCAAGAGGGAGTAGCTTCTCGGACACAAGTGTTTGGAAGGCTGCAAGGAGGAAACAGCAAGCGGTGTATCACAAGGTTGCAGCTTTCAGACTGTTCCTGCAAATGCATGTCAAAAGCCATGTGTTTCTTCGCCCCAGAGTGCCTCCCCAGTCGTGCCAGAGGCCACCACCAGCCAGATCTCCCTCACCCTTCTGCCCAAGGTGCAACCACAAACAGCCCCAGCCAAGTTGCTACCACTCCCCCACTGTTTTCATTCTCAGCTTCTCCTAAATGGAAACCATTAATCATACTAAACTGTGCAATGATTCCGTGATAAGGAGAACGCTGACGGCAAAAATCATTCTCCTTTGTTGTTCCAGGCAGGCAAAAGGCAGAAGTATTAGCTCGTTGCCCTGCCTGGCTCCTTGCAAATGCTGACCGTGTGTTTGCCCACGCAGCTGCCTCTATGCACACAGCTTATTTTAGCACCAGTCTAAGGCATCCGACTGTTGACAGAATACGAGGCGCCCAGCCACCTCTTCCTTATTCCGAGGACCGCCAGTAAACTTGTAACTGTGGGCGCTCCCTGAACTCCTTCCCATCTCATGGGCCCCAGAGCTGGGGGAGAAATGCTGTGGGACCCGGGGGGGAGATGCTGTGGGACTCATGGAAGACCCAAGGTGGCCTCAGACGGGGTGAGCTTGTGGGGTAAGCTATGCCACCAACCACACATTTCTGCCAGCTGAATTTTGGGAAGAAGCCAGGTGTGGGTACCAAGGAGGTTTTTGGCCTTTCAGAATTTGAGGTCTGCTTTGCTTTCAACAAGCCCTTTGTAAGCCACCCCTTCTGAATTAGAATCATTTTCCAAAAGCTCTTAAGCTATGATTAATGCCAGGGTTGTTTTTAACAATCATCCTGCCAGTCTTAAGCTGTAGTCATTTTCAGTAATTTGGAGCGCTCAGAGGCAAGCCAGGAGTTTGTTGACAACAAAACCCATAAGAGCACAGCCAGGCAGCCACAAAAGATGGAAAAGCCAAGGGACCATTTGGGCTTAGCTGGCTTTCTGCTCCCAGAGTTTCACCACTAAAAGTTTGATTGAATGCTCACAATGCATTAAGGATCCAACTGTGAACATGGCTTGGTGAGAGGGCTGCCAGCCTAGCTTTTGTGTGAACAAATGAGCGTGTTTGGAGGGCTCCTGGTTTATCTATGGACGCGTGTGGTTCATTCACGCCGTCCCCAAACCAGAGAACCCTCATTTGTCTTCCCTTTGCCAACATCAAAAACCGGGAAAGAAAAGTAGTTGCTTTGCTCTGGGGCTGTTTTCTTCCTATGAATGCTGAGTAAGTCCTGAGCCAGGATTTAGGAACCCAGCTCCATGGATGGCCCCGGCCACTTCCCCAGCCATGTGTATTAAGCTAGTGTTCTCTTTTTAATCTTGGCAGTTTCATGCTAGAGTATCCATCTGTTTGAAAGCCCAAACTGAAGCTGTGGCTTGAAACGTCCGTGATCACAGATTTCCTTAGACTCGGCTTCAGATGGTACTTATTTCTAGCTCATTACTTCCTCCAGTATGAAAGGGTCAGCTCTGGGTGATGGAGTTTAACCCAATGAATTTGGTGTGATTGATAGATGTCTGTGTCTCAATCCAGCACTAGCTGTTACATAGGTTCTGTTGCTAGCCAGGAAGAATACAGATTTCTGTGTGTAGCTCGGAGCTTTCATGAGCTAACTTCCAATAAATTCCCTTCAACCATGAATCACAACTGGAGCCCCAGTCCAGCGTCCAACATGGCCTTAGAGGCACCTGTCATGTTCCCTTTCTGTCCCTACTGATTTCAAGCCCCTTTCTTCTTGAAGCCAAATGGACAGATTTCTAGGGTTTGGTCTCTGGGTCATGCTTCTGTTTTGGCCAAAGAGAAACACATAGTCTACCAGTGACTCTCCACATCCCTGCTCTCCTCACCTCTTAAAGAGTTTTGCTGGTTTTTCCTGGCCGCTTTTCAAGGGCCCCGTTGGGACATAGCACCTGCCTTAGGATCACGAGGCTTTGGGGAAATGAAAAGTGTCCCCCAAACCTTCTTCTTCTCTCATATCCCCTTTCTCAACGAATAACCATCATCATTCAGTTGAACCAGAAACCTGAGAGTCATTCTTGATTCCTCCCTCGCCCTCATCTCCCACTTCCATCTGGTTCCTGAACCCTGCCCGCTGCCCCCTAAACACTTCTCCAGGGTGACCCAGCCTCATCATTTCCATGTCATGTGCCTGGTTCAGGCCCTTTACCGGCAGGAATGCAATGGCCTCTTCTCTGGTTCCCCAGTGCCTCGGCCCCTAGCTCCATCATCAGCCCTAACTGGAGTGAATGGGGTCCCTCCCCTGCTCGGAACCCATTCTTGGTTAACCTTAGACTGAAGAATACAGTAAGTTCCCTACGTATGAACCTTCAAGTTGCGAACTTTCAAAGATGTGAAAGTGCATTTGCGTGTCCAATCACGTAAGGTAGTTCACGTGTCTGATATACACTGTCATGTGTGTGCACCCTCTACAAGTGGTTGTGCCTTTATGGACTTCACTGTACAGTACAGTATAGAGTGCAGTAGTGCAGTATCTTTATTTCAAGCCCAGGATGTCCGGAAGCAAGTGTAAAAGCAGCGGTGACGTAGCTGGTACTACTGTGCGGTGAGATTAAAAATGTCTTCTTTATTTTTTGTGTTTGTTTGTTTTTTATGTATTATTTGTGTGAAAAGTATTATAAACCTATTACAGTACGGTACTATATAGACGATTATGTTAGTTGGCTAACTATGTTGGACTTACGAACAAATTGGACTTATAAATGCGCTCTCAGAACGTAACTGGTTCATATATACGGGACTTACTGTAAATCCAAATGCTCATAATCTGCTATCGATTTAGTCTGGCCTTTCAGTCCCACCCTGTGACCCTTCACCTCCACTCACACCCCCTGCCCCCCGACCCCTACCTGACTTCCCCTCAAGCTCCATTTCATCACTGGTCACACCTCTGTGCCTTGGAACATTCCGGGAGCATCTCCTCCCTTAGGTTACTGCTCTGTGCTTTCCCAACCTCTCATGCTTACTGCAATTCATGTCCTTATCACATATCTGAACTGCTTGTTTACCTTTCTGTCTCCCTCAATAAAACAGTAAATTCCTTGAGAACAGAGACTGTGTCTCGTCCAGCTCTGTATCTGGAGCTGGAAGCCAAGCACAGTATCTGGCCCTGTGCTCAATAAATTATTGAATAATCAGAGAGAGTTTTTCTTCATCTGTGGTTGGACTGGTCTTTCATCTGTTCGTCTTTTTTCCTGGAAATATCCTGGTAAGGCCTGCTTTCTTTCTTCTTTCTAACCAGCAATTCTATCGTTTCGAGAACTCCCTCTGTCTGCTTTGTAAATGTTTGTCTCAGTGTGGTTTTGATTTTGTTTCTTGCTCTCCTAGTCAACATTCTTTCTTTCCCATCTCTCCCTTCTTCTAGCCCTCTGGGCTGTTTTAAGGTCAATATGTATCGTGCCTAGGTCTTATAAACATTTCAAGAGCCTGGAAAGAAGAATTATGAGCTCCAAAAGACAGAGAAGGGAAGTGTAAAATCAAAATTATTAAACGTTTAAATATCTACAAAACCATACCATTGTCAACCAGCAAACTGCAACCGAACTGAACTGGAAAATAATCAGGAATAAATTGTACTCAGTGTGGGATTGTAATGTATTTGATACATTGTGGGCACGGCTTCCTTACAAAGAGGTCCTGGGGCCCGCAAAGGTTTAAAACAAGCCCGCCTCTCTCTGTTCTCCTTTTTCCTTTCTTTCCTTTTCCTCTCTCTTCGTTTCTTTTTTCTTTTCTTCTCTCTCTCTCACCCTTTCTCCTGCTCTTTCTCCTGTCCTTCTCTGAATCTCTCACCCCAACCCTGGGTACACAGACCAGGTTCCGGGGAGAACCAACCCAGAGAAAGGCCCAGACCTGCCAGGTGGGCTGAGCACAACTGTGGTGTGAGCCATCAAGCCCTCCTGGAAGGCTGACACTTTGAAGAACCTGATGAGCATACTCAGAAGCTCAGGATGGAAAGCCAGGCTGACCCAAATAAGCACAGAACCCTATACGTTCTCACTAGCAACTACTTTTCCTGGTTTCAGCAACTGCGGTCTGTGAAGACATCTGACCCGCACACCCAGCTTCCATTCTGTAGAGCAAATTGTCAGCGTGGACATGTTGGGCTTTGGAGGGCAGGTGACCTCTCTGCCCTGCTGTTATCTCCTGACTTTGGGGGTTTGTTTTGGTGTGTGTGGGAGGGGGTGGGCTGGGGGTGCTGAGCTCCTGCTCTAGGAACCAGTATTCATGAGTACTGTTTCCAGCTGTGCCTCTGATTCAGCCCGTGACCTTGGGCAAATCGCTTCCTCTGTGGGCCCTGCTCTCCAGCTATAAAGAGCCTCCACCCCAAAATGTTTCCAGTTACTTGTTTGTGAAGTACTTTGACATCTAAGGTCCAAAGCACGGTAAAGTACTGCTGTTGTTATAGCGCATTGAAAACCCCAAATAAAATGTGTTGTCAGCTCTTGAGTTGAACATTGAAAAGGTGTTATAATTGACAACTAATTCTGCTGTCGCTTTGTGGTACCCTTGCCATGCTGAAATCATCCCGTTTTTTGCCATTCTTCTTTAAAAATAAATAAAGCCTCCTTTGTGAAGAATGGATGTCATTTAGTAAATAATTTTGACTTGTGTAATTACTTCTGTGACTTTTCTTAACAACGTGGCTTAGCCGAAGACAGCCTCACCCCCGCCACCTTCCTCTGTCCCTGGCGCTCCATAAAGTAACTGTGTAATTAAGAACAGCACGTTTCTCTATATTTTAAGTGGGGAGTCTGACTTTGACTCCCCGCTTGCTGGAGTGGGTGAGCCAGCCGGTTATTAAAAAAACAATTATGCTGTTAAAAAATCAGGAGCTCCACAAGTGAAGAGCATCGATTGGAGAGAGCTGGTCAGTTATCACCAGAAGGTCCTGACAACACACTAATAGGTTTTTCTGAAGATCCAATCAAATTTTCTAGGCAGAGGCTTGAGGTGTTCCACATGGGATAATGCTTGTCCTGGCCAGTATTGATTTCAGTGTGGCTCTCCCCTCTTTCCCCTCTTGCTGGCATGCGCTCTTCAGCTGCTGCTACCTTTTTCTTTTCTTTTCTTTTTTTCTAATAAAGACTTGAGCATTGTATCTTGTGTTTACAGTTTGATGGGGAAGGGGGCTCCCCGAAAGCCTTGTCTGCCCTTGACGGTGCCTCTCCACACTATCTCCTTTGTTACTCCAGCCTTAAAGTCAGATATAGCAGCGCTGCTTTCTGCTCTGCTTCTCGCTGACCTTGTGGAATTTATTTATTCTCATGGCAGCTCCCAGCCCAGCCAGCAGCCTCTCTTAGAAGAGATTCGGTTAGAAAGACCGCGGGAAAAGAGGGATGAAGTGCTTAAAGTCACACAGGTTTCCAGTCTCCTCTGGGGAAGTGAATTCCCTGGGCAAGGTGAGGGTGTCGGGTCCACGTGTGAGTGTGTGTGCGTGTGCGTGTGTGTGTGTGGGTGCGCGCGCGCACGCACGTGTAGTGGGAGGGAAGCAAGTCTCCCAGATAAGCTGTATAGATCGTTCACTTGACCACAGTATCAGATCAAGCGGGCACGGGGAACAGAGATCCAGCCCAGCTTCTGCTAGTGAAACTTGGGAACTTGGTGCCCAGTTGCATCTGCTTGGAGGAAGGCGCGCCTTTTTTCCAATCCTCACAAAGACGCTGTATAAGAGAAGTGACCTGGAGAGAAGCAGTGGAAACCCAGAGCCTCCAGGATCCTGAGTACCTGAGCTACTGCGTGCACTGCTCCAGCTGGGCCCGGGACCCCCCCGCCCCATGGACAACCCTGGACAGCAAAGTTAGCACCGCAGAACACTTCTTGCAGCCATTCCACGATCCTGAGCACCCCATCATACTCAGGGACCCCAGGGAGGCTTTTGGGGTCTCTACCAAGTCAGCATGCACCTCACCCACCCAGCCTCTTTGGCCACTTCGTCCTACTGAGAACCCCCTCACTTGCACAAGTGCCTTTGCTCCCCGGCCCAGTGTTTCAAAGAACGTGGGCTTTGTTATCAGTAGAGCCGGGTTCAGCTACCAACTTCTTCACTTAATAAAAGTTGACTATGGGCAAAGTCTTGACTATGGGCAAGACTCTGAGTCTCTTTCTTCATCCTTAAAATACCCACCTACCACCAGGCTGTGGGGACCACGAAGGTACACGCCATGCTGCCTCACAGATGGTAGTTATAGGTTATTGTCAACATTCTAGACCCCTCCCTGGGGCTTCCCAAACCCTGCCTGGAGCCCCTCAACAGACTCACGCCAATTAGCACCTGGTTAGACGCTGACCCATTTTTCTCCCCTGGTTTCAAGCACGTGTTTTGTCACCACAGCAGGCCGTTGGTGCCTCGCACAGTGGGTTCTCATCCCACACTCGTCCTGGATTCCCCAGAGCCCCAGGGTACGCCGAGCACACAATGACTCCCCCAGAACTCCTTGACTTCCCTGGGCATTTATTGTTACACAATTTTCCATCTGTAGCACTGCCCACCTAGGAAGAGACTTAAATGGACTCTGGAGCTCTGGGTGAGTTCACCCAATCACAGGATGCAGAGTGTCAGATCTGCAGAACACCTCAGAGCTCGCGGCGTGACCCCCTGGTTTTATACACGTGGATTGCAGGCAGCCTCACAGACAAGGACCAAATACCAGCCACCCAGGGGCTGTGCTGGCGAGCCGATCCCCACCTCCCCCAGCCAGGACTCCCGAGCCAAGTTCATGAGGGAAGGGCGCTTGCCCCTCACCACCAAGCAGCACACTGCAGCCCAGAGGGTCTCCAATGGTGGGAACAGACCCTACAGCAGGGTGTCCCCTGGAGCTCATTAAAAATTCAGATTGTCAGGCCCCACCCGTATCTATTGAGTTGAAAACTGGGAATGGGGCCTAGCCCTCTGTACGTCAGGGAGTCCTCCAGGCAATTCTGATGCCTGCTCTAGTATGAGAGCCCCTGGCTGCTATAGGGGAAAGGGCGCTGATCTTAAAGCCAGCAAACCCGCATTTACATCCAGGTCCTACTTACTATGGAGCATTAGTAGTTTCATTGGGAAAGTAGGAGGCAGGGCTCACCTCGCCAGGCTTTCCTGCACGCTAGCCGAGGTGACACGTCTGGTACACAGCAGGCACTTAGGAAACGTTCGCTGAATTTGAGCTGCCACTTGTGTTGGGTGAGTGGCTGAATGGCTAATTGCAAAGCTGATTGGAGGACATGCAACTTTCATCACTTTCATCGGGAAAAACAAATCTATTAAGGTCTAAATGCGTGATATTCTGTTCTCTATATTCTGAGAAAAGAAGCACGCCGTAAACCTGGGAAGACGCGGTAGAGCGCACAGGCCAAAGGTTTTGAACCTGGGAGGTTCATGGTCCAAAGCCAGCACCGCCACAGTGCACTCACTGGGAGGCTCTCGACCTACAGCCAATGACACGCTCATTCATTCAGCAGATATTGGGTGGGGGGCTGCTACTATGTGCCAAGCAATGTGCTAGGCATGGAAAACACACAAGCGAACAAGCTGGACCAGGTCCCCGTGGCAGAGCAAATATTTCACTTGTTCCCCTATACATCCCAGCCTCCTAGCAGCTGGGCAGACAATGTGAAATGGAGCAGAAGGGGTGCCCATCATGTGGGGCTGAGCCCACGATTTCCCTGCTCACACCTGATTCTCCAGTCTTTCTCTTCCCCTACTGCAGCCTCCAAGGAGCCTTGGTGTTCCAGATGGTGCAGCCACAAGGCCCTGAAGCCTCCAACGACCTGGATCCCTGAGTGACCAGGTGGAGTAGAGGATTTTGCTGTCCCACATGGGGCATGTGGCAGGAGAGAGAAATGTGAGATTTGGAATTTATGTTCCCACTGCTTAGCCCAGCCTCTCCTGACTAACACAGACTCTGTCTATGAGTCTTGCACTCTAATAAGACAGAAAACACACACACAGTTGAGTGTTTAGTCACAGTTGTAAGAGATTTAATGAAAGAGACACAGGGGTTGTTATCAAAGCATACATTACTGGGGCCTTATCAAGTCTGGGGGACTCCAGGAAGGCTTCTCTTTAGAAGTGCAGGTTGAGACCTGAGGGATGAATAGAAATTATTTGGACAAACAGGGAAGGGGAGGTCAAGCCCAGGCAGAAGAAACAGCATGTGCAAAGGCCCTGAAGCAGGAGGATGCGTGACATGGACAAAGAACGGGTTGGCGAGGTGATAGGACCAGGCGTGAGCAAAGGGTGAACGAGGAGGTGTGTGAGAACTAGACTATGGAGGGTTTTATAACCCATTCAAGAATTTGGGGATTTATTATAAAACAAAAGGTTAGGGCTTCCCTGGTGGCGCAGTGGTTGAGAGTCCGCCTGCCGATGCAGGGGACACGGGTTTGTGCCCCGGTCCGGGAAGATCCTACATACCATGGAGCAGCTAAGCCCGTGAGCCATGGCCACTGAGCCTGCGCATCCGGAGCCTGTGCTCCGCAACGGGAGAGGCCACAACAGTGAGAGGCCCACGTACGGCAAAAAAAAAAAACAAAAAACAAAAGGTTAACTGAAAGTTTTAAACAAGACAGCAACAAGAAATCTGCTTTTTAAAATCCTTTGAGCCTCACCTCCTCATCTGTACAACGGGCATAATAATATACACGCTTCAAGATCTGTGAGGATAGAATGAAATAAGCTCTGTAAAACGTGCTGCCTGGTGCACTGTTAACCTAAAAGGATCCAGCCTTTTCTCTTTGTCTGGTTCCCTCCTGCCTGGAGTTTACTTCTAGCACAAGGACTCTGCATGTTCTTTGTGGGGGATGCTGAGATCTGAGGAAGAGACTCAAAATACCTTTGCAATAAAATAATAACTAAAGTTTGTTGAGCACTTACTGTATGCCAGGCACTGCTCTAAATATTAACTCACCACCATCCTCTGAGATAGGTTATTATTATTATACCCATTTTACAGATGGAGAAACCTGGACACAGACTGATTAAACTATGTACTCAGGATCACACCTGGTCAATAACGGCGCAGGATTTAAATCCAGACACTCCAATGCCAGATCCTCACTCTTAATTACGACATTTCACTGCCTCTTTGAAAGACATATGATTTTAGGGACACACAGTGATCAGAAGAAACAGCTCTGGCCAGAACCAAAGGGGTGAGAGGAAGAGACAGACCCAGCCTTGGTACTGAACAGACAGCCTGTGAGAACCGTGGGTGCGTCGCTCCCTGTTACAGACCGTCTGCCCTGTAAGGCAGAGGCAGAACTTCAGATGACCAGGGCGTTGCCTGCACCCCACAGCACCCTGGGCTATTCTCTAAGTCAGCTCCATCAGCCTTGCGCACCCCTTCTAGAGATGATCCCCGCCAGCATAGCCCCACTGCACACGGGTCCCTGCTGGGTGAGAACCTGGGAGCCACAGGAGGCATTAGTGGGGGTGTGTCCCCTTAAGAGGAGGCCGGCGGGCTTGGCACGGCCTGGGGGAGGGTGCCCGAGGCACATGGCATGGGCAGAGCCCTCCATGAAGGCCGGCCTAGCTGGGCTTTGAGGCCGGCTGGCATGATGGCCGCCTCACTCCTGCCACTCTCTGCAGTCAACCAGAAAGTCAGAAAATGTGCTCGGCGACCAGCGAAGCAGATGGTTGAGGATATCGTGCGTCTAAAATATTTATGAAATGTGAACCGAGCAGAGCTGTGGCTGAGACCCCCGTCCCAGGCAGAGTAATCCAGGCCTGTGTGGTGAACAAGATTGTGACTGGGGTAGTTCCAGTTTACTAGCCATTTGCAAAAGATTACATACCTCTCACATACTATCCTCTCCTAATCTTACTTTAATGAACACCACTCTATCTGGATGTATAATTTCAGGCCGGGGGAGGCCAGAAAACAATTTCTAGCCTAGAAGGCAAAGCTGTAGCTAATACATTAACATCCAAATTAGAGAGAGGGAGAGTAATTGTGAGATCTATAGCTGAAGTCACTAAAGTCTCCCTCCCCTTCCTCGCATTAACAGACAGATGTACGGTTCCTGTGACAACCAGCCATGTGGATATGGGGGTTGAGGACCTTCCCTCTACGATGGCCTCACCTGAAACCGTTCTCTTCACCTACAGAGGGGCCCCCCATGAATGTGCTCCTCAGATGGTCTTCACTGCTGGCAATGGGCCCTCCTTGAATCAGGAGGGAAGCAAGTCAGACTAGCAGAAGAACTTCCAGGGAGTACTGAGTTGGTAAGCACGCCTTCCCTAAAAGCCCAAGGCTAGGAGGGATCTTGAGTTAATTAACCCCACTCCACCTCAGTTTCATCATCTATGAAATGGGAGTGGGGTGGAATGATAATACTGCTAATTTATTCCTTCACCCAACAATTTTTATTGAGACCTACTATGTGCCCGGCACTCTTCTGGGTGTTGGGCAGACAGAAGTTAAGAAAAAAATGAAGTTCCTGCTCTCATGAAACTTACATTTTCTTGGGGAAAGGAACACAAACATCCAGTATATTAGATGATAGGACAAGGATAGGCCCCTGCCTCTAGAGGACTCGTGATGGGCTCGCACCCCTTCAAAACCGAGGGCGACACAGCTGACTTCACAGCCCTTGGAACTGGGAAAGGCCTTCGAGCCAGCATCCTGCTTGTGGCAGGAATGGGGGTGGTGCAGCCCTGAGGCGTCCCCACCCTTCCACCAGTTGCCTTCGTGAAGAGCGGTTTGCATTTGAAGTTTTATTGTTTGTTTTTGTTTTTTAACATCTTTTTTGGACAATAATTGTTTTACAATGGTGTGTTAGTTTCTGCTTTATAACAAAGTGCATCAGTTATACATATGTTCCCATATCTCTTGCATCTCCCTCCCTCCCACCCTCCCTATCCCACCCCTCTAGGTGGTCACAAAGCACCGAG
The DNA here is from genome assembly GCF_963924675.1 of Phocoena phocoena. Classification (NCBI taxonomy): domain Eukaryota; kingdom Metazoa; phylum Chordata; class Mammalia; order Artiodactyla; family Phocoenidae; genus Phocoena; species Phocoena phocoena. Next base: position 17,720,700 of record NC_089226.1, read on the forward strand.
CTGATCTCCCTGTGCTATGCGGCTGCTTCCCACTAGCTATCTATTTTACGTTTGGTAGTGTATATATGTCCATGCCACTCTCTCACTTTGTCACAGCTTACCCTTCCCCCTCCCCATATCCTCAAGTCCATTCTCTAGTAGGTCTGTGTCTTTATTCCCGTCTTACCCCTAGGTTCTTCATGACCTTTTTTTTTCTTAGATTCCATATATATGTGTTAGCATACGGTATTTGTTTTTCTCTTTCTGACTTACTTCACTCTGTATGACAGTCTCTAGGTCCATCCACCTCACTACAAATAACTCAATTTCATTTCTTTTTAAGGCTGAGTAATATTCCATTGTGTATATGTGCCACATCTTCTTTAACCATTCATCCGATGATGGGCACTTAGGTTGTTTCCATCTCTGGGCTATTGTAAATAGAGCTGCAATGAACATTTTGGTACATGACTCTTTTTGAATTATGGTTTTCTCAGGGTATATGCCCAGTAGTGGGATTGTTGGGTCATATGATAGTTCTATTTGTAGTTTTTTAAGGAACCTCCATACTGTTCTCCATAGTGGCTGAACCAATTCACATTCCCACCAGCAGTGCAAGAGTGTTCCCTTTTCTCCACACCCTCTCCAGCATTTATTGTTTCTAGATTTTTTGATGATGGCCATTCTGACTGGTGTGAGATGATATCTCATTGTAGTTTTGATTTGCATTTCTCTAATGATTAATGATGTTGAGCATTCTTTCATGTGTTTGTTGGCAGTCTGTATATCTTCTGTGACATCCCAGACTTTGGGGGTGGCAGCAGCCGCCCAGCTTCCGCTGCAGAAAGCAGAGGAGCCCGTGCCCTGCGTCCTCTCCTGCCCAGAGCTCTCTGTCCCTGGCCAATGGCAGTAAGAAACCTCCTTCCACTGGTCCAGCCATTCACCGTGGCAGCTTGTAAAAGGGCCCAAGGACCCAGGAGGAGGTCAGGGAACACAGGCAGCAGAAGACAACACTTGCAATCCTGGAAACAACCCTCCGGAACACCTTCTCTGGTTGTCAATGGCAAGGCAGGGCAAGACCGCAGGGGAGAGGCGCTCAGCCTTACGTTGGTTCCCATCTGAGGCTGACCAGAAATGCCCTCAGAGGCTTCGCTACCCACCTTCTCTGTTGCCTCTTTCTAGCAAGAGAGGACGCGGGCCTTGGGGGGAGAGAGACATTTGAAACCAGTCAGACTCGGGTTCAGATTCAACTCCCATTTCTGGCCAGCGGTGACCTTGGCAAGGCCACCAAACTTCTGTGTGCTTATTTTAGGATAAAACACCCACCTGCTAGGTCTGAATGGAGGGATACTGAAACAGTATTCCAAGAGTGTCCGGAGGTGGGCCCAGCCCGTAGAGGAACTTCACAGATAGATTCACCGCCACCTCAGAAGAGGCACATTCAGAGTCTAGCCCACTCTGCGATTCTAGAAAATTCTACCAAAAAGGAAGTTTTGAAACTTCCTGTAGTATCCAGTTTCATGGTTTAACAGCTCCCCTCTATTGACAATTATTTTTTCAGGTCTAGCCTGAGTCCCTCAAGCTGCAACTCAAGTTAATTTTCTTAAGTCTCCTTTTCAGAAGAGATTGAGAACCACCCAGTCTTGTTCTGATATTTCTTCAGAAGTATAAAGACGTTTTCCCTCCAGCTGTGAAGCATAGAACAGTGATGCTCACTTGATCCTACACCTGCTTCTGAGGAGCAGACCATAGGTCCAGAGGGGCACTTGCCCCAGATTCATGAAGGTGCACCTGTGGCAGGTGCAAGGACCAGAACCCAGGCCCTCTGACTCCCTGAATCTGGCTCCCATGATCCGGCCTCCTGTAATCCCAAGCGCTCTGCCTTCTCTGAACTCTCTGCATTATAAAACATTCTTTGCTCCTTTTTTTGGATTAAGAGAAGGGTGGGTATGAACTGGAGGAAAAAAAGGACTTTCCAAGAAGCCTGAACGTGTCACCATTCAAGGAAGAGACACGAGACCCCCGGCTGCAGTTCAGTCAGGGCAGGAGCGCTGGGACCCTCGAGCTCTCCAAGATACACGACTGAGCCGCCCAGCATCCCCGCCCCGAGCATCCCCCGCCCTGCGCATCCTCTGCCGGCTGCATTTCCAGCCACTTGCTGTCCCATAATCAGCACCATTATCTCTGGATAATTTTCCCTTCGCTCGGCAATTCGGCCTGTGAAAAGAGCCCGAGGAAGGACCGGTGTTTCTGAAACTACGAGAAGGGGGGGGAACGTGGCCTTGATTGCAAATGAAAAATTAAGCCCGCGCGTCTCGCGTTCATGCCGGCGTGATTGCGCGCCCCCCCGCCGGCCCACCCCGGCTGCCTGAAGGGTAGCAATGATCTGTCTACCTTTTCTTTAGCTCGCCTCGCGTTTAGCAAATCTATAATGCATTTAATCTCCGAAAGCCACAGCGCTTGGCTCTAAATGCCTGATTTGCTGTCGAGAGCTCCTGTAATTCTCTCTCTGCCTTCCCTGTCGTCGAACCCCAGGCTTTTGTTTGTCCCATGGGCGGGGCGCCCCTCAGGGTGGAGCGCACTGAATTGTGTATTTGATCCTCCTCGAGAGGGGGAGGAAGAAAACAACGCTGGAGGGGCGCCAGCTCACCCCACAAGCAGGCTGCCCGGGGAGGCGGGAGCATCTACTCCCTTACACAAAACCCGCCTGCGCTACCAAGATGACAAGGAACCAGCTCCTTCCTTAAGGGACTCGCAGGCTGTTGCGGGGAGACAAACCGATGCACGAATAACTACCACACAATGGAATCAATGTCTTAATAGAGGTGTGTGCCAGATGCCGGGAGAGCGCAGAGGAGGAAGTGACTCAGCTTCTCTCGGAAAGCTGATGAAAGCTTCTGCAGCCTCGCGGGGTGAGCAGAAGTTCATCGGGTGGGCAGTCTGAGACCGGGCGCTTCCAGCTGGGGACGGTTGTGCCACGAGGGTGACCTGTCTGGGAGATGGCCACGAGTGGGGTGACGGTGAAGCTGTGCAAGGAGAGTGCTGGAGTGGTGGAAACTGGGAAGGAAAGGAGAGCCCCCAATTCTGGGATTAAGACCTTGTGCTGTGACCATGCAGAAGCAATGGAGGTTTCATGCAAGAGTACACGTACATATGCAGAGAGAGATAGGGTCCTAGATGTATAGATACAGACACACACATATACACATGTATACGCATCTATATTTAAAAGTATGTATCTATTTTCCTATTTGTATAGCTATTATATAATTTACTTTATATATTGTATTAGTTTGCTAAGGCTGCTATAACAAAGTATTATAGACTGGGGGTGGAGGGTTGCAGAGGAGGAGGGGGCTTGGCTGGAAGTCCAAGATCAAGGTGTCTGCAGGGTCTGTTCCTTTTGAGGCCTCTTTCCTTTGTTTGTAGATAGCTGCCTTCTTCTGTGTCCTCACATGGTTTTCCTGTGTGTGTGTGTGTGTGTGTGTGTGTGTGTGTGTGTGTGTCCTAATCCCCTTTTCTCCTAAGGACATCAGTCATATTGGACTAGGGCCCACCCATATGACCTCATTTTACCATAAAAACCTCTTTAAAGGCCCTAAATCCAAATGCAGTCAGATTCTGAGGTACTGGGGGTTAGGACTTCAATAAATGGAATGGTGGGGTGGGAGGGGCACAATGAATTTACATTGAGTTATACATTTATTAATTTTAATTTTCCTTCCTGAAGTGTTCCCCAGTCCTTAGACTTTCCCAGCAGTGGCTTGATGGGAGAGGAGGGCACTGCTGTAGATGCACTGCCACCCCCTTCCCCAGGGCAGCAATGACATGTCTCACCATCTGCTCTTACCACCAGCTCTTGGGCTTTTGTACCATTTAGCCAGGTGTTCCACTGGCCCCAGAAGCAGCCTTGATTATCAGGTAAAGCCCAGGCACCCCTCAGATCAGAGGATCAGGGATCCCCAGAAATGCCAAGCAGATTGTGGTCTTTTCTTTTCTAGAATGGAAGTGCCTCACCTCCAACCAGGATGGGGGCTGAAGCCAGATAACTGGGCTTCTTGACTCCTGTAACTGCTTTTTCTTGGTCAATTAGGACTCTTCAGGTTGTAAGTAATAGACCACAAGACTCCAACAGGCTTAAAATCAAGAGAGGATTTTGCTGGCATATGTAACTGCAAATTCCAGTGGATAGACCTAGATTTTCAGGAGAAGCTGGCTATGGGGGTGTCTGACATTTCCATCCACCAGCTCTGCTCTCTTTTTTTATGTCAGCTTCTTTCTCAGGCAGGGCTGAGGTTGTGGCAATATGAGTCATCTCAGTTCTAAGCCCACGTCCTGCCAGGCCAAGTCCAATGTCACACACACAGAGGAAAGAGTTCTCAACAGGCTCATTAAAAAAAAAAATCACATTTGAATGTCTTGTGTCTCATTGGATCTGTCCAGGTCACGGGAACATCTCCAAAACCATCACTGTGGCCAGGGAAATGACTGACCATTCCAGGGTTACCTGACACACCCACCCCATGGAGCCAGCTACATCCAAGGCAGGGGTAGGAGTGATTCCCCAGAGAGAAAGTGGATTTCTTTTCCCCCAAAGAAAGCCATCTGAATTGCCGCTGGTGAGTAAAAACAAAAAGCATCCACTATAGAATCCGAGAGAAGAGCTTTTGGGACAAAACCTTAGCAAACAATCATGTATGAGACTGTCCTGGTTGAATGGTAGCATTGAATGCAATTGTATAACAAGTTTGCTGCTTCTTACCTAAACTAATTTCGTTTCTGTGAAGTGGAATATTGTTTTGAAAAGAAAAAAAATAATAAATACTTTTCGTAAGCAGTTTGCAAAAGGACAGTACAGCGGTTAAGCAAGACCTACAACTCTCAAGCCCCACTCGGCCATTTGACAGTCATTTGATGTTGTCAGTGACTTAACCTCTCTGCACCTGTTTTCTACTTACTCACCAGGGTTGATAAAAGCTGCTTCTCATTATGAGCCTTCAGTGAGAGGATGGGCACAAAGCACTTAGCACACAGAGCCGGTAAACGTGAGCTGTTCTTTTTAAGAGGTTTCAAGACATCACGGACTCACTGCATTGGCCCTGAAAGGCTGTTTCATCTACATTTTCCAGTTGAGAAAGCTGAGCAAAGAGTGGGTGAGCAGCTACTGCAAGGTCGTGTGGCTCACTGGGCTGCAGAGGTGGTTTGGAATCCAGGACCCCTAATTCCCAGGGCAGCCAGCTGCACCATGTTTTAGCCAATCTCCTGCAGCAGTCCAGGATGATGACCCCATGCCTGGGACGTGCAGTCCCCAACCCAAGTCTCTTTGAGCATCTGCCTGGGAGGTGAGCTGCATCTTTGCCTTTGTAGAGTCTCCTGCATGGTGAGGGGTGAGCTCTTGTCCTTGAGCTCCAGAGGCCTGGTGTGTGTGTGTGTGTGTGTGTGTGTGTGTGTGTGTGTGTGTGTCCGCACGCACGCACTTGCACGTGTGCTCGCACGTGCGCTCTGGCCCCATCTGGCCATAATCATGGAGCAGGAGGCAGCCTCCAACCTGACCCTGAACCTGTGTCATCTCCACTGCCTGAGAGACATCACTTTGTCAGAGTGGCCCTATGCACCCCATGGTCTCAGGCCCCAAAAAGGCAAGCGGAGAATCTTGTTAAAGGCTACAGATCCTGACAAGAGTCCACTCTCCACTGTACAAGGCAAGAGCTGAATGCTCCTGCGATTCGTGTCTTCTTGAGGGAAGGTGTAAGGTCTTACTCCGGTTATTTAGGGGAAGATGCCAACCTCCAACCCTGATAAACCCAGTGCCTTTGGCCTGCAGAGTGCTGGTGCCCTGAGCCCAGCTCACTGAATGCCTACAAACGTCCTTGGAGAGGACACAGCATTTAGAGAGAGGCCTCTTTCTGCCTCATCCATACCAGTCATGTGCCTGGGGCAAGTCCCTTGTCCTTTCTGAACCTGTTTCTTGCCCCGTGAAATGGAGATAAACCAGCTATCTCAGAGTGGCTGTCTTAGTCTGTTTGGGCTGATATAACAAAATACCACGGACTGGGTGGCTTATAAACAACAGAAATGTATTTCTCCCAATTCTGGAGGCTGGAAGTCTTCCAGATCAAAGTGCCGGCAGATTCCTTGTGGTGAGAGCCCACTTCCAGATTCATAGATGGAGTCCTTTGGCTGTGTCCTCACATGGCAGGAGGGGTCTGGGAGCTCCTGAGGCCTCTTTTTATAAAAGGGCACTAATCCCATTCCTGAGGGCTCAACCTTCATGACCTAATCACTTCCCAAATCTCCCACCTCTAATACCATCACATTTGGGGTTGGGACCTCAAAAGATGAATTTGGGTGTGGGACACATTCAGTCTGTAGCAGATGCCATAAAGAGGAAATGAAACGATGCATGTGAAAACTACTTTGCAAACCATAAAGTGCTCTATGATGCTATGACTGGGATTAAGTTTTAAAACCTGGTAACAGGGAAGTGACTGGTCATGCTCCAGTGGGAGACAATCACCAAGTCTTGGGCAGGTGATCAAACTGGGGCTAAAAAGTGACAATGAATCATGTCAGGGAGGCCAGGGTGCCCCACAGCGATGGGAGACAACGTTGTGTCAGTTTCCTGCTCCATCCCTTGTGGTTGATATCCTCCCCCTGATATATACACTACACACACACACACACACACACACACACACACACACACCCCTTTCCCCAGCAATGGCAGCGTCAGTTAGAAGCCACTGCGGAAAAGATCTAGAAGGCTAATCAAGGTGTCATAGTACCTCCACCTTAACCAAGGGTTACCCCAGAGAAGGAGGCACTAAGGCAGCTGAGGCAGCACCCCTAAACGGGGGGCTCTTAGGGGGAGAAGACCTCCAAATCCTGTCATACGGTCCACTGGTTCCCAAACCTGCCTGCACATCACATTTTAGGAGTTTCGAAAAAACGAACACACAGCTCCACAGGCCCTGACCAGGCTCCTCTGCATCCAGATATCTGAAACTGGGTGCTAGGAATCTATAATTCTATAAAGCATCCCACATTATTCTGATGGACAACAAGTTGGAAATCCCTAAGAGAGGGACTGCTGACTCATAAAACCAGTCCTCAGAAGCAGCCCCTCTTTCTCCTGAGTTTCCCAGCCCTTAGCTACAAACCGTCCCTCCTAGGCCCCTGTGTCAATTGCTTCTGAAAACAGAAACGAACCTTCTTTAAAGATTTATGTGGCTCCTGGCAGACGGGGCTGCCAAGTCCCTGGAAAGGCTGGTGTGGGAGGTGGCAGCTCCCACCCCTGCTGGACAGCTGGGTGGGCCGGGTTTCTGAAGCAGGCGCGCCCGCCGGGGCCGGGTCTCCTGCCTGCAGATGCCGGTGTTTACCCAGGCTGAGTTGGAGGGGCCTGGATGCTGAGCCCAGTTCTTGGGAATTTGGACAGCTGGCCCTGGACAGCCACCAAGACTCTGCCTCCCAGAAGATGGAGAGCCAAGCATGTGGTAGCTACAGGTAAGTAGCTTGGTCTTCCCGGTGTTTTCTGCCAGACTGGCATCTGTCACCTTACGTTATTGTCATCTTCCATTTAGGTCCCTGCGTTGTGATTCTTTTTTAAATAATATATTAAAAAAAAAAAAAAAAAACGCAAGGGAAGCGGTCTGTGGCAGGGCTCCAAGCTTCTCTTAATTGCAAATTCCGTTAAGTACCACTTCCCTGGAGCTACAGGCCCTGTCTGCTAGTCAGGACTGCTTGAGCCTGGCTGATTTTTAATAGGCATGCAGTAATTTTCAGCCTCTTCTAACTTTCCCTTTTGTTCATCTGCAAATCCTGGCATGTCCTCATCCTGTGCAAGGGATCTCAAATTATTGGAAGGAATCCTCCAATTTCTTTCATCTTTATACTAATTTATTTTAAAATACATTTTTAAAATTTATTTATGGCTGCGTTGGATCTTCGTTGCTGTGTGCGGGCTTTCTCTAGTTGCGGCGAGCGGGGGCTACTCTTCGTTGCGGTGCATGGGCTTCTCATTGCGGTGGCTTCTACTGTTGCAGAGCATGGGCTCTAGGCACGCAGGCTCAGTAGTTGTGGCACGTGGGCTCAGTAGTTGTGGCTCGTGGGCTCTAGAGCGCAGGCTCAGTAGTTGTGGTGCACGGGCTTAGTTGCTCTGCGGCATGTGGGATCTTCCCGGACCAGGGCTTGAACCCGTGTCCCCTGCATTGGCAGGTGGGTTCATAACCACTGTGCCACCAGGGAAGTCCCTTTTGTCTTTATATTTAAAGGAAAGAACGAGAAAGGGTGGATGAAAGGTGGGGAGAGAGAAGGAGAGGGAGAGAGGGTGGGGAAGGCGTGTTTGAAGCTGAATGCTGGAGCATTAGCGCTCACAGGTGGGGCTGATACTGCAGCTGTAGGACTATGGGAGTTGATCAAATATTGAGATACGTACGGACTCACTGCCCTGAGATCCTCGCCCACTTCTCTTGCTCTGGTCTCTGCCTTAAAACCCATGGGCCTTGAAAGGGTACACGCTAAGGGTCTTTTTTTTTTTCCTTTTTAATTTTATCGTACTGAGGTATAGCCGATATACCATATGACATTAATTTCAGTTGTAGACACTAAAGGGTTAACCTGGCACAACAGGGGGCTTTCAAGACCATGCTGGCCCCTAAGGCATTTGTTTTGCTTCTTTGGTGCCCTAGCCTTAGAGGATGCTAAATATTTTGAATATCACCTTAGGCCAAAGCATGGAGAAAAATGGGGGTAGTTTTGCTTTTTCGCTTAGGGGAGATGGAAAGAAGAATGGGGGAATGAAAACCAAAAGCAGATCTGGAAATCAGGAGGCAGCATCCCAATGGGGCCGGACAAGTATGCTTTGTGCGCCTCAGCTTCTGCCTTTGTAAAATGGGCCCGATCATATCTGCTGTCACAGTACTTGGAAGTAATGCAAGTATATCATCAAAGGTCCCAGCCAGCCATAAGAGCCACGAGGCCTTGCTCTAAGAGAGTCCGGCTTGGAGTGGGTCTGTCTTCCAGGGAAGCAGGGCTGGCCCCAGGTGGCGCCCACTGCTGACTCTTGCAGCCAAGAGAGGTGACGTCCATGTAGGAGAGGCAGCCCCGAGAAAGCCCTGCGAGAGTTAATATCAGAAATTGCTGGACTGATGCAAAATACACTCGCTAAATTGCCCTGGTGCCCAAGGAAACACAGTAATATGGAGGGTGTGAAGGCCAGGAAATGGGAATTGTTCTGGACACTTCATCCTTCCCTGACTCAATAGGCCTCCTCTCCTGTGATTGCCAGGCCAGTAACCTGGCCTGCCCGAGACCTGCAGGGCCACCAGGGACCCAAGAGCGGGCTCTTCGCTCTCTGAAGGCAGAAGGCAGCCGTCCAACCGAGTGGGGACGGGGGGAGGCATGGCCTGTGTTGTGGATGGACCCAAGGAGCCAAAAAACTGGGCTTATAGTCCCGCAACCTGGTGACTACTCAGGACAGTAAGAGCCCTGGAAGCTGGATGGACTGTTGCCATTGCTTGAAAAAGAGGATGAGGGGAGCTGTTCCCCCTCTTTTGCCCCGCGTACAAACCGATTTAAGGCTCAGTTTCTTTGTTCTTTTTTAAAAAATATTTATTTATTTATTTTTGGCTTTGTCGGGTCTTAGTTGCGGCACATGGGCTTCTCTCTAGTCACGGCGTGCAGGCTCTCTAGTTGTGGCGTGTGGGCTTAGTTGCCCTGCGGCATGTGGGATCTTAGTTCCCTGACCAGGGATCGAACCCGAGTCCCCTGTATTGAAAGGCAGATGCTTAACTGCTGGACCACCAGGGAAGTCCCAAGTCTCAGTTTCTATAGCTCAAACTAAGTGGGAAACTCTACCTAAAACTCAGTGACACTTAATATATCTCCTCATTCCCTTAAGGCTGTCTACAAATCATCTCTGTTAGAAAGAGAATGGAATTTGAAGCCAGACGCAGTTGGGACTTCTGTTTTGAAACTGTACACTCTAGACTTCACTGAGTCCCACTTGCCTAATCTGTAAAAATGGGGTCAGTGGTCCCCACAGCCAGGTTGTAAGGAATCACCGAACTAGATGACGAATCCATGCAGTGCCCAGGCCTGAGTGAGAGCTCAGGCAGTGAGCTGCCCCCTTCTCTCTGCACCTCACTCCGTGGTCATCCATCCCCACAGCCTCGGCCCCCTTTCCTTAAGGTGTCGACGCAGATGCCCATCTCCCAGGGCTGTCAGGAGGAGGAAGTGGACATGGGTGTCAAAGGCCTGGCACTGTAGGCACCAGGCAGCTTGAGGCTGCCTCTCTCTGCTTATTCCATCTCCCTGCTTGTTCCCTTCCAGCTTTGATCTGGAGAATCACAGCCTTTGGGTCTAGAAATGGAACTCTGGTAATCCGGGATTTCTGGATGTGCAATCGCTCTGCACATGTTTCTGACCAGAAACCACATCCTGCCCCGGGCTCAAGGAACACTGGCTCCATCTGCTGTCACCTGGCTTCTCTCCTGGCTCCTAGTTCTGTCTCGGCAATGCCTGACCTTGCTCTTCCCCAGTACCTCTCCCCTCTGGGGCCTCAGAGCCCCATCCCCGCCAGTAATCCTGGCTCTTGGCTGCCCCATGCCCAAAGCAGATGGTGTTGGGTAATGGGGCTTCTCCCTTCGTTGGATGGGCCAGCGTCAGCAGAGCTGACTTCAGTATCGTGCTGGCAAGCAGCTTTTGGAGCTTAGCACTTTCTCTTCTTCACGATCTGGGTGAGGAAGGGGGAGGGAAGCGGGATGACTGTCTTGGAATCTTTCCTGCAGCTGGGGTATTTGTGGGCAGATTGCATTCTGAGCCTCCAACTTGCCTGCCACTGAACTTTCCTGAAAACATCTCTCTTTGTTTGCCTGTATTTCACTCTGTCGGTGTCTAAAAGGCTTCTTCCTTGTGCTTTTATATATTCATTTGAAATGACTCCTCCAATATTTAATCTTTATCAGAACCTGGAAGCCTGGTATTTATTTTGCAGGTCAGTTGCTCATCCATTTTCCCTGAGGCCTCTGGCAGGAGGCTGGAGAGCCCGACGCCCCCAGGGGGTGCTGCCATCAACATTAGTCCTGGTGACAGGAGGACAAATCAAAGCGCTGCAGGCTACCAGGAAGAAGATAAATCTGGCAAAAAGCTAATGAGTAAACTTGGCTGCGACAAGAGAGGGCCTTCAAGATTTCGGGGTGTGGGTCATCTTCCGGGGGGGCTGGAGTGAGCAGGCATGTGGTTGGCATGAGTTGGGCTTTTCCAGAGTGAGGCGCTGGGTGCCAGAGTTTAAACTCCTGGGCAGTGGCAAAGGGCAGTGAGCAAGGATATATTTATCAAACCATCTGACTTTTATCTCCCATGGGAGAGAAGCCCAGGAATATAATTATACCGCAGCATGAAGGATTTGGGTTAGACATACGAAAGAAATTTTAGAGGGTTAAGCCTTGACCAGGTACTTACAGAAAGTTATGGAATGGCTTTCTTTTGTAGGTCCAGAGGTGGTGTAGAGTGCACACTCATGTCTAGGCAGGGGAACGGTCATCTATTTCATCTTCAAATATGTATGGAACACCTATTTTATATGGGACACACTACCAGGTTCTTAGCATATAAAGGTGGTGTCTGATTGCAAGGAACTTACAGGGGGATATCAGAGAACCAGCATGGCAAATGTTTTTTTGTTTTTGTTTTTTTTTTAACTCTCCGACTTAATTCCATTTGATTAGAAGTGGCTGCTTGGAGCCGCATGTTGAGAAAAATTGGAACTCTTCATCTAGGTTTAGGAAGAAAGCACGTAGAAATCATTTGGCAATGCCTGCATTGGTACAGCACAGGTACTGGTATCTGCTGGCCAACCCTGCCAAGGGAAAGGAGCATATCTAATTCAGCAAAGATGTTTCAAACAGCTACTCTGTGCCCAGTCCTGTGCTAGGAACTTGGAGCGGGGGAGGGCAAGTGTAAGTCTTTACGCAGAATCCAGTCTAGTTGGGAAAATACAGGAAATAGTGATGAAACACAGTTATCAGCACTGTCTAAAGTCCTCAAAGATGGAGCTGGAGGAACTCATGGAAAAGAGAGGTAGCATGGACTGGAATTCTCGGGAAGTTTTCTTGGAGCAGTGAGGGAGAAGAGGAACCCAGCACAGGACCCAGCGAAGCCACCTGGAATATCGGTATTCCGCCATCAAAAGCTGTTCTTGAAGAGCAGGTGAGAAAGGAGGGACCAAGGAGGACAGGAAAACCCAAGTGGGCCAGTTTGTTCTTCCTTCCTTTTAACTTTCTCTGCCCCATTCTCTCAGAAGCCTCTCCGGCTGCTCCCAGCCTGCCTGGGCTGGAGCATTTCAAAGCACTGCCTGGGTGGAGGGAGCTGTCCCCGGGGAAGCAGTGCTGACCCTGCTCTTGCAGGCGTGTGATGAATATTTTATAGCCCAGATGTAATCCTGGCCACAATTTTCTCTCCTTCCCCTCGCCAGCACCCTTCTCCTCACGATGCTCCACCTCCACCTCAGCCCCAGTCCCCAACCGCTCCTAAGTCAGGAAACTCAGTCCAAACATTTATCAGGCATCGGTATGAAGCAGCCAAGCGCTGTGAAGAGCTAATCTGTACAGAGCTAATAAGAATGAACAAAGTCACCACAGACTTCACCATGGGCATTGCTGATAAGGATTTGTCAGAAGAATTGCAGGTAAGATCAGAACAGCCCCGGGAAGTGGAATGCAAATGCCTCCCTTCCCATGGCTCTGCTGACGTCCCCTCTGCACAGACTGGAGGCTTCAGAACAGTCAGAAACTCACCCAGGAGTGGGGCAGGCAGGGAAGATGGCCAGACACGGGTCTTGGAGAAACGTGGAGCAAAATCACCCGAGCCGGTGGGCGGGAGCGCGTGGACAGGGGTGGGGAGCAGAGGGTGGGAAGGGGTGGAGTGGGACCGGAAGAGCTCCCTTTCTCTGTTCTTTGGCAGAGGGGACACGGTATGCAGGCTGATGATGGGGGATTAGATGCAGATACATTAGATACAGAAAATAACATCCCAAACAGCTGGAAGGTGCTGAAGACCCGAAGAGGGTTTCAGAACTGCCCACCTGGAAACCAGATGCTCTAGAGTGGTGGCCAGAGCTAGGGCCATGGAGTCAGACAGACATGGCTGTGAATCCCAATTCTAACGGTTCCTAGCTGTTGAAACCTTGAGAAAGTTGCTTTACTTTCCTGAGCCTCAGTTTTCTCATCTCTCCGAACAACTAGTATTACCTACTTCACAGGACCAGTCGTGAGAACTTAAATACGGTAACATTCCTATGGGCATGGCACCATGCATGGCACAGAATAAAGCTCAAAAAATATTAGCTGTTGTCCTGTAATTAGCTTTATGGGCAGTTTTGCCTAAAGACAACCTATAACCTAATGGTGTCATCCAGGCATCAGCAAACTTTTTCTGTAAAGGCCAAAAAATATATATTTTAGACTTTCAGGCCATAAGATCTCAGTAGCAATTACTGAACTCTCCTTTTATAGCACCAAAGTAGTCATAGGTGAAACCAGCGTGGCTGTGATCCAATAAAGCTTTATTATCAGAACAGGAAGCCAGCTAGATTGGGTCTGGGGGCTGTAGTTTCCCACCCCTAGTGTAATTGGTCTGCAAACTGTTTCAGCCTGAACATCTTATAGGGACCTCAAAGGGAGACCAAGAGCCAAGCTGCCTTTGAGCCAACAGGCTCCCTGCAGGGGCTGGAGGTCAGCTGGAAGGGTAAGACCCCATAGTTTTCAGACGCTGTGCACAGGGCATGGGTGGGAGGCAAATTTCCCTATAAATGAGACATTACTGCTCTGACTACATCATGTCTCCCCTCTATGCATCTTCACTGCAGAGTTTATTGTGGGGCTGACACATTTTTACCGCGTCTCCTAAAAGTAGACACATTTTCATCTTTTTCTTGAAATACATATCGTTAAATCTCTCTACCAATTCCTTCTGGCTTATTGGACTCGGAAGCAAGCTGTGAGGAATGCTTTGTTTTCAGGCCACAAGGCCACTCCCAAGACAGGCCTCTGTCACAGCCCTGGAGCCACAGGAGAGAGTCGGGGTAGGGAGAGTGGGAGGCTCTGGTGCGGGGTGTAAATGAGGTTTTGGAATAACATCGGTTTCCTATCCCCTCACAAGTTTGAAAATCTGATAGCTTCCTCAAGTGCTGAACTTGCCACTCTCCCAGTGCAATAATATTGTCTTGCATTTGTGTGGAGCTTTACAGCTCAGAAAATGCTTTCAATATATATATTACCTCTCAGTCCTCACCACCACTCTGTGAAGGAGCCAGCAGATCCATAAAATCGTTCCTGTACCACAGAGGGATAAGCAAGACTCAGAGGGTCTGATCTAGGACATTTGGACACTCATTCAAGATCAGAAGAGATGGTGGTGAGCAGTGCGGGAGGTGAATAGTGACCCCCAAAGATATCAGGTCCTAATCGTGGAAGACTGCGAATGGGTCCTTATTTGAAAAAAGGGTCTTTGCAGATGTGATTAAGATAAGAATTTTGAGATGGGGACATTATCCTGGATCTTCCCCCATGGAAAATGCCCTGGAGAAAGACCCCTGCCCCAGAGGGGAGGGTCAGGTTAGTGGGCATGTTACTGAGCTCGGCCAATCAGCTGATATGAACTGAGCCCTCACTGTGATGCTGGGAACTTCGCAGAGAAGTGGAAGCTGTGGTCCATACCCTCAAGATGCTCACAGGCTGGCTCGGGAAGCAGGAGGCCCAGGCATGAAACAATTAGCAAGGCCAACAGCACAGTGCTTGATGGAGTGCCTGCCTATGAAATATGCACCTTAATTCCTGAGCTTGTCAAGCTTCTAGCACAGGCTGGAAAATGCCCTGGCTCCTCTGCGGAGGGTCCAGGAAGAGGACCAAGCACTGCCCAGATGGTGTGTTCCCCAAGAGACTCTGAGACCCTTTGCTTTAAGAATACTATTGGTGTAAAGTTAAACACACTCTACCAGGCGGGCGCTTCCCTTCTGTTGTGAGAATGGAGGTGACCATGTCCAGGCAGGACCAGTGACCAAGTGGCAGATGTCCAGGCTCTGCCCAGTGGAGGGGATGGTGAGGGTGACATTAGATGTGATCTCGAGGAGGTGGTGGGGGCAATAAAGAGAAGAGTGAAAATGAATTAAAACAGAACTGATTTTTTGTGTCTAAGAGTTTTTTCTTTCTCTGTGTCTTTTAATTTTTTTTTCTGAAACAGCACTTGGCATATGTAATAAGACACTGTCTGAAGCCACTACAAGGAGTTGGAACCAAACTGAAAAAAATGTGATGGGGTGGGGGGACTCAGCTTCGTGTGAATTTCCCCCAGCCTTCCAGTGTCCCAGGGAGGAACTCATTCTCAGCTATCCTAGGACCACCCTGCATTTGTGTGGAGGCCTTTGACTCACCAGATCTCCTAATGTTAATCTAATGTTTTCTCTTAATCTAATGTTAATCTAATGTTAATCTAATCTAATGTTAATCTAATCTAATGTTAATCTAATGTTAATCTCTTGACAGCGCAGTTAGGAGGGCTCTACCCTCTGGCCCACCTCTGGGAAAGTGGGCCTAACTTTAGGTTGAACCCAAAATGTAAATATCCTAAATGGCATCTTATTAGTACAAGAGGAAAAGCCCATCCTTAAGGAAGAGAAATCTCCCAATCCCCCACCAATTAATCTTTGACTACAGGAGGCTTGTACTTACCTATCAACGGGGGCCCGGGGCTCTGGAGTGAGCTGGGGAAGGGGGAACAGTGACAAGAGCTGATGTGGCTGCAGAATCTCTGAGCTGGAGAATCCCGTCCTCCAGGGGTCCAGGCTCTGGCCACCCTCCCCAGGGAGTGTCCCCACCACGAAGGCAGGGAAGATACCTGCCATTGGGCCGTCCCGTGGGCAGTGCAGAGGGAGACTGCTGTGGAGGAGAGGATGGGTGGTGGACGGTTGTGACGGACATCTGTCATTTCTTTTTCTTTTTTTGGGGGGGAGGGATCAGAGGCATCTGAGTACTTTGCTGGTAGGATGGAGAGTCCCCACCATCGGAGTCTTGGTGAGAGGTAGATCATACTCTTCTAAAAAAAAAAAAGGGGACAATTCCAGCTACTTGCTAAATAAATTCATTTTCTGCTAAATCTGCCAGAGTCCGTTCTATTGCTTGGAACTAACATATCTGACTACACCTGTGCGTTTCACCGGGCAGAACAGGAGGCAAGGAAGGACATTCAGATTTCTGGAGAGTCTGGCATAGGCTCGGCTTGGGAGTTGTTCCATTGGATCCTCACAAAACCTTTTGAAGTACCTAATGAATTAGTTCCTTCACTTTCCAGTTGAGGAAGCTGTGGGCTTGGCCCTAAGTGGTAGAGCCACAAGTTGGAAGCCGGGTTGCTGCCTACGGCATCCTGGTTCTTGCTGCATGCCAAGCCCCTCCAAGTCCCCCGCCCCAAGGGGAGTAGGCGTCACACTTTTGGACTGCCCCCTCTGTCTGGACCATCCCCACTCATCTCTTAAGGGTTCACGTACACTCTTCCTGGGAAGTTCCCCAAGATCCTGCACCCCAGGCCAGATTTTCTGCCCCTCTTCTCCACTCCCACAGAATCTGAGGCAGAGTCCTGTCCTGGCACCTACCCTGCTCCTCCGAAATGCCACCTGTTCATCTTTTCTAGAGACTGTAAGTTCCTTAAGCCCAAGAGCGAGGCCTTTGACTCACCAGATCTCCTAATGTTAACAGCTAGCACAATGCCTCACACTTCTTTGAGGCTCAATAAATGCTTATCAAATGAAATTAATAATGATCCAAGTCTGGACAATACAGATAAAACCAAATATCTAAATTTTTTGCTACAAAAGGCACATCTGACGCAATAGAGGGAAATCTCCTTTGTGTTTTCATGGTAGAACCCAGAGGCGGGAATGGTCTGGTTATGTAGAGGCCTTTGTCCTAATGAGGACGATTCAAGGATGAATTCAAGGCTGGGGGTCTTATATACACGCCCTTCCTTTGGCCTCGGGTCTGGGCATTAGCAAAGACTTGTCATGGGACTCAGGTAGTGGTGAGGGCTGCGTCTGCCCCTGTCTGCATGCTGCCCAATCACTGGCCTCGTGGTGGGTTCAAACGCTTCCTCTGCCTGATGGTGGATGCCCAGTAGTACCCTTCGCATCTCCAGTTTTCCGCTGGTACCTCCTGAGAATGGTCCAGCTCCAGGCACTTTTCTGGAAAATGAATTTTAAGCTACTAGAGCAAAGGAAAGCAGCCTGAGGGACGGCAAAGGTGATTGGTGTTGTTCTCACTCAGCCTGGCTCCCGACTCCCTTGCTGGGCTGTACTAAAACTCTGGCTGCAAGAGACATCTTGCCTGTAGGAGGTGCTGCCACCGCCAGTCGGCTTCGAGAGGCCATGCTTGCATTCAGAACAACTTTGATCGGGGGGCGCTCTATAAACATGACTCAAAAGACCATCTCGGCCACTTGTTCTGCATCCAGAGGCGGCCTTGGGAGGCAGCTCTTGTCTGAGAGAACTTCCCTCCATTTCATTATGAAACTCCACTTTCCGTGGCCCAATGTCCCCACCTGCCTGGAACTCAGCTGAATGAGGGGAGAGAAGACTGTCCTTGGCTTGTTCGCACCACTAAATAATCTCCAGGCAGCTACGCGGGAGCCTCAGAACCATGCGAAGTGTTGTCTGGAGAAATCTGGCCCAGATAGAACACTGAGACAACATTTAAAACCTCATTTAAGTGAACACAAAGAGAGGGCTCCTGGGTAAAGAGACTTAATTAATCTCATTTCTGTGTAGATACTTTTAATTAAATGTAAGTCCACGTTCCTTCCAAATAGATTGGTAGGGCTGGGCAGTCTTGCTACTGGGTGAGGCTGAGTTGGGGGAGGCCGGCAGGTGGGTACAGGTAATCAGAGGTGCTGGGAAGTGTGCTGCCAGCCCAGGGCTAGAAACCTGGGAAGTGGCCCTGCTTCCTCCCTCTCTCTATCTCCGAAACCAGATGTGCCTCCAAGCATAGGCTCAGCCTTTCTGGTCCTCCCCTAAATACCTCCTCTCTCTTCATCCCCCAAGCTCAGCTCCAGCGCAGGCCCTTGACATCCCTCTCCTAGATGATAGCAGTCATCTCCTAATTTCTTCCTCTCCCCAATCTCAATCCCTTTCAGTCCATTCTAATTCATCCAGCTAAATGACTCTTTTTTAAAAAAAATTTTATTGGATTTACAATGTTGTGTTAGTTTCAGGTGTACAGCAAAGTGAATCAGTTATACGTACACACATATATCCACTCTTTTTTCGATTCTTTTCCCATATAGGCCATTACAGAGTATTGAGTAGAGTTCCCTGTGCTATACAGTAGGTCCTTATTAGTTATCTATTTTATATATAGTAGTGTGTATATGTCAATCCCAACCTCCCAATTTATCCCTCCTTACCCCCTTACCCCCTGGTAACCATAAGTTTGTTTTCTACGTCTGTAACTCTATTTCTGTTTTGTAGATAAGTTCATTTGTTCCCATTTTTAGATTCCACATATAAGCGATACCATATGATATTTGTCTTTGTCTGACTTACTTCACTCAGGGTGACAATCTCTAGGTCCATCCATGTCACTGAAAATGACATTATTTCCTTCTTTTCTATGGCTGAGTAATATTCCATTGTACATAAATGACTCTTCTTAAAGCCTTACTCTCATTGTAATGTTACATCTCTGGTCAATAACTCAAGATAGCTTCCAATTTTCGGGTTAAATGCAAGCCTTTCCTCTCGGCATGGCCGGAGTATGGTATCTCGGAAGACTGGTCAAGTTGAGGAGCAGTTGTAGTGTCTGGAGAAGGAAGTGAGATGGGGCGGAACTAAGAAGAAATCTCCTGGGAGGGACTAACCAGAGTCAGGCAGGCCGTACAGCAAGTCTAGGTGTGGCGGGGATTTGGATCTGAGGCAGCAGGAACAGGCATCCAGAAGAGAGGCAGAAATCCAATTGCAGGTGAAAGCTAGAGAAATTTTATGAGCCCATGAGAAGTTAGCCACAGGGAATTTTTACAGGGTAATCTCTGCCTTGGACGGGAAGGAGAAACCCATCTGATACGGACAGAGAGTTACACTATAGTTGTGGCAAAGATTGGTTGCTTACTAACACCCATGTTTCTCCTTTTAGTCCTGGAATGGTTCAGCAACCTTTTCTACCCACCCTCGACTCACCTGCAGATGAATGGGGCCAATGAAATGTGGGTGGAAGTGATGTATGCCACTTCCAGACCCAGCCACTAAAATCTCCTCTGAGGTCTTCTACACTGTGCGCTTTGCCCAACATCTGGCTGGATGAAGTGGATCCAGAAGAGGACTCCAGGGCTCTAGAGAATGACAAAGACATTAGATAGATGGATGGACCCTGAGTCTCTGAATGACTTTGTGAAGCAGAGCTTCTCCCAACCCTACCACCATACTGGATTGTGACATGATCGAGAAATAAACATGCACTGTGTCAAGACACTGAGATTTGGGGATAGTTTGAGATAGCGGTTAACTGTCCTGACTAATAAATTAGATATCCTGCCCTTAGCGAGACAGAGGAGAAAAAGAAACAGGTAGACCTGGACCACATTCAGCCTCTACAGTGAGGGCTTGGGAAGGTTGCTCTACAAGGGTAGGGTCACCTCTCAGCCTTATCAGTGTCTCTGGGCCCTTCTTCCCTGTCTGTAGACTAAGGTGGCAGCCCTGCTTCAGGCTGAGGACTGTGTTCAGGTTTGCTCCACCTGTCTCTAATTCTGGGACCGCAGCCTCATGGCAGATGGCGGAGGCCCAAGCCACCAAGCTAAAACCACTCAGCCTCCTTCTCATGGTGCATCCACTCACATCCCACCCATCAAAGCAATTCACGAGCCCAGAGTTGATAGGGTGGAGATGTTTACTCTGCAGTCTGTGAGACACGGTGGAGTCTGAAAGGAGGAAGGATTGTGGACACATCATATAATGTACCAGGAAGACCATCTTTAATAAGGCATAAACCTGTCTAAAATCCAATGTCCCTGGGCCTGTAGGCCTGTGTTTGAGTGAGTGATGTCAGAGGCTTCAGAGAGCTGCAAGGATTGGCCAGGTTGTTTTGGGTAATAAGGAAGGGAACTTGGAGTGAAAAGCTTTAGTTCCATAAAAAACAAACTTATCGTTACCAAAGGGGAAAGGGAGGGAAGGGCTAAATTAGGAGTTTGGGATTAGCAGATATACACTACTATATATAAAATAGATAAACAACAAGATGCTACTGTATAGCACAAGGAACTATATTCAATACCTTGTAATAAACCATGATGGAAAAGAATATGAAAAAGAATATATATATATATATAAACATTGTCAATCAACTATACTTCAACTAAAAAAAAAGTTTCTTGTCCTGCTGCTGAGTGACCATGGACCTTTGGCAAGTCACTTCTCTCTGGGCCTCAGTGTAACTATCTGGGACATGAGAGAGGTGGGCAGGGTGATCCCTAATGAGTTTTCAAGCTCGTATTGTTGAAAACTCTGCGAAACCCAACTCTGTGATCCTAAGCCCTGACTTCTGAGATCCTATCGTCTTCAAGCCAGAGGTGTGTGCTGTGCTCCTGCAGAGTCTGGGAGGAGATGCTTTCTGCAGAGCCTTCCCCAGAGGGACAGTGGGGAAGAGAGAGGAGGTTGAAAGAGGACTCAGGTGTATTTCACTGAGAACTTCTAAAAGCCCTTAGATCAGGCTGATCAGGGCCTGATAATTCTTCCATTAAGAGGAAATAATTTTCTGGGTCTGTTTCAGTTGTATTTATCTGCAGTTGACAGCATCAGCCGCTGCAGCTGTGACACACCGCCCGCCCCCCAGACCGCGCATGTATTTGTGGGGGGAAGAAGGGGACAGAGGTCTCCGCATCTCCCAGCCCGGACAAAGGGACCAGACAGCTACCGCATGACCCTGGTATCTGTCTCATCTGACCCAGTTGTGACCTCAGGTACCTCCCACTCCGTTTTCTAGCCTATAAAAAGAAATGTTAACAATAGCCCAACCAAGAACCCCCCCCACACACCCCCCAGCCCCCCGCCGCTGTGCTGTCTCTGCCCCGCCCCCCGCCTCCTGCCTATCACTTCTTCTAAGCTGGCTTGACAATAACCATTCATCATGAAAAAGAAAACAAAGTACGGAGAAACAAAAACCAATCTAAGGCCACAAATTGACGTCAAACTTTGAAAAATGGACTGTGAGATGGTGTTGCGGTGAGCTCCTTCTGCTTTCCAGAACAGATGGGCCTGGGCAGCTCCTGTCACAAGCCGACATGGCCCCAAGTTCAGCTTGGAGGTGACTACAGTCCAGGGAGCAGATCTGACTTTCAGAGGTGACATTGGGCAGAGGAAGGGAGGAAGAGTCCTCCAGGCTTTGTGGCAAAGGAAAGTCACCTCTGGTGCCGGGAGGAGGCTTGCCCTGGGTGAAAGTCTTGAATGGGCCTGGCCCGGAAGAGGGTGATTCTGGCTCCATGCCATCCTTCTGGATTCTGTTCCCTCTGGAGCTGGGGTATGGATGAGATCCTGGCAGATCTGGCTTTAGGAGAGGCTGGGAAGGGAAGAATTCACAGATTTTGATTCCTCACACATGTACGTGTAAAGAGCTTTACCAAGTTCAGAGCATTTTCATAGGCACCATCTCACTCCGGGCGAGCCTGGGGAATCAGCAGAGTAGCTTGTCCTGTTCTACTGCTGAGAGTGAGGTGCAAAGATATTATAGGACTCACCCAGAGTCACACAACTTATAAGCAACAGGGTTGGACTTGAACCTAGGTCTTTCTGGCTCCAGAGCTGGTGATCGATCCTCTTTCTCTACAAGATGCTTTGAACTGGTGGGAGTCTGAGGCATCATTACAGCATCACTAGATGCCTATGTTTTTCAGAAGGGGAATCTCAAGACCAAAGAGAGGAGAGCTGAGTCAGCTGAGGTTCCTCAGGGTCCAGAGTGTGGGTCTCCTGAGCCCCAAACTAGTTGAAAGTGCCATGTCTGCAAAATCCCAGTGAAAACTAGGAATCCTACAGTGAGATTCCCCTGGGAAGCACCTGGGACGGTGATTGGTGGGGGCCAGATGGAATGTTTTGCTCCTTGGCTTTGTCTAGGGATGTGGTAGCCTTTTGTCTCTTAGACGAGACCCAAGGCAGCCAAAGGGTGGCAGAAAGCTGGGAGGGATGGCCATTGCCCCCAGCTACCAATATGTGAAGAAGGGTTGTTCTGTCTCCTCGGGAAAACATTTTCTTCCCTCACTTCTCCTCCTCTTGGAATCACATACCTACTCTCTAGCCTAGTCACCTGTGCCCTTGGTCTGTCCCCAGATGCTCAGGAATCCCTGAGGCCCTGGTCCAGATCTTATCTCCTCAAGGAGCACCAGAAACTGTGAGCGTCCCCCACCCGCTCTCTGCCCACGGACAGACTTCCCTGTCTCCTGATCCATTTCCTCGGGACCTGCACTCTAAGAGGATCCAGCTAATCTGACAGGCTTAGTGGAGGCAGACTCTCCCGGATCAAATCCGGGTTCTACCACGTATTAGCCCTGTATCCCTGGGCAAGTTAATTAACCTAGTTTAACTGCAGTTTCCTTATCTGAGAAATGAGGGTAACCATACTTACTTCATAGGGTCATTGGGAGTTTAAATGAATTTATGTAAAGAACTTAGCACCATGCCTGAAGTATAATAAACATTCAATAAATGTTAGTTAGTTTTAGTTTTTAAACTTATTCATGCTTCTGTCTGGGTGGAGGCTAATGATTTACTCCAAAGTTAAAACAGACATGTTTTTCCAGAGATGTAATTGAGGAGAGGCCTTACCAGAAAGGGATGGAGATTTTAGTCCCAAGTCATTCCTCTGGGACAGATCCCCTTTGAGTCGTGGGGTCTTCCAGCTAACCTCAGAGTACATCACAGGTCCCAGATGTGAATCACTAGGTGAAGTTTAGATCTGCCTGCCAAGGCCCTGATTTGAACTGGAACCCACATTCCTCAGCTGAAGCATGGAGCAAGAGGCTTTAGAACCACCGCTAGGTGACAAAGGGGGTGCAGGTGGAAGAGTGAAATGAGACAGGGCAACAGGTCCCCAATGGGCTGGGTACCATCTCAGCAGGGCAGGGTAGAACACATATGGGATTTGCAACCAATGACCTAGATTCCAGGATTGCCTCTCACCCTCCATCTATTAATGGTGCATTTTTGGAGAAGGTATTTCATTTCTTTGAACTTCTAGTTCCTCTTTGGGACAGGCTGAAATAGATAATATAGCACTTTGTAAAATGACATGAAAGCACTTTGATAAAAGCACTTTGTAAATGACATACTAAGATATTATCTTTTTCTTTGCCTAGCTTTCACTTGAAGTCAAATAATTTTAGATTCGGTAAATACTCAAATATTCATGAACTCTGGTGGCCTTGCTGTTCTTGACAGATCTGTTGGTCATAAGGGGCAGAGATCTCTAAAAGGACTCAGGTGGTATGGAGGGGAGGGGAGAGGTTATTGAGGAAACAGGCATCTCATAGGTGTCTGAGGGCAAGGGCGGCAGTACTGCAAGGCTGCATGGGAGATGAAGGTGAAGATGAGTCTGGGTTCACAGTGGCCCTTGGGAAATGCTTCTCTGTCTCCCTTCGCAGCCTGGTTTTCCTTCTCAGCATTTTGGCCTTTCTCTGTGCATCTGCTCTGTTCCTTCTCCATTCAGTCAGCTTACACAACTTGCTCATGATTTCTCCTCACTTATCATTTCAACTGATTTGTGCCCATGGCCTCCCCAGCCCTCTCTTTGCACAAACTTTCTGCTGTACCACCCACTACCACCAACAGCAGTTTTCCTCTGAAAGTGTTTGCTCAAACCCCGGAAAGAACCTGATCTTTCTTATCCTCCTAGACCATAGATCACTAGCCACTGTAAGGATCAGTATTTCTTAGGTACCGTGCTCACCTCTTATGGAGTTATCTCAGGCTGGAAGAGTGCGGTCATGTGCTACTTAGGTGATGGGGGTTTAAGGTGGGGCAGGTTCCCTTAGGATGAGCTATAGATGGGTTAGGAAGTGATCAGCACCCCTTGGACATGTAGGCAAGTCACAGTGTCTCAATATCAAACTCTCTAAATTCTCATCTATAGATGATGTCGATTATTATGTAGATTAAATGAGTCAGTTAGTGAAAGTACGCCCCATAGATCAGGCCCCTCCTCCCCATCCCCACAGCCACTTTCTTTTAAATTTTATTGGAGTAGAGTTGATTTACAACATTGTGTTAGTTTCAGGTGTACAGCAAAGCGATTCAGTTATACGTATACATATATTCATTCTTTTTCAGATTCTTTTCTCATATAGGTTATCACAGAATATTGAGTAGAGTTCCCTGTGCTATACAGGAGGTCCTTGTTGGTTATCTATCTTATGTATAGTAGTGTGTGTATATTAATCCCAAGCTCCTGATTTATCCCTCTCCCTCACGTTTCCTCTTTGGTAACCATAAGTTTGTTTTCGATATCTGTAAGTCTGTTTCTGTTTTGTAAATAAGTTCATTTGTGTCATTTAAAAAAAATTAGATATCATGTATGAGTGATATCATATGATATTTGTCTGTCTTTGTCTGACTTACTTCACTTAGCAGGATAATCTCTAAGTCCATCCATGTTGTTGCAAATGGCATTATTTCATTCTTTTTTAATGGCTGAGTAATATTCCATTGTATATATGTACCACATCTTCTTTATCCATTCCTCTGTCAATGGACATTTAGGTTGTTTCCATGTCTTGGCTGTTGTAAATAGTGCCCATGGTGACTTTCTTAATTCAGACCTTTACCATCTCTCACCTGGACTAATTCAATAGCCCTCCAACTGGACTCTTGGTCTCCAGTTTTGTCCCTCTCCCCATTGAATCAGATCTATTTTGAGCAGAATTGCCATAGTGAGTTTTCTAAAATGTTCATCTGAAAAGCTATAAGATCAAGGGCTGATCAAGTATGTGATGAAACAGGGATCCTTAATTTTACTGATAGGACTGTATATTGCTACAATTTTAGGAAAAGTAAGCTAGCAATACCTATTAAAATTAAAAATACTCTAACCTTTGATTTTGCATTCCCACTTGACAATCTATCTGTTGGGAATAAAAGCACCTGTACATACTACCACGTGGGTAAGGCTATTTATAATTGTAAATGACCTGAATGTCCAACAGTAAATGGTTGAATAAATTTACTACATTCATGAACTGGAGAATTAAACAGATATTTTAAAAAATGAGTTATTTCTCTATCTGTCAACTAGAAGATGTGTTGCCATATGAGATAGCAGGTTTCTTAGTAAAGGGTATGATGCATTTTTGAAAAAAAATCTGTGCAAAAATGGCATTATATTGTGTACGTGTTCATATTTGCTTGATGAACACAGAAACAGATGTGGAAAATTGCTGGGTGTGGGGCAAGGGTTCTCAACCTTTGTAAGCATCAGAATCACCTGAAGGGCTGGTAACTCTTGCATTTATTCTGTGTTTTTTTTGCTTTTTTTTTTCAATTTTTCTGAGGTATAATTGACATATAATATTATATTAGTTTCAAGTACAACGTAATGATTCAATATTTGTATATATTGTGAAAAGATCACCACAATAGGTCTAGTTAACACCTGCCACCACACAGTTACAATTTTTTTCTTGTGATGAGAGCTTTTATGATTTACTTTCTTAGCAACTTTCATGTATACAAGACAGTATTATTAATTGCAGTCAGATTGCATTTCTAGCAAGCTCCTGTGTGGAATACTATTCTTTTGGGGAATACACAATCACTGGTGTAGAGGGGTAATAGAAATGGAGTGAGAGAAATCGTGGAGGTTTTCTTCACATAGCGTTTCATTCTTTCACCAGTTTTAGTACACTTAGGGAACTGTTACCAATTTTGAAGAGGAATATAGTAAAAGAGAAAGATACAGGAAACATACTTTAAAAAAAAAAACAAAACAAGGAAATCTGCTTAGTCCTGTCACTTCCTTTCCTAACATCCTTTAGTGGTTCCCGTTGCACACAGGGTGGAATCTAAACTCATTAGTGTGGCACGAAGGGCTCTTGGGATGGGCCCCTGCCTCTGACCTCTTCATCCCCATTGGCTTGGTCCATCTACTCTGTCCAATCAGAGCAGCTGACCATTCCTGAATGTGTTCACTGTTATCAGACAGCCTGGTCCTGCTTCTGTAATTGCCCTTGTGAGCTCCTCAAAGGCAGGGATGACTTGCTTGTCTTTGGACTCCCAGCAGGAAGTGCATTTCTCTTGGGATACAGTAGGTGCTTGGTAAATTTTGTTGAATGGAAGGATGAATGAATGAAGAGTAGACACCCAAAGAAAGCTGCTGATCTGAGCCTCCTATCCAGAGTTAGCCATGCGCTGCCAGGTACTTTCTCCAACGGGGTAGGCTGTTTCTTTGGTTTCCACATGCCTCTTAGTCAAGGAAATGCAAACAAATCCAAACATTGGGGCAGAACGTGCAGGTGTGGGTTGAGCAGTCTGTGCTCCAGACCCACCTGCTTCCCCTTGAAGCTCTTCAGCCCCTCCTCAATCTTCCCGAACCCACTCAGTCTAAGTGCGTCATGGACCAGGGAGGACGGAGGGCACAGGGAGCTTCCAGCATGGGATTTCACAAGGGGCCACGGCACGATGCTAATTTCTGTTTGGAGGAAGAGTGTGTGCATTTGAGTGAACGGCTGCCTGTGGATGTGGGTGTGTGGGCATGTGTGTGCTCATCTATAATTAATGAGAAAGCCTCACATTTGTGTGGTATTTTACAGTTTATAAAGTGTTTGACATCCTTTATGCCATTAAGTCCCCATGAAACCCTGTGACTTTTGCAGAGTGAGTCTTATCACTTCCATTTTTCTGATGAAGAAAATAAGGCTTAGAGCATTTAAGTGACTTTTTTTAGAATTACACTTTGAGGACGCCCAATCAGTGTAGAGAACAAGGGCATCTCCTGGTTCTGTTTCCAGGGACCCTGCCTTCCTCCTGGCATTCTCAGCAGTGACTGAGATGAGGGGAGGGCTGAGCGGGGCCCCCGGCACCTCCCGGATCCACAGGGCCTCCTTCCTGGGACCCAATCACCACTTCTGCTGACGATGCCGCTCCAGCATCCTCATGCCCTATTAGGTTGTCACTCATCAGATGCTTGTTGAATATGGTGACATGATAAGAAATATATTTTTAGTCTTTGATCCTGGTTCCTGACACAAAGCTCCTAAACCCCTCAGACTTTCCTGGGGGATAAGAGGGTCTTGTGTATGCTAATGAATGACTTGTGACTGGGGACCCATGGAGAGATTCAGGATGGGGACTGGTTGCCAGAAAGACCAAGGTGTGATTAGAAGGTTGGAACTTTCAGCCCCGCCCCCTGACCTCTGGGGATGGGAGAGGAGTTGGAGATTGATCGTGCCTATATGATGAAGCCTCCATAAACGTTCCTAGAGCATGGGGTTTGGAGAGTTTCTGGATTGGTGGA
This sequence comes from Phocoena phocoena, assembly GCF_963924675.1. Classification (NCBI taxonomy): domain Eukaryota; kingdom Metazoa; phylum Chordata; class Mammalia; order Artiodactyla; family Phocoenidae; genus Phocoena; species Phocoena phocoena. The sequence continues at coordinate 17,748,200 of NC_089226.1, forward strand.
CACATCCACATGTTGGGAGGATGGAGTACCTTCACTCCATGGGGACGGAAATTCCTGGGCTCAGAACTCTTCTGGACCTCACTCTCTAGACCTGTTCATCTGGCTGTTCATCTGTATTCTTTATTCTATCCTTTATAATAAAGGCAAACATAAGTGTTTCTCCAAGTTTTGTGAGCCATTACAGCAAATTATTGAACCTGAGGAGAGAGTCATGTGAATGCCTGATTTCTAGTCTGTTGGTCAGGTGACAACCTGGACTTGCAGCTGGCATCTGACTTCCCAGCTGGAAGGAAGGGCTTGGGGCTGAACCCTTAACCCGTGGGGTCTGGACTAACTCAGATAGTTAGTGCCCTAACTGCGTTGAGTGAATGGACACCCAGTTTCACTGAAGAGTTGGAGAATTGGTTGGTGTGGGGAAAACCTCCACACATTGGTGTCGGAAGTATCCTGTGGGTGGAAAAGAACAGTGTGTTTCTTTTTAAAATACCTACTCTATGTCCAGTCACCGTGGGGGGCACAGAGCTGCTTGTAGGAGGAAGGGTGTTGTAACGGACAAGAGTGAACTCTTTGGAGTCAGGTAGGCCTGGGTTCAGATGCTGTTTCTGACTCTCTTACTGGCGTGGGCTTTGGGGCAGATTATTTAACCTCTCTACCCCTCCATCGCTGTGTCCTCACAGGGTTGCTGTGAGCATTAAAGGAGGAAGTGTATGTAAGATGCTCTGCAGAATGTCTGGTACAGAGTAAGCTTTAAACAACAGCACAGTAACAGTGATAATTATTCCAGGTGATGCGGTCAAGGAAGGCTTCACCGAAGAGGTGCCTCTTTCACTGGGTCTCACTGGGTCCACCTGAGCCTCAGAGGCCCCAGGAGCTCCTTCAGATGTTAGGAGATGGGCGCCAGGGTGTCTGGGTGGACGAGTCCAGCCTGGTTTTCTTTGTGGACTGCTTCCAGGTCTGTGGGCCCCCCTAGGGCCATGAGCACATGGAGAGTAGGAGGAGCCTCTGAGAAGAGGGCAGGCCTCCCAGGGCCACTGGGACAGCTAGTGGGAGGAGGCCGGGCGATGAGCTCAGAGCGGATACGGTGCAGAGTGACACAGCCAGGTAGACAGTGCAGGACTCAGCCTGCACCTGCTGTAAAAGGAGAGGGTGGGTGGGCGTCAGCTGTCCCCATGAAGGCTGAAGGGTAGGACCCATCATACATGTACCACCCTCACAGCTACTCTACAATCTTTCTTACTCTGACACTTTTTTTTAGCATCTGTGTTACTATCTGCTATGATCTGAATGTTTGTGCCCCTTCAAAGTTCGTATGTTGCATCCTAACCCCCAGGGGGATGGTATTAGGAGGTGGGTCTCTGGGAGGTGATTAGGTCAGGAATAGGATTAGTGCCCTTATAAAAGCAGCCCAAGAAAATTCCCCCCGCCCCTCCCATTCTCGTGTGAGAATGCAGCAAAAAGTCACCATCTATGAACCAGGAAGAGGATCCTCACTGATACTGAATCTGCCGGTGCCTTGATCTTGAATTTCCCAGCCTCCAAGCACTTTGAGAAATTAATTTCGGTTGTTAATATGCCACCCAGTCTGTGGTATTTTATCAGAGCTGCCAAATGGACTAAAACACTGTCATTTATCTTTTTCTCTTTCAGTCTCTGGCTCTTCAGAAGGGGTAATGGAAAAACAAGGGTTCTGGAACCAGGTAATCAGGTTGGACCCTGCCTTCCCTACTTTCTAGCTGTGTGATCTTAGATTAGTCCCTTAGCTTCTCTGAGCCTCATTTTCCTCTTCCGTGGAATGGGTGGGGTTGATGGTCATAGTACCAAACACATAAATTTATTGCAGGAATTAAGTGGAATACTTCCCGAGCCTGGCACATAGAGGCCGTGTGATGAACTAGAGTCCCCTTCCCCTACTGCTCACGATTCTCCTTTTTCTCCCCTTCAGAACAGCCATCCACCATGGAAAGCTGAAGTAAATATGCATTTTAATTTTCTTTTTTTTTTTTTTTTTTTTTTTTTTTTTTTTTTTATGCGTTACGCGGGCCTCTCACTGTTGTGGCCTCTCCCGCTGCGGAGGACAGGCTCCGGACGCGCAGGCTCAGCGGCCATGGCTCACGGGCCCAGCCGCTCCGCGGCACGTGGGATCTTCCCAGACCGGGACACGAACCCGTGTCCCCTGCATCGGCAGGCGGACTCTCAACCACTGTGCCACCAGGGAAGCCCTTAATTTTCTTTTAAAAGTGTGTAGGGAACTAAATATCGATCGGAGCAGAACATTCCCCAGGGCAAGAATCCGGCTGTGGTGGCAGGATAAGGCAGCCTTCGGGACGTGAGGAGAATGGTTGGTGGAAGTCAGGACAGCAGACGGGGAGGCTCCCCCAGCAGCCGTATCAGCTCCCTCCTGTCTACCTTCAACACCCAGCCAAGAGATCCTTCTAGAACCCTCAGAATCATCTTTGACTCCTTTCTCCCACTTCATCCAGATTTAGTTTGTTATTCTTTTCTACAAATATTTTTCGAGTGCCTACTGTTAGCTAGACACTCGTTTTCACCCTTCACTTTTACTTCAAACACATCCCTCCTATGATTTTGCCTGAAGGCGAACCGTCCTATTTTGAACGCCTAACGTGAGCCAGAACCACTCTGTTGGGTGGCTGATAATATTTTCTCAGTGAATCCTCAAGCACAGCCACAAAGGTGGTATTATCTGTATCCCCATTTTACAGACAGGGATCCTGGGGATCAGTGAGGCTCCCTCGCTGATGAGAGCTAGGGTGGGAGCCAGCATTAGCGTTTCTTGAGCTCAGTTAAAGTCACACTGTTAGAGTTATCTCCCTACACACTCCCTGCCTGGGTCTGCTTTCTGGGCACTGTTCTCTAAGAGACCTACCCCCACCTATGCCCCCTCCAAACCTCCCCTAGCTCTCTTTCCTTCAGGGGCTGTTGACCGACAGTCCAGTCTTGGCAGGACCATCGCCTTACTCTGTGACGGTAGTGGGACTCTGGCCTCTCTGAGTCCCTGTGGCCCTGTCACGCCCCGTCCCTTCCAGCCCCTCATCATTCAGAGGAGGGCCTTGTGCCTCTGGGAGGGCTACGGGCCTTTCCTGGGACTCACTGGATCCTCCCGGACTGGGTGAGGATGGGGGGGTCCACGTTCACTGAGCACTTCTCCTGGGCGTTATAAACACCATACAACTGACCCCACAAACCCCTAGGGGGTCCCACTATCACCCTCACCTCCCTGAGAAGGAAACTGAGCTGGGAGGGGGTGTCGTGGTCATCAGAGAGCAAAAGTCTAAAAAAATGATACAAAGAAACTTATATACAAAACAGAAATAGACTCCTAGACATAGAAAACAAATTTATGGTTACCAAAGGGGAAGGCAGGGGAGGGATAAATTAGAAATTTGGGATTAACAGATACACACTATTATATATAAAATAGATAAACAGCAAAGACCTACTGTATAGCACAGGGAACTCTACTCAATATCTTGTAATAACCCATTATGGAAAAGAATCTGAAAAAGAATAGATGTACATATATATGTATAACTGAGTCACTTTGCTGTATACCTGAAACATTGTAAATCAGCTATACTTCAAAAAATAATAACATACCAAAAAAAAAAGAAAGAGAATATTCAACTTTTAATGAATACATTGGTTTTTTATGAAAAAGTCTTTAGGAAACATTGCAGGACAATAGGTTCCAGTGTGGTTTGCATAAAAAATTCAAAATTGAGATATATATTATTATTAAATTTTGTTAAGAAATAGAACCCTTCTACACATATTTAAATGGAATTGCAGTTTCCCAGTTTTGATAACTATGTCAATAAAAACTTAAAAAGGAAGTGAGGGAATTCCCTGGCAGTCCAGTGGTTAGGACTCAGCGCTTTCACTGCCATGGGGCGGAGTTCAATCCCTGGTCTGGGAGCTAAGATCCGCAAGCCATGCGGCGTGGCCAAAAATATTGTTTTAAAAATAATAAATAAATAAAAGGAAGTGAAATTACTATTGTTGGAAATAAAATAGATTCTAAAAAAATAAAAAAGTTGAGGTAGGATTGGAATCCCTTTCTGAGGGTAGGCCGAGGCCATCAAATCTCTTGGGTATCAGAAATGACTTGACTTACGATGGTGAAGGCTGCTAGGATCCCTGAGTCTGGCCTACAGCCAGTGCAGGAGGAAGCTCCCCAAGTTTCACGCAGCCCTCTCAGAGCTGCCCTGTTCAGTCCGCTCTTCCTAGCTGGCTGCCCATTGAGTGGTTTTGCCTCCCCATCCCGTTTCTCCTGCTCGCCCTCCCCCCAGCCGTCCCCAGCTCCTTTCCAGTGCTGGGTGATGAAGTCTCTCCTGACCAAACCTGAGTCAGGCTCCTCTGAGCCTGTTCCTCTTCTAGGTCTCACTCGGGCTTCCGAGTCCATCCCTTGCAGAGTCCAGTTTGAGCAAGGATGCTGTTAAACCAGCTTCCAGAGAATCCCCCTACTCTTTTTTTTTTTTTTTTTTTGCGGTACGCGGGCCTCTCACTGCTGTGGCCTCTCCCGCTGCGGAGCACAGGCTCCGGACGTGCAGGCTCAGCGGCCATGGCTCACGGGCCCAGCCGCTCCGCGGCGTGTGGGATCCTCCCGGACCAGGGCACGAACCCGTGTCCCCTGCATCGGCAGGCGGATTCTCAACCACTGCGCCACCAGGGAAGCCCGAATCCCCCTACTCTTGATCTCTGATCTCGCTGGCCTGCCTTCAGCAAGAATTTCCTACCCTGGGGAATTCCCTGGCCAGTGGTTAGGATTGGATTTGATCCCTGGTAGGGGAACTAAGATCCCGCAAGCCGCGCGTTGCGGCCCCTAGCCTGGAGGTCTCCTCTCTCGGTAACTTTCCATGCACTCTGCTCCTTGGCTCTAAAATCCCACTTGTCCTTGCTGTATTCCCGATTGAGCCCCATCTCTCTCGCCTATCGCAGCAGCCCTGAATAAAGTCTTCCTTGCTGTTTGAACGAATGTCAGATTAGTTTTTTCCTGCCCCAACCTCCTGATCATGGGCAAAGACAAGCAAAAGCAAGTGAGTCACTCTCACACCTTCCCACCCCTGCCTGTCTTTGGTCCTGCCTGGCACAGTGAGTGGGAGCTGCTGCAGGCATCAGGGTGGGGCTGGGAGCCTCAGGTCCCCAGGAAGGAGCTGGGCAGGGCAAGAATGATTAGCCCGCTGAAGAGCAGGCTGCCTGGGAGTGGGGTCTCCCTGGTTACCAGAACGGCCAGCCTGCCTGTGTAGTGAGTCTGGATTTTACCACGCACTCCGGTGTACAAGGACTGCCACGCTTCTGCTTTACTGACCTTTTAAATTAAATGAGATCTGACGCTGGGTCCCATCCACCAGGTTGACAGAGACTCTCCCCGACCCTTTCCCTTGGGCCAGGGTCAGGCACTGAGGAAGCTGTGGGAAGGTCCTTCCGCCCTTGGTCCCCACTGGTCCCCACTGATGTAGCCGTTTCCAGGCCTGCATAAACCTGGAGGGTAGGTGATTCTGTTGCTTTCATACCAGATCTGGGACGCATGCAGAGGCTCTCGGCGACACCACCGAGGCCTTCCCTCGAAGACCCTCTCCCCTGCCTGGCCTTGGAAATTCCTCAACTCCCCCTGTACACACCCAGCCCTCTTTCTTCCCTCTCTAGGAAGGCCTGGCAAAATCCATCCAAGAAACCAAGGGTGGAAGTTGTCTTCCTGTATCTTCTGCTTTAGGAAATGCCTGCTGCCTTCTGAAGAGGGAGAGAAATGACCTTCCGGGTAAAGCACAAATGAATATCTCACGGAGTCACGCTGCCCGGGCCTCTCTTCACCAGTATGAGGTGAACGTGTGTGACCTCTTGCCAGGCTGGGTGGAGTGGCAGGGGGGATGGCAAGGCACAGGTCCTGGAGTAGAGTGGAGAGTTTTCAAAAAAGGAGAACCACCAGTACACCTTGAACACAGGATGGAAATGAATGAGGCGTTACAATGCCAATCCCCAGGGGCCCAGCTCAGCTCACATCTCCATTAATACACTCTTGGTGTTCATTGGGATTGGCATCGCCACAGTAAACAGTAAATGAGTGAATAATAATTGGCTATCTATTTGAAAGTGTTACTGAGGTTGCCATGGCAATCACACCTTTTATTAAGCTTTATTAAACTGCAGCTGCCGGGAGGGAGGTGGTGGGAGACCAGGCTCCCTGGGCCCCCAGAGAGGGGCTGACCTGCTGGGTGACCTTTCCCAGGAGCTCTGGAGACACAGGGGCCAGAAGAGGTACTGCTTTTTTTTTAAACAATTCACCTGCTTTGGGGCCTTTGGGAGGAGTCATTGAATCCCCAGCTAGAAAAAAAAAAAAAAAAAATAAAGATTTCTTTCCTGCCTTTTTTCTTTCCTCAAATACTTGAGGGATGGGAATGGGGGACAATGTTGTTTTATTTTTGCCCTGAGCGTTTTCCCCCCGAACAATGGTAAACATGAAAATTAGAAACATGTTGGAAAATAAAATTCATTTCAGGGGCAAAAATTATATTCATTTTATTTTAGAATGATGACTACAGTCTTTCAGATAAGGTGCTATTATCCTGTCTTTATTATTCCTCTGCCTCCCTACCCTCCACCAATGAATTCTAAATCCCTCGATGCAAGGGAAAGATTTTAATGTGAAACTACCTAGAATATCAGATCATTGTAATTCTTGTCCATCAGGAACAAGCAGTGCAGTATCATTCTCACAGTCAAGAGTAAAAGACACATTTCTGCATCCAGGGGCAAGATCATTACACACACACACACACACACACACACGCACACACACACACATACAAACAGGAGATTCAGGAAATTCTTTCTCTGTTTGTGGGTCTGCTCTTGCTGTATTTTGATCCCAGTGTCAATGGATGTGTTCCTAGGCATCGAGGATTGAAAGGAAGGACCATGGAGAGAGGCAGGAAAATTCTTTCATTTCTGTGGATTTTAAAACAAGTAGCAAATTGTTACACCTGCTCAGAACTGTCTGCCTTCTGCAGCAGGAGATGAGTCAGGCTTGGAAATGTTCACAATCAAATCAGGGAAACATTAACTTATAACATTTTTTTCCTACCAAAGGTATATGTTACACTGTCTGTAGTTCATTTCAAAACATTTTTGGCACTGTACAGGAAAGGAGCAGAGTTGCCAAATTTAGCCAATAAAAATACAGAATGCAGAGTTCAGTGTGAATTTCAGAAAAATACCAAATAATTTCTTAGTGTAAGTATGTCCCAAATATTATATATATTTTATCCGGCAAACCCTGACTGTGAGATATCCTTTTGATCCACATTCTAGGGGGCAGTTAGTTAACATGGGAAGAATCCTAATCAGGAAACCAGACTTCAGGGTTGGTTAGTTGAAAGACTCCAAGCAAACACCACACTCTCTGGGCAGCTACTTCTAGACTTTCCGCTATTTTTATCTCCTATCAACAAAAGAGGCTTTGCTCATTAGCATAATGGATGTTAGAAATGGTTCTCTTTGGAGAAACAAGTAGGCTTTGACATGTGCAAACTGGCCGAAAGTATCGTACAGGAGCTCTCCCCACCGTGCGTGGGAAAGGTCTATAAATTTACCAAGGCCAATGGTAACGTGTGCTCTTTGGAATGGCACCCTAAGATTTAAAACCAGTTCTATTTATTTATTTATTTTATTTATTCACTTTCAGCTGCGTTGGGTCTTCATTGCTGCGCGAGGGCTCTCTCCAGTTGCGGTGAGAGGGGGCTACTCTTCGTTGCGGTGCGCGGGCTTCAGTAGTTGTGGCACAGGGGCTTAGTTGCTCGGCGGCATGTGGGATCTTCCCGGAACAGGGCTCGAACCCGTGTCCCCTGCATTGGCAGGCGGATTCTTAACCACTGCGCCACCAGGGAAGTCCCCAAACCAGTTCTATTTACAGCCACTAATCAGAGAATTTGAAAGCCTGACTTCTAACCCATCCCTAGAATTTTGCCACACCTTTGTGCAAGGTGCTCTCACATGGCCTCAAAGGTCAGAAGGCTGGGACTTCACTGAGTTTGTTGGATAAGCTGTTTGTTTGAGGCCAGCTTGCCAATAAATCTGTGTCTGCATGGGAGAAGCCAGCCTGAAACTTGTTTTTATTGTAACATACCACCTGCAAATGAGAGCATGGCCCTCAACTATCTACAAAAAGGACCAAATTGGTTTAGGTTGGTTTGTAATGGAAGAGAATCTTACAGTAACCAAGGCAAAGCTTTTGTTCTCAAGAAGTGTGTAAATGGGAAGGAATGGGGTATTTGGAAGCAACAGAAAGTGCTCAGAAGACTAGCTGAGCAAATAAAGTGGCTTCCTTGGGGGCAAAAATTATGTTCAGGGCATATTCTTTTTTTCTTTCTTAATTGGAGTAAAATTGCTTTATAATGTTGTGTTAGTTTCTGCTATACAGTGAAGTGAATCAGCTACATGCATACCTATATCCCCTCCCTCTTAGACCTATACCTCTCCTCCAATTCCCCCATCTAGGTCATCACACAGCACCGAGCTGAGCTCCCTGTGCTATACAGCAGGTTCCCTTAGCTAACTATTTTACACATGGTAGTGTATTTATGTCAAACCTAATCTCCCAATTCATCCCACCCTCCCCTTCCCCCACTCTGTCCACATGTCCGATCTCTACGTCTACGTCTCTATTCCTGCCCTACAAATAGGTTCATCTGTACCATTTTTGTAGATTCCACCTATATGTGTTAATATTTGCAAATGAAGCCATGGTCAAAGGATTAATCTCCAAAATATACAAACAGCTCATGAAGCTCAATATCAAAAAAACAAACAACCTAATGAAAAAATGGGCAGAAGACCTAAATAGACATTTCACCAAAGAAGACATACAGGTGGCCGAGAGGCACGTGAAAGGATGCTCAACATCACTAATTATTAGAGGGCATATCCTTTTAAGTTACCATTTTAACCATTTCAAAACGTAGAGTTCAGTGGCATTAAGCACACTTACAACGTGCCAACCATCACCACTGTCCGTCTGCAGAACATTTTTATCACCCCAAACTGAAACCCTGCAGCCATTCAACAAAAACTCCCCACTCCTCCCTCCCCCCAGCACCTGGCAACCACCATTCTACTTTCAGTTTCTATGAATTTGCCTATTCTAGATAGCTGATGTAATTGGAAACCTGCAATATTTGTCCTTTTCTGCTGGCTTATTTCGCTGAGCATCATGCCTTCAGGTCTCATCCATGTTATAGCAAGTATTAGAATTTTTAGGGCTGTATGATATTTCATTGTAGGTATATACTACATTTTGTCAATCCAGTTGTCTGTTGAGGACATTTTATTGGGGAATCTTTTCTAATGGTGAGTGAGCCTGGGCTCACTAAAAGCCCAGATCTAAGCTCTGCCATTCCTGTGTGACTTTGGGCAAGTCACTCAACTTCTCTGAGTTCCATTTTCCTTATCTTACAATACACAGCCCTTTCTTTTTCTGCTTAGGCTCCTGTTGTGAAAATCAAACAAGGTAATGTATATAAAGGAGCCTTATAAAGTAAAGCACTGTGTCATGTATTGTTTGGCATCATGTCCTTCTGGGCTCCAGAAAATGCCAGAAAACAAACCCTTTTTCTCATTTTCCTCTAATGCTAGTGATTTCTTCTGTTCTCCAGGTTTTGCCTCTCTCTCAAACACCACTGAATACAAATACCTTGAGGCTTAGTATCTTGTAGCTCAATTTATTAAAAAACTTTGAAATATTTAAAGATAAATTCAATTAGTAAAAGTGTAATTACTGGCTGAATAAACTATACTTTAAATTTTAATATGCCAAAGAGGATCACTTTATGAGCAGAACCAGCTTTATGTTATACATTTCTTTTTTTTTTTTTTTTTGCGGTACTCGGGCCTCTCACTGTTGTGGCCCCTCCCGTTGCGGAGCACAGGCTCCGGACGCGCAGGCTCAGCGGCCATGGCTCACGGGCCCAGCCGCTCCGCGGCATGTGGGATCTTCCCGGACCGGGGCATGAACCCGTGTCCCCTGCATCGGCAGGCGGACTCTCATCCACTGCTCCACCAGGGAAGCCCGATGTTATACATTTTTAATGCTCCTAAACTAACAAAGTGACATGCCATCTATAAAAGACACTAAAAAAATTATCTCATTCATCTTTACATTCCCCCCCAAATCTCCACCCTGCCCTCAGCCAGAACAAACAATCCCATTTTATTCAATAGCTTCAATGGTTCCAGACATTTTGCATGTTTAATCACTCCCATTTTTTTTCTGGGTTATCTAGTCCAACTTGGTTAACTAGAATAAAGGAGTTACAAGGGATTAGTCCTCAGAGTTCAAAACAGAAGAGAGAAAAAGACATTTGCAAAGAAGCTGCACTTTTTTTTTTAAACATCTTTATTGGAGTATAATTGCTTTATAATGGCATGTTAGTTTCTGCTGTATAACGAAGTGAATCAGCTATACGTATACATATATCCCCATATGCCCTCCCTCTTGAATCTCCCTCCCACCCTCCCTATCCCACCTCTCTAGGGGGACACAAAGCACCGAGCTGATCTCCCTGTGCCATGCGGCTGCTTCCCAATAGCTCTCTATTTTACATTGGGTAGTGTATATAAGTCCATGCCACTCTCTCACTTTGTCCCAGCTTACCCTTCCCTGTGTCCTCAGTCCATTGTCTACATCTGTGTCTTTATTCCTGTCCTGCCCCTAGGTTCCTCAGAACCATTTTTTTTTTATTCCATATATATGTATTAGCATACAGTATTTGTTTTTTTCTTTCTGACTTACTTCACTCTGTATGACAGTCTCTAGGTCCATCCACCTCACTACCTAACTCAATTCCGTTTCTTTTTATGGCCGAGTAATATTCCATTGTAGATATGTGCCACATCTCTTTATCCAGTCATCTGTCGGTGGGCAAGAAGCTGCACTTTGACACCAAGTCGTTAGCCTGCAGTGACATGATTGCCTCAGCCCCTGCGGGCAGGTGGGGCCCAGCTGGGCCTGTCCCAGCCTCGGCCCGGTCCCGGGGTGGGAGTCCTGTAAGCAGTTGCCTTCATCAGAGAGTGCGGGAGCTCAGCTTTGTGGGACGAAGCAGGTAGGCTGGGGTTGAGTCTGGTCTTCAGAGATGCCAGGAAAGTCTGCAGCAGCCTCGATCTCGCAGCCGATACCCAGGCTTCTGGCACTTGCTGACAGCCTTGAACCTGTGCCAGAAGGAGAGGGGAAGGAAAAAAGAGGCAGGAAAAGATGAAGTGCGTGTTCACAAAGCAGCCTCACCCTCGCCCATCCACACTGTCTAATTTTCAGCTGGGCCTCCAGCTCACGAGAGACACGTGAGGCCTCGAGTTGGCCAAGTTCTCTCACCTGCAGTTTCCCAGACACTTGGAGGGCCAGTAATTACCCAGTAATTACCCTGTTGATTGCCTCATTATGGGTGACCACCTCTTGGCAGGCACTGCCCTGGGAAGGTCTCCTCCCAGCTCAGGCTTCTCAGCAGTGGAAAGGGAGCAGGCAGGCCTGCTGGGCTCTGGTGCTGCAGCCGGGCTGAACTGGGCTCCCCCCATCACCCCCAGGCCACCCCAGCTTGCCCCCCTCCTGACCCTGCACCAAGCCCTCCACCTCTGCTTTCACTAAGGATTAGCTGCATTGGGTGGGACACACTAGGACCGCTTCCTCCCCTTTAACAGCAGCCCATCTCCTGATTCCCACCAGGAGCCTCTTTAGCATCCGATCCTCACCCCTAGACCTTCCCTGATTCAGGGGCTTAGTTCAAAGGGCTCCTCTTGGGTCGTGTAGATTCCAGACACCTCGGCACCTCCTGGTTGGGACAGCTTCTCACTCTCACCCTGGCTCTGGAGCAGCTACTCTGAGTACACCTCCCACTCTGGTGAACAGCACTGGCTGGTGGTTGTGCAGGCTGGGGAGTGGGCAGTGCGGATGGGGCGCTGGATATGCCAATGCTTGCATCTCCCAAGCAAGTTACATGTAAAATCAAGCTGCAGCTGGAAAAAGGAACTTGGGATGCTTTTTTTTTTTTTTTAATGAATACAAATGAGTAATCTTTGGTGGGGGGTTTGTGGAGAGGGTACTGGCATGGATTCATGGCCAATAGCTCTAGAGGGACCTAGATCTTGTCCAACCCCTTATTTTACGAAGGAAAGAACGATTCCTGGAGCAAAGTGTTGACACAGCCATAGCCGATCATCACCAGAACCCTTGTCCCTTCACTCCCAGTCCAGAGCTCGCCCTTCTGGGTGCGGGCAGCTTATTTGGCATATTCCAGCCCGTTGTCTTTTGATGCTGTTTCTGCCTTCCCTGCCATAACAAGTCTCAGCCACCTTCATCCTGAGATCACCTCGTCTGTTTCACTGTGGCTTGTGTAAGATCCTGGATCCTCCTCTGACCACCAGCCCGGACCTCACATCACGGCTGAAATAGGGTTTTGGGGGGGATGCTTCCATAATACCCCTGCCTTCAGCTTTTTCTCCCTGTTGAGTCTGGGGTACCAATGACCTCCCATTCTTTCACAGTTCCCCTGGGCTGGCGGGACATGCCATAGGGCATCCTGTCCCTTCACCTCCGCAAGCATATCACTGGGGCCAGGACTGCTCCTAGCAGCAGTGTCAAGGCTTGAAGGGGCCCAGGGGCAGAGATGCAGGCTCCTGTTTGCACACACCCTGTTCTCAAGTGCGGGGTGGAATCAGGCGCCTCATCTTATTGTCTGCAGCTTCATCTCTACAGAAGCCCTCGTTGCTAAGTTACCACAGCCCCTTCCATGCAGCCGTTAGAGCTGAGGAAGGGGAGATGCACAGATGGCATCAGGGACCTGTGTAAGCTGTACTCAAGGCCTCGGGCCAGAAGCCTTTGTTTAAGAGGAGGATTCTATCTCATCCACCCATCCGTCCATCCACCCATCCATCCATCAAATAATTATTGAACACTTCCTACATGCCAGGCTCCATGGCAGGTAGTGAGGATATAGGAGTGAGTCTGCCTCTCCAGTCTTACCTGGCAGCTCACTCTACTTTTTGTTAATTAAGCTGCAGTACTTCCATCAAGATGGAACACTTCACAGTGATTGCTGTGAGCCAGGCACTCTTCTAAGAACTTAACAGATACCTACTCCTTTGATCCTCACAACTCTCTCATGATGTGATGGTCCCATGATTATCCCCATTTTACCGAGGAAACCGAGGCACAGAGATGGTGCCAACAATTTACTAGCCAACAACTAGTAAATGGCAGAGCCATGATTAAATCCAGTGCATCTGGTTCCTGAGTATGTCCTTTTAACCAAAAGATTCTACTGCTGAGATCTGTCTTTATCCAGAGCAACGGGAATGCAATAGAGGATTTTAAGCGGGATGTTAACATGATCAGAAAGTTTTTAAAAAAATCAAGCTGACTATTGCCTGGAAAGGGAATTGGATCAGGGCAAGAGTGGTTGAAGATGGATCTGTAGGGAGGCTTTGGCAGGAATCCCCCCTGAGAGATGATGGGGATTAAATCACAGTGGGGGGAGTGGGGTCACAAAGAATCGGATCAATTTAAAAAATCATGTAAATGTTAATGGACTTGGTTTAAATTTCTTATTTTGCAGTGTCTGTTTCCAACTATGCTTCTTTCCTTCCCCTTGACACCTTGGAAAAAAGTCTTTAGTTTTATGGTAACCTTTGGTTTTGGAAAAAAACACACTCAAGTTTAAAATTCAAATCCCAAATCAGACTCAAACTTCATCTATTCCACTTCCCTCATTTCTAACCAGGGGCCTCTCCCGTTGCGGAGCACAGGCTCTGGACGCACAGGCTCAGTGGCCATGGCTCACAGGCCCAGCCACTCCGCAGCATGTGGGATCTTTCCGGACCGGGGCACGAACCCGTGTCCCCTAGCATCGGCAGGCGGACTCTCAACCACTGCGCCACCAGGGAAGCCCGGCCTTGTGTTTCTTACTCTTCCTGCTTCAGCACCTCTTTTGGAGTGGAGGTGGTGAGCTTGGTCTGGCGAGGGGGTAGGCACTTCCTCCTCCCTCTTCTGCATCTATTTCATCTGCGTTAAGACCAGGGGAGGAGACAGAGCCACAGTGAGACCAGAAGCTACCTTTCTGAGAATAGTCCTTTACCCAGAGGAAGCACTTGATAAATATATGCAGAATGAATGAATGAAACATGAATAAAAAATGAATGAATGAATTTATGATCCTGTTGGTAAAGCGGTGATGTCTGCTCTAAAATAGAAGCTCATGAAAGGCAGGTACTCTGTGTGTGTGTGTGTGTGTGTGTGTGTGTGTGTGTGTGTGTGTATTGAGAGAGAGGGAGAGAGAGAGAGCAGACAGACAGACACATACGTTTATTTGTGCTTTGTTCCATTTGGTATCCAACACAGTGGTGGACTTTGGTGGTGATTTTTGGCAGTGATGATTCTGGCATTCAGTGTTCCATGGTCCAACCCATCTCACCAAATTTAACTGCCCAGCGCAATTTTTCTGCCTCAATAAAACTCATTGCTTCCTAATATGTTTGGTGTCTTTTTTTTGGATGTTGCCTGTATGTGGGGGCTGAAATGAAGCCTCCCCAAGAATCTGTAGATACGGGAACTAGGATTGTCTGGTGAGAATTAAACTTTAAGATCTGTACAGAGCAGAGATATGCAAAGTCACCTTCAGGAGACAGAATAGTTCCCTGGGCGGTAAGCCTTGACAGTAACCTGATAGAATGTATTAACACACCTACAGGAAGCAGAAGTGACACTGCTCAGCCCTGACGCATAAAGAAAAGACAGTCGCCGAGGCAATGACCATACAAAGAGGACAGAGTTTGGGCCAAGAGCCCCATTATGGTGATGGAGGCAGGCACCACCATTATATTTCAAGTATCTTTGTCTCACTGGCCAGACCATCCACACTGGGGAGATGGACACATCAGTTTGTCTTAGTGTGATGCCATTGTATATTACATTTATCTAACTCCCTTTTGTTTTGTTATTTACATAACGCTTCAAGCATGCACTACAGGACAAGAGCTCAGCAAATGTTAGCTGTTATTATTATTCTGATTATGAGCTGGTGTTCTGCATATGGAGAGGATGTTCTAGTCAAATGAACAGAACTACTGTGTTTCAAGGCAATATGATTCTAATATGCTAAGCGTTTGCATTGGATCACCTCTGAAATATGACTCTTTTCTTGGTGAGCTGAGAAAATCCAGTGCTAGAGCCTGCAAGGCTGACAATCAAACCCTGGATGCCACCCCAGCTTCTTTAGTCTATCTAAAACCTGTCCTTCAGGAAGGCTTGTCTTAGCCACGTGCAACGGTGAAGCCGGCAACGTGTATTTCCTCATGGAAATTCCCTAGTACCTGCTCTCTGCACCTGGAGCGTGGTGAGGTGGGGCAAGCGAATTACGGAGTTACGGTTATGAGCTTATGAGTCATGGGCTCTCGGCTTGGACTAGCTGTGGAACGTTGGGCAAGCTACTTGAGCTCTCTGTGCTTCGGTTTTCTTCTCTGGGAAATGGGTATAATAATAGTGTTGACCTTATAGGCGCATTGCAAAGCTTCATGAACTGATGCACGCGAAGCCCTTGGTGCTGTGCCTATTACATAGTAAGTGCTCAATAAACGTTAGTCATTGTTGTGAGTGGTTACATAGTAAGTGCTCAATAAATGTTAGGTATCAGTTGTGAGTGGCTGCTTACCTTTCTAAGCACATCCTGCCTCTGCAACTCATCTCTAAATCTCTTACAGTGGAGACTGTCTCCATGAATTCCTCCATTTATAAAACAAGAATAATAATAACTGTGCTGTAGGTTTATTGGGAGAATAAGTTAGAGAATAAGCATAAAGAGCCTAGCTGGTACCTATACATATTAGGTGTTCAATAACTCCTTTCATTGTTATTATTATTTAGTATTGTTATATGTATTTGTAGGTTCCATACTTGGCATGCGCCTTAAACATGGTTGGTTTTAGATGCATACGTGACTGTGTGGTGATGACAAGGGTCTTTCACACAGTGATAGAATGATGTGGTCACCCTTCTTGAGGTGATTAGAGCTCATGCACGTGGGATAATTACTCGATTCCCATGAACGTTGACATTGGCTACTGGGAAATGGTTCATGCTATCCAGTGACATGGGTCAAGAACTTGTACATCACTGTGCCTTTGCACAAGCTGCTCCTCCCTCTGAGATGCCCTCCCCTTCTCATCCTTTAAGACCCAATCCGATGTTATCAAATGGCATGAATCATACTTTAGCATTCATTCATTCATTCATACTATACATATATGTATATATACACATAGATACATATACTCTATATGATAGATCTATATCTCTAGATCTGTAGTAGTGAGCAGAGACTATGCCTTATTCATAATTTAGTCGTCAGCATCTAGCAGCTGCTCTATTGATGTTATACACGAGGATAAAATGCTTGGTGGTACATGTGCCTTAAGCTTCTTTTTCCAATGCTGGAAATCCACCTGGATTCTTGCTTTAGGTCCCTGCTGTGACCAGTTGACCACCTGGGAATTAGTGTATAGCTTTGGAGCCAAGAAAGATCGAAGTAACCTAGACCCTTCATACAGAGCCTGGCACAGACACATGGCAGATCTTACTATTACGCACATGTGCAGAGTGGTGAGTGCCCACAGAGCCCAGGATAGCAGGAGCAGAGGTGGTCTGGGTCCATTTGTCACTGCAGATGGCCTCTGGGAGATGAAGCTTCCTGTCCTTATTCCTGTCCCACCATAGAGAAGACGTGGGGTTGTTTTTGTTTCCCTTTGGTGCCAGCTGGGAGGGAGGGGTGCACGGCTTTGATCTGCTGGACCCTCAGGACTGCAGACATTATGAGTGATCAGGGACGAGGTGGAGGTTTTAGGACTATAGGGACAACCATGCGTTCAAGAATCTTAAGAAAAGGATCGTTACCAATAAATAAACACAGGCACTGTTCTAAAGCAGAGTTTGTGTTTTTCTCTCAAGGGCCCCAGGAAATCAGCAAGCAGCCCCCCCCCGTAGCTGGGAACAGTCAGGCAACCCCTCCTGACCTCAGATTACTGCTAATGATAAGAGCTGGAAGCCCAGTTCCATGCACTTGAGGGAGGGCCGCTTGACCCTCTGAGGTTAGAGATGTGCTTCATCTTTTGGGATTTTCCACAATAGATTTATTTTTAGCAAGAAAAGATTTAAAATCCCAGCAACTCAGTACAACCTGCTTGCTTAAAGCAAGTTTCTCTTCAGGAGAGAGTTGGCCATAGGAGGTAATATCACTTTTGTAAAAGTCACCCAAGAGTCCTGGTGCCCAGCAGGTAAGCCTCTGGGGACTCCTCTGAAAGATGAGGAATGTTCCGCTCCTAGGGGTCCTTCAACCTCTCATTATGTCTTTATTCCTTCCAGTTTTATTGAGATATATTTGACACACAGCACTGTATAAGTTTAAGGAGGAAAGTATAATGATTTAGCATACATATACTGCAAAATAATTACAGTAAGTTTAGTTGACGTCTATCACCTCACAGAGTTACAAATTTTTTTTCCTTCTGACGAGAACTTTGAGGGCCTATTCTCTTAGCAACTTTCAAATATACCGTTAAACAGCATTAACTATAGTCATCATGTTATACATTATATCCCCAGTACTTATTTATCTTATAACTGGAAGTTTATACATTTTGAACACCTTCACCCAATTCCCCCTCCCCCTCTGGCAGCCACTAATCTGATCTCTTTTTCTATGAGTTTGGCTTTTTAGATTTCACATGTATGTGAGTTCATACAGTATTTGTCTTTCTCTGACTTATTTCACTTAGCATAATGTCCTCAAGATCCATCCATATCATTGTCCCTTTTCTAAACTGAGATGGTCTAGGTCTTTGTTTCTCAAAGAGTTTCCATGGGTCAACAGTCCCAGAAGTTGTGGCTCCTGGAGAAAATACTATGTAGTCAGGGGGTCTGGCAAACACTGCCCATTCTACTCCCTTTGGTTCATTCCAGCCAAACTGGCTCCTTTGTTCTTTGTCAGATATGCCAGGCACACACTGCCTCAGGACTTTTGCACTTGCTGTTACTTCTGGTTGGTGTGTTCTCCTTCCAGATATCTGCATGGCCAACTCCTTCTTCAAGTCTTTACTAAAAATTACCTTTGCAGTGGGATCTTCACCAGACAATTTTATATCATTCTTCTCTGCTTTTTTTCTTAGCACTCAGCGTGAACTTCAGTAAATCAGGTCACTTTCTGCTCTATTTCAGTTAGGATTACTGAGTTCCGTCTTGAGGGTCACCAAGGCTGCGGGAAATAGACATGCAAATTTTTCCTTGGCTTTTAAAGCTTCCACAGAAAGTAACATGCATCACTTGGGCTCATATTTTACGGCACCAAACAAGTTCATGTGGCTACATCTAACTTCAAAAGGGAGAGGAAAATGCATTGCTAGCCTGCCTAAAAGGAGAGCTGTCAATAGTTCCAATGATTACCATGCCTGTTTAATAGTCTCCAGTGGTTCTCCATGGCTCATGGGATTAAGTCCAAATTCCCTTACAGAACTAAAAATCTCTGCATGATCTGGCTCCTCACATCTCAGCTTAGACGTCATTTCTTCCAAGAAGCCCTCCCTGATCCTTCTGACTAGGTGAGGGGCTTCTCATATCCCATGTGCTTCCATAAACCTGGAACTTCTTAGCACGTTACTACTTACTTGACTGTATCTCCTATGAGAAGTTTTTCTGGTGATCCACCAGTTAAAGTCAATCCAATTGTTCATGATTAGTATTTTAAAAACTGAAACAGAATCTAATAGGACACAATATAGTATCATATGTAGTAAGGATTAGTAAAGGTCTGTGAAACTGGTTTTAGTATGTGTGTGTGGATTGGTCCTGAGTATTAGGTTGACTTGTGAAATGTATCTCTCTTTTTTTTTGCGGTAACTGGGCCTCTCACCATTGTGGCCTCTCCCGTTGCGAAGCACAGGCTCCAGACGCGCGCGCAGGCTCAGCAGACATGGCTCACGGGCCCAGCTGCTCCGTGTCATGTGGGATCTTCACGGACTGGGGTACGAACCCGTGTCTCCTGCATCGACAGGTGGACTCTCAAACACTGTGCCACCAGGGAAGCCCCGTGAAATGTACCTCTTAATCTGGCTTGTGGCCTTGTGAAGAGATAGCCCTACCAGGTCCGTAAAATCCACGTGGCCTGGGGCTAGGTCGGTCTCATTTATTCTGAGCCACCGGTGCCTAGCACAGTGCCTTGCACAAAGGGCCTTCAAAAAATTAGTTCATGAATGAATTCTCAGTGATCTGAGCTATAAACGACTTTAAGTAGAAGCAGTGTAGATGGCTTGGGCTGATTGTCAGTCATATCTCCCTTGATGAGTAGATGGCAGCTGAGATTTCCAACGCCAAGGCTGCCCTCACTTCCTGAGCCAGGTTGAATGGGCCTGGACAGCACTCTACCATCTCAGCAGCCCCCTGGGCCTGGGCTTAGAAGCTGGAAGAGCCATTTCTTTTAATCAAGTCCCTCTTGGCCTCCTTAAACCCAGTATCATCCTTACGCATAGGGGTAGTAGGATACTATTATGCTACCAAAATTACTGTCAGGGTCAGGAAAAAAAGCGAGTTCAAATCCCATTTTATTACTTACTGGTTGCATGACTCTTGGCAAGGTACCTCTCTGAACCTCAGTTTCTTCCTCTGTAAAATAGAGGTAATATTTTCTTCCTTCCAGAGTTGATGTAAGGATTAGAGATACTGTTTTTTTATCCATGTCTGGCAATATAGGCATTCAATAAGCCATG
Organism: Phocoena phocoena; assembly: GCF_963924675.1. Classification (NCBI taxonomy): domain Eukaryota; kingdom Metazoa; phylum Chordata; class Mammalia; order Artiodactyla; family Phocoenidae; genus Phocoena; species Phocoena phocoena. The sequence goes on from NC_089226.1 coordinate 17,768,009, forward strand.
GCTATTTATTATCATTGTTATTATCCTGACTTTCTAAAGGACTTGAAGTCCTGCTAGTAGTAACTCACTTCTCTGAGTTAAGGCACTGTTTACAACAAAAATGCTCTAGTTTCCCTGGGAGGGGTAAAGATCTGAAGCCATCATCAACACCTTTAGTATCTTTTTGTATCTTTATAATATGACTAACTACATCTTTTTTCAGTGTAGGGTCAGCTAAGATCTGGCTTTGATAGAGGAAGGAGGAGAAATAGAATTAGAGACAAGAAGCCTGGGGTGAAGGGGTGTGGCCAGAGTCCATGGGGGTGTGTAGAATAAAGTGGTTTATCCCTCACAATGTGCCGGTTCTGCTGCAAGGGGCTAGTGGGGTGGTGTTTCATCTCTGTGTCTCAGTTTCCCCCTGAAACAAGGTCAGTGACATAATTTCCAGGGTTGAGTGAGAAATGAAAATGCAGGGTTTCTTGTTCAAAAGCGTTTTCCTTGCTCTGGGCGGCTGGCTCATGGTGTTTTTATTTGCTGTTTAGTATATGCTCATTCGGGCAGGTGACACCCGTGGGCCAATACAGACCTTCATAGGCATCTGGGGCCTGCGCCTGTGACTTGGCATGTGGGGCGGCTCTCTGGACACCCCCACACTGGCATCCTCAGGGGACTGGGCTGCTGAGAACCAGTCCTGGGTAGGTGGGAGGTGGGAGAGTTGAGACCACATGTCAGCTGATGCTCCAAGTCCCAGCGCAAGCTCCGCGGTCCGGTTGGACTTTCTTACAAAACCCACATTCAAAGATAAAACTATTAAGAATTTCAAAATGACAGTTACAGAGCATGAAAGCCCAGGCATGGGGCTCCCTTCGGAGCATGGGTCCCTGGGAAGCCACTGTGGAGCCAGCCCTGTTTTTAGCTCTGCTGGGCGCTGCTTCCATGATCGCACTGTCCCTGGTCCGGGCTTCGTCTTCCTCCTCCGGACTTTTCACTTTCATCCCAGCCACTCCTGGGTCCTGGGCAGAATACCTGGGGGCTGACCTACTGCTGCCCCCTGCCTCTGCCCGATTCTGCCTAAGGGGTCGCTAATGGGGTGACTGTCTGTCTCTACCTGTGCCGCCTTATCGTGGGTGCAGCTGGGAACCGGGGCCAAAAGAGAGCAGAATGTTCTCCTGCCCAGTGTGTCTGCATCCTCCATTCCCAGGGCTTGTCAAGAGGTCTCCCAGCATGAAAACATATCTATGCATGTTATCCATCACCCTACCCTTTCATAGGAAAATGACTGTAACCTTTCTATCCTGGCAGTAGCAGAACCCTGCCTTGGCTGGAAGCGACTTGGAGGTTTCAGATGCCAGCCAGGGCCCAGGAATGTCTGCAAACAGCGGGCCTGGCTGTCCCAGGTTCTTCTTGCTTTCTTTTTCCACCTGGAAAAGCTCTTTGACAGAGAACAGAGCAGGTTGGATAACAAGAGTCAGTGCATGGAGGTCTCAAACAGAGGCTCACCCACTGTCGGAAAAAAGCATGGATGGAAGACGCCAGAGGAAATAGGGTCAAAGCTTGGGATCTGGAATTCTCCAAGCTGGGTTCAAGTCTTGGCTCAGACATTTTTAAACTGGGTGACACTGAGACTTTGCTTTCTTATCTGCAGAATGTGTATCAAACTCACTCCTGCTTCGTACCCTTGATGTGAGGAGCAAATGAGCTAACGTGTAAAGTGCTTCTCCAGAAGCTATAACAGCATTTGCCAGCCTCACTGGAGGTAATACAGAAAAAGAACATAATTCATGACGGCAATCCTGGTTTGGGGCATTCCAGCATTATGGATACTACACTATTTTTAAGTACAAAAGTACTGGTATTTTTGTTGGTGCAAAATACTGTTATTTTTATAATAGTAAAATCATAGGATTTAACTATTATAATTTATATAATCCCATACTATTATATACTAGTAAAATGTTTATATAATAGAAAGAAATTTTAAAGGCGATTATTATTGTGTTCTAATAAATGCTGAACACTGTTATTTCAAAAGTTTGAAAAATATGAAATCAGAATTATTCACATCCTGAGACATCCTGGGAGGGATTTGCTGCGTTAAAACTCCTAATCAAAGAAGTATTATTTAGAGAGCATTTTTTTTTTTTTTTTTTGCGGTACGCGGGCCTCTCACCTTTGTGGCCTCTCCCGTTGCGGAGCACAGGCTCTGGACGCGCAGGCTCAGTGGCCATGGCTCACGGTCCCAGCCTCTCTGCGGCACGTGGGATCTTCCCGGACCGGGGCACGAACCCGTGTCCCCTGCATCGGCAGGCGGACTCTCAACCACTGCACCACCAGGGAAGCCCTTAGAGAGCATTTTGACTATATCCTTCCTCCCTTTAAAACCTTCCAAAACATCTTATTTTCATTTGTAGTCCCATTTCCTAGTATTACCAGTGGGCATTCCTGCTTATGGTTTTTAATGTATTTTCTCCAGAGCCAGTTTGGGTCTGCAGCTGCTGCCAGAGTTTCCTGAAGGAGTTTTCTTAGAATCAGGGAGTGACAGAGGATTCTAGGAAAAGCTGGAGTAGGAGGAAAGGTATTAGCAGGGTGCGGAGAAGAGGGGGAGAGAGTCCCCTCCTTCCTTCTTAAACTTGACCGCCCCCCTGTCCTCCATACTCCTGAGCTGGATTTCCTCTGCTCCCCTTTCCTTGAATCCACCAGGTCTAAAGTATCCTCTTAGGGATTAGGACAAAGTACTCTCAGTCCTGGAAGTGGTTTTCTTTCAGCTGGAACAGCCTCTGAGAATAAACCTCGGAAGAATTGCAATTCAATCTCTCATTGTCATAAAATTCAAGTATTCAATATTAGGAGAAGTAACTCTGCTATTTTGCTGTGATAGTTCCATCATGTGGATAAAATATGGAAATTTGGTGTCTACCATATCTGTGACCTTAGTAAATCACGTCACCTTTCTGAGCCTCAGTTTCTTTATCTTTAAAATGGGAGTCAAATTCAATTGACTTGTTGCCAGAAGTAAATGTGATCATTTCCGAAGAGCTTTGCATGGTACCTGGTACATGGTAGGAGCTCAGAGAAGATGGGTCTTCTTCTTAACTATTATTAGACTTCCCTATCTCACTCTAGTCCAAGAATCATCTAATTAAATGAATCCCACTACTCTCCCCCCTTTCAACCCCAGACAACGTTTAGTCGCTCAGTCTAACATCTCAATTACACAACGTTTGTGGCAACGTCTGTGGCAGTGAATTCAATTCCCTGATTAACTGAGTGTTACTGAGAAAACCCCTTTTGTCTTCACCTGGGAAGCCACACATCTTTGTGAAACAGAGTATAATCAATTTCACACCTTAGCAAGTAGGGCTGGAAACAAAATAGCCTATCTGTCTCTTTGATGACCTAGTGCCCCTCTCTAAACACTGCACAGTCCTGAATTAGAAAGAGAAGATTCTGAGCTGAGCATATCCTGACCAGGAAGATAGATTCCAGAATAAAACCTACACCCACTTGTTAGCTTGCCAGCCTCTCCTTCTTGAGAAAATTGAGAATCAAAGGTATATGAATGTATGTGAGGTGAATGGAAATAGCTGTGGTAAAGCTGAATTCATAAACGAATTAAGGGTTTCTGGTTCACAGTGGTTGGTTTTGGGTTTTGCAGAATTTCTTTTAGTGTAGAGGAGAATTTGAGAAGTCCTACAGACAGGCCAACCTCTGGAAAGTGCATTTTGTTGGGGACAGAGGGGGCAGGAAAGTCTGGGAGCTTTTGGAAGCTCCCTTTGACGCACACATTCCAACAACTAGAGAGTCACTCGGTGCGATGAACGAACATCTGTAGTTGTGCTGCCATTTCACATGCATGATCATCCTATTTCTTCTCCCCAAACAACCTCTATTTTATAGGAGAAGAATCTGAGGTTCAGAGAAGTCAAATGACTTGTCCAAGGTGACCCAGCTGGAGTTGGGCTGATTTGGGGGTGTGTAAACTCCAAGACATTTTGGTCTTCAAGGCTGTATCTCATTTACGTAGTAAATGTATCATGCTTAAATGAGTTTTATCCTAACTTCTAGGTGATAGCCACTAAACAAACTGTGTGTCGATGGGAGTATGGGAGGAGATGCAGGGCAGTTCCCAGACAGGGGAGAACAGCAGAAGAGAGGGGAACCCCAGCACCATCACGTGCCAGGTTATCCCATTTGATCCCTGCAACCTGTTACTTGGATAATATCACCCCCATTTTACAGATGATAAAACTGAGGCTCAGAGCGATGAAGCAGTTTTTCTGAGGTCGTAGAGCTGGGAAACAGTAAGGGCAGGCTAAACTTTTTGTCTCTCAAAGCTTAGACTTTTCCTCTCCACTTTGCTGCTTTCTAAGACATTGGACACCTGACGAATATATTAAAAGGATTGTTTAGAATCCCAGAGTGATTTGGGGTGGGGGGTGATCTAGATTCAAGTCTTGTTTTAGTTATCCAAGGCCTTAGTGGCCATGGGAAAACCCACAGTTCTCAAGGATATTACTGCAACATGTGTGGATGAGGAAGCTTGTCATGGCAATTTTGGGTGTGACAGAAACAATGAAAACAGCAGCGGCAAAGCACAACAACCATGCCCAATCTTGAACCTTGATCAAGAAGCTCAGAGGCTGTGTTTGAAATCTGTAGCATTTCCTGAGCTGAGAGGCAGGGCTGGCCCTTCCCAAGTGCAGGTGGCACCATTGTCCCAGCAGTGATGCAAAGGAACCCAGGCATGGGCTCCAAATCCCCTGCTGTTACTAACGTGCTCTGCACAGACAATGGACAGGCTGTGCTTCTGGATCAGGGCGGATGGCCTCCCAACACTCCTCATCCCACAGCCTTTCAGTAGCAAACTTTGTGGGGTGCCTGCAGCGCCAGTTACTGACTGTCCCCAGATGACTAATTTCAGTCCCACAAATACCTGTGGGGTGTCTCGCCCCATGTCTTATTCTTACACGTGTTATTTCACTTTTACAACCCCAGGGGTATTAGGAAGAGGTCTGTTTTACAGATGGGGAAACTGAGGCCTAGGGAAGGTAACTTCCCAAAGGGCACGTAGCTAATGAGTGGTAGGTGCAAACTTTGAACCCAGGTCTTTGAGACTCCTCAATCCATCTGCTTACAAGAAATCCAAAGTCCCCCACCTTCTGACTTACACGACGGTCTTCGTTGTTTACATCAGAATCACCTGGGAGCTATACAGTTCCTATTGCTGGGCCCGCCTTGGCGATTCAGATTAAGTGGTTTTGGAATGGGGTTCCCAGCTGCGTTTTTAACAAGCTCCTCAACTCCACCCCCCGGAAAAGCAAATAACCCTAAATTCCCATGTTCCTTCAGCTGTCTCCAGCTGCCCGTGGTGCCCTCTAGTTGGCAGCCCACCATCCCACCCAGACCCCTGGCCAAATCCCAAGATAAAGATAAATTTTTAACTTTGGGATTTGTTCCTTACCTCTGTGCCTCGCTCTACCAGTTTCTCCTCTGGGAACAGCATCCAGGATAGTTTTTTTGCGTCCACTTGGCGAGGCTACAGTACCCAGTGATTTAATCAAATGCTAATCTAGGTGTTGCTGTGAAGGTATTTTGTCGATGGGGGTCAACATCTGCAATCAGTTGGCTTTAAGGAGAAGAGATGACCTTTGATAATGTGGGTGGGCCTTATCCAGTCAGTAGATGGCATTACAAACAAAAACTGAGGTTTCTCCCAAAAGAGGAAATTCTGCATTAACTGTTTCCTGAGCTTCCAGTCTGTCAGCCTACCGTACAGATTTTGAAATTGCCAGCCCCTTCAATTGCTTAAACAGAAACTTAAAATAAATCCCTTACTGTATGTATACATGTATGTATGATGCTATTGGTTTTGTTTCTCTGGAGAGCCCTGATGGATACAGTACCCTTTCTGACCTCTTGATTAGTTGTCCCCCTCCTTTCCCTCCTCCCTTCCCTCCCTCCCTCCCTCCCTCCCTTCCTCCCTCCCTCCCTTCCTTCCTTCCTTCCTTCCTTCCCCCCCCTTCTTTCTATGATTCAACAATGCCTGTTGCATATCAGACACTGTGCTCAGCAAAGATCATACAATTAATGAATAAGATGTTTCTTGTGCCCTCAAGGAGCTCACAATCCACTAGTTATACATAAAATCAATAAGGGATTTACAACTTATACATCACTTTTGCTTATACTCTCTCCTATAAATCTGGACACAACCCCTTGAGTTAAAATGTACAGCCATTATTCTCCTGCTAGACATGGGTAGGTGCAGAGACACCTTGTAATTTGTCCTGATGATAGACAGTGCAAGAGGAGACCTGGATCTCCTGGCTCCACCCACTATGTCCCCACCTCCACTCTTTCCCTGCGCTATGCTCCACCCCCCAGTCTCTTGGTTGGATCTCACCGCTCTGTTCCCAGCTTGTCTATTTGCCCATTTGTACTTGATTATGTTTTTCTTCTGACACATATCATATCTGCATCTCCATTATTTGTTTACATAAATGTTTCCTTTCTGTATTGTAAGCTTCTCTGGGGCAAGATACAATGCTTTATTCAACAAACATTTATTCAGCACTTGCAATGATATGGGCACATTGTTCCTCTGTAGTGAGTCAGAGTGCTGACCCTGGACCCAGGCTGTCAGTGCCATGGTTTCCTTAATGTGTGACCTTGGGCAAGTGACTTAACCTTGTGGTACCCTCCCTCCCTCCCTCATCTGTAAAATGGAGAGCAGAGCAGTATTTACCCCTGAGGGTTACTGTCAGGGGGAAATGATTTCATTTACATTAAGTACTTAGAAAGGTTGTACTCAAGAATATTAGCTATTGATAATGATAATTTTTGTCCTCAGCATCTCAGCAAAGAGTAAATATTTGCTAACAGAATGACTGAATGAATAGATGTAGGATTCATATAACCTCGGAATCATCCCATGTAATGTCTGCTAAGAAGTCAGAGTGCCAGAGATGGCAGTTAAGCAAAAATACACTTTGACCCGACTTGGGTTCAAATCCCAGTTCTGCTTCTAACTGGACATATGCATTTGGGCAAGTCATTAACCTCTTTATGCTTCCAGCTGCTAATTTGCAAAGAAAGTATATCGAAGTAGATGGTCTAAAAGTCTGACCTCAATCCTCATGCCCGCCTGCAGGTGTGGTCCAGAAACTTGCAGGACAGAGCACCCTGACCCAGATCTGAAGGATGGATGTTCATAGCTCCGGACTTTCTGGCTTTGGTTATTAGCAGTGAGGATCCTGATACCAGATTTATAAAGTCAGCATCTGCTGAGTGGTCTATTGTGATCGGCTCAAAATAGCCTTCCGCCTCTGTGCGGGTATCAGGACTTCTAATACCCAGTAACTTCATACTCAAAACATCAGCCAGCTATTGTGTAACTCCAATGACAGCAGGTTCTTGCTACAAATCCTGAAAGCTGTCTCTTGGATACCCTTAACGTATTCATAACATTGGTATTTATGTATTTATCTCTGAAAACCATAACCTTGGAAAAAAGCATTTAGGGGAAAGAAGGCTGTAGTGATTAAAGAAAGCTCTGTTCATTTGAACAACATTAAATACAACTGGCATAATGACAACTGTGAGATCTGATAGAATATAGAGAAGGCTGCAAATAAAGGGCTTGTATTTTTCCCTGATGTAACATAATGGTCACATTTTTCTTTCACAATGGTTTTGCCGAGATAAAGAACAAATTATACTGATTTGATTGCTACTTGGAAATACTTAAAATTGAAAAAGACAGCAGGTGGGCCTGGTTAGAAAGGATGGTTATTTTAGCATAACAGATGCATGCATAAAATATCGCCTAGCCAATTTTTTAATCATAAGACCCCCCAAACTTCTTCTCTACTACTTTTCCTTGGGATGTGAGCGAGTGGGGGAAATAAGGAGGTGCTGCTTGAAGGTACCCTCTGGATCCAAAGAGCCAGCCAGCCCCAGAGCAGCCTCTGCGAGGAGGGCATTCTGGGGGGGAAGTAATCCCCAGGACTGGTAGATTACAGATGGGGAGGTGGGGCTGACCCCACGGCTAGCAGGAAGCCCCCGGAGTCAGGGGCTAAGCACACAGGCATCTAAGGTAACAGGAGACTAAGTTCTGCCCTTTTACAATTTCACTTTTTGATTTCAGAGCAAGGGATGTGTTCAGCTTCCCAGCGTTTCATTCATTACTGGATCCCCTTTTCGTCGAATCTCTCGCGGCCTCAGTGTCACCCCAGTTCCAGGATGGCAGAAGCCAGGGACTTCCATCCATCCTCTTTGGCTTCTGGTTTTTCTGCTTCCAGGAAACATGAGCTGGCGACTGAAATGCGGATGTGCCCTGTGCCACTCGAAAGGACACCTTGTGGACCTTGCCCCCCGCTCCTGGGCTATACCACCGTCTTCTCTGCTGGAAGGTGCTTGAGCCATCGACTTGCTCGCTATTTGTTAAAAATGAAAGAACCACTTCATTCCACGTGAGTGAGTCCTGGAGTTCAGACTATAGAACATAATGCAGGTTTTCAAATGGCTGGTGTGCGACAGAGTTTCAGAGTGTGGCTATGTCTTGCTTAACACAGAGCCTCTGATCTTCACGCCAGCTTTCCTCACAACCAGGCAGACCATCTCTTTCAGATCTGGAGGACAGAGTAAGCTGGAGCATTTCCGGCAGGAACCAGGCAAAACCCCAGGTTCAGGATGAAACTAGCTCTCCCAGAGCGCCCCGCTTCTCCTTGCCTATTGCTTTGTTCTTCTTGGTCTGCCAATGTTAGAAATCCATCCAATTTGTTTTTCTCTGAGCGTTTGGCCTCAGTCAATTTCCACATTTGTGCTCACACAGGTCAAATCCTCTCCTGTTCCTTCTTTAGACTTCTTTTTTTAGATAGTTTTTATTGTAGAATAGTTTTAGGTTTACAGAAAAATTGGAAGAGAATTCAGAGAGTTCCCATATACTCCATCCCAATGTCCCTTATTGTTAGTATCTTACATTAGGGTGATACGTTTGTCATAAGTAACAAACCAGTGGAAGACTTATTATTAACTGAAGATGGTATTTCATTCAGATTTCCTTATTTTTCACCCATGCCTTTTTTCTGTTCCAGGATCCCACCCAGGACACCCCATGACATTTATTTATTTATTTATTTATTTGCGATATGTGGGCCTCTCACTGTTGTGGCCTCTCCTGTTGCGGAGCAGAGGTTCCGGACGCGGAGGCTCAGCGGCCATGGCTCACGGGCCCAGCCGCTCCACGGCATGTGGGATCTTCCCGGACCGGGGCATGAACCCGTGTCCCCTGCATCGGCAGGCGGACTCTCAACCACTGCGCCACCAGCGAAGCCCCCCCATGACATTTAGTTGTCATGTCTCCTTAGGCTCTTCTTGGCTGTTAACAAGTTTCTCAGACTTTCCTTAGTTTTGATGACGTTGATAGTTTTGAGGAGCATTGGCCAGGTCTTTTGTAGAACATGCCCCAGTTAGGATTTTTCTGATGTTTTCCTCATGGTTGGATTGCCATTATGGGGTTTAGAATGAAGACTACAGAGGTAAAAGACGCTTCTTATCATGTTATATCAAGGGTACATACTATCACTGTGAATTATCACTGTTGATATTGACCTTAATCACCTGGCTGAGGTCTTGTTTGTCAGGTTTCTTCACTGTAAAGTTCCTTTTTTTCCCCCACACTACACTCTTTGCAACACACACTTAAGGAGGGAGGAGTTCTGTTCACCCCCTAATTGAGGGCAAAGTATCTACATAAATTATTTGGAATTCGTTTGCCCAGGAGATTTGTCTCTCCTTCCCCATTTATTTATTTATTCAATCATTTATTTATGTCAGTATGGACTCATGGATATTTATTTTATATTTTGGATTAAAATAACATGCTACATTATTTATTTGGTTGCTCAATTTTTTTTTCAGTTTTGGCCAATGGGAGTTCATTTGGGTTGGCTCCTGTATCTCTTTGATCTGCTAATCCTTTTATTTTTTGAGCTTTTCCTTATTTTCTGGTACTATAAGATGCTCTGGGCTCATCTTATGTATTTCCAGCTCCAGCCCTAGAATCAGCCATTTCTCCAAGGAGCCTTAATTCCTTTTACTGGAGAGTGGTATTAAAAATCGAGGTCTGGGTGCTAGGTGCTCCTTAGACCTTTTGAAAGCTCAACTCTTCAGGCTCCTCTTTGTCTTACACAAATCTCCTCTCTTTAGTGTTTCCACGGTAACTTTTCCATCCTTTCACAGTGGCCTGTCATCAACTTGAGGTTGCCTCATAACCCAGGATTTTCCAGAGTCCCCGTATAAACTACACATATGCACAATAAGCCTGATGTACAGCTAATGAAAGAGTGAGCTATACCACGGTGAAGTTATTTTTACAAAGGACAGTAGGCATCACAGACTGCTCTGTCCTTCCAGCTCTGTATTGCAAGCCTCTTCAATGGGGACCGTAACTCTCCATGCTGAAAAGATGAATATAGGCTCCAAGAGGACAAGGTTGGGAGGATTGTCTCATACAAAACAGGCCACTGAGGAAGAGAAAAGAATTTCTTTGGAAGGACCGAAGACTGACCCACATGGTCTGAGTGAGGGGCATCCATGCTTTCATAATATATGGTCCAGGGAAGCCTCTAAGCTGGACCCATCTGCTGTCACTTGGGAAACTTTATGGCTGATCAGACTTTCTACTTGACCTGCTCATGCCTTAATTCTCCATGCCTTCTCTGTTCTTCAACACTGATCATGCTCAGATACATGGTTAGAATACAGAAGCTCTAACACAATCTTATAATACCAGAGGAAGAAGGACCCTTGAGAATTATCTGGGTCAGTCCCACATTCAGTGCCCAAGTCTGCTTTTCGATGTCCCTTTCTAGTGGTTGCCCAGCCATGGTTTGAATTCCTTCTATATGGGGGAGATCATTACTTACCCAGGAAATCTTTTACAACTTTGGACCACTATAGCTATTAGAAAAATTGTAATCGCTCCCAAAAATATTTCTAGGTAGCTTTCTCTTACTGGTGTTACTTCTATCTCTCCCCAAAGAGCCACTCAGAATAAGCTAACTTCCTTGTCATTTATATATTTGAAAGTGGCTTTCTTTTCTTTCTTTTAAGAAAATCTAATTCTATATTGTGTACATTTCCTGTGTCTTTACATATTCTTAGAAAACATGATCTTTAAAGCTTCCTATTATTCCATTGTAGTTATGCTCTGTAATTTATTTAACCATTTTCTTATTGTTGACATTGAGACGGTTCCCGGTTTTTGGCTGTTATATAAAATGTGCAGTGAACATCACATAAATCTTCGTCTGTATTTCAATTATTTCCTCAGGGTAGATTATTAGAAGTGATATTACTGAGTCAAAGGGTGACTTTTAGCTTGTATTTTTCTTTTGTTAACATCTTTATTGGAGTATAATTGCTTTACAATGGTGTGTTAGTTTCTGCTTCATAAAAAAGTGAATCAGCTATACCTAAACATATGTCCCTATATCTCCTCCCTCTTGCATCTCTCTCCCACCCTCCCTATCCCACCACTCTAGGTGGTCACAAAGCACCAAGCTGATCTCCCTGTTCAGCTTGTATTTTGATAGAGAGTAGAGTCATTATTATATGAAGAGATCTGGTTATCACTCAGTGCTGTGAATCTAGAATGCTGAGATGAAATTTTTGAGTGGTTTGTGGAAGATGAGGATCCTCACTGAAATACAGTATATTACTCTGTCTTTGAAGAAGTAGCTTAGGTGACCAGAAGTGTGTGTTGTCCTGTGTTGACATGAAAAGTACATGACTGATGTTTGAGCAAAAGTTTCAAGTCCCATTTTGGATGAGGGCAAATAAATCTGCAGGTGAGACCCTTGGCAAGTTAAGAGTGGCACAGGCAGATGGAATCATGCCAGAGCCAGCTTGTGCCAAGGCACCCACATTTTGGAGACCAAAGTCAGGCTGTCTACAGTGATACAGGGAGCAGCTGTCCGATGGCCCGATGGAAATATTGAGAAGGTCAGAGATTTCGCACATTCAGAAGGAAGGATGGCTGAAGAGTTAAAATTAAGGGACAGATTCTTTCTAGAAGGAAATCTGAACTGGAGCAAAGTTTTTATACAACTTCTACTATGTAGTTGGAAGGATGAAAAGAAACAAAGTCTTGGCATTTATTTCTGCTTTTCTTTTTTTTTTTCTTAAAAAAAGAAGGCAGATGAAACAATACACGTTGAGATAAAATGTTCACTTGGGATGCTGTGTGCTATTGAATAAGAGTATCACATTAGCACCAGAGGGAGCTAGGATTAACTCTGGTTTCTTCTACAACCAGCCAGGTAACCATGGATAAGTTAATTTCCCTCTTGAGCCTTGGTTTCCTCCTCTAGAAAACGGGGATTAGTATCCTTACTTCATAGGCCTGCTGGGAGGGTTACATAAGATTAGACGCAAATCACAGTTTAGTACCTGCCATAGAGTAGGTGCCTGGTTAGTGTTCACTGTTGCTGCCATTTCTACCGTGAGCTGGAAGCTAAGAGCCCATGCACGCCACGGAGAATTTCAGTATCGCTCAGACCGTAGAAAGTGGAGCCAAGACCAAAAGTAAAGATAATGTTGATTTATTTTATTGACATCAATAACATTACTCACACAGAATTAATTCCAGAAGGTCAAACACTCAACCAGACTTGTAATGTAGAAATTCTGAAGCATTCGAGAAAGTTTGTGCCACACAAAAGGAGTCAAATCTGACCCCTCGCTCAGCCCGGTCTTTTAGGAAGAGGAAGAAGAAGTAACAGTGTTTCTGTAGTGTCTTCAATGTGGCCGATGTTGGACCAGACCCTTTCCATGCACCATCTTGTTAGAGCCTTAGAACAATGCTGTGTGCTGGGTATTTGTATCATTATTTGATAGATATAGAAAATGACAGAACCATTGTCTGAACTTGAAGGCTGGGCTTGCCACTCAACCACACCAACTCTAAGAGCAGACTTGTGTGAGCTTGGACAAAAATTTACTCTTTCTGAACCTCAGAGTTTTTATTGTTGGAAATGGCAACCGTTACCAAAAAAGTGGTTATTGACCAAAATGTGATATTACCCACCTTGGTCATCCACTTTATTCACTGTGATCGCCTCTAGCAGACTTTAGACTCTTTGCAAATCTCAAAGAATGGAGATTGGACTCCATGGCAAGCATATATGTAACCTTAAGTTCACAGGGCACATCAGCACTGAGTGGAAGGGCATAGGTAGCCATAAAGGATTACTGTGATCTTTCCTCTCAGCTCTCACAGCTTCTCAAAACCTTCCCTTCTCTTCCCTACTGTCCTCTGCTGTACCGAGTTGGGGTCTTCTCCTGGGGACCATGTAAGTCTTCTTTTAAAGGTAAAGGGGCCAGTCGCCCTTCTCACCGGCTTCTTGGCATCTGCAGTTGCCATCTCAACTGTGTTTTTTGATCAGATGGCCCTACTCCATCTTATTTTGGGATCTGGTGCCTCTCCACAAGAGAATGTTATTTCTATTTTCTCTTCTGTTTCCTGAACAGTCCTCAACTCCAACAGTAGAGTATCACCCCCTTCCTCAGCTCCCTACCCCATCCCCAGTACTAATGGTTCAATGACAACTCTAATACCCCTTGTTCTAAAACTTTCAGAATCTGTGCATGGCTCCTTTAAGAATGAGAGGAAGAAAGCAAAGTGGCAATGTGGTCAATGGGCCATCGTCTGGACCACCTCATTCCACTGCATCTGGTCTGAGCTCCACTCTTCCTGTGGGGCCTGCCTCTCTCTCTCAGAGGAGTTCCTGACATCAGACCCACTTTTAGGTTCTAGTCTTTTCCCTGAACTCATCCTTGGTCTCTGCTCTGTTGCCTTGCCTTCCTCTGATCACAAACACATGCAGGCCTCTGTCCTGGTCCACCTTTTATCCAATCCTGATCTGGACAAGCCTGGCTCCACCGTGTCTCCTGCTTCTCTCTGAGCCAGGGCTTGTTCATAAGTCTTTCACGTGGCTCCTTCTTTCATGTTTTATGGCCCCCCTTTCCTGAACTTGGCACCAAGTCCCTCTGGAACCGTGCTGGGAGATAACACAAATGTCGCTGCTAAGGGCAGTAATTGGCCCTCTTCTTCAATGATCTAGCATTGATCCCTGAACTGAACGCCATCTGTCCACTGGGAGAAGTCAATGGAGGTCACTGCCCAGGGCATTAAGGTTCAGTCTTTGTCTGCTTTCTGGACCGCTCCAAAGTCTCATATTTCTGATGAGATCTACTGAAGCCTTATGAGAAGAAAAACTCTAGTGGTTTAAACCAGCATGCCCGGATTCTTCTGGAGCAGCAGAAAGCCGCTTTGGGGGCTGTTCGTTATTTATTAAATTGATGACAGTGCATTCCAGGAGAGACGTTCCCCCAAAATGCTGGAACAATGGTAGCCCAGCAAGGACAAGAGCGAGAACACAGAAAATGGATCCAGCAGACCCAAGTTCGGACAGGCAGAACGAGCTCCTCACTTGCCAACTGCACGAACTGGCAAGTCATCAAACCTCTCGAGCCTTCGCTGCTTCATCCGTAAAGTGAGGATGAAAGGAAGACCTATCTGATGGTGCTGGTTTGAAGATCAAATAAAATAATAAATGTGAAAACGTATTGTGAAATGTCAGGTGCTTTTTAATGTTAGCTATTAATAGTAATATGTATTACTATTAGCCTATGATTCCACAGGACACTCTAGCAAACAAAGAACAGAAAAAAACGGACTCAGACTGGCTTAACAACAGGGAAATTTATTATCTCCTATAATAGGAGATTCAAAGGTAGATCAGGCTTCAGGGTAGGTGGGCTCAAGGTCTCAGCGGTGTCTTCAGCACCTGCGTTCGTTTTTTTTTTTCCTGCCATCCTGGATATCAGCTTTATCTGCAGCATGGTCTAAAATGACTTAACTGATGTAGGCGTCACCTGCAGACACAGTGCTATTCTGAGAAAGGAGAGAGATTGTCTCTCCCTGTGACTCTCTCTTGGGAGAGAGAGGAAGCTTCTCCTGGGGCCTCTAGCACCTTCCTCTCACATTTCTATAGAAATTGGTTCATAGACCCATTCCTAGGACATTCAAAGGCAGGGGACTCTTGGGCCAATCAGGCTCATGGGTTTGCAGGAGGGATGGTTCAGGACCACATGGGGGCTCTAGGAGGAAGAAAGATGGGATGATGGAGGCTGAGTAGAGACCGTAGCATCTGGTACTGACTGTGATATTGTCATTACTATCATTAGACTGTATGCTCTGAAGGTAGGTAGGGACTATTTCTGTGTGGCTTCATCCCCAGTGCCTTTTACAGTACCTGGGACATTGCATATGCTCCAAAAATATTTGTTGAATGAAATAAATGACAGACAAAGTGAGATTTGACGGGCTACCACCACTTAGGTGAACATGCTTGGGTGTAACTCACCATGTAACAGACAACCCTGGCTGAGAATCGGGGCTGTGTTCTCATTTGCTCTCATGCTCCCATCTACATAATAAACGCTCTACAAAAATGTAAGTGAGGGCTTCCCTGGTGGAGCAGTGGTTGAGAGTCCGCCTGCCGATGCAGGGGACACGGGTTCGTGCCCCAGGCCGGGAAGATCCCACATGACGCAGAGCGGCTAGGTCCGTGAGCCATGGCCTCTGAGCCTGCGCATCTGGAGCCTGTGCTCCGCAACGGGAGAGGCTACAACAGTGAGAGGCCCGCGTACCGCAAAAAAAAAAAAAAAAAAAAAAAAGTAAGTGAGTGGACTGCACTTATTTTATGGAAGACGTTATTATTTAATAATAATAGTGCTGCTTCTATTCCACGTGTTGGGATAAGGAAGCACTTTATATGTATTAATTCCTACAATTCTCATGACAACCCTGTGAGTCAGGTACTATAATAATTCCCACTTTACAGCTGGGACAACTGAGGCACAGAGACCTTGGTCTGGATATGTAGGTGGTTCACATCTGGGGCTGGGATTTGGACCAGCTCGGAGGGGGGTCTCAGAATACCTGTTCCTAACGTGGTGTGCAACAAAGCTGCTCCTTCAGACAGGCCTTCTGGTAGACCCGGTTAGGATGGCGTCTCACTTGGTGGATGGAGGAGACCATGGCGGGAGAGGGAAAGTACAGGGTGGGTCAGGAGCCTCTCCCACATCCTCCTCCCTCCCCGGGCAGCATTGTTTAGCTGGAGAAGCCTGCCGTACATCACTGTTTATCAGCACGCACCCCCATCGGGCCGTCCCTCCTATTTGTCATGAAGGGGGACTACTTATGGGGCTGCCACTCTGCAGAGCTAGGAGGGAGTCAGGCTCTGTTAGCCATGGTATTGCTGCTGTTGCTGGCTGGGCCAGGTGGGGCTGACTTGTCCATTCGTTGGCAGGGCCTTGTGCCTCAGGGAGGCAAGTTGTGAGGGGAACTGGCCTTGTGAGCTTTGGGTTCCACGTCCCTGACTTGGTCACAATGTTAAAAAGGGTGTCTATGCAGGAATAAAGACGGAAGCGTAGAGAATGGACTTGAAGACAAGGGGAGGGGCAAGGGTAAGCCAGGACGAAGTGAGAGAGTGGCATGGATATATATACACTACCAAATGTAAAATAGCTAGCTAGTGGGAAGCAGCTGCATAGCACAGGGAGATCAGCTCGGTGCTTTGTGACCACCTAGGGGGTGGGATAGGGAGGGTGGGAGGGAGGCTCAAGAGGAAGGAGATATGGGGATATGTGTATACATATAGCTGATTCACTTTGTTATACAGCAGAAACTAACATGACATTGTAAAGCAATGATACTCCAATAAAGATGTTAAAAAAAAGGGTGTCTATGAAATAATAATAGTAGTAATATTAATGACCACTTATTGAACATTTATTATGCACCAGACACTATTCTACTATTCTAAGTACTTTGCTTGTATTAAATTGTTTACTTCTCAAAACAAGAACCTCCTTTGTTGTCCACCATGCAGATGAGGAAACTGAGGCCTGCAGTAGTTGGGACGCTGGTAAGTGGCCGGGTTGGGCTTCAAACCCATTGCCAATGCTTCCTGAGTCCTCACTGTGTGCCAGGCCACGCCTCAGGGCCTTACCTGCTCTCTCTTGTTGATTCTTCCCAGCAGCTCTCAAAGATAGGGACAATTATTATGCAAGGAAACCAAGGCTGAGGGGTTAGATAACTTGCCCAAGGTCACAAAGCAGCAAGATGAGCAGGGATTCCCATCCACGCAGCCTGCCTGGTTCCTTAACCAGCTGACTCTAAGCTTCTGATCCTCTTTTGCAAGAAATAAGGATGAGTTTTACAGCAGAAACTAACACACCATTGTAAAGCAATTATACTCCAATAAAGACGCTAAAAAAAAAAAAAAAAGAAAGAAGGATCGTTCGTCAGCAGAAACGGTTCAGTCCAGCTTGTTTCTTATATTAACTCCCTGCCATCCTTCCAGTTCTTTCCTTTGGGAAACTCTTGCTCAGGTCCAGGAATCTGGCTTAAGAATAGAAGGGCCTTGGCCCTGGATCCTCTAAGCCCGTGTTTCATAGAACCTCAGGTCCCTGTGGCTAGAAGGGGCCCCCTGAGGCCACCGTGCTGTCTTCCGGCCCCAGGCAGGGCTGCTCCAACACAGCCTTTCTGTCCTGATGATGCTTTTTTTCCTGATTGTTTCCAGGGAGGAATGAGTGTCCCCGACATGAAGATACAAAGGTCTGGCCTGGACCTTCGCTCAGAGGGATCTTGCTCCAACAGTGACCTGAGTTCATGGAAGGGGAGGTGACAAAGAAGTACTGTCTGGAGAGCACCAGCCAAAGTAACCCACAGCATCCTGCCAGCCCTGCCCCTGCCCCGCCTTTGTGACAGCCTGAAAACAATTTGTCCAGCCGGTGAGTAATGTCTAGTGACTAAATGCTAATTAATTTGCTGTTGCGTTTGAGTTAATTTATGGGTTGCTCTCTTCACCAAGTAAATTTTAATTAAGAAGAGTAAAACAAATGACAAAGTAATTTCCAAAAAAATTAATTTTCAAGTAAACACAAGCCATTGTTTTTCTTTGTATCAGTGATAAAAGTTAAAATGAAGCCTCCCCACGTCCGCTCCTCCATCTCTCCTGCTTCTAAAGATGAAGTTTGAGCTTAAGCCAGGCTATGGGGGGAGGGCAAATTCGCGGTCAGGCAGGACCAAAGGAACTGGGCAAAGAGCCTGGGAGAGATAGAGTAACGGGCCTCCAAGAAATGCACCCATTGCTACTTCTCTGGTGTTGACTGTGTAGAATTTTCATCCAACGCTGCACCTTTCAGGCTCTCAGAAGGGAAAAGGGCACTGTATGTGCTTCTGGTAGAAAAACAAAATAAGTAAGCAAGACGTGGAGGCGTTTTATTATTATTTTTTAATTCATCAAATTGCATAGCCAAATACGAAAAGGAGAAATGAAGTTGGAAAGCATCTACCTGCAGACTCGCCCAGACACTGCACCGGGAAACATTACAGAGCTTCTCTCAGCTCGTTTGTCTAACAGTTCTCAGAGGAGGGTCTCATGTTAGAGGTGAGGAAACTGAGGGCTTTAAGGCCACATGACCAGTGGGTCAGATCTGAAACCCACCTTACGGCCTCCAAGCTTTCCACATCATCATGCTGTCTCTTTGATTGCATGTGTCACAAAATGATTTTTGAACTCAATTTGCAAGGCTGTGCTGGGTCTACCGCTCTGAGTTTGGGGTGGCTGCCATTCTGAATCGGGGTGGTGATGGTGGGCCTCTGTGGCTGGTGGGGTAGATATGGGGAAGGCCATCCGAGACCCACCCCAGAGGGGCCTCGGGAGACCAGAGTGGCTCTGAGTGAAGTGCAGGGTAGAGGTGGGGACAGACTGAGCGGGAACTCAGAGGGGTGGGTTTCTCCCAAGCTGTCCCCTGCCCACCCCACCCCTCCAGCTCCCCTCCAGCCTCCCGGTCCTAAATCAATGCTGCATCGAGCAGGCTGAGCTCTCTCCTCACTGCAGAGAGGGAAAGCATCAAATCCAATCTCGGGATAGCTGGGCAGAGGTGAGGGGTGCCAGCCTGGGGAGAGTCCCTGCCGTGGTCGCCCG
The DNA here is from genome assembly GCF_963924675.1 of Phocoena phocoena. Classification (NCBI taxonomy): domain Eukaryota; kingdom Metazoa; phylum Chordata; class Mammalia; order Artiodactyla; family Phocoenidae; genus Phocoena; species Phocoena phocoena. The sequence goes on from NC_089226.1 coordinate 17,787,052, forward strand.
AGAAAGAAGCTAACTTTAGGGTCTCTGGTTTTCGAGAATCCTGCCACAGTCACTGGGGGCTTCTATGAAAGTATGGATTTGTCTGGGTTTCTCTGTTTAATCCCAAATCTGTCAGGCCTTGTTAAATTTGATGGGGCCTGAAAGGTCTGGTGTTAAGCTAATACTCAGTGACCAGAGCCTTTGACGAGAATCAAACTGCCACTTAATCCTGAGGTAATGGCTTTGCCCGTAATCCCAGGAGGCTGGGGATAAGTGAGGCGGATGCAGAATCCGGGAGGCTGCCCGAAGCAGAGCTCAGAGTGAGTGGGGAACAGGAGGAAGGGAGGACAGGTCAGCTGCTCCTTGAAGCTGGGAGTCCCCGATGGCCCCAGCGTCCTACCCCTCGGAGGTGGAGACCATCCAAAGAGCGAGTCGCCTGGGGCACGCGTCCTGCCAGAATGGGGGTGAGGTGCGGAGAGGTCCGTGCAGATGGCTTCGGGCAAAGAAAGAAAGCTGAAGGGAGGCCGGGAAAAGGGGATTAATAAGCCACTTCAAGATCCTCCAGAGGGCAAGCCCAGGGTTTCCTTTGCCTGGTCTGGGCTCTGAGAGGCAGAATTGTCCAAGCAGGGGTTTTGCCTGGGGCTGCCTGGGGGATCCCCACCTCCTCCCTGCAGGAGGCCAAGCTCTGCAGGCAGCAGACTGGGGGAGAGTGAGAACCCCCATCGCCTCCAGACTAGGACGTAAGGTTCAACGTGGCCGCACCTCAGTCCTCCTGCCGGCTGGGGAGCTAGACCCCCTGGGCTCGGCACGGTGAGGTGGGAGACCCGGAGGCATGGGCTGGGGACAGTGAGGCAGTGAGTGTGGGGCGATGGCCACCCTCTGCCACAGTCCATAAAAGCCAGGGCTGATCACGCTGCCTCCAGCTGCTCTCTGGAGAGGGCTGCCGTGCATCTCCTCAAGGTACTGATTAAACATTCATGGGGAAAAAAATAAAATAAACATTTTGCAAAGAGATGCTTAAGCAATCAGGCCTTCAGGGGGTGGGTTCCCACAGTGCTATAACCACAAGCCCTGGGGGTAATCGGCATTTAATGTCTCCAGCAGCTCCTGGGTTCCACACTGAGGGGTTGATGCCACGGCTTCCCTCCCCAGAGGCTCTGGCCCACCTGGGGAGGCTGGGATCTCAGAGCCATTTACGCTCAGCTGTTTATCCATTTCTCTTTCTCCTTCTCACTTCGCTTTATTGCATCAAATAAACCTGTATGGGAGGGAAGAGACGCCTCTCCCAGGGAGGGGAGATGGGGACAGAGAGTCACGCTGAGGGATAAGTCAGCCTCTACTGCAAGGTGTGGGCTTCCAGAAGCCTGTTGGAGGCACAGGCTGCCCAGTCCTTCCTTTTGTCACTGAGCAAGTGTTTATGGAGCTATGAGAAAGGTGTGTGTGTGTGTCCTGCCTTCTCAGAAATGGCAAGTTCCCAGAGCGGTATTAATAAGGAAGCAGGAAATGAGGATGGTGGTGATGGTAGGCACTTACCATGTGACAGGTGCTGTTCCAGACGCTTTAGTGCATTTTCTCATTTAACTCTCATAACCACTAGATGAGGAAGATGCTGCTAGCCCATTTGACAGATGGGAACAGTCAGGCACTGAGAAGCTACTTGCCTGAAGTTATATAGAGCAGGGATCTGAACCCAGATACTTAGACTCCAGGTTTGTGTTTCACCACTAGCTGCCTCTAGATAACTTACAATAGAAAATAATGTTTGGGCTTCCTTACAAAGCATAGGCAGTCAGGGGAGGCCTTCCAGAAGAGGTGGCACCTTAGCTGAGTCCTCAGAAGCAAGGGATTTGTCCAGCTCCATAGCCAAGGGGGGTACACTCACAGAGGAATGCACAGAATTTAAATTCCAGGCATCTTCCAGTTCCCAGACTGTCCCAGGACTCACTTCCTCTCCTAAACCCACTGCCCACAGAAATAAACACACAGTGACTGCACCCAGGGGCTCTTCCTTCTCTGGGTGCTGCAGGGGCTGCTTGGGTATCACAGGAAGAGGGACGCTGACACCCAGGCAGCTGTTCAGATGTTAGACTAATACGTCCATTAAAGAAGTGAGTCAAATATCCTGACCCTCCCTCCTGCACTGAGCTCCCCTGAATTGTAGGGGCTCATCTGCTGGAGGGTTCCATCTCTCTGGCAGCAAAAACAAACTCTACAGACCCAGAAGAGTTTTCTTGGCAAATTAAAGTAATTCACTGTGCATCTTTAGTCAAATACACACCCACACCCTCTTATTAATGTGGTCTCTGCTTTAATTGGCTTTCTCCATAGCTAATTACCTGTCAGATAAAGGGTTACTCATCATACAGAGGGCATCTATCCATCAGGGCATGGGCAAAGCCAGGGCCACAACTCTGCGGGGAAACCATCATTCAAGTGTGGGCCATAGGGCCAGGTGGAGTCCTGAAGTGGACTCTGGAGGGTGGTCACCTTGGGGTAGACCAGGAAATAATGGAGGGAGTGAACCAAAAAGCCAAAGACGTGCATTCATTTCCTCATCCCTCCATCCAGCAAACCTTTCCATGACACGCTTTCTGAGCCAGTCACTTTGCCAGGAGTTAGATCTATCACCATTCAGGATGGTGGCTGTGTGACATGTCCCAAGATGGGACTTGTGGAATCTGAAGGCCTCAGATCTCCAGCTTTCAAGGAGAAGCTAGACTTTTCTACTCATCCCTGACTGCTCCTTTGCATTCCATGCAGGACACTGGGAAATGAACTTCTCTGGTAGAGACTGTGGGTATAGACTCTTACAGTTCAGAGTCCAACCTCTTGATTTTCCAGAGGAGGGAAGAGGAGGCCAGAGAGGGCAACTAAACTACTTGACAGCACACAGCAAAGTTGGGACTTGCACCCAGCTCTCTAGATTCTAAGCGCGTGGCTTTCGTTCACACCACCTTGCCAGTTATGGGGCTGAGTGCACCCTTGATGACAGACAGGAGAAGGTTTTTCAGCAGCTGGCCTAGGAAGGGGTGCGTTTTCTTCTGGACAGAGTTCTCGACACCCCTCTCTTTTGCATTAAGAAATGTTTTCTTTAGGAAGTGGGAATCTTGGGGCAGGGTAGGGCTTGCTGTGGACTTCACTTTCTGTATCCGTCCGGCAGAGTTCATTGAGAGAGACAGGCCTCTCGGAGGTGAGTGAACAGTGTTGCCCTGCTGTCAGGGAGGATGAAGGCTGAGCTGCTGATTGATGGCTTCTGCAGGTGACATCCTGGTGAGGCGGCTAGCGGGTGCTGGGGCTTGAAGTCACACGGGGTGGATGCTCTCTGTCTGGCCCACACACGCACACACGCATTAGAGGAAGGGACACTGCACTAGGGCCAGTGGCCATGATCTGCAGCTTCTCTGCAAGGAGTGATACTATATGTTTTGCTAAGGATTTCCCAGCCTCCTCTGGCATTTGGTACCAGCTCCTATCCTGGGAGTTTTGTCCCCAAGGAGAACCCCCCCTACCTCTTGGGGTGAGTTTAGTAAGAGCCCTCAGAGGTGCTTTCAGTGGTACATCTCAGGGTTTAGTGGAAAGTTTATGGATGGGTTCAAATCCCAGGTTTGCCTCTTACTAGTCATGTGACCTTAGTATCTCTGAGCCTCAGATTTCCCATCTGTATAATGGGATTGTTGTCGCTGATCCTATGACAGAGACTATAACAAGGTATTCGCTAAATGGTGGTCCCCCTATTCCTAAGCTAGTTTCGTATTAGCCTGGAGCCCTCCCAACAAAGGCCCCATATGAGCATTTTCAAAGAAAACAAGGTAATAGGCTAAAAAATATGTGTTAACTCTAATTCGTCATTCATAAATTTGTAGTAGTATTTACTAATGTGACAAAAAGGAGGATTGCTATAGGCGATGGATGTTTGCTAAGCACAAACCCTTATCTATGCAACACAGCTTTAATGTTAGATCCTGAGCAAGGAGCTATTTCCACTTTGGGGTGAAGAATCGCAGTAACCAGAATCCTTGGCTTCTCCCCCAACCCGATCGGGCATTTTGGACATCAGAGATGCCCTTAACTCAGGTTGGACATAATGGATGTGGTGGTTTCACTAGCTGTGAAACCTTGTGAAAGTTACCTAAATGGTCTGTGCCTCAAGTTCTCTCATCTGTAAAATGAGATGAGACAATACGATCCCTATATCCTAGGCCAGAACTAACTGGGTTAATGCATGGGAGACATTGGAACCCACTCTACACACGTTGGGCACTCACGAAATATTAACAGCTATTACTATTACTTGGCTTTGGTATCAGACAGAACTAAGTTTACAAGTCCCAGCTGCACCACTAATTAGATTTGGTAAATTAGGTTGTTGCTCTGTCTCCCTAAGCCTCAGTTTCTCATCCGTTGAATGGGTGATACTCATGGGACTGTTTTAGAGGGCTGGTAGGAGGATTAAATGAGATCATGGACTTACAGGGTTGGTACAGTGTCTGGAACATGGCAAGCGTTCGACAAAATTTCTGTGTTATGCTACATTATGTGGGCCCTGCACTGCCCACTGTGGTCCTCTGCATGGCCCATGGCCTCCTGGTATCCACTCCCAGACCCAGTGGTACACGGCTGGGAGAGTGAGATCAGTGAAATCTTCAGAACCTGGGGATCTCCCATTCTGTTCTTTTAAATTTATTTTATTGAAGTATAGTTCATTTCCAATTTCTGCTGTATAGCAAAGTGATTCAGTTATACATATACATACATTATTTTTCACATTCTTTTCCATTATGATTTATAACAGGATATTTCTCTTAAAGAAAGTCAATTTTTAAAGCATATTTTTTATTATTTAAAAAATTTTTTGGCCGCATGGCATGTGGGATTAATTCCCTGACCAGGGATCGAACCCACGCCCCCTGCATTGGAAGCGTGGAATCCTAACCAGTGGACCGCCAGGGAAGTCCCTATCACAGGATACTGAATATAGGTCCCTGCGCTATACAGTAGAACCTGTTGTCTATCTATTCTATATATAATAGTCTGCATCTGCTAACCCCAAACTCCCAATTCATCCCTCCCCCACCAAGCCCCCTCCCCGGATCTCCCATTCTGTTTTTTTATTTTTTATTTTTTTTGCGGTACGCGGGCCTCTCACTGTTGTGGCCTCTCCCGTTGTGGAGCACAGGCTCTGGACGCGCAGGCTCAGCGGCCATGGCTCACGGGCCCAGCCTTTCCGCGGCATATGGGATCTTCCTGGACCGGGGCATGAACCCGCGTCCCCTGCATCAGCAGGCGGACTCTCAACCACTGCGCCACCAGGGAAGCCCCGGCTCTCCCATTCTGATTTGCAATCCTGCTTTAAGTGACACCACTGCCTCACAGGTATGGAGTGCTTTCTATTTTTCACAGTGATTTCCTGTCTTGAACCTTGGTTGGTTCCCACAGTTCTAGAAGATAGGGTGTATATTATTAATCTTGTTTTACAGATAAGGAAACAGAGACTCAGAGAGGTTAAGTGATTTATCCGAAGTCATTCAACAACTTAACTACATGCTCCGGTCCAAAATTCATGGTTCTGCAAGAATAATAAACATTTATTGATTGTTTTACAGTTAAGAAAGACTTTCTCATACACTGTCTCTTCTGCTTGTCACAGCAATGCTGTCGGGATAGGTATTCTTATCATACCCATTGCACAGACCCAGAAAGGTTATATGACCTGCTTACGATCACCCAGCAAATAAATGATAAAATTGAGGTTTAAATTCATATTTTCTGACTTCATCTGTATGTTCTTTCTACTTGTCATTTTTCAGTCCTCCCTTCAACAGCCAGCTTACCTGAAGCCAAAAAAGGGCAAAAACAAAAACAAACCAAAAAACCCCCAAATAATACACCAGCTAAAGAGAAGCAGCTCCCCCTACACAGGCCACACGGAAACTTTCTGATGATAGCATGGAGCAAGGTACCCGACAGAAAGCGTGGAACTCTCCCAGCCAGCCTTCCGCCAAAGGGTGTAATTAGGGAGCTGACAGGCTGGACACGCAATGTCGCTAATGGGTCCACCTGTGAGAGGGACCTGGCAAGCCCAGGTAATTTGGACAGAGTGGTGCACTCAAAGGAGACCTGGGCTTCAGGTGCCCAGCCTGACCACACACACCCCCCCAACCCCCCAGGCCAGAAGCCTCCCCAGGACACAGGAGGAAGGGCTCGGCCTGGACCCCGCCTGCGACACAGAGCTATTTGCTGTGGTGCTCACTGAACATTATGCCGAGCGTGTGACAGATTTTAGAGGCAGTCTGGGTGGGAGCCATGGAAACAGGTTAGGGAAGAGAAGAAGCTGATTGCTGTTGTCGTGTTCGGGAGAGAAGGGCGAGCTGGAAGGATGTGCCCTCCCTCCTCCGCCATCCTTGGCTACAGCTCCGGGTCCTGACCCCACTCCTCCCCTGGCCGTCTGTAACGAGCATCCCTCCCAAGCACACAGCCAAACTGGGGAAGGGAGGTGTGAGGTGGTGAAGGGCAGGGACAGATTGTGTTTCTCTGCAAGTCTGCTCCTCTGGGCTCTTACATAGGCCCCCATCATAGTAATAAGTTCCCACATGCTGGATACCCACCAGGTGCCAGGCATGGTGTGGGATGCTTCCCCTATATGATCTCCAACACTCTCAGCAACTCTACAAGTTGGCATCATTACCCTCATCCCGTGTTAGGAGCAATCTGGGGGCCGAGAGACCAAGCATCTTGCCCTAAGTCACACGACTATGAACGGATGAAGAATTTGCATCTGTAATGATCTGACCCCAAAGGCTGTGCTCCGTCCTTTATACCATGCCCGCCTCCAAGACAACAGCATCCCTCTAGGAACATTTACAAGACAAGTTTTCAGACACATCATTTAGGAAAGAAAAAGTATCAGTGAACTCCCCTTTCAATTTGTATGAGGTCACTGGGATTTTCCACAGGATGGTTCTGTCTTCAGAAGAGGATGGAGATGGGATCGTTTCACTTTCTGATGATGGGGCTTTTCGGTGCACCCGGACAGCAGGCACTGATGCCCCATCCTGTAAGATTTCTTTCTCTGTGAGCCCTCACCAGCTGCCCTCTTTTCCTGTGCCTTAGCAATGGCCATCACCATGGTTCCCAGGCTTCTGATCAGAGAATCCATTTTCTCTTCTAGTCAAGAGGAGGAAAACGGCTCTGGATGAAAAGGCTCTTGAAGAGAAGTCCGGGTCAAACGGGGGTGTGGATGTGGGACAGAGAGGCTGACAGTTCAGCCTACACGGCAGAGCCTGAGAGGAGCCGTGGCTTCTGGCTGTAGATCCAGCTCCCAATTCAGAGAGCTGTTTGTGAGGGTGAAGGCAAAGGAGCCAGAACCCATCCCAGGAGGACAACGTCCACTTCTGAGATGTCACGACAGGTGTTTTCAGCACCCAGAGACTTCTGATCTCTGAGAGCCTTGAGCTTTGCTTTCAAGTGACTGAGATCAGAAACTCACACCAAGGGGAATTGGTTCCATGCAGAGAGTAGGGTGGGGGAGGTCATGGGGAGAATACCCCAGTGGGGAGAGAGGGACAGCTACCTTTGGACAGGTGTTTTCTGATTGGCTGGGGAGGATGTGCCCTGGGTTCCCTGCCACAGCAGATGGAGAACCGGCGCTGTCTAGGGGAGGGACACTTGTTACTATTCTCTGCGAGCAAGTTTGAAAAAGTCCACAAATAACTCCTTATTCGTAAATTCAAGTTGAAAAGTTATCTGCCCATGACAGTTAGGGCAGATAAGATGCCAGTGTAGGTGCTGTGGATAATTTTTGTGTGGAGTATCTGCTTCTCACTGTTCTGGAAGAGACATGTCCTTCTCCTGTTCTGGGCAAAACCTTTTGTCTGTTTTTATGGTCTCATTCCTCTGGAAACCTGGTCCAGTGTTATCACCCCAACCTGCGTGACCTTGTAACTCCAGTCTCTACCTGTCACTGCTGCCTCCCCTCAATCTTTAGAAAGTCGTTTCCTCTTAAGACCCTTATAAATCCCGCCTTCCTTTTCCCTTCCGTCCTATCTCTTGCCTTTCACCACACATTTTCTTGAAAGAGTGATCAGCATTTGTTACCCCGGTTTTATTCCATTTGGTCTCTGGTCCATGAAAATGCGTTTCTGCTCTCACTGTTCATGGCTGCTTCACTAACTGAGCGTGTGCCACACACACACACACACACACAGACACAGACACACACACCAGGTACTGGGGATACAGCCAAACAGTCCCTTCCTTTCAGGACCTCAGCCCCGCCTCTTAGGGCAGGCAGACACTAACATAGATGACATAGACAAATACCAGATGACAATGGTAGTGAGTGTTAAGGAGGCGTGAGATGTGGGGCTACAAGAGCAGCTAACTGGTAGACGTGACCTAGGTTCAGGGCCAGGGACAGTGTCCAGTGGCCACCTGATTGCCAAATCCAATAGACACTTTACAGTTGTGAGGTTACTATGAGCTTGCCCTTGAGAGAGACATCGAGGTGTGCTCAGAGGGCAGAGAAGAGCCGTAACAGAATGGTATCCCTGAAGCCAAGGGGAGAGAGAGTTTTAGCAGCAGCGTCCTTGGGTTCTGTCTCTGCCCAGAGCCCCTTCCTTCCTTTCTGTGATTGGCCACCATCTATTCTTTATTTGAGAAAATCCACTTGGACCTTTTTTCGGTGAAGCCTTCCCAAATCCCTCACCCCCATTCCACCTGATCTACTCTATACTCTGTGCTAAATAGCAGTCTGTACCTACGGTAATTCTCAGCATATTGGGCTGGGGTAGAGTTTTCATGTCTATAGGCCTTCCCCTCTCAGGAGTGAGGGGCACAGGGAACTGGGGGGGACGTGGCTTGAGTCACCTTCTTACACTCCTGCCCGCCACTATCCCATGCATACACCCAGCGTTGACTCGCAGAAGGGAGGGAGGAATGGGTAAACGGATGGGTGGGTGGATGGATGGATGAAGGGATGCCTCTGAACACGGGCAGATGCATGAAGAGGAAACAAGGCGTCACGGAAAGAACAGGGGGGTAAGGACTCAGAAGACCTGGGTGTGAGGCCTGGCTGAGTCACTAAGGGTTGTGTCATTGTTTGCAATTTTCTCTGTGCTCAGTTTTCCAATGAATGAAGTGAGGACATTCAATGGTTTGATTTCGAAGGCTCCTTTGCACTCTAAATTTCTATTTGTTCTCTATCTCATCAAGGGAGATAAGACCATCTCTTGGGCAGAAACGATGTTTTCTGTCAGATCAACAAGTCTTTGTTGGCTGCCCAGTGTGAGGCCAGCAGCTGCTTGATGGTGTACAGTTTTATGAAGATAAGAGGATGTCCTCCTCGCCTTCAGTGAAATGACTGTTTAGTTGGAGAGATAAGTTTGGGCAACTGTCCAGGTCAGGAATGATGAAAAGGAACCACTGCTTTCCCTGGTCTGTTTTGCTCTCAGAAGCCAAGATAAATGCCATCCTGAGCTATCCCATTTTCTTAGGAAAGGATTTGGCTTCTTCCATCTCAGTGCCTCTGTACAGAGGATTCTGCTCTGCAGATCTAAGGACCTGCCCTGGTTGCTTAGACTATAATCTAAACCGACAACAGACTTTCTGTTTTTTTAAGAACAGAGTCCTATCATTCTCATCCTCTCTGTTCGGCTCCTTCCCCCCTCGCTCCCTCCCCCAGCTGCATCATCCCCCTTCCTAAGTTGAAAGTGGTGCTGTGTCATAAACCGTTGAGTTATGTCAGCTGGAAAGGGAGCATGATTAAGTATATAAAGGAGCCCCAGCCTTACCTGCCATAACATTATACAACAGAAGCCTTGGCAACGTGTGAGCATCTTTTCTTTCTCTCTTTCCTTCCTGGTGAGTGGTGAGACCCACCTCTCACCCTGTGGGTGCTGCTGCTAGGTCTTTGGCTCAAGTTGGCTGGGTGTGGAGGAAGAATAGGGTGTGGGGAGGGTCACGGAGAGTGGTGGCAGGGGGTGATGCTTTGGGGGTAGAATAAAACCACGCTCTGTTAGTCAAGCTGGCATCATGAAAGCTTTCTTACAGAGACTGACTAGAGTTCAGATGGATCCATGCCTGCAGTGCTTCTTTCTTTGTCCTTTGTTTTAGCCCCCAAAAACATGTCATCAAGCCTGGAAAAGTGGAAGGAATTTGGATAGTGTGCTCTTGAGAGAGGCCTGGGGTCAGGCAGAGATGCCAAATGTGAGTGGGTGCCGGCATCCTTGGTCAGCGCTCTCTTCCCCCCCCCTCCTGTGCGGACACCACAGAAGCACACGCTGCTTTCTTCTCTATTCCCTCTGAAAGCGCACCAACTCCCACAAAACTTTCAGGGCCGATCATACCATGCTTACCTTGTCCCCGCCAGCTGTCCCTGTCAGTAGGAAGGTGCTAAAGAGTCAGAGGAAAGATATGACCAAGCCCTTATCAGGGACCCAGGCAGGATATCTGCTGCTGGCAGGTCTGAGCATCCTGAGTGTAAGGCAGGACCCAGGAACTGAGACCTCTCTTTGGTCCAGCTGCCCTCGAGCTGGCAGAATGTGGCAGAAATCGCTGGGGAGTCAGTGCATGGTCCAGGTTAAGCACTAGGCTGGAGACTTTCTTTTTTTTTGTTTGTATTTTTTGGTTTGTTTTTTGCGGTACGCGGGCCTCTCACTGTTGTGGCCTCTCCCGTCGCAGAGCACAGGCTCCGGACGTGCAGGCTCAGCGGCCACGGCTCACGGGCCCAGCCGCTCCGCGGCATGTGGGATCTTCCCGGACCGGGGCACGAACCCGTGTCCCCTGCATCGACAGGCGGACTCTCAGCCACTGTGCCACCAGGGAAGCCCAAGACTGGATGGAGACTTTCTTGATAACCCTGTGGACAGACATAGGAGAGCCCAGGACATCCTACGGCAAGAAGCTAAATATCCCATGACTCATCTGCCTGCCTATTTCTGATCTGGTACCTTTCTGTCTGATTGCCTTGAACTCAACTGACAGAACAGATGGCAATGTTGTGGGGAATCCGGGGCCCTCTAACCACATCACCCCAACTCTGATGCTCCCCCTGGCCCCAGACACTCCACTCTGCATCTAGACTTTTAAGGGGCCTTACTTCTGAGTTCGATATACCTCAATATACCTCCTCTGTGTCTTATAACTGCCTCACTTTATAGACGAAGTCGAGGCCCTGACAAGGCAGTCGACACAAAGACCTATGTGCTTCCCAGCTTCTTTTTCTCTTTCATTTCACAGTAATCTCTGCTTTGATTTGGAGCTAGGGAGTTTTGACCCACAGCAAAGGATCACCGGGGCCCATGAATCTGGGAACCATGGCTGTCCTCCAGGACATAGGATGGTCCTGCCCCTCTGTGAGCTTGAGCAGAGATTGTGGCACCCGTGAGGCCCCCAATCCCCCCTGAGTCCTAGACCCTTATTTCCAAAATGCCTGCTGGATATCTGTGCTGCGGATTCATTCTCGGAGTCTCCCTTTCCTTTATTGCTCACATGCCATCAACACCGAGTGTTAGAGATACTGTCTAAATACCTCTTAAATCAATCACCATCTGATTACCTCTCCAGCCACAGCCTTTGCCCAGATCCTCGTGGTTTCTTTCCAGGATTATTGCCTCTTCTCCTCCTACCTTCTCTCTCCCCCTTCAATCTACCGCATCGCCGCCAGAGCTCTCTTTCTCAGACACACACCTCATCGTGTCACTGCCCTGCTGAAAAACTTTCAGCGGTTCTCCATCATCCTTAGTGTGGTGTCTGTCTGAGGGCCTTCACAATTTGGCTTCAGTCTGTCTTTCTCATCTTCTGCCCCTCTCACTTTCCCGTCCTGCACTCTGGCCTTGCTGATCTATTAACCGTCCCCTGACAGGCTGTTTCTATTCACATCGTAGTGCCTTTTGTATACCCTCTGTCCACCTGGGAGGCCCACCCCTGCCTCCCTCTGTCCATCTCCCTTACGCCACTGACACTTATCCCACCCTCGAGACGAGGTTGCCCAAACCTTCTGCCTGAAGCCTCTGCTGACTGCCCTGGTGAGTTAGGGCATCTTTCTCTGTGCTCTTATAGCATCTTGTTCACATTGATTTATAATTATTCGTACATGTATATAATTTCCCTCACTAAATAAAGGGCTTCTTGGGTGCAGGAACTCAACTCAAGCATGACGCTTGCTTGGCACAGACTGTAGGTACTCAGCAAACAGTACTGAATAAATGCAGAAAGTTTGCAAGATTCCAGTGGAGGGTGTATGGGGGAGGGTCCGTGGGGAGCTGAGAGGAAGCTGGGAGAGGCAGCCTTTGTCTCCTTGCAACGTCCCCGATGGTCACCTGTCGTTGATTTTTAGGGACTCCCCTAAGGTATTTGGTCCTACGGTATTTAGTCCTCTCCTAAGGTATTTAGGCCTGTTTTCTTTTTATGTACATACATGCACAAGTCGGATCAAGTCCTTTGTCTGTGTGTGTTTCTATTTCTGCTTTAGGTAACATCATCACTATAACCAGTAGGTGACTTAAGCCTGTGCAAAGTGGCCCCATTCCTCCTCCCTGGTGCCTTCTTACTCACAGATTTCTGACACTCCTTGCCTCTGTTTCATTTCACAGAGGTCTGTGAGTGTCCAGTGTGTTGGGACTTCGGGTGAATCTAGGCTTGCAAATATGATGAGAGAGGGCAGAACCTGTCAGTTTCCTCGCTGGCCCATCAGTTGTGAGAGGCTGCTGTGTTTTAGTTGCTGGAGCAGCAGAGGGAAAAATCCATGTGTGGTTCATGAACGCAGGAGGTCGCTTCAGCTGCCCCTGGGAATGTGGCATTTAGCTAGCTTTTATTTGCCTTGCAGTGTTTTGTCCAATTCTAATACACGGCTTTATGTGTTTAGCTTGTGTACAAAGTTTACTCTCATAAATGGCTTATATTCTGTCTAGAGGGACTGTAAGTCCTGGGCTAGAGTCTGTGAGCAGAGTGTGATATAATTCTTGTGTTTTATTGGCCATAATAACCAGAAGTCTCCAGCCACTAATCTATCTGCATAGAGGTTTTTTTCGGAATTTCCAATTATTTTAGCATTCAATATAAACTGGACAGAAAATTCATTTCAGTGCAGTTGGGCTTTTCATTCTTTCTAAGCTGAGAATAAGTCATCTGCAATGTCCTCATGGACTCTTCCCTTCACCAGGAGTGCTCTTGGGAGGAAAAGATTTGGAGGAGTTACTTTCCCATTTACCTGCCAATTCCCTGTGAAACTAACGCCCTCAGCACCCCACTTTGGCCCTATGAAAACTGCCAGAAAATATCTGAGAGATTTACAACCCCCCTTCCTGCCCCCTGACCAAAATATATATCTGTTAGGCCAAGCGGTTGCTGGTTCTTTAAATTTTTTTTGTTTTTAAATTTTCTGTCTGTCCCTTTAATGGGTGATACAATTGATTGAATCTCTGGCTGTAGATGACTTCAGTATACTAGTCAGGGTGGTATTGATTTTTTTTTTTTCTCTTTATAAAGCTTTTCTATAAAGTAAGCACCTGACGACTTTAAGTTCCAAACTTTGAGTTAAATTATGAACCTTTTAGCTTTGCATTAGAAGTGGTATCTGGAACCTGATTTGCTAGATCAAACCACATTTGTTATGTTATGTTATTTTCTAAAAACACATTTCAGAGAAATAACTCCAATCTGTGTTGCATTTTACAGAGGAAAATAATTGAATGGCGGCTGTTTGTAATTTTAGCAATCTCTTAACCGTAATCATATTTAATGGCTTTTCTCTTCAGGCTAACAGGAGAGAGAAAAAAAGGTTCCAGCTCTGTTATATAGCGGCACTACAGTAATGCACCCCGGTCCTTGGCAGCCCTGTAAATTCTTCCTCTCTGAATTGTTGGTTCGGGACAATCATTCAGCAGGGAATTACTTTCTCATCTATGAAATAAATGAGATGTTAAACTAGTTTTCTGCTTCCTGTGGTACAAATGTATCAGTGTGCAACCTTGTGCAGTGAGAAAACAAATGTCCGGGGCCTCTGACGAGGGCAGCCAGAAGATCAAGAGGGCTCAGGCTCTGGGATCCGTGAGTGAGAGTGTGGCCTGGGGAAGGCAGATGTAATGAAATGAGATGTAAAGACGCAGAGGGACAGCGCTCTGAAGGTGTGAAGCCCTGGATGCAGTGGGGTGAGCGAAGCATCTCACCACTGTAGGTGACGGGTGGGGGGTGGGGTGCCTCCATTCCTGAGGGTCTCAGTGCTGCCATCTGCTTCCATGGAGAAAAAAAGATTTATGGGTTGCAGGTGACACTCCTTGGGATTTCTTCTTTAGAGCGTAAAACACATTTCTACCCAGGATCTCATTGGCTTTTATAATCTGCATAGGACGTTGGACAAAATTGGGGAGGATTCTTTCCATTTTAGAGATGGGGAAGCTGAGAACCTGGGAAGGGGGCGGAGATAAAGGTCACTGAGTTAGGGGTAAAGTTGGGATTAAAACTCATGTCTCCCAAGGGAATGTAGTCAGAGGATCCAAGACCCCCAGTGGTGGTGGGGGGTGCAAAGCCAGGGGCGCCCAGCCCTACAGCCTGAGTATAGAAACACTGTCCTCTCTCCTGGCCTGGGTCTTCCTTCTCACGATGCTCACCTCAGTTCCAGGCTTGGAAGGCCTGGTGGGATTTGATTCATTTACAAGGTGGGCTCCTTACTGACGTGCCCTCCCCTGCACCTGTTTGCTCATCTTGTCAGGTCTTGCAGATTCTATTTAGAAACAGGGCCCAGCTCTCTTGGCCGGGTCCCTGAGACCCTGCTTAGATAACTTGTCCATCCCCCTTTCGGAGGAGGAATAGAAGATTGAGCTGTGCTCCCTGTATATCCCATCAGCCACAGGTTGGGAGGCCTCCTGAAACCATAACAAGAGGTATTTTTATTGAGCACATATTAAGTGCCTTAAATGGTGCCAGGCACTCTAAGTACATTATCTTAGTAGATCCTTAGAGTAAACCTGTGAGTGGTTATTATGTACCCATTTTACAGGTGAAGATACTGAGACCCAGAGAGTATGACTAACTTGCCAAAATGTATACCTAAAATAAATGATATGGTTGGAATTCAGATCCACCTCAGTATGCTTAAGCATCACTTCCTTTGAGAAAACTTTCTCTACCTTTCAGATTAGCTAGGATTCTTGTCATAGCCCTTTATGCTACTCCTTAGTTACTCAATTTTTTGAGTGATAATGTCTGAATTTTCCAGCAAACCATAAGCTCCCGGAAGGCAAGAATTATGTCTTTCTGGTCCATACCCTTGGCAAGTCTTCAACAAATGTTGAATGGATGAATACACTACACTGCCTACTAAGCCCCTGTGGCTCCCAGCCCTGGCTGTAAGAGAAAGGGTCTTGGTGGAGGGGAAGATCCACTTCTTTGCTGCTACTCCATTCCAAACCAAGGCCCGAGGGTTTGCAGAAGCCTGTCTTGGTCCAGGGAGGCATCTGGTACCTCATTCTCAGGCTTAGATTAGCTCAGGACCAGTGCTGCTGAGAACTGCTTTCAGATTGCCAAGGCTTTGCGTGTCGTTACTAATTAGAAAATTGCCTTTGGAATTGAAATATGTTTCACAGATGAATTTACTGAACTCCTTGCCGAGGTGTGATTCTCTCATGCTTGTTGTGAGACAATCCCACTCTGAGGCGGCATATGGAGATATCAACATTTCTGCAAATTACAAGATCATCAGCGTTCAGAATACTCCCAACATCTTGGGGGCCCACAGTAGTGGGGTTAACCACTGGGGAGATCTGGGGTCTGGATCTGTCCCTGGGAGGGCTCCCATCAGTTAGTTAACACCCTCTGCTGTGAGTTCTCTGCTCCTGGCCCAGGGCTCTGAGAGAGGCCTTCTAGAAATAAATCTAGAAGCATGGTCTGTGGCTCACTCATATGCCAAGTGAGACCTGAGTTGAAAATGCACTGGTGTTTATTTAAAATTGTACCATTCTTCCCTTTGGCTGGGATAATATTTCTGG
Source organism: Phocoena phocoena (assembly GCF_963924675.1). Lineage (NCBI taxonomy): Eukaryota > Metazoa > Chordata > Mammalia > Artiodactyla > Phocoenidae > Phocoena > Phocoena phocoena. The sequence goes on from NC_089226.1 coordinate 17,803,014, forward strand.
CATTATCAGAGAATAACCTGTTAACGTACATCATGTACCTGATATATTTGGGTACCTTTTTAAAAAAAATTCCCAGTAAATGGCAAATGTAGGTAGATGGGCCAAGAGGTCTCACTAAGTTGTGATCAGAAAGACTTTGAGAACCACGGTACGTGGCACAGACCCTGGGGAAGGTATAAGTTCAGAAGATCTTTGTAGCCGATGAGTTGCCATCTGTGAAGAAAGCGTAGGTACAGCAGAGATCCTACGGTGTAGCATTATTACTATCACAATGGCTACATTTTATGTATCATTTTACTTACTCTTCTCAACAGCCCCCCATCTAGAGGCAAGAAAACAACCTCCGACAGACCAAGTAATTACCCAAGATTACATAGCTTGTATGTAGTTGAACCGGGTCCTTTCTGTGGGGTGGTAGACCCCAGGGAACAGCCTGCAGTGACAAAGCATGAGGAGGAGGCTGGGGGGGGAGTGTGGTGCATTGAAGCAGTGGCATTTCACAGCTTTCGTGTCTGCTGACCACGGTTACTCAATTCTTTCTGGGCCTTTCCGTCCACTCCTAGCTCACTTCCTGGCACGCTCCCCTCAATAAATGTCTGAGTGAATGAATACGTGTAGGAACAAAGTGAGTTAACATGAACACTGTCTTCAGAGGCCTCCCCACGGGCAGGTAAGAATAAGCATAGGTGCTGGGCAGGATAGACAAAGCTCGCTGCTCCCTGGAAACTCGAGGGCGGGGGCAGGGGGAGAAAATCAATGGGGATTCAGACGCTTGTCACAAGAGAGGAGCTCCATGCTGAGACTGGCAAGAGGTCCTTCTCACTTCCCTCCCTCCAGCCACCATAGCTCAGAACCCCTCGGGGTTTTTTCTCACACCTGGCATTAACCAAGGACATAGGCAGGGATGTGTCACCAGTGTCACCTGGCTCCTTTAGAGGCATCCCCCCTCTTGGTTTCAGGGGCCACTTCGGGAAGGCAGGTGCCATGCTTCTCCATGTGGGCCCTGAACAGGGAGGGCTTTCTCAGTGCCGTGGGCTCATCCACACGCAAACCCAGTTCTTGTTGGTTCTGGCCCTCCCTCTCTGCGCACCCTCAGCCTGCTGGGCATGACAGGGTGTCAGAGGCTTTGCCAAAGAGATATCTGCTGTTTCTCCAGCTCTCTTCATTGGCAGCGCCTCCTAAAGCATTAAAATTGTATTTGTCTCGTCATCCGGGAATGCTGCTTGTGTGTGTGTGTATGTGCGCATGTGCGCTCGTGCGCGCGCGCGTGTCCAGAGCTCCCATCTGATATCAAAGGGGAGATATTAAAGAAACCAATCATCTCCCTCCTCCCCAACAAAAGTACAAATAACTTAGTTATCTGGTGAGCATAATGGCCTCCCTTCCCCATCCGCCTACCTAACGAGATCTTTCGGAGCTGCCCCACCACGATCCTGATTGGTTTTAAATGTCTGTGCTAACCGCTTCATACCGAGAGCATCAATCTGCATGCGGGTAACTGAGAACCACGCTGCCACTTCGGATGACACATTTTTGCAGTAATTAAAAACATGCTTAAGGAGATACCACCCCTCTGCTTCTCAGACGTGGCCGGCAAGGGTGGGGGCTGAGCTTCTGGCCTCTGCTTTGGCCGCTGAGCGCAAGCCCTCCCCAGGCGGTGGGAGGAGTCTGCCCGCCTGTTGGCGGTGCTCAGGGTTGCTGTCCACATGGTCTTGCTTCTGAAAACGGTCTGTTAGCCCCTCCAGGGCAGGAACAGACTTCTGTCCACTTGGTACTACTCCCCCGATGCTCGGTGTGAGAGCTCTGGGGTCAGCATTCAATCCTCATGGCCTGCCTGACAGCCCCAATTCAAACCGCTTATTATCTGCCATTCATGGGCTGGCCCAAACGCGCATAGCAGGGAGAGCCTGTGCATTTGAAACTGGGCAAGAGGCAGAAGGAAGCGCTGGGATGAATGAATAATTTTAGTGTCTCCTTTTGGTTCTCTGAGTTCCTGGAATCTTGGGCAGGGGAAGAGGTGGCTCTTGATATGTTTTCTGTAAGCAGATATTTATGTTGCTGTATCATCAGGGAGCTGGCATCTGTAGGACAGAAGGATGGGGAAAGCATGGAGTTGGGTCGGCACGGACTGGGAAGCAGTGAGCCAGTACCCATGGTCCAGCTTCAGAGTACTTTTTGCATCTGTGTAAGTTTTTTTTTTTTTTTTTTTTTTGCGGTACGCAGGCCTCTCACTGTTGTGGTCTCTCCCGTTGCGGAGCACAGGCTCCGGACGCGCAGGCTCAGCGGCCATGGCTCACGGGCCTAGCTGCTCCGCAGCATGTGGGATCTTCCCGGACCGGGGCACGAACCTGTGTCCCCTGCATCGGCAGGCGGACTCCCAACCACTGCGCCACCAGGGAAGCCCTGTGTAAGTTTTAATAACTGCTCGCCAGGATGGCTGGGAGAAAAATAAAAGCTCTCCTGGGAAAGACAGGAGCGGGATGACAGAAACATTACAAAGGTCTTGAAGGCTTATTAGGTAGATGATGGTGTAACAACACTAGGACTGGCAGAAATGGGCTGGGGATGAAGTGGGGTGAGATTTAGGATGATGGAAGTGATTATAAATCCTTAAATCAACACCCATCTTCATCCGTACACATTCTAAGCCCACGGGGCTGGGCTGAGGCTGGGGCCGGCTGAGGGCTGGGAGTGAAAAACTCCAGTCAGAGGGTCTCATGCTTCTGGCTAGAAAGAGCTAGAACAGCTTCCGGAGTGACTGTCTGCTGGAGGAGCAGTCGGTGCAGGCATATCCTGTCGCTCCCACCAAGAGCAAGGCCCCTGACACGCTGTAGGGCCTGCGCGCTGACCCCAACATCAGCTCCCACCCGACCAGCTGCTCCAGCTGCCGTAACATCTGCTAAGGCCAGGCAAACCGAAAGCAAGATCTGCTTGGGGGAGTTCGCTCCTCTCTGGACTCCAAGCTCAGAAAATTCCTTCCAGCCACACTGCACACCCTCCCCGCTTCCCTGCCAGATAGGAATGGGTTTTGTGTGTGTGTGTGTGTGTTTGTGTGTGTGTGTGTGTGTGTGTGTGTGTTGCATGCACAAGAGTACAGAAAAACATAGATAAGGTTTTACAAATACATTTAGCCCACCAGACCCTAACTTTCCATGGAATTCATTTAGGCACCAGCTTCCAACCAAACTTGAACCTTGGTACTTGTTTAAACTTAAGCTGCATGAAAACAGTGCATCCCTCCCAGGTCTCAGGCAAAAAAACCAACCAACCAACCAGTAAATAAATAAATAAGAAATAAAGTTCACAAAGAGTAGAGCTCTGAAGTTGATCTGTTGCTGGAAGGAATTCTACTCTGATGCCCCCTCTGTCTGCACAGGGAGGTGAAGCTAATGCAGAGAGGTGCAAATCCAGCTCAACCCCCAAGCTGTTTTCCTTTAACTAGCTCATTATGCATTAACCTGTAAGACAATATGTTTTAAAGAGAACCACATTCATCACCTCAGAAAAGTTATATTAACATAATTTCTGGGAAAGAACAATTGGGGGAGAAATGTTAGTCATTGTTGATGGAACAGGTAAGTTTCAGTAGCATGATCTGTTGAATATTCATACGATATTGTTTTTGACATTTAAGAACTCAATTATCCGATGGCTGATCAGTCTTTTACAGTCTGTTATTTTTGTGACTAGAACTGAAATACTGATAAGCCCCAGGAGAGCACAGTGTTCAGATGGATTTATTAGCATTTTTCAACCCTGGCTTTCTCGGGCATGCATGTCCAGGGGAATTTAGTACCAGTGACAGTGAGGGGGCCGAGGGCCTGGCTGGAGTCAACCGGTGTATGGAGACCAGATGCTGTGCGGATTGATTTTGCTCCGGTGATATTTGCCATTAGTGAGGGGCAGCCAGGTTTGTGACGTGCCCTAAAGCTCTGGGCTCAGAATCGGCTCAGCTCCTCCAGCGATCACATTCCCTGTAGGTCAGGGGTGAGGCTGCCTGTCCAGTCTTCACCCAAATCCCTACCCGTGAACATTGAACTATCTGTATAGCAAGGCAGTTTGACACCGTGACAGTTGAATGAAGCCTAGTTTTGGAAAATGAAAAGCCTATTTTTGGAAAAGTCATTGATAACTTTCTCTAGAACCAAGGTCCCTGTGTGGATTAAAGATTACTGCAAATTCTCTTCTACCTTCCCATTGAGAGCTGTGGTCTAATTTTCCTCCTCTTGAATCTGGGTTGGCCTTTGTGACTTCCTCAGTCAAGAGAAGACAGAGAAAATTACTTTCTGGAACTTCCAAGACTAGGTCAGAAGAAACCAAGTGGGGCTATTAGACATTTGTTCTTGGAACCTGGCCACCATGTTGAGAGGAAGCCCAAGTCACTCCAATGGAGAGGTCCATGTGCGCAGGAATCCTGACCCCTGGATGACAGCCCTAGTTCAGTTCCCAGGTGACAGCATCTTAGAAGTGAATTCTCTCACCCCAATCAAGCTATTCCTGCTGAAGCCACATAGATCAGAGACCAGCCATTCCCACCAAGCCCTGCCCAAATGACAGGCTTTTGCACAAAATCAATCCTTGTTTTTGTTTTAACACACTGTGTTTTTGGGGTGGCTTGTTATGTACCCATAGATGACCAGGACTGTCCCCAACCAGTCAGTAACAATTGTTCATTGAACTTGGAAACAGAAAACCAGGTTCCAATGCTAGCTGTGCTGCATAGTTCTTTTCTTGAGGCTGCCTGGTACAATGGAAAGAACTTATGCTTCAGGGCCAAAGAAATCCAAGTTCAAATCCTTGTTCTGGCACTTACTCATATGACTTAGGACAGTCCATTTAGCCTTTTCCAGGCTCTGTTTTCTTGTGTGTTAGGTGGGGACAGTAATTCTCACTTGCAGTGTTATTCTAAGAATTGGCTCATGGTAAGTGTGTGGTAGCCCTTGTGTCCTCATCCGTAAAGTGAAGATGCTGGAGTTTGGGGGGGACAGCAGGGAATTGTGGGGAGTGCTCCGACTCTGGAGATGGGCTAAGCGGGCTCCCAACTCAGGCTGCTACTATCCCACAGGGCACCTTTGTCTGAAAGCGAGAAGGCAGATTCAGCCTGATGGATGATGGCATGGCAAGCAGACGGTGCCCTTGTGAAACTGGGAACAGGTGTCTCTTCCTTCAGGTGGCTATAGCCCTGGGTCAGGTGCTCATCTTGGTGAGCAGAGCACAGGTTGGATTCTGGCCCCTCAGCTGCATGCCTTTGGCCACTGGTTGTCCTGCACAACTGTGTGAGCTGGGTCGGCCCAGAGCAGGCTTTCTATGTAACTTAGTAACTAACTTCAGACGAGTATTTTATACTCTTAGTGTCCATATCTGTGGGATGGGTAAAGCAGTGCTCGTCTGTCCTAGAGAGCCGCTGTGAGAATGAAGCCAGCAAGTGTGAAATGCCACGGGGATGCCTGGCACAAAGTAGGCACACAGTGAGTGGTAGTTTCCTTCTTCTTCCCACACAAAATAATATTGGAGACTTTTTTTCTTTAAACTTCTTGCCTACCCCAGGAGGGGGTAAAGGCAGCAGCACCTCGTGCTACAGAAGGGCAAGGGAAGAGTGGAAAGAAGGGGTAAACAACTGTCTGGAATGGTCTGCCCCGTGGGTTTTGGAAAACTCTGTATTTGAATGTCTACATTTCTAGAACCTGTTAGTTAATCTTGGACCTCAACGGAGCCAATGATTTCCACAGTCAGGCATGCGTGCTGGCTGCCTGAACCAGATCAAGGATTCATGCACAGGTAGAGTCAGATGGTCAGAGGTGGGTACCCGTTTCAGGACCTCCACATCCACCTTGCATTTCCTATTGTCCTGACCTAGATTGATGCAATTATCTGCTGAATTGGCTCCTCCCCCTACCCCAGACCAGGAATTCTTGGAGCTCCGTGCTTATGTCTTTTCCTCTTCATAATCCCCAGCACCCAGCACAATGCCTGGCACACCGCTGGGCCCAGTGAATGTTTTCTTTCATGACTGAATGAACATAGGGACAAAGGAGCTAGCATTTATTAGGCAACATAAATACGAAAGGAATGTTATCTGAGTTATCCATTGACTCTTGACGGACATCTCTGTGTGTGGGAAAGTGGAGAAAGGAATAATAATTGCTGAACCTGATCTATGCTCCAGGAATTCTACTAGGGACTTTACGTACATAATTTAATCTTTATTTTATATATATAAATTTATTTATTTATTTTTGGCTGTGTTGCGTCTTCGTTGCACGCGGGCTTTCTCTAGTTGTGGCGAGTGGGGGCTACTCTTTGTTGCGGCGCATGGGCTTCTCATTGCGGTAGCTTCTCTTATTGTGGAGCACGGGCTTTAGGTGTGTGAGCTTCAGTAGTTGTGGCAGGCTCAGTAGTTGTGGCTTGCGGGCTCTAGAGCACAGGCTCTGTAGCTGTGGTACACGGGCTTAGTTGCCCCGGGGCATGTGGGATCTTCCCAGACCAGGGCTCGAACCTGTGTCCCCTGCATTGGCAGGCGGATTCTATAACTTAATCTTTTAAACAAGTTAAGCTCAGGTAAAAAATTAATCAACTTAGCTAGATCTACATAACTTAGAGGTGGTAGAGTTGAGACTTAAATCTAGATCTGTCTGCCTGTAAAGTCCTGAACTTTCCACTGTACATAACACCTTCTTTCAGGGGAAAGTCAGAGACTGGGTGTTCCAGAGATGGGAACACAAGAACCTGTGTTCAAAGGCTGGGAGAAACCAGGAGATTAGAGAAAGAGACAGGCAGGACATTCAGTCAGTAAATATTTGTTGAGACCTCCTTTGTGCAAGGCAATATTCTTGTATCCTAGTCATGTGGTATATAAGAATAAATGCATTGAACAAAAATTTGCCTTTGTTGAATTTATCATCTATGGAGTGGTACCAGCCAAGAGCAAAGCTGAGCGTTAGATCCAGGGTGTCTATTTAAACTCCTGGCTGACAATCTGCAGAGGTTCCCATGGCAAAACTGGAGGTGGCAGGCTACAGGCATGCAGAAGATTGCTGCTGGGGCCCTGGCTCAGATAGAAGAACGTCACTGTAGTTGGATTACCAGGTAGGAAACTGGCCTCAGGAACTGTTCCACATGGGTGAGACAATAACGCGTGACATCTAGGACAAACAGCTGATACAGATAGGGAGAGACCAGCTCGTTACTGAGATATAAGTAGGCCAGTCTTCCCTTGTTTACAGTTAAGATTGATTTTCTGAGATTGGGGCAGAATGGAGCCTGCAGGTGGACTTATGCAGATTTAAAGGAGTTAGGTAAATTACTTCACTCAGCAGCTTCCAGAACATGAGACCTCTCCCCTGCTTAAAGGTAGCCCTTAGTAGCTGCAATTATCACACCCACTTACCATCCTCATCTTGAGTGACCATAAGCCTTCTGGGAGATGAGCAGTAGATTCTCTTTGGGATCAGGTTGAGGATCTTTGCTTTAGAATCTGGAACAAGCAAGCCGTCTCGAAGTATAATCAGTTCTTACTATCTGCATGAACTTAGGTTACCTTTCCCATCTGTCCTGGGCAGAGGTAACCTAAGATAATGGGAAATCTAAAAATCATTTACATTTGGCCTTGGGATGAATCACATGACTTTTTCCCCAGCAGGTTTACCTTCATAATGATGTTTGACTTAGGATGTTATTAAACTTTGGTAGCTTTCCCTGAGCATACATCTGCTGGGGAGTGGGCGGAAGGAGATAGAGAGCGGTGGCTCAGAGTTGCTGGGAGGAAGTGGTACGTGACCCTAGATTTGTAGCGGATAATACCAGTTGCTGACTGGGCCCCACTCAGAGGTATGGGGTCGTTTCTCTGTGGGGCTTGGTGAGGTCAGCGTTTGATCCCTCAGACTCAGATTCAACAAGATTTATTGATGTGTCAGGCACCGTGATAAACACTTTAACATCTCTCTTTCGTTTAATCCGCCCAATGGCCTCGTAATGGAGGTATTATTATCCCCAAATTACCAAAGAGGAAATTGGACCTATGCTTCAAAGTTCCACAGCTCGCAAATCACAGAGCCAAGATTTGACCCCAGGTTTTCTTGTTAAAAGCTCACCGCTCTTCCCACATCTGGCTCAAATGTGTAACACCATCCATCCAAGCAGTGTTTAGTGAACGCCTGGATGTGTCGCCTGAGACATGGAGATGAATAAGGCTTTGCTTCGGGATGCTGGGTGAGGCCCCAAAGCTCTCCTCCCTTCTAAGAGTCAGATGAAAGCAAGATAAATGCCATGAATTAATCAGAGAATTTTAAACAAGTCCCTCGGTGGCTTATATCCGGAGGTTGTACCTGCTTCAGGGAAGGGAGGTGGGAGGTGGTGTAGGTGGCTGACACATTCAGGTGTGTCCTTGTGTCTTGTCACCATTGTTCAGGCAAGTGTGGATCCTGTTGCCGCCCTACCCCAGATCATTCAAACCAGTCCTGTGTCCATTTTTTATTTATAGATCCCAGAATAGGCAATTTCTCTGCTTCCATCAAAGTACCTGAGAAGACAGCTAGGAGAGGCTGGACCACGCTCTCTGACCTCCTCCTAATGGACAAACTGCTTTACATTTTGCTCTGGAATCTCTCCCACCGGCCCTGCTGACTTCATAATCGTCCTTCCAGCCCACAGAGTGGGGGAAGGGGGCTGACGTGCCCCAGCCCAAGGATGGCTCATCTCTCTCTCTTTAGCGTACCTTCTACTTTCTGAAGAGAAACAAGTGGTGGTTTGGGTCTCTCTGTTGAAGCCACCCTGTCTTGGATAAGATTTCCTGGGGCTGTGGAAGTCAACGGCGACAGCAGCATTCACAGTAACTGCCAAGCTTAATAGCATCTTGTGAAGCAGTTTTACTGTAAACAGTGGAGAAGGTGGAGGGCAGCGAGTGGGGCCTCCGTCATCCTGGCAGTGTGGAGTGCTTTGTCCCCACTCAGGAGTAACACTTCTCGTGTGCTTCTTTCCCAGCTCCTTACACTGTTCCAGGTGCCAGAGTCCTGGGATTGATACCAAAGTCACCTGCTGATTTGATTGTGTTTCTTACCATTTTTCTTTTTCTTTTCTTTTCTTTTTTTTGAGAGGAGCTGGGGAAGAGGAGGAGGGCCTTGCGAAGGCCGTTGGTGGTAAGCTGGCCCCGGCCATGGAGAATGCATTCCAGAATGTCCTCGTTCTCGTTCCAAGCAGGCCCTGCCTTCCTCTGCCCTGGGCCTCCCAGGTTCTGGTAGAACGGGTGGGAATGCCGATGGCCATTGGAGACAAAGCCAGTCCAGATCTCAATCCTGAGATTCCAGGGCCACCTGGGATACCCCCGCCCCCATCCCAAAGGCCTCATGTTCTGGAACATTCCACTAGGCAGTGAGTCACCTGGAAATGTCTGGACTTGGGACTGGCATGGTGCCTCAGCTGCTGGGATGCGCAGAAGGCTTACCAGCAAAGGAGAAAACGGCTGGGCTGCAGTTGGCCACCCAGGATGGCTCTCAGGGCCACTGGCTGCTGGGCAGTGTCCTTTCTCAGAGCCCTGATGAGGTGGGGGAATGGAAAAGGCAGGCCTGTCACTCAATTCTCAACACCGTGGCTTGCGTTTGGATCGTGGCTGTGTCCTGTGGGTTCCCTGTATGCGCTCCACCACCCCCTGCCCCCCCCCCCCCGTTCATTTATCTCACATCATTGGAAGGAGAGAATCAAGGGCATTCCCTCCCTGCTGGCATGGGACCAAGGCCCAGCAGGGATGGGGGTGGGAAGGTGCAAGAGTGACTCACTCTGCTTTCTTGCTGGCTCTCCTACTGACTACTGTTTGTGTTGCTGGAAGCTGGGTGGTGCAGGAAAACAGGGGAAGGCGGGGGTTCTGTGTGTGCAAGTGTCTGTAGAAGCAAACAGCAGGCCACCAGACCTCCACTGGGACATACCTGTGAGTCTGCTGCAGGAGCAGTAGCCAGAATACAGGGTGGAGTCTCAGGGTGAGACCGCTGTGCATCACTCATGTAGCATCAGAGCCAGAAGATGACGACGACGATGATGATACCGACAACAGAAGCCATCTTCAACTGCTGAGGAATTTTTCCTCCCTGGCTCTTCCTTATCTTTCCTTCTATTCAAACTCTCACCATACCTGGAAGATGGGAAGCATCTCGCATCATTATTTACGAGTGGAGAACCCAGGACCAAGGTCATACTGTATATCAGAGGTAGCAAGATATCAAAAAGCATGACAGAAATTTTATTGAGTGCCTACTCTGTGCTGTTATTTAATTGTATTTTTACTACAACTCTATGATAATGGAACAATTATCATCCCATTTGACAGATGAGGATCCCTGGGCATAGAAAGGAAAAATAACCTCCCATGGGCCCAGCTCATTAATTCAAAGCTCATATCCTTAACCGTTAGGCAACACCATCCTTGAATCCAGTGTGTAGCATTTGTCCTCCACACCAGTTTGCGGTGGTTAACTGGAGTCAGAATGACTTCTCCTCCTCTCCAGGAAGACGCCAAGGTGCCCAGGGGCAGACAGACAAGGCAGGTGTATTAGTCAGCTAGGGCTGCCATACAGAATACCACAGACTGGGGGGCCTCAACAACAGATATTGATTTCTCACAGTTCTGTAGGCTGGGAGCCCAAGATCAAGGTGCCGGCAGGGATGGTGTCCTGTGAGGACTCTCTCCTTGGCTTGCAGTTGGCTACCTTACCCACCGTGTTCTCACCTGGCCTTTCCTCCGTGCACATGCACCCCTGGTATCTCTTCTTCTTATAAAGGTACCAGTTATATGGGAGTAGAGCCCTGTCCTTATGACCTGTCTTAACCTTAATTACCCCCCTAAAGGCCCTATCTCTATAAGGTCATATTGATAGTTGGGGTGGGGAGATGACAAAATTCAGCCCACAACAGTAGAGAGTGGAGAGCTGGACTGCCGGGAGTAGTTGAAAATGCAAAGGGGAAAGAAGGAAGGACCCCCAAAACAAAGGCACAACCAAGCCTCCCTCTCCAAAGGGAGCCCCAGACCTTGCTGTATCATAGGGCAGGGCCTCTTCAGAGAACCTGGCTCTTCCAGGGAGCTGGAGCCTAGGGACTGTGGGGCAGGATCCATCCAAAGAGGACAGTGTGAGCCCCACGTTTCCTCCTGTTTCTCTTGCTCTACTGGGCATCTGAGGTTTACCCCAAGGCTTGCCTGGACCCCTTGTCAGATGAGCCCTGGGAGACACCCTGCAGAGAGCTTGTGAGGGTGGCACAGGTCCCTAAAGCCCCTCTCAGGCCTTCATGGCCTTCCACTAGCGTCCAGAGCTTTCTGTTTGAGAAGAGGAGTGAGTGACATAGACCTGGCAGGGGAAGCAGGACAAAGCTATGTGCCATCTCTCCTGGGATGTCTGGTAACCCTCCGGTCAAGGGCACAACAGTGAGGGGAGTTTGTGCTCCTACCTGCTGCCTTTGCCCTTGGAAATTCTCCCAGGTGAGGAGGGGGCTGATATGTCTTATTTAATGAAAAGCCTCCAGCAGGGCTCTACCCCCTTGACATGTTTGCTACTGGAGCCCTTTCTTAAGGGTTCTGGGGCATCTTTGTGAAAGGCAATAGAGAGGAGGTGCCAGAGAGCTTTCAGCAGTGCTAAGGTGATTCTGGAACTTTGAGGAAGGCGTACGCGCGTGTTTTCCTGCCACTTCCCCTGCCTGAAGGGCTTCACCCTCCCCAGCCTCCCTCCAGCCACTGTCTGAGGGCCCAGAGGGGAAATGAGTGTCACCAGCTTGGGCAGAACTTGTCCCCGAGGAGCCCCCCTGCCTGAGCCCCAGCTCCAGAGTCCAGTTTTCTGCAGAACATCCAGACCTTACGTTCTCTTCCCTTCTCCCTTCAGCTCCTGCCATGTTTGGATCCTTCCCAGGAGCCAGAGACATGAAGCCCAGACAAAGGTGGCTTTTCTTTGGGGTGACTGCCTGGGCCAGGAAAGAGGTCAAAGCTGCCCATGGAAGCCAGGTTTGGGGACGACGTGTGAATTTCAAATACCCATGCTTTTGCCCGAGGCGAAGGGAGGCAAGTTTGTTCCTGCTTTTGCATTTACCACGGTGACAATCCTTCCCTGGGACAATTACTTACCCCCGCCTGCAGGAAAAGACGTCTGAAGAGAGAGCTGTGACCGCCAGACTCGGGAAAGTCCCTGTTGGTTGGTTTTAATCTATAGTAGAAAACCTCCACATTCTTCTGCCATCCGGGGGTGTGACAGGTATTAATAACCCTATTAGCTGCGAGCCCTTCCGGTGCTATTTACAGAGGCCGTGTTCACGTCGCAGCCGCCACTCTGTTGCTACGTCCTGTGCACGTTCAAAGCTAACGAGACTCTGGCTCCTGTTTTTCTCCTCTGAACCGAGGGTGTTGACAAATTAGGTTTTTGGAAGGGGATTCCCCATCCGCACGTGCCCACACTGCCTATGGCCTGGTGCCAAAGAGCTTTCAGCAGCACTAAGGTGATTCTGGAACTTTGAGGAAGGCGTACGCGCCTGTTCTCCTGCCACTTCCCCTGCCTGAAGGGCTTCACCCTCCCCAGCCTCCCTTTCTCTGCATCTGCAAAGCCTTTCCATCCTTCAAGATCGAGTTCAAAGTCACCTCTTCCTTGAAAGCTCCCCTGAGAGCCTCAGCTAAAAGTAAACTTCTCTCCTGAACGCTGACGGCCCTTCATCTGGAGCTCATTGGTGAGGCTAACACTTCTGCTGGGTTGTCTTGCCTCTCCTCCCAGGTGATGAGAGGAGCTGGGCAGTCATTTTGCCTACTGGGCATCTGCACCCTGTTTTGCTCATAGAATGTGGCTGACCTTGGCTTCTGGGGCTCGGAAGCTGGCTAATTGCAGCAGGGAGTCAACACAGGGCAGCCCAGAGCCTGCTCAGCACGGGGACAGTGTTACTGAATGAACCGGGCCCTGCCGCTCGCCGCTTACAAAACTAAACTCATAAACGTTGGTAGAGGGGAAAGTTGTCCTTAGTCAGAATGCCGGCAATGTAGGGAGATGGTGGACTCAGTGTCTCAAAAGAACCACCTCCGAAGATTCTGTTTGGCCAGGAAAGTTTTAAAGGAAAGGAGGGAAGTAACCTCAGTTAATCATTGAGACAGGTCACCATCCCCCACTGACTGCAAGCTTGTGGACTCCTTGTGAGTTTTTTACATGTTATCTTTTCTACATGTTATCTTTTTTTTTTTTACATCTTTATTCGAGTATAATTGCTTTACAATGGTGTGTTAGTTTCTGCTTCATAACAAAGTGAATCAGTTATACATATACATATGTTCCCATATCTCTTCCCTCTTGTATCTCCCTCCCTCCCACCCTCCCCTCTATCCTACCCCTCTAGGTGGTCACAAAGCAGGGAGCTGATCTCCCTGTACTATGCAGATGTTATCTTTTTCACGCAGTTTGGTCACACTGTTTGTTCATGAAATTCCTGAAGGGGAAGCTGGGGGAGAGATCTGGTCATCTGTTAATTACTTATTCTTTATTCCTACTTTGATCTACGGAAAGAACCAAGTTAGGCAAGGTATTGTGAGATTAAAAGATTTGATCATTAGAGAAATGCAAATCAAAACTACAATGAGATATCATCTCACACCGGTCAGAATGGCCATCATCAAAAAATCTAGAAAAATAAATGCTGAAGAGGGTGTGGAGAAAAGGGAACACTCTTGCACTGTTGGTGGGAATGTAAATTGATACAGCCACTATGGAGAACAGTATGGAGGTTCCTTAAAAAACTGAAAATAGAATTACCATACGACCCAGCAATCCCACTACTGGGCATATACCCTGAGAAAATCAAAGAGTCATGTACCAAAATGTTCATTGCAGCTCTATTTACAATAGCCAGGACATGGAAGCAACCTAAGTGTCCATCAAGAGATGAATGGATAAAGAAGATGTGGCACATATCTACAATGGAGTATTACTCAGCCATAAAAAGAAATGAAATTGAGTTATTTGTAGTGAAGTGGGTGGACCTAGAGTCTGTCATACAGAGTGAAGTAAGTCAGAAAGAGAAAGACAAATACCGTATGCTAACACATATATATGGAATCTAAGAAAAAAAAAAAGGTCATGAAGAACCTAGGGGCAGGACGAGAATAAAGACGCATCCGTAGAGAATGGACTTGAGGACACGGGGAGGGGGAAGGGTAAGCTGGGACGAAGTGAGAGAGCGGCATGGACACATATATACTACCAGATGTAAAACAGCTAGTGTGTAGCAGCCACATAGCACAGGGAGATCAGCTCAGTGCTTTGTGTCCACCTAGAGGGGTGGGATAGGGAGGGTGGGAGGGAGGGAGACGCAAGAGGGAGGAGATACGGGGATATATGTATATGTATAGCTGATTCACTTGGTTATACAGCAGAAACTAACACACCACTGTAAAGCAATTGTACTCCAATAAAGATGTTAAAAAAGATTTGAAAGGTGTGCTGAGGGAAATGAGTAGAGCATGGGGATGCCTGGTTACAAGTTAGTTACAACATAGCTTTGCTAAAGTGACAAGGAAAGGGGCTTCCTGCTAACAGCGGTTTCCTGCAAAGAGCTGCTTACAACAGTCCTGCCACGCTGCGGGACCATGGCTGCTGGAGACTCACCAGCCAGACCCTTCATCCAACTGTGCAGAGGCAGAAAGAGAAAGCAAAGCCTGGGGCTGGCCGGGGCAGGGGATGGTCACAGGAATATTACCAAACCAAACTTGAGTCCGCTCACCCGTGCACAGCAAAGCCAATGTACTGACACCGGCTTGTGGTGAAGGAAAGTGCAGAGCTTACTGCAGGGCAGCTAGTGCTCAGAACACCTGGGGAAGCATTTTTAAAGGCCAGGTGAGGGAGGGGAGTTGGGGTGGGGTGGGGAATCAGCTCGTGCACAGTTCTCTGATTGGTTGATGATGTGGTAACAGGGCTGTGTCACAGGGGTTAACGTTATCAATCCTTAGGTGCCAGTGGGTCTGGGGCTCAGGATCATCCAGTAGTTAATTTCTTCCATCTGGTGGTGGTTTCAGCATCTGTAAAACAACTCAGGAAGTGTGCATCAGAGAGTGTTATCTAAGTACTTCAGAGAAGAGCTACGGCAGAGAATGTGGGGGAGGGGTCTGTCCCAGGAAGGCCCCATAGGGTCCTGCTCAGTTACAGAAAGAGCTTTAGAAGGACAGGTTGTAGGAGAGTCTAGAGCATCAGCAAGAATGAGGCTGAGAAGGCTGGCTTTCAGGCTGATATGAGGAGGCCAAGGAAAGCTAAGAAGAGGCTTTTAAACTGGGAGGAGTGGGAGAATGGGGAAGAGAGGTGGGGAATGGACAGCACTGATTTTTACAGGAACTGCCACTAACCCACACGGAGCCTTTTTTTTTTTTTTTTTTTTTTTTTTTTTTTGCGGTACGCGGGCGTCTCACTGCTGTGGCCTCTCCCGTTGCGGAGCACAGGCTCCGGACGCGCAGGCTCAGCCGCCACGGCTCACGGGCCCAGCCGCTCCGCAGCACGTGGGATCTTCCCCCACTGGGGCACGAACCTGCGTCCCCTGCATCGGCAGGCGGACTCTCAGCCACTGCGCCATCAGGGAAGCCCCACACGGAGCCTTTGAGCAAGTCAGAAAATAGAGTCCTTTACTCAGGGGACACAGCTTCAGGGGCAGGCTGCACAGCAGAGCGCAGGCTGGATTTTCACCCCTCAGCTGGACATCTGTATCAGTTAGTTATTGCCACCAAATGCCATATAACAGGCCACACCAAAACTCTGTGGCCTAAAGTGGCAGTCTTACATTCTTGTGAATCTGGTGGTTAATCAGGGGTTGGCTGAGCTCAGCTGGGCCGTTCTGCTGATCTCCTGAGAGGCTCATTTGCATGGTTGGAGTGGTCACGGGTTGGGTGACTAGGCAAGGCTCAGCTGGGCAGTTCCCCCTGTTCCATAGTACCTCATCCCCCTCCTGGGACTAACAGGCTAGTCCGTGCCTAGTATTCCCCTGACAATGTCCAAGTGCTGCTGAAAGCAGGCCCAAGTGCTTTGAAGCCCTTGACCCTTATGTCGGCTAACATTCCATCAGCCAGAACGAGTCACATGGCCAAATCCAAAGTCAAAGAGTAGGGAACTACAATTGGACTCTTTAGTGAGAGGAACTATAGAGTCACAAGGTACAGAGTGAAGAATTGGTACCATTAATGCAAGAAGGCACCATGTACAGGACACAACATGTCTGGCCAGACGCTGCAGCCCTGCCTGGCTCAGAGGTTCTGTCTGAGCCCTGATCTCTCGGCCCAACCTGAATTTGCGCCTCATTCTGTGTCTGTCTCAAACTCGCTGCATTTACCACTTAGGATGTGATACAAACTCCTGTCCTACTGCTGGTGATTTTTGTATTTTCAGACCAGTATCCTGGTTTTCTCTCATGGCAAATCATCCTCTGACCGCTTCTTTTTTAAAGTAATTTTTATTGGAGTATAGTTGATTTACAATGTTGGGTTAGTTTCTGCTGTACAGCAAAGTGAATCAGTTATACATGTACCTATATCCACTCTTTTTTAGATTCTTTTCCCATGTAGGTCATTACAGAGTATTGAGTAGAGTTCCCTGTGCTATACAGTAGGTGCTTATTAGTTATCTGTTTTACATATAGTAGTGTGTATATGTCAATCCCAACCTCCCAATCTATCCCCCTGCTTTTCCCCGTTGGTAACCATAATTTTGTTTTCCTCATCTGTGATTCTATTTCTGTTTTGTAAATAGGTTCATTTGTACCTTTTTTTTTTTTTAGTTTCCACTTATATGCAATATCGTATGATATTTGTCTTTCTTTGTCTGACTTATTTCACTCAGTGTGACAAACTCTAGGTCCATCCACATCACTGCAAAAGGCATTATTTCATTCTTTTTTTACAGCAGCGTAATATTCCATTGTATATATGGAATCTTTATGCATTCCTCCATTGATGGACTCCTCTGACCACTTTAGGACGCATCCCCATCTCTCAGCCCCTGCAAGCATTCTTTCCACCTGGCAAGGTGATGCCGGGACATGACGTGATCCAAAGGTATGTTGAGGAGGAGTCAGGAACTAGAAAAAGGGGAAATCACAAGGAACTGAGAGAAGAAAGTCTTTTCCAGAATCCACGGAGATGATGATCTAGCTAGTCCATTCCACCAGTCTGACGTTGGCAGATATTTGAACTGACTTACAAAGGTCACCCTGGATCCATCTTCAAAATACCTGTTGGCTGTATGTCTCAGGGGTTCAGACACAAGATGTCTGGAGGTTCTCCCCAGTATCTAACTCCAAGGCCCACTGCCTTTGAAGTCTATTCTGACTTTGTTCAGCATTATTGCTTGTTTTTTGGCCAGGTGCTTTTTTATGTTTAAACCAGCCATTTTTCTTTTTATACTGAAGAAGACACACACTTGCTGTATGTGTGTGTGTGTGTGTGTGTGTGTGTGTGTGTGTGTATTATCCCAATTAAGGAAAGAAACAGCACCCCATTCTTCCTGCAAATGCTTCTATTGTGAAGCAAAGTATCCAAACATTTAATCCTTGACATCTGGAACCCACTTGAAGCAGACCCTTATTTTGTGCACTTAGCTTCTCTCAATACACACAATTCCTTCTTGATGGAAACACTTGTCTGTTTTCTCAGTGGACACTTTGGGGAATCAGGCCCTTCACACTGCTTTTTGGGTTATTACACTGTCACATTTTACCACTTTGCAGAAAGAAAGCATTAAGCAAAATAGAGTTCTCAGGAGCAGGGCTTGCTATAGTTAGAGAAACAATACTTGGGAAATAATTCCCCCCCAATTTCGTCTTCATCTTTTCTCTGCTGTGCAAAGAGAGGAACAATTTATTAACAGAAGGCAGAAAACGTTACTACTGCTTATGGGTAATGGAGGTTTACGGGGTCCACAATATATGTAGTTTCAGTGGTGTAGAAGGTAAGATACTTTAGGAGCTGGAAAAAAAGAATGAATTCCCACTGGGAGAGGGTTGCTAAGGAAAAGAGCCTCATTTGAATTTCACAAAGGTTTTGGAAATCGTGGCGGTGGTGCCCTCCTGTCTGTATTGCAGACCCTCATTGTTACAAGGGCTGTCTGCGTGGGGGAAGGGAATCTGGGGAAGAGAAGGGGCAGCCTCCTGACTCTGTGCGGGTAAGCCAGGATCCCACCCTGTGCCTGCAAGCCAGGACAAGAAGCCATGTTTATAGCATAGAGCTTAGAATCCAGTGCCTTCACGGCAGCCCTTGATCTTGTATAGTTTGGCTCCTGGCTTTGGTTTTGCCTTATGTCCAAGTTCAAGCTTGTCCTTAGACCTAGTGTTAGATTGTGGTTTCCTGTCTCGACAGTGACCACTGTCCCCTGAACATGGATGGCGCTCACATCCGTGGTTCACCACGCTTTCGGCTGCTGTGGCTCGCACTCAGCCTAACAAACTCTGATCCTAGCATCCCCTTCTTAGCTGTGGCTCACGTGGTCATTGTTGGCATGATTTGCCCCTGCCTCATCCTGGCGGATGCTTACTGCCTGGTGAACATGTGTAGGGGAGGTTACTTCCCAGGGTCCCAGTGGGTCAGTGACATGCCTCCTAGACTGTAAATAACCATCAGGCTGAAAGTGAACTAGGCCACAGATATGAGTTTTAGGAGGTAATACAGATTCCTAAAATTGCATAGGGTTTCCTGAGACCTGCACTGCCTTGAATCGGCGCTGGAATCATCTTGTTAAAGCTAAACCAGCCCTATGGAAAGCATTTTCATGTTAACTTTGGTCAAACTGGAGATCCTGGGCTAGCAGTGTTCAGGAAAATGTGCACCTGGGGTCTGCCTATAGCTTGAGGCTCAAAATACAGCCCTGCACAATCACAGCCACAAGCAGGCACGTAGGCAGGAGCCTTACTCAGCTCCATAGGAGGGGCCTGTGTGACTCTATTAATGAAGCAAAAGATATCGGAATCCAATTGTTGATGGATCATCACATGCCGAGAAAACTCTCAGCTGCATCGACTGGGCAAGCAGGGGTATCGTTTTGAACTTCTGGAGTTAATGAACTATGGCCTGAAATTTACAGCCTGGTCGTGTTATGGATTTAACTCCAGAGCAGAACTCTGGGGAGCTGGCACACTCCTCTGGCCTCGTGCAGGCCAGAGGCCCTCCAGGATTTGGCTTCTGTATTCTCCCATTTCTCTGCAGTCCATTACAGGGAGCCCAAGAGGCCTGCTGCTGCCCATGGGCCCCCTTGCTGTTCGCTGGTTGCAACTATTGTAGCACAGCACAGACAACAAAAGAGATGGACTGGAGTTGCAGTTCTAGTTGTTTCTGTTGCCTTGAAATAATTGAGAAAATCAGTTAGTACCTGTGTAGGGTAGGTGAGGATTGGGTATTCTTTCAAGCCACTACATTTTAGAACACAGCATTTTTTTTTTCCATCTGGACATATCATTTATTTATGGATTCAGTCCACAAAGAGATTTTGAGTCCTAAGAGGGAAAAGAAAATGAGAGTTTATAAAGGTTACCCACCAATCTTGTTTGGAAGCCAGTTATATACACATATACCCAAACTACACATATTCTTAAAAAAAAACAAAAAATACTCTTCTAATATAAAACGAGAAAGAGATGGAGAGGGAGAGAGTTTCTACATGTAAAAACAGTACATAAGTAGTGATCAGTAAATGTATTAAATATATACTTAGTAAATTATAACAATGCTTCCCTTGAAAACAATGTGAAAAGTCATAGTGAAGACTGGCTTTGTGTGAAGTGAGAAGAGTTCTATTTTGACAGCTTTCCTCTTTCATTTGTTTCCATTTGCTTTCACTGCTTAATGTCAAAAATAGTCAATAGTTGCGGCTTCCTCTTCCTAATTTGCCGTTTCTCCTTGGCTTAGTTTGGTCTTGGCTTCCTTCCTACCCTGTTACTAAATTTGCTTTTTTGAGAGTATCTGGTGCTCTTTTGCTTGCCAGATCCAGGGGTCATACCTGGACCCCAATCTGGTCCCTCTTGTTAATGTTCAGTGCTGTTTCTCACCCTCACTTCTTAAAGGTTTTTTTCCCCTGGTTTTTATGACTTTTTTTTTTTTTTACTATCTCAAGTCTCATCCAGCCTTGGTGGCCATTTCTTGGCCTCATTTGTTGATTCTTCTTCTACTTCTATTTGTTGATTCTCCTACTTCTACTTCTTCTTACAGATGTCAAGAAAAAGTAAAATTTCAGACCTTAATTTCTTTTTACAGTCTAGTTTCTTTCTCTCTATTCTGTTTCTCACTTTTAAAACTTCGTGT
This sequence comes from Phocoena phocoena, assembly GCF_963924675.1. Classification (NCBI taxonomy): domain Eukaryota; kingdom Metazoa; phylum Chordata; class Mammalia; order Artiodactyla; family Phocoenidae; genus Phocoena; species Phocoena phocoena. The sequence goes on from NC_089226.1 coordinate 17,823,280, forward strand.
CATTTCTTAAAAAATGACTGCTAATTCTGTGCATGATGTCTCTCCCAGGGTCTAGCTTCATTCATCTGACAAACATTTACTGAGCACCTAAGAAATGCCAGGCACTTTCCCTGGTACTGGTAACAGAGCAATGAACAAAACACACAACACTGAAGACAGTATGGAGGTTTCTCAAAAAACTAAAAATAGAACTACTATATGACTCAGCAATTCCACTCCTGGGTATATACCCAAAAAAACCAAAAACACTAATTTGAAAAGATACCTCAGTGTTCATAGCAGCATTATTTACAATTGCCAAGACATGGAAGCAACCTAAGTGTCCATCAACAGATGAAAGGATAAAGAAGGTATGGTACATCTATAATGGAGTACTACTCAGCCATAAGAGAGCATGAAATTTTGCTATTTGCAGCAACAGGGATGGACTTGGAGGGCATTATGCTAAGTGAAATAAGTCAGATAGAGAAAGATAAATACTATATGATACCACTTATATGTGGAATCTAAAGAATACAACATACTAGTGAATAAAACACAAAAGAAGCAGACTCACAGATATAGAGAACAAACTAGTGGTTACCAGTGGGGAGAGGGAAGGTGGGAGGGCATGATAGGGGTAGGGAAAAAAGAGTTATCAAGCGATTATATGAAATCATGTATGTGAAACTTTTGAAAATTGTAAAACACTATAGAACTTAAAGAATCTTTCATTCAGTTAAAATACCACACATGACACTGCCTTTTATATGGAAATTTGCATTCTAGTGGAAGAGACACATAATAAACCAAATAAATAGTAGCTAATGCTTATAGAGTGCTTGCTTTATGCCAGGCATTGCTCTAGATGCTTTATATATGTTACCTCATTTAATCATCCCAACAACCTCATTTTAAAGATGAAGGAGCGGAGGCACAGAAAGGCTTATTAACTTGCCAAAGATCACACAGCTCTTAATGGGTGGAGCTGTGACTCAGCCTAGGTAATTTGGCTCTAGATTTCATGAACTTGATCAGTAAGCTCTATCTTGTCTCTCTATAGAATGTTGCCTGGTGTTAAGTGCTTCTCAGAGAAAATAAAGCAGAGCAGAAGGGTAGGGTGTCTGTGTGTGTGTTGGGGGGCTTGTGATTTTAGACAGAGTGGTTAGGGACGAGCCTATGAGGTGATATTTAAGACCTAAAGGCAGTAAGAGAGAGCCTTCAGGAATCTAGGGAAGAGGGAAGAAAAAACAGTTTGACGTGAGGGCGTGCCTACCTGTCTCAAGGAAGGGCAGGAGGTGAGTGGTCAGGAAGGGTTGAGGGTCAGGGGGGACCTATAACCTATAGGGCAGGTCATCTGGGGCTCGGTAGGTCACGGTAAAGACTTTGGCTTCTGCTATGAGTGAAATGAGAAGCTGAGTCATATTTGGGCAGGATCACTCTGGGTGCTGCTTTGGAAACAGATGGATGGGCCTGGGGACTGGGAAAGATATAACCTGTTAGGAAGCTACTGCAAGAATCCAGGTGTCCTTGAGTTGGGTGACGGGAATAAAGGGGTGAGAAGTGGTCAACTTCTGGGTCTATTTTGGAGGTAGAGCCAAAGTATTTCCTGATGGATCGGATGTGGGGTGTGAGAGAAGCAGATTTAAAGGAGATTTAAAGTTTTGGGCCTAAGTGGAAGAGTGGGGTGTCCATTTGTCTGAAATGAGGAAGAAGACTGTAGGAAGGAAATATTTGGGATGGTAATATAAGGAGTTCAGTTCGGGACATGTTTGAGGTGTCTATTAGATATAGAAGTGAAAGTAACACATAGGTGGTTAGATATGCAAGGCTGAAGTTCAGGAAAGAGTCCTGGCTTAGAGATATAAATTATTTTCAACACACATGCACATAAATGTTCTACGGACACCTAGAAGAATATTCTGGTTCTCCTTCCTCCCTCTTCTCATCTTCCTTAACATTTGAGTGTTTATAATATGCCAGGCTCTTTCTCCGGTGTTTCAAGTTTCAATACATATGATCCTCACAACGACCCTGTGATGTAGGGACTATTGTATTACCCATTTTACAGATGAAGAAATTGAGGTCCACCTACTCCAGACTAGTATCAGACATCCAAAAAGAAAGTGAGGTGGCTTATAATAAAATACATGGATAAAAAATTCATAAAGCTATTAATATGAGTACAAGGATAACACATATTTAAGGTCAAATAAAAAGGGGGATATAATTGTACCAGAATATTTAGACTAAATATAACAAGTCTTCTAAAGAAATAAAAAATAGCCTTGAGCTTCTTGGCAGCAGAAATAAAAAGGGAAACAGCATGAACATCAGTTCATCAGGAGGGATGAATTTTTCTTAAGTACTTGGTTATTTAGTTTTAAAAATAACTTCTCCTGGGGGAGTAAAGTATATTCTTGGAGAGATTCTCAGGAGGCACAATAACTTATAGAAAAGACTGAAATTGGTTAGATTAATTTCTTTTTTTCTCTTCACCACGTTAATCAGTAATCATTTATTAAGCAATTAGAGATGTAAGACACTGTGAGAAATAATAATAAATAATAAGAATGCTGTGAGAAATACAAAGATGCCTCAAACATGGTCTTGGCCTTCAAATATCTTATGATTTAATTACAGATGAAACATAGACACCAAAAATGACCAACAATGAATAATCAGCAACACATAATAAATGGATGAGGGCATGTTGTCATAGAAAGAATTTTATTCTGATACTTTTGGGACCTGAATTGTAAAGCCAGACTTCCGTGCTTCAATCAGGCATCACTACTTGCTAGTACACAAAGTTACTTCACCTCTCTGCCAGTTTCTACATCTAAAATATACAGATGATAGTAAGAGAACTTGCTTCAAAGGGCTGTTGTGGGGATCAAGTGGGTTAATAATACCTGTAAAGTGTATAGTACAATGCAAGGCACATAGTAAGTACTACAGAAGTACTTACATCATTCAGAGGCGAGATCCAGTCTTCATGACTGGTTAATATCACCAAGGTGTCTCTACCTCTATCACCAAAATGACTATCATCCAACTTTTCCAGCCGTGTCTTCTGGTAGCAGCTTCTGGAAGGTGATGGGGTACAGAAGTGACCTTGTTAAACGCAGCTTAGTTAAGAGAGGCATCATATTAGGTCTGAATCATTTTTCGAGGACATGGGAACATCTGAAGTTAACCAGATGACAACAGAAAGAAGAGTTAGCTGCTCTTTCCAAACCAGCTACAAACCAATCCTTTTCAGGTGTAGACTACGGTCAATGGGGAGACTCACAGTCAGAGTAATTATGTGCACACAGTAGCTGTCCAGAGCTCCAGGGTCCCATGGCTTCCAGAGCCTGGGTTCTCAGGCCTTAAGAGGATTGCTGTCATTCCATCATGAAGGGCTTTAGCCTCTGACCTCAGTGAGACCAAGAGCCATGTACACATCTTCTGAAAAGCAGAGCCACAGTCAAGTCGAACCAGTTATTTTGTTCAGACTCAGGGTGAACCTTCAAGAGGCAAAGATGAGGAGAGGGAATGCTGTCACGTGAGGTGAGAATAGAGCAGAAGGCCGGAGAGTAAAGTCGGGTGAGGGGGTGGGGAAGTAAGGGGGTGTGAGGGCAAGTGGGTCTGTAATAGCATTTTCTGGAGTCCCTGAACATTCCCGAGAGAGTCATTTTTGTCCTTTATCATTAAATAAACATGAAAACTGTATTAAGAGTGGCTGGGGGCTTCCCTAGTGGCGCAGTTGTTGAGAGTCCGCCTGCCGATGCAGGGGATGTGGGTTCGTGCCCCGGTCCGGGAATATCCCACATGCCACCGAGCGACTGGGCCCGTGAGCCATGGCCGCTGAGCCTGCGTCCGGAGCCTGTGCTCCGCAACGGGAGGGGCCGCAGCAGTGAGAGGCCCGCGTACTGCAAAAAAAAAAAAAAAAAAGAGTGGCTGGAAATGGTGCCTTTGTCATTTTGGAGGTTAGCTGGTAAGGTCCCTCCAGCATGGGGCAGGGCCCCTGCCAAGTGACCGCTTGCTTTCTCCCGGGCCCCCAGTGCTCACAGCACCCAGGCCCCGTCCTGGTGCTGGATGTTGCTCTTAGGAATGTCCTGCTCAGCTTGGATTCTCTGGAGAAGAAATCTTGTCTGCGGCTCATTGGAGACAGCTGCTCAGGCGGGTCTAGGAAATGGGAAACATACGGGCGGCAGCGACAGACGGAGGTGGTTTTCTGAACAGGGGACCACCTTCTGGAGTCAAGAGCTGGAGCTGCAAATGCAATTAGGGTCTAACACGGCCTTGCAAATAAGCGCTGAGCACATTTCAGACCTCCAAAGAACTGGGTCACCCTAACCCTGTAGGAACCACGAAAGGGAGCCAAGAAGAGGCAAGTGAAATTTTTCAATGCTTTTTTCCTGGAAAAATATCTCCCCTTTCCTTCCTGATCCCTTGTAGGTGGGCATGACACCCTTGGGGATGACCAGCCTGATGGGTTTTGCAAGGGACAGTTTGAGGAAGATGGCCCTACCCTATTGCCCACTTGTACAAAAAGTTTCAACTTAAGGACAAAGCAGACTGGGCTTGAGCTGGGGTTGGAGCTCAGGAAGTCCAGGCCTGGGTGTTCTGTGGTCTCAAGTAGAATGGGCTGGCAGGATGGGGAGGGGAAAACATAAAAATCAAAGGCCTTAAGAAGAGACAAGTATCAGAATTAGTGAGAACCAAATACCAACAGGGACCTCAAAGGTCAGGGTAAGAATCATAACACAGAATGGAGCCGAATCAGGAGCCGGTTGGAAGCAGCACCTGGACAGGGTCCACCTGGGATGATGTTGGGACGAACAAAGGAGGTATCTGAGGCTGACTTCACTCCTGGATATCAGAAGGTGGATGCGGTTGGCTGAAAGGCATGGTGATGGGTAGCTGTTGACAACGGTAAATCGCCCCATTGAAACGTACATGCAGTGCCTTGAATGGGTCACATCTGGCCACTAAGAATCAAGGCTGTGGAAGCCCAGCCAGCTCCCGGCAGCCCCCTCCCACCCTCCTTCTGTGCCGAGAGTCAATACCAGTTTTAATTTTATTCATGGGGCTGCACTTGTTCCATGCTGCATCTCCTCCATGAATACTAATGGAACTCCAGATTGTTTTAAGTGAAGATCTGAGCAAGACACTTCCTTTCATCTTGTCAAGAGCTGTCATTTCTGACAGAGGTTTTTTTGAGTTTCCTTTCTACCAGATTCAATGCAAACTCCTCTCTACACAGAGCTGCGTATGTATTGCTGGCACTGGGCAATTGCAAAGTAGTCCTCACGGAAACGAAATCATCCTTGGCCTCCTGCCCCCTCCGTGGTCACTGTCAGTGGAGAATCCTCCAGCAGGAGGACAGAAGGAGTGAAGCAGGAAGCCGGCAAGGAGGCAGTTCAGAGGGCATCTTTTAGAAGGTGGTGGAAGCCGGGGTTCTCTTTCCTTTGCAAGGCTGTTTTGATCATTTAAAATGTCATTTCCATGATTTTCATAGACATGAGGTTTTTAAGGTTTAGAAGAATAGCTTCATGACCATTTGAACTGCTTCCTTAATTCCCATCTTTTCTTGTTCCTGTTCATTCTGCATACAAATGCTATACACACACAGTCATTAGACAAAAACTTTTTTTTTTTTTTTTTTTTTGCAGTACGCGGGCCTCTCACTGTTGTGGCCTCTCCTGCTGCAGAGCACAGGCTCTGGACGCGCAGGCTCAGTGGCCATGGCCCACGGGCCCAGCCCCTCCGCGGCATGTGGGATCTTCCCGGACCGGGGCACGAACCCATGTCCCCTGCATCAGCAGGCGGACTCTCAACCACTGCACCACCAGGAAAGCCCCCCAAAACTATTTTAAATCATGACCCTGCCCTACTCAAAAGTCTTCAGTGGCTCTGATAGCATCTCAGGTAACCTTCACTGACTAACCTTCTAAGACTTCCTTCTCCCGTCCCGACCATTTCAATCCCTCCCATCCATTGCTTCTGCCTGCCTGCCCTTACCTTGCCCAGCTGCAGGGGCTGAAGGCCAGCTTCTTGCATGCTCAGTCTGGCATGGTTCCTAAGCCAATGAGACACAGGCATGCAGTTAATGGATTTGCTATTCCACGAGTGAGGACAAAGTGGACTCATCCTTTACCCTAAGTCCACCTGGGCTATCCCCAAACCAGTGCCTTTCTACCCTAACCCCAACCATGTATACTTAACTTCATCGTCCTCAACCCCAAATGGTTTGGAAAGACCGCAGCCTAAAGTAAACATAAGCTTTTTGATTGACCTAGAGTGTCTAGCTCAAAACCTAGCCTCTAATTGTTTGGAAGGTAGTAGAGTGTAATATCCAAGAACCAGGGACAAATGGGTCAATCCTAGCACTCAGGCTTTGTCATCTTGGGCCAGTTATTTAACCCAAGTCTCACTGCCTCATCTATAAAATTAGGGTGATCACAGAACTTACTTCATAAGTTTGTGATGATTAGCTGAGATGATAGATATGAAGAATCAGCATGGAGCATGGTGTGCGATTCAGTATCCAGCAAACGTTAGTTATTATGACTGTTTCTCAACTAGTGTTGATTGAGTCTATACATGAAATTAGCAAGGCTTAATGTGTGCCTAGATGGATAATAACTTGTTGTGATTTGACAGTCCCTTTTCTTCCTCAGTCACCCCACCCCGAACAAAAATCAAGCAAAACCCACAAACCATCATGTTTTCTTTTCTGACCTACCGTTATGCAAGAAGTGTTCATTTAGGTAAAGGCACTGCCTTTCACGCATCCTGCTGGCCTGCTGGATGGCCCTGATCTATCCAGTAAGAGACACCCTCCCCCTGCTCATTGGTGATGGTGGGGAGGGAGGTGTAACATCTGCTGAGGCCCAGCTCTCCAGGGGCGAGCCAGCTGCCCCTGCAGCAGAGGCAATGTTCTGCTGTAATGGCCCACGACATTACAGCTCCCAGGGGCCTCTGGCAGGGGAGCAGGCCAGGGCTGAGTGGGCTGAGAACATTCAAGGGCAGCACTGGGTGGCTGCTGGCCAGAGTGGTCCATCTGTGAGGCTGGCCAGAGGGCAGGAGGCAGACATGATGCAGCTTATTCCTAGGAAGGTACTTTCCTTCCTTTAGAAAAAACCCAACCCACAGAGTGATGCAAACCTAAATTCTGGGGATGGGATTGGGGGGGGGGCTTTGCTGTTACATTCAGCCAGGAGGGGATGATTTGGGGTTTCATCAAAGATGCAGTGTGAGGACCAGTCTCTCTGCAAAAGTACCATGCCTCTATAGAACCCTGAAGTTGCATGTTTGCATTCAGGATTGAAAGTCCTCTCCCAGGACTCTGGAGGACTCCAGTTGTCATTTTCCAATCTCCACTGAACGTTCTTGCTTTTTCCCCTTCTCTGTCTCCTATTCCAATTTACAGTTAGATAAAGGGCTGCCTCAGATTAACTGTTAATTTGATACTTCTTCCAAATGTTATTCTTTTGCCCATATGTATCTTTTTGTCTAATTTCTCAAATTATACATGAGTGCATTTTCTTTGAGACCAAAACCAATATTGAAGTAAATGGAGCAAAACACGGGTCATCCACTTCCTCCTCACCCACCCTCCTCGCCACGCCCACATCTCACTCCTTCACTAAGAGGAAAGTAACCGATCTCTGTGGTTGGCACACACACCTCTTGATCCATGTACATCTATATGTCTATATAGGCATGTGATTTGTGGTGGGCTTTGCTTACGTTTAATCTAGTTTATATTTTTATTACAGTCTTACATGCATATAGTTTAGAGAATCAGTTATTCCTCCAGGCTTATTATGAAAAACTAAAATCCTCCCCCATGCCCACCCCTCCATTTCCCTCTTTCCAGAAACAATCAATCTGTCGCCTCTTAGCCGATTCTTTGGGTATTTATCTCCATATCGCCAAATACATTTCTTTCTTTGTTTTTTTTTTTTTTACATCTTTATTGGAGTATAATTGCTTTACAATGGTGTGTTAGTTTCTGCTTTATAACAAAGTGAATCAGTTATACATATGTTCCCATATCTCTTCCCTCTTGCATCTCCCTCCCTCCCACCCTCTCTATCCCACCCCTCCAGGCGGTTACAAAGCACAGAGCTGATCTCCCTGTGCTATGCAGCTGCTTCCCACTAGCTATCTACCTTACATTTGGTAGTGTATATATGTCCATGCCTCTCTCTCGCTTTGTCACAGCTTACCCTTCCCCCTCCCCATATCCTCAAGTCCATTCTCTAGTAGGTCTGTGTCTTTATTCCTGTCTTACCCCTAGGTTCTTCATGACATTTTTTTCCCTTAAGTTCCATATATATGTGTTAGCATACGGTATTTGTCTCTCTCTTTCTGACTTACTTCACTCTGTATGACAGACTCTAGGTCTATCCACCTCATTACAAATAGCTCAATTTCGTTTCTTTCTATGGCTGTGTAATATTCCATTGCATATATGTGCTACATCTTCTTTATCCATTCATCCAATGATGGACACTTAGGTTGTTTCCATCTCTGGGCTATTGTAAATAGAGCTGCAATGAACATTTTGGTACATGACTCTTTTTGAATTATGGTTTTCTCAGGGTATATGCCCAGTAGTGGGATTGCTGGGTCGTATGGTAGTTCTATTTGTAGTTTTTGAAGGAACCTCCATACTGTTCTCCACAGTGGCTGTACCAATTCACATTCCCACCAGCAGTGCAAGAGTGTTCCCTTTTCTCCACACCCTCTCCAGCATTTATTGTTTCTAGATTTTTTGATGATGGCCATCCTGACCAGTGTAAGATGACATCTCATTGTAGTTTTGATTTGCATTTCCCTAATGATTAATGATGTAAAGCATTCTTTCCTGTGTTTGTTGGCAGTCTGTATATCTTCTTTGGAGAAATGTCTATTTAGGTCTTCTGCTCATTTTTGGATTGGGTTGTTTGTGTTTTTGTTATTAAGCTGCATGAGCTGCAAATACATTTCTTATATTACTGCTTCTTGAGTTTCTTGTTTCAGGCATAATCCCTTGGCTCCCCATATGGAAAATAAGGGTTTGGTTGTCTTCCTCCCTGGTCCCCCATGACACACTCACATTGATGTTCTGTGCTTATGTTATTATGACTGTTATAGGCCATGGGGTACACCATGTGCCAACTTTTCCTCTCTGTCAAACATGTTGTTCCCTGGAGTTAATAATTGTCTTGCTTGTTGTTTTTCCCTGTTACTGTCAATAATTCAACATCAAATACTTCCTCAGTTGCATAAATTTCCTTTTGATATATTCCACCATCTTAGTTATTGAGTCAGTTTCATCTTCTTGAAATCTCTCGGGAGCCTTGTAAGTTGCTCCAGTCTGGACCTGTCAGCCTCCCACCTGTTGCACAGCTGCTGGGCTTTTCTTTCCTCATCATCCTGGATAAGCCCTTTGAGTCTCTCTTATACATGATCCATGGATTTTGAACCCCATGTCTTCCTATCATTTGATTTAGCCCTTGTTTGGGGGTGCGCATGCTTCAGTTGCTTCTTAAAAGAAAACACATAGAATTAAGCCACGCATTAATTCATTCAACTTCATTGAGCTCTTACAAAGAATTCTAGGAAGGAATTGTGTTTTAAGTGTTGGGCACTGTTCTAGGTATTTGAGACTCCTCAGTGAATAATATTCCAAGATTCCTGCCTTTGAGGATCTTACAGTGTAGAAGAGAAAGTCTAATGACAAAAATAAACATAATGAATATGTCAATTATACAGTATTTTAGAAAGTGGTAAGTGCCAAGGAGAAAGAAAAAATACAGAAGGATGAGGGGATCAGCCCTGCCCCTGACATCTGTGGAGCCTGAAGCAAGAGATCAGGTAAGGACCCATTTAATTAGCATCACACCTGACTTATGTTTTATGTAGGCCTAGATATATACAACTTTAAGAGCAATGTGTATCATTTCATATTGCAAAATATTCTTCAGCTGCCACGTGCAACTGCTGTGGGTATCTCTTGATTTTGTGAGTACCTTAGAACCACAAATTGGAATTCAAAGAAAAGTAATAAAATGATGTGCTAGAAAATGTACTTTCTAGCACTTTCTTACTGTCTTAAGTAAGAATCTACTGTATGCACGCTATCTGAGAGAAAAGATTTGACAAGTTAATTAGTCTCTTGTTTAAGTATTTCTGCAGCTCAAATTCTACCTGAACTCCAAAGCAGTGTCCCTCTTTGATCTTGACAATGACCCAATCCACAAAACTTCATGTTTTCAGATATAGTTTCCTTTTATTTCAAGGACAGAAAGAAAGAGATGGAGAGATACATTTTCCTGGGGCCTGAATGGCATTAGTATTGAGAGTGGACATTGACAGTTAGAGAGAGTGCTGGGCCAGCTTGGAGGACCAGATTCCAATTGACAGAGGTAGGCATATATTTTTTAATAATTGTGTGTGTGTATGTGTGTGTGTGTGTGCGTGTGCGTGTGTGTGTGTGTGTGTGTGTGTGTATGTGTATGTGATGCAATGGGCCCTACAAAACCTAGACCCAGGTCAGAGGCCCTCTTGTCTGGATCTTAGGGGAGTATTGGGATCAAGGGCACTAGGCCAGAGTTAGAGGAACTCAGGGTAGCCTTGTTGAGAAGCTGACATGTGAGAAAAGACTTAAAGGAGGTGTAGTAGTTAACTGTAATGTTATTTGGGGGAAGAATATTTCATGAAGAGGGGCTAACTGGTACAAAGGCCTTAAGTCATGTTTGTAAGTGTCTTTAGTGTACATTTATATTTAATTGATATTTTGGATATAGATTTCTAGAAAGGATTTTTTTTTTTTTAGGAATTTTGAAGAAATTACTCCATTGCATTTACCTTCTGTTATTACTGTTGAAAGATTGATGCCATTCTGATTCTCCATCCTTTATAAATGACCTATTTTTTGCAAGTTATAGGGTCTTTTTTTGCCCTTCCTCCTTACCATATTCTTGGTATAGATCTATCTCCATCCATTGTGCTGTGCACTCAGTGAGCGGTCATTTATTCAATAATTCATTCCCCAGATATTTATTGAGTGCTTCCTAAGCTCCATGCATTGTTCTCTATGCTGGTGACACAACAGGGAGTAAAACAGTGAAAACTCCCAGCCCTCAGGGAGCTTCCATTCTACTAAAAGGGAAAGATCATAAACAAACACAGTAGAACAGCTGGTGTGTTATATGATGAAAAAGACTACGGAGAAAAATAAAATGGGGAGGAGGGAAAAGGAATTCTGGGCGGGGTAGAGAGTTGGGATAGTTGCAGTTTTAAGTAAGGTGATCAAGGAGAGTCCCACCAAGGTGACATTTGAGTTAAGTCCTGAAAGAGCTAAGGAGACAAACTGTACTGATATCTGGAAGAACATATTGACATGACACAAGGGTGAAGGCTGTCAGGATAGAGCATGTCTGGTGGACTCAAGGGACCACAGAAGAGTAGTGTCACTGGAGCAGAGTGAGCAGAGGGGCCAGCAGAGGAGATAAAAGGAGGTAAGAGATAAGAGGAGAGAGGTAAGAGGTGTCAGATCACCTAGGGCTTTATGTTCCATTAAACATGCTTTGGTTTTCACTCAGAATGAAATGGGAAACATTTGGCCAAGCTCTGGTTCTCTTTGAAGTTGGGACCAGCAAGATTTGGGGGTCGTATGGATGTGGGCTTATATGAGAGAGAAAAGAATCAGAATTGATGACACTTTCTTTTTCTGAGCAACAGGAAAGAGGAAGGTGTCATCAGAAGAGTCGGGCAAGATCTGAGGAGTCGCAGATGTGGAGGGGTGGTAAAGGATAGAGAGTTGGCCATGGACTTCTTAAATTATTATTATTATTATCTTAATGATTTCCTCCCCTTCGTTGTCTTTGCTTTTTCTTTGAAACTGCATTTTCTGAATGCTGGATTAGTTCTCAAATTTTCTTATATTTTTCCTCTCCTATTTTCTATTTGCGTTTTTGTTCTAATTACTGGGCCTTTTTCCTCAATTGTATCTATTACTTCTATTGAGTTTTAAAATTTTCTGTATGTTCCATTCTTACAGCATTCTATTCTTGTTTCATTGATACAATATGGTCGCTGTTTCTGAGGATTTTAAGGATAGTTGTTTTTTGTTGTTGTTGTTTTTTGTGGTACGTGGGCCTCTCACTGTTGTGGCCTCTCCCATTGCGGAGCACAGGCTCCAGACGCGCAGCCTCAGAGGCCATGGCTCATGGACCTAGCTGTGCCGCGGCATGTGGGATCTCCCCGGACCGGGGCACGAACCCGTGTACCCTGCATTAGCAGGCGGACTCTCAACCACTGCGCCACCAGGGAAGCCCTAAGGATAGTTTTTTAATTAAGGTTTGTTGTCTTGAATTGTTTCTGTTTCTTTAGTTATCTCCTCCTCCATCCCCTTGTTATTTTGATCTCCTTTTTTCACATTAAATGTTTACTCAAATGTTCATGATCCTTGGTTGTTTATATCTACGCCTGGGGCACTTTGGTTATGTGGTAGAAATTGTCAACTGTGGCTCTCCTGTTAGTGTGATCTGTCTGGGCTGTAGTATGGGGGAACCCCCTGTGTCACTATCTTTAAGTCTCTTTGGGGGATGGTCACTTTAGCCTGGACTTCGAATTCCCTGTTTGGTTGTTAAATGCCTGGCTCCCAGCTTACTGGAAGACAAGTGGAAAAAGAAGTTTGGAGGCCAGTTCTCAGTAGTCTGATGTAAACTTTTATTTAATCTCTCTATTTTCAGTATGGTACTCTTACCCTCAACATGCCTGTTTTATGCTTTCCAGAGAATAAACCTCTAGTTTATGGGGAAGGGACAGACTCATGGCTACTAAGAGTGCAAGAGAGATACAGCTTTTTAAAATAAACATGTAGCCAGTCCTTCTCTTTTTAAGCCACCTTCACCCCCCCACTTCCCAAAATACCTTGTGTTGCCTACTTCTGAACCTCTTTTATGGGCTCTGCAATGTAAACTGACTTGCTTTGTGCTTTTCCCCATCACAAAGGTTTAGGACGCAGTGACTTCTCAGCTGCTGAGTTAGGCACTATCTGCCCATCCATTTTTTAGCTTTCAGAATTTTGTTACTGTAGTTACCTCTCCAGTCTAAGTCCTCATGCGCTCATTTGAAAAGCTAAAATAAAATAAATCTGGAATCCGGAGGAGAGCAGAGCTAAATGCATATGGTAAATCCTCTGTCTTGAACTAAAAGAGCAAAATGGTAGTGTTTACATTTTTCAATGCTTTATTAGTGGAGACATGAGAAAATTGAATTTTCTTTATTAAAATTATACACTTTTTCTTAATACTCAAAATCACATAACATTTTATTATTTTTTCTTTTTACATTTTATAGTTTTATCATCCTTCTTAGCTGTAGCTTGGCTACTCAGTTATTTACAATAGAAGTAATTTACATGGTTATAGTTACAAATCATGCTACAATATATTTCAATTTCCCATTTTCACTCATTTACAAGTCTACAAACTATTTCTAACTTTTGTATATGTTTTCAAGTTTTTATTTTGAAAAATTTCAAATCTAGAGAAAAATTGCAATAAACATCAATATATACTCACATTTAATTTATCAATTGCTGTTATTTTGCCATATTTGTACTTGCTTTCTCTCTCTCTCTCTCTCACTCTTGCTTTAGACACTCTGTGTCTTTCACTCTATGTGTCTTTCACTCTATGCACATATATTTTTATTTCTCAATCACTGGAAGGTAAGTTGCAGACATCCTGACACTTCATCCCTAAACTACCAGCATGATTCTTCTAAGAATAAGACTATTTTCCTACATGAGCACAACACCATTATTATACCCAAAAGATTTAATGTTAATACAATAATACTATTTAATGTATAGCCCATTTTCAATTTACCCTAATTGATCCAAACATTTCCATTAAAGTTGTTTGCCCCTCCCCCAGTCCCAAATCCTATCAAGGATCAAGTACTGAATGGGGTTATCATTTATCCTTAGTCTTTTTTCATCTACAACACTCCCTCACCTCTTCATTTTAAAGAATTTAAGCTAGCTTTTCGGTAGAGTGCCTCAATTTGGATTTTGTATGATTACTTCTTCATGCTTAGACTTGGGGTCAGTATATATATATAATATATTTTATTTATATATATATTATATGTATAAAATATATTTTATATATATAGTACTGAATATAGATATTTAGCAAGAATATATGTATATATATGCATATATATATTCAATATATATTTAGCAATAATACTACATCTTTGATATTGTATACTTGTCATGCATTGAGTAAGGAGGCATATAACATCAGGTAGTTTCATTACTGGTGTTGCTAAATTTGATCACTTGGGTAAGGTGGTGTATTCCAGATCTTTCTATTTTAAACATAGCTCACTATCTTTATATGTAAGAAGTAAACTGGGGTGTGAGGGTGGGGGATAAGGGTGGGTGAGACTTTGAAATCTTGTAAATGTCCTGTGCCCCAACAATCTTTAATCCAATCCAATTTTGCATCCACTGAGGATCCTTGCTGGAAGCAATGATTACACTGATGACTGCAAAATCATGATTTTTCTAATTCTCATCCTTTCTGTCTTTCTTAGATGGCAAGCTCCCATAAAGAACTTTATTCTTCATCCCCCCTCACCTTTTCTACCTCTCTTTGAGTATGTCTATGAATTTATGGATTTTTAAATTCCATATATTATGGCCTATTACCTTCACTACTAATTTTGATGTTCAAATTATCCAACATTTTTCTAATCAGAGCCCTTTCAAGCTATCTCCTATGTCCTTTGTTTATATCCTCTTCAGCCTTTGAGTCTCCCTTGCTTTCTAGCACAAAAAAATGTTCTAAGCTTACTTTGTAATTTCTACTCCTCAGATATAGAATCAGTCATTTTTTAAGGAGACTTCTTTTAGTGAGGACTGGTATTTAGAAATCAAGTGATGGGCATGAAGTTTCATTATATGCCAACTTCTGTGTAAGAGAGGAGAAATGAGAATGTTTTGTATACTTATGTATGTTTTTGCTTATTTTGCAAAAAGAAACTAAATAAGGATAAATCAGAAACCAAAGGAAATTGTCATGTATGGGAAGTGGCTGGGAATGGAGTGGAGACCTAGGCATGGAAATGAAGCTTCTCTGAGGATATCATTTAATATGCTGGGAGTCATTTCCTTTAGGCCCTTTCAGTGGACAGAACTAGGGAACTTTACAAAATTGTGAGTTTATAATTAATATCTGCAGATGAAATCGAACACCACCCACCTTCACCCATTCCAAATTTGACTCTCCCCTGTCCACGTTGAGAACCACATTCCCCAAAACGTAGCTATATTTATTCATTTATACATTTACTATGTACAATAAAGAGTTTCAGATTTACCAATACCACCTTTAATAGCAAACTTATGAAATAATGTTCAGATATTTTTGCTTCTTTAAAAATCTTAGAATATATGCCACGAGTGTATACAACCAGAGTGCTATGTTTCAGAGCTACTTCGAAAGTTCTTTTTCTGTGTGTGATTGTGTTACTGCTAAATAATACCACATAGTACTATACTGTGATACAATAAATCACACAATCTTTTATGGACAGGCATTTAGGTTGCTTCCAATATTTTGTTAGGTTCATTTATATCTGTTTGCATTCACTTTTTGGATCTGCTTTTTTCATCCTTTTTTGTTGTAATTTTACTTTTGAATATGCAAAAGGGTTACATGGCTCAATAGTCAAAATCATGCAAAAGTTGCATTTAGGGAAGTCTCACTTCCATCCCCATCTTTTCCTCCCCATTTTCACTCACCCACTAAGATAACTGACTTCTGATTCATCTTTCTTGTGTTTCTTTTTGCAAAAATAAGCCCGTCTTTCTTACCAAAAAATAAAAAATAGTATTCTAATATCTATATCTATGAATAATATATCATGTAATATGTAAAGATACAAATAATATGTATATGTTTTATATTTTAAAAGAAAATCTAAATTATGTTTTAATTAAAATATAACAATATATCCCAGAAATCTCTCCATGTCAGCTAATGGAGATTTTCTCCATTCTTTCTTACTGCTATATAGTACTGAGCTGTCAGGGGATAAATCATAGTTTATTTATTCAGTCTTTCATAGATAGACATTTTGGTTGTTTCCAATATTTTGCTGCTACAAATAGTGCTTCACTGAGTGGCCGTGTGCATATGTTGTTTTGTGTTTGTGGAGGTGTATGTCTTCTGTTCCTTTCTCTGTTTCTTCTCCTTCTGTCATTCTCATCATGCATATGTTATATCTTTTGTAATTGTCTCCCCATAGTTCTCGGCTATTCTGTTCTTTTTTTTCTCTTTTTAATTTTTTGTCTTTCAGCTTGGGAAGTTTCTAGTGAGATATATTCAAGCTCACTGATTCTTTCCTCAGCTGTGTCCACTCTACTGAGGAGCCCATCAAAGGCATTCTTCATTTCTGTTACTGTGTTTTTTATTTCTGGCATATCCTTTTGATTCTTTATTAGAGTTTCCATCTCTCTGCTTACACAGCCCATCTGTTCTTGCATGTGGTCCACTTTTTCCTTTAGAGCTCTTAGCACATTAATCATAGTTATTTTAAATTCCTGGTCTGATAATTCCAAAATGTACCATATCTAAGTCTGGTTCTGATGCTTGCTCTGTCTTTTCAGACTGTATGTTTTACCTTTTAGCATTTTGTTGTTGTTGTTTGAAAATTGGGCATACTCTACCAAATAAAAGACACTGAGATAAACAGGCCATTAGTATGAGTTTTTATGTTTATCTGGCTGGGAGTTAGGCTGTGATTACTGTTTGCTGTGGCTGCAGGTGTCAGAAGCTAAAATTTCCCCCTGGTATCCTTCTATTTTTGTCTCCTCTGCTGTCTTTGGTTTTCCCAAGAGACTTCTTCTTAAACAATACCTGAGACTTGCAGTTCTTCCAGTTATATTCCCCTGATATTATATGGGAGCCCTATTTTTGGGGTGGCGAGGGGGTGGGAGGGAGAGAGGGGAAATGTTCTATAATCCTATGATCAAGTCGCAGTCTTTTAGAGAGTCTTTGCCCAAGGCTGTGACCTTCCCAAATGCTTCTCAGTTTATTCCCTGCCTCCTACCTTTAGGTGGGACAGGAAGGCCAGAGGAGGCTGAATTTGGGCACTTCCCTTCCCTCATGTCAATTAGGCCCTGACAAAATATTTTTCCTGAGGGCAGACCTTTGCTAAGGAAAAAGGAAAACTTTGGGTGTATTTTAAATAGTTAATCTACCCTTCCCCCTCCCCCTCCCCCTCCCCCTCCGGCTCCTGGAAATACAAGGGGATTATTCTCAGTTCTTTACTCTCAGAACCAATAAGCCTCCTGGAGATAAAACTCAGGAAACTGTAGGCCCCCTTATGGATGGTCCCCAAGACTTTTTCTCAAACTAGTGCACATTCAGTCCCCAGCAATTAGTCAATTACCTTTGTTTTCCTACTGATTTCCTACCAGTTGCTGGCTCCAACACTGGTTTCTGCTCCCTGAGGCTGTGGTTCTCTATGTTTTCCTGTTCAGTTTTCAGGTCAATGGTTTTCCCCTTTGACCTCAGTTCTCTGATGGACATAAGAAGAGTTGTTGATTTTCAGTTTGTTCAGCATTTTTTTCTCATCATGGAGGTGAAAATGATCATTTCCAAGCTTTTTACATGTCAAACTGGGAACCAGAAGTTCATATAAACCCTGGAGGTGTATGTTTTCCAGTTTTATTGAGATCTAATTGACATATGGTATCACACTAAGGTATACAGCATAATGATTTGATAGATGAATATTTTTTGAAATGATTACCACAGTAAGTTTAGCTAACATCCATCACCTCACATAGTGATTCTTAAGGTGTATCTTAAGGGTAAAACACTGGAAGTGGTATTACAGAGTCAAAGGGTTAAGATGTATGCAATTTTGTTTGATATTGTGAGTTCCTCCTCCACTGGGTTGTACTGTTTTGCACTTCCACCAGCTACGTGTGAGATTGTTGGTTTCCCAACAGCCTTGCTAACAGAATGTTGTCAAGCTTTTGACTTCTTGGCAATCTGATGGTGAGAAAGGATGTCTTGATTTAGTTTTATTTTGCATTTCTCTTATTATGAGTGAAGCTGAACATTTTTTTCATATTTAAAGGACATTTGTATATCTTTTCTGGTGAACTATCTGCTCATGCTTTTTGCTCCATCTCCCACATTTTAAAAAATAGAGTTTTTACATGTTAGGAAGATTAGTCCTTTATACATGATATATTTTGCAATTGTTTTTAATAGTTGATAATTTGTTCATTGATTTTTCTTTTTCATTTTGGTCATGCAAAATTTTTTATGTAGTAGTTGAATTTATCCTTATTTTATATGGATTCTGAGTTATAGTTTAGAAAGTCTTTCTCCACGTTTAGGTTATAAAGGAATTCACCCATATTTTCTTTTAGTTCTTCAATAGTTTAATTTTAGATCTTTGATCCATTTAGAGTTTATTTTGGTATATGATTGCAGGAATGAATACTAGTTGTCCCATTACCATCTATTAAAAAATCATTTTTATCCCAGTCATTTGAGATGCAATCATTTTTATACAGTTAGTTTCCAGATGGACTTGGGTCTATTTCTTGATTTGCTATTTATTTCCACTGGTCTGTCTACTATGTGATCATTTCCATAATGTTTTCATTACCATGGCTTTGTAGTATGTTCTAGTTTCTGGTATGGCTGGCCTCTTCTCAGTTCTCTTGTTTTCAGAGTTTTTCACATACATATGAAGTGAAAAAGTTGGATGCAAGTTCTCTAATTCCAGAAAATAAAAATTTAATGATATTTTTATTGGGATCATCTTAAATATATGCTAATGTGGGAGAACTGGTATTTCTAATGCTGTTGAGTCATTAAATCTTTATTAGTTTTCTTATGACTGCTGTAACAGATTATCACAAATTAAGTGACTTAAAACAATACAAATTTATCATCCTACAATTCTGCATGTCAGAAGTCCAAGGTCAGTCTCACTGGAGACTTAGGGGAGAATCTGTTTCTTTGCCTTTCTATCTTCTTTGGCTTGTAGCCTTCCTCCATCCTCAAAGCCAGCAGTATAGCAGCTTTAAATCCCACCCCCCTCTACCTTTATGTTCAAGTTGTCTTCTCTGACTCTGATCCCCCTACTTCCCTCTTAGAAGGATGCTTGTGATTACGTTGGACCCACCCAGATAATCCAGGATAATCGCCCCATCTCTATATATTTAATGTAATTGTACCTGCAAAATCCCTTTTGCCATATAAGGTAACACATCACAAGCTCTGGGAATTAGGACATGGACATCTTTGGGGGACAATTATTTTATCTACCACACTATCCAAGGAAAAGTGATGTCTCCATTGTTCAAGTCTATTTTTGTGATTTCAGGACTCTTTTCAAGTTTTCTTTGTATGGGTTTTGCATACTTTGTGTTAGGCCTAGTTCCTGATTTTTTCCATTGCTTTTGTAAACTGAGTATTCGCCTTCATTATATATTTGAATTAATTATTGATTGGATACATGAACGCTATTGATTTGTATTTTAATTCAATATCCTGGTATCTTACTGAAGTATTTTATTTTTTGTATTGATTGTCTTTGACATACACTTTCAGGTAATTATTGAATATAGATAGATACACTTCTTTTCTAATTCATAAATGTCAAAAGATTTTCTCTTACCTGATTGCATTGCCTAATGCCTCCAATACGTAGTGGGCTACCTTGCCTTCATCCTGACTTTTGAGGGAATACCTCTGATGTTGCCACACTGAATAAAGATCTAGTTTCAGGACTGAGATATGCATTTTTTATTTTGCTAAGAAGGTATTCATCAATCCTTACCAGGATTATGTTTGGGATTTTTATCTAAGGCATTTGCAAGTTCTTTAGAAAAAATCATATTCATTTTCTATTTGCCTCTATTAATATGTTAAATGATATAGATTTCTTAATATTGATCTATCCTTGCCTTACTGGAATAAATCCTATTTAGTCATGATATATTCTCTCTATTTTTGTGTGTGTGTGTGTGGTATGCAGGCCTCTCACTGTTGTGGCCTCTCCCGTTGTGGAGCCCAGGCTCCGGACATGCAGGCTCAGCGGCCATGGCTCACAGGTGCAGCCACTCCACGGCATGTAGGATCTTCCTGGACCGGGGCACGAACCCGTGTCCCCTGCAACAGCAGGCGGACTCTCAACCACTGTGTCACCAGGGAAGCCCTATTCTCTCTATTTTTAATGTGATCTTTAATTCTGTTTGTTTTTATTTAGGCTTTTTTACATCAATATTTATAAGTGACATTGGTTTGTAATTTTGTGGGGGCACCATTTTTTGGTAGAAATGTTATATTTGCTTTATAAAAAGAATTTGGGTGTTGCCTTAGTTCATTCAGGCTGATATAACAGGATACCATAGACTGAATGGATGGCTTATAAACAGAAATTTTTTCTCACAGCTCTGGAGGCTTGGAAGATCAAGATGAGATGTTGGCAGATTCGTTGTCTGGTGAAGGCCTGCTTCCTCATTCATAGATGGCCATCTTCTTGCTACATCCTCACATGGCAGAAAAGGGAAAAAGGGAGCTCTCTGTGGTCTCTTTTATAAGGGCACTAATCCCATTTATGAGGGTTCCACCCTCATGACTTAATCACCTCCCAGTAGCCCCACCTCCTAATACCATCACTTATGGGTTAGGATTTCAACATATGAATTTTGGGAAGACACAAACATTCAGTTTATGCAGGTGTTCTTTCTTTTCTGTGCTCTGAAACAGTTTAGGTGGCATTCAGTTTTCTGATCTTTGGAGGCTTGGTAGAGTTCACCTGTAAAATCATCTGGGCCTGACATTTATTTTGTAGTATAGTTCTAGGACAGCTTTCTTTGTTTCTTTATGGAAAGTGGTTTATGTAAGCTTTCTATTTTCACTGAGGTCAAATTTTCTACATTGCATTGTCCTGCAAATTTATCCATTTAACTATTTAGTTTATTTGCATAATTATGCTAAGTAGTGTCTCATTTTTACTTCCTCTATTTCAATGGTTATTTCCACATTTTAATCATTAATTTTTATACTTGTACTTTATTCCTTTTTATTGATTAGATTAGATAGTAGCTTGTGCATTACATTAATTTTTTTTTCAAGAAAGAAACATTTTCATTTATTTATTACTTTCTCTGTTTTATGTTTTCTACCTCAATAATTTCTGGTTTTATTATTACCACTTCCTTTCTTCTGCATTATTTCTGTTTAACTTTTTGTTCTTTTTCTTCCATTTGAGTTGGAAATTTCATTCATTAATTTTCAGCCTTGATTTTTTAAAAAATTAATTGAATTAGGACAGATAAAGTAGACAAATTTTACATGACTGAATTTTAAAAGTGGACAAACCCTGGTAACCACTACCTAGATCAAGATCTAGGCTATTACTAGCACTCCAGAAGCATCCAGCATATTGTTTGGTAGGCATTATCTCTCGAATTTTCTTCTATCTCTATAAATTAGTTTTGTTTACTTTTGAACGTCACATAAATGGACTGATATAGTTTGTACTCTTTTATGTCTGACCTTTTTGCTCAAAATATATGTCTCAGAGATGACTGCTTTTAGCTATGCATTGTGACTGTAATATATTACCTTTCATGAATATACTACCCTTTATTTGGGTATTCTACAGTTGATAGATATTTGTATTGCTTCCAGTTTCAGTCTATTGTAAGTAAAGCTACTATAAATATGCTTTTTCATGTCAATGTGTGTACATATGCGTACATTTCTGTTGGGTACATACATATCAGGAGCCTAATTTCTAGGTCAGGTTTAGTAGATACTGATTACAGTACATAATTTTTCAAAGTAGTTGTACAATTTACACACCCATCTTCAGTGTACACAATTTTAACTTACTGCCCAGTTTCTCCAACATTTCATACTGTTAGTTTTTAAATTTTAGTCATTCTGAAGCATTTATATAGGTAGTTTATTGCTGTTGTACCTGTCTTCATATGCATATTGGTCATTTGGATATATATATATATTTTGTTTTGCAAATGTTTGTTAAGATTTTTGCCCATTAAAAAAATAGATTGCTATGTCCTCTTCTTATTGATTTAACATTTTTCTCTATGTGATATTTTTCCTTTTTTTTTTTAACTCTTTTGGTATTTAGGAAGTCTCATTTTATTTGTTCTAGAACTTACCTTTATACTGATAACTTTTAATGCCTAAAGTTCCCTTTTTTCTTACACAGGCTACTACTGTTGAGTTTATAAGACTTAAATAATATCCTCTGTCTCCTACTTACTGTCTGTATGTCAATCAATGAGTTTATTCTGTTTCTCTCATTTTCTTTTCCCTCTCTCCCTATTTTAGTTGTTTGGTTTCTTCTTTTTCAGAACCTATAACATTTACATACTATTCTTCCACTCTTGTCTTCATCATCATTTTAGCCTTCATTCTGTGCTTAAATATATTCAATGTTCATCATCAGTCATTTTGCCCAAGATTCTCCAGTCATCTATTTTTGGATGAAGATTGTCCTGAGTAGACTTCTCACAAGGCTTATGAGTATAATATTCTTTGTTCCTTGTAGGCTTAAGATAGTTTTTCCAATACTATCAATAGCATGTATCTCAGAGTTGATTGCTATAGGTCAGTATTCCCAGGTACATGTTCTTAGATATTATTCCTTCAAAGATTTCTTTTTCTCTCTTGTATCCTTCCTTTCCTTCTGATAGTCCATTTATACATGTTAGACTATTGACATTGCTCCACTGATCTCGAATGCATTTTTGTTTTTCTCCCCTCCACTCTTTTTTCTTTTTTGTCTTTATATTTCAATTTGGATAGTTTCTTTTTACTTGTCTTCTAGTTCACCAATCCTTTACTTGTGTGTGTTCATTCTTCTGTTAAGCCCATTTAATCAACTCATATTCTTATATTGTTTTTCATTTCTAGCATTTTAATTTCATTCTATTTTATAGTTTCCATGCTTCTACTGAAATGTTCCATCTTTTCATCCACCTTCTCCAACTTTTACACTAGATTTTTTAGCATTTTTAACAGAGTTATTTTAAATTCCCTCTCTGTCCTCTGGGTCATCTCTGTGTCTGCTTCCAAGACTACTCTTTACTCTCTTAACCATGAGTATCCTTTTCATTTCTTCTTTTTGTGAGTTTTAAAATTTTTTCTGGACATTTTGCATGAAAGCAAAGTAGAGACTGGCAAATAATGTTTGACTTCAGGGAGTGGCATGCCCTGTTTTATGTCAGGGCACCAGATCTGTAGTTGAACTGGGTCTGGTCTTTGTTGTGGTTTTGGTTCGATTCAATTTATCACTGACTGCAAATATTTTGAGGATGAAATTAGGACATATTCTTCAGTGGTCCCTGAGCTCTGAGAGCTAATAAAAGCTTTCTGAACTATGCAAGATCTCTCCTTGGTTTACAGCCCAGTGGTCTGTCTTTTGGGTCTCTGAGGTGTTCTCTTTCTTCCTGAGCCTAGCCCTCCTTTTTCTGAGCCTGGGAATATCTTTATCAGTCCTGTTGTTCTACCTCTAGGTCTTCTTAGGGCAGCATCACAACCCTCTGCAAAGACCTGGAATGAATGAAGGGATTTCTTTCAGAAATTCTGCCTCTCGCCTAGTCTTTGGCAGTTGAAAACCTTAAGTGCCTTGGGCTCTTTTTTGTTTGTCTGTTTTTTCTCCTCTGTTCCAACCTTCCTTAGGTTAAAGTCTGGAGTACCTAAGATGCTGATGGTTTCAGCTCTTCTCTTTGCCATCAGCCTGAGAGCCTAGAATGTTTTTGCTGCATTTCTCTCAGCTCTTTTATTCTATCCCTCCCTCTGATTTCAAATGGCATATACCTTGCATTTGGTGATGGTCTCATCTGTCTCATGGTGGATCACACTCAGCTCTCCTTTGCCCCCTTCTTTTAGGCATACTATCCACAAATGCTTTGCAAAAACCTATAAAAATTGGAGTTGGGGTGGGGGGTGGCTTGCTTTGTGGCTATGGTTCTTCAGGACTCCACTCTATCATGCTTGTCCACACATGGCCTTAACAAGTTCTTTAGACTTTCCTTCAAAGTTCTCCTTACTCCACCATTGTGGATTTCTCTGCCTCCTGAAGTTTCACCAGGGATGAGAGTAACAGCAAATCTCTTCTTTTCTATAAAGGATTCCTAATATTCTGAAGTTTATTTCATTTGGGTTTCTCTGTGTTCTCCTCTGATGGACTTTTTAAATCTATGGTTTCATATATTACCTGAGCTGTTTTGTGGTTAGGCTGAAAGGGAGGCTCCTGCAAAATTGTATATCCAAACCAGAAGCGGAATTAAATTTTTTTAAAATATTTTTTGGTTTCTAGTTTAAGAAAATTATTTTCAAATATTCAAGCCAAAAAACTTCTTGGGAGACATATTAAAGTGATTTAAATTTAAATAAAACATAGATTCTAGGATGTAGAATGAACACATCTATTCTAATCTTCTAATCTAAATTTTAAATGATCTAAAACCAAATTTAAAATGATTCTGAGGGAATAAAACAATGAATAATCACCCACACACACACACAACTACCAGCATCACACACATGAAAGAATAAAGCAGAGAGTTGGAGATGAGCCATTAACCAGAGAAAGAGCTCAACAAACTTCTGGAAGATGGAAAGCCACCCCCCCAACCCTGCCCCCAACAAGTCATGACTGAGAAGCAGTGGAGGGGAGAAGATGAGCTGAGAAAAATCTACCCAAGTGACTGCTTTTGAGAAGGGAGTGTGTCTGCCATTCAGTGCCCCAGAGTCTTAGGACTGAGCCTAGGCAAGCAGCAGGAGAGTTGAGGTGTGTATATGGAATAGTTTAAGCATCTTGTTCCATCCTTCCTTTGCCTTCACCTGCCCAAAGAGAAGACTGCAGCAGGCCAAGAAAAAAATCATACGGTTCTTTTCTAAAGAACACTCCAGAAAGAACTAGGAAACTGGTATAGGTTTTGGTGCTCTAGAACAAAGCTCTCCACCTTGCAGTATTGAAGGTCTCAAAGATAAGTTTCAATCAATATCTTTAGGTTGAAGGCCACCAGCCCAATAAGCTCAGCCCAGATGCTTCCAGTCTTCCTCTTGCCACAGTTTAAATATGAATGAGAAACCAAGTGTCCTGGTGATCTATTGCTGCCTGAAGAACCACTCCAGAATTCAGTGGCTTAAAATAACAATTTATTATTATCTCTCATGGTTCTCTAGGTTGTCTGAGCTCACCTAGGTGATTCTCCCTTGTAATCTCTCATACAGTTAGAATCAGGTGGCCGCTGGGCAGTGAGTCATCTAATGCTCCATTGGGCTGAGTGTCCGAGATGGCTTCCTACTTACAAGCCTGGTGCTTTACTTCTCCTTGGCCTTTCTGTGTATATGTGTGTGTGTGTGGCTTGGCCTTCTCACAGCATGGCATTCTCAGGGTAATCACACTTATTACCTGGAGGCTGGCTTCCAAGAGAAAGAAAGCAAAAAGTGCGGAGCCAGTTAATGGCATACTCAGAACTGCCACAGAGCACAAAAGCCTTAATCTATTGGTCAAAGCAATCACAGAGTCTTCCCAGATCCAGATTGATGGGGGAGTGTATTATGTTGTAGAAAAGCATGTGGGGTGTAAGATATCGTTGCAGCCATCTTTTGAAAATACAGTCTACCACATTAATTATTACAAGCCCTTGAGAAAAACCTGCAACTTAAGGAAGATGAAGAAAAATAAGTAGAAAATTAAAGATCTTGGAGAGCATAAAGATTCTTCAAAAGGTAGGAAAGTCTCTATGAAACAAAACAAAATAATCAGAGCTTCAAAACTTATTAGTGCTGCTCAGAGAAAGTCAAGACAATGTTACATCCATAGAAAAAGGAATTGGGTGTTATGAGACAGGATGATCAGAAAATAGCAAAGAGCTCTTGAAATGCAAAAAGTGAGTGCTGAAATTAAAAGAAAAAGAATGGTTGACCTGGGATGCATTTGCTTGTATGCATTGAAAAACAGACGGATAAACAAACAACCACATCTCAAGAGAGGTGTGTGGAAACAGAACCTTCTTTATTTCTTCTTGATGAGTTTGTCTACACTTGTGAGAGAGGAGAGAGGAACAAAGGTACATTTTGGTATGTATGTCAGGATTTTGGTATGAAAAACCTGAGTTAAATGAACCTGTATATCCAGCGAATTCACGTTACATTTTAAGGGCCCTTCTTGACTGGAGTTCTGGGCAGCTGGTGGCTTGGTTGGCCCAGGCCTTATTTGATGTCACTCCCATTCCTTCCATCCCCAGAGTCTGTTGAATTAGGGAAACCCTCCTCAATGGTCTCCTCCACCCCCTCCCAAAATCTGTATCCATATGAAACCAGACCAACATAAACAGCAACAGCTAACCGCCCTGAGCAGGGTTAAGTCATAAGATAGCCGTGCACAGACTTTGAGGTCTCAGTAAAGGGTGAAGGGCAGTCTAACACCTGGACCTTGCTGGCAACAAGGAGGGCAGCTTTAGGCTGAGTATAAAATGTACACTTTGGGGGACACATGAGGGAGGCATCACCGCATTCTCCCTTTTGACATTTTCCCGGATATTACTCAGCCACCTACGGAGCCACCTAAGCTTTTGGCACAAATTAGCACACATTGGGTGGTTTAAAACAACAGAAATTATTCTCTCACAGTTCTGGAGGCCAGAAGACAGAAAACAAGCATTGACAGGGCTTCATTTCCTCTGGGGGCTCGAGGGGAGAATCCTTCCTTGGCTCTAACAGTTTCTGGTAGCTGTCGGCATTCCTTGGCTTGTGGCTGCATCACACCAATCTCTGCCTTCATCTTCCCATCACTCTCTCCTCTGTGTCTTCTCCTCTCTTGTCTGCATCCTGTCTCCTTCTGCCTTTCACTTCTAAGGATACTTGTCATTGGATTTAGGACCTATTTGGATCATCCTGGATGGTTTCCTCATCTCAAGATCTTTAGCTTAAATTACATCTGCAAAGACCCCTTTTCAAATAAGGTAACATTCAACCCTTTAACCTGTAAGATAATATCCACAGGTTCCAGTGATTAGGACATGGACATATCTTTTTCAAGTTACTATTTAACTCGTTACAGAGAAGTTCCTTGAAGCCTGGGGACTGAAATATTCACACCAATTCCTTACACAATTCCTGCTGACCGTGTCCTGCTGGGCTTATTTGATTGTAACTGCCTGTGCTTCCCATATGCAATCTTGTGCCTCCATCTTGTGAGCTCTTCTTAGAATTTAGAGTACCAGGGAGGGAGAGCTAGTGAGGGGTTTAAATGCCCCAGATCAGGCCAGAGGGCAAAATTTTGACATCAAAAAATGAGCAGTCCTCTCCAAAGGACTGTGTCCCCTCCTCATTATGCCAGTGCAAGATCGCTAAAGTTTGGCTCCCAAGGCACTCCTTAGCAGGCTGAATCTCAGATGAGAACTACTCCACTTAGCAAAGAGGATTAATTCTTCCTAACAAAAGGTAATTTATTCAATTGTATGCAAAAGAGGTGGTAGGAATGACATGTATAAAGCATGCTTATTTTTGTCTATTGTATCATATGTTTAATTCCTATAAAAACACCAGTAATTCTGTTGAGTACCTTTCGGAGAACTTGACCACTTCCAGAATGAATTGGATTGTGTTAATTAAATACACTTGACTTTGATGAAACCGAAACCTGATAGGCTTTCAAGGAAATGAGGCTTAGCAAGCTTTAGTGAATTTTAATAGATAGTGGATAGGATTAAATACAAGATCAGGCAGCTCTGGTTTTCATCAATTGGAATGGCAAGAAGACACCAGTCACTCCTGCCTATCTGGAATTTACCTTTTAAGGGCACATATGGCTAGGCAGAGAGTATGTCTATGGCACCCTAAAAGTTCTGTCCTTCATCCTAGACAAGAAAGTTTGATTCTACCATATTTAGAACTGATAACTAATATTAAAGATCAAAGAATCAGATTTTTATATCTTAACACGATGGGCCGTGAGGGTAACAAAGTGAGATGAAACTGAACAGGAAAAACTATAAAGTCTTTTAATTCAAAAAGTGTATTGCACAATTGTGGTACTCAGTCTAATGTACCAATATTATGAATGGAAAACTGCATGCTGCAGGTATAAATGAAGGAATTGAGCTAAGAATGGAACAAGGATCCTGTCTTATTCACTACATCTTCTTCTCAGCATATATGACAATCATCTTAGGCTACATCATGCTGTGGTAGTAAATGATCCCCAAATCTTAGTGGCTTCCACACCAGGGATTTATTTCTCACTCATGTTATGTGGGTGTTTGGTTCACCTTTATTCCCTGGGCCAGGCTGAAGCAGCAGCTCCTATCATGTTGGTCTGGAGGCAGAGGGAAAAAAGAGATGGCAGAACCAAGTCATGGCTCTTAAAGCTTATGTTTGAAAGTAGCTAATGTCACAGTTCATTGGTCAAAGTTAATCACATATCCAAGATGGGCATCACTGAATCAAGGTTGTGAAATCCCTGCAAATATCTGGCGGTAAAAATACAACCTACCATGACATGTATAAGTCAAGTTCATTGCTGACGTTATTTCCATTACTGTAAGAATGCTAAGAAATACTTATATATGATCTACATAGGAAGTGCATCTAGAGACAACAGATGCTTGTGATGGAGTCATGTAGCAGGAAGTATCCTCACAAAGACACAAATTTCAAATCCTAATAATCCTGCAGAGCCAGAATGTCAGATCTCCTGCAATATTTCAGTATATAATAGCTATATGCAGAACACAATCGTTTCCTCTTTATGACCAAATGAAATAAATTTCAATCCATAAATAATGACTATTTACCTTTTCTTCAAAGCACATGATTTTTTTTTTGTGAAATTAGAAGCATTTTGTATGCTGATGTATTTTATAAACTGGCAAATACTGTATACAGAAAATTTTGGTTGGCTTTAAGAATTAGGTTTTTCTCTGTATGTCATAGACATATTAAAAAAAATTTAAGGTCATATCCAGCACCTTCTCATTCACATCATTAAGTGCAACTTCAAACAGAGATTTTAGAGGGGGAGCAGGAGTCTACCATTTAGTTAAAGCAAATACTCAACCACAAGCTCCTTAATAACAGAGAACATGTCTTAAATATTTTTGGATCTCCAGCAGCTAACTAAGTACCCAGTAAGTTCTCAATAAATGTTTCATGCTAACATGTTATATCAAATTTCAAAATGCTCATCAACTTGACCCTGAAATTCCCATTTTAGAAACCCATCCTAAGAAAATAATTGGAGATGTTCACAAAGAAAATAATTGGAGATATATATGATGCTTACCTCAGTCCTATATGTAATAGCAAAAATATTAACAACTAAAATATCTGACAACAGAGTACTAGTCAACTACATAGTAGCATATCATATAATGAAATATTATGCAATTATGAAAAACCATGTGTTCAAAGAACATTTGATTGTAAGGGAAAATGAAATATACTATGTGGGAGAAAAAGCAGTTAAAAAACTAGTAGGTACAATAAAATCTCATTTTAATAAAATTCAGATATAAATGTACACATATATATTCACACACACACATACCTACACGCATGCATATGTATCTGAACAAAACAGAAAAAAAAAAAGATCTGTTACAAGGGAAAGAATCACATGTTTCTTTCAAGCCCCTTCTGGCTTATAAAGATGGGGGATACTTCGTCTGCAGAGAGGAGAGATACATGTGAAGATGTGAAGAGAGGTGAGTCTGGGGCTGGGGACCAGGCAGGCTCTCTGTGGCAAGACTTAGGACAAGCAAGGAACTGAGGCAGTTGACAGTTGATGACAGAGAGCTCAGTTGTAGGGTGGAGATTTCTTATTCCATGTTGCTGTGCAGTATGTATTGCATCCTTCTCCTTTGCCTTCCCCTGAAAACTTTGGCAAAATCTCCGTTTTTCTTTTCTATGTGAAGGTAGATTTACTTTGAAAGGAGATGTCCACCGCGTGACTCTTGCTCAGGGGCAAGACACAAGGGTACCAGAGGGCCCAGCGTGCCTAACAGATCTTTATGAAAGAAAATGCACCAAAATAGTAAGCAAACATTAGCTTTGGGTTAAGAGAGAAAAAGGTGATTTTCATTTCCTCTTGGTACTTTAATGGTTTTCCCAAATTTCTGCGATGAATATGTATTGCTATTATAATCAGAAAAAAATGTTATTTTTTAAAAAATAACGATGTTGAATGAATGAATAAGGGAATAAATCAATGAATGAATGAATTAACTAATTAGTGAAATGATTGATGTGGGCAACAGAAGTGCAAACAAGATTCTAATAGACAGATTTGCTTGTTCTTATTTCCTGCTGTGGACATTAGTCAGCCTCTATCTTTAGATGAGGCATATTTAAAAAAAGAGAGAGAGAAAAACACTCTTCAGATGAAAGCAATATTTTCATGCGTTCTACTCTCTGACATGTGCAAAATGCCTGCATCCCATCCAACCTGGGTCAAGGATGACACGCCTCTGATCTTTTTCTCAAGGTCTGGGGCCAATATCCCCAGAATTCACTAGCACAGAATTCCATGAAAATCAAAGAAAACAGGCAATCATTGGAAGAGGCAGCATCTACAAAGAAGCCTGCTGCCGGCTGACTTTGAAATGTTGTGGTTTTGTGTTTATATGGCTTTGTAATATCAATGTGTGTGTGTGAGACACGTACAGGCATGAAACCAAGGCTGCAAATTGCAAACATAACTTAACACACATCCAAACATATTCACTCTGAACCAGTGCCAACCCACATGTGCTGAACGTGTCAACAAACTGTCTCATGTGTTCCTGTCTTCCACATAAACCCTGTCAGGCAGGGCTGGAAATCGGGTGCCCTGCGCTGGATGGAGCTATGAGGGCTTCTATAGAAAGTATATTGTGAGCCCATATGGGCTGGTGGAGGTGACAGCTGGGTGAGGACCTTGCCGCCTGCCAGGCTGAGAGAGGAGAAGCCTGCCCCAGAGTTGCGGAATCCAGGCTGAGGACAGCTCAAGGACATGGGGAGCTTTCTGGAATATTTGGGGAGGAGAATTACTGGATGGACTCTTGGAGTGGAGAGGGAGTGAGAGGGAAAGAAGAGTCTGCCTGACAAAGCTGAGTTTGTTTTATTTTTTTTGTACAGATGCTGCTGGCAGCAGAACAGAGTGGGAGAGTGTGTTCAGCTACATTAGTCAGGGATGGAGTTTTAATAGGGCTGCAGGAGGAAATGATGACGGCAAAGTTAGGAGCAGTGAGTAACTCAATTTGAGAGAGCCAAGCACCCAGGGAAACGACAGCAGAAGTACCATTTTTCTGTTTGGCCCCATGGGGACTGGGTTGCTGTTGGAGTCACAGCAGCGACTGGTATTGGGCACTTTTACCTGAATAAACACGAATGAGGGCCTCTGGGAGGTAACCCTGCAGCTCCTCCTGCTGTGACCCTGAGACATCCTAGGGCTCGTCAGCAATGCCAACCTGTATGGAAATGATCCTGAGCAGCAGGGGACAGAGCTGTCATTTACAGGACAGGGCTGTCATTTACGGTTACAGCGGGGAGGGACAGCGCCTATTCCTGAGGAGGCTCTGTACCTGGATGGGGCAGGGGCGGAGCCTCTTAACTGCTGCAGCTGCTAAGGATGGGGAAGGTGACACCGAGGTGTGCCAGTGGTCAGCAAGTCTGGTAAAGGGGCAAACTGGTGACAAAGCTGGCAGGGCTCAGGCGCCTTTGAATTAGAAAAAGGCATTGTCCTACTAGCGAGGGATGCATGGCTTGATGGAAAGTGGGGGAGGGATGCAGTCGGCCTCCACTTGGCCCCCTGGCTGGGCACACTTGTTCAGAGTACCATCTGCCCAGCCATATGCAGCAGCCATGAAAAACAGCCTTTGATAAACAAACTCCTTAGCCTGGCATTCCTGGCCCTCTGTAAGGCAGCCCCACTCTGACTGTCCATCTCAATCTCTCATACCTCTAGCCACAAACCCACCCTCCAGCAGAAGGCAAGTCCTAACCATTCTCCAAGCCTGCATTCACATCCTCACATTTATTTATATACTTTTGCTACTACTGTTCTTTTTAGCTGTAATGCCCTAACCACATCTTTGCCTAACATTACCATGTACATTTTTAAGGTCCTGCTCTAATACCACCTCTTCCAAGAAGCCTCCTCTGATTGCCTCCAAGTCAAAGTGATCTTGTCGCAACTTAAGCTCTTGCAGGACTTTATCTCTATATCCTCATGTCATCATTTTGGGGTCACCATTTACCTTTTTTTACCCTGTGTGGTAGTTTTTACGTGTCTTATCTTTTCTACTAGACAGTGAGCCCCCTGAGGGCAAGACCTGTTTCTTGTTAATATCACATACCCCATAGCATCAAAGTGGTGTACTTGGCACATGCAAGATGTTCCCTAGGCTGTCTTGTGGAAAGAGTATTGGGCAAAGCAGGTTTAGATTCCAGCTCTTGTCACTTGAAGACAATAATAGCTAATCATCATTTATTTTTATGTGTGTCAGTTACTGCTAAAAGTGCTTATCATGTACGAAGTTACTGAATTCCCCTGACTAGTCTAGGTAAGTTCTGTTTTTATCTCCAAGTTTAGAACAGGAAACAGAGACACAGAGAGGTTGAGTGCTGTAAGGGACAGAAGTGAGATTTGAACCCAAGCCTACTGGCCCTGAGTCCACACCTGTAACCAGGTGCTGGGCTGTCCATTACTGGTTGATGGACCTTGGGTTTAATTAACCTGATTCTCACCTTCTTCATCTGTAAAATGGGGATAATAATACTCAAAAATTATATATGTATACATAATAATTATATATTAATTATGTAGATTCCTGGAACATAATATAGCGCCAATAAAAAGTGGTCACCATTCATAAATATGTTTTGAGTGAAAGAAATAAAGGATTTGTCATCCAGAGTAGTATATCCAATAGAAATACAAAGCAAGCCATACATGTTATTTAACTTTTTCTAATAAAGGCAAAACAAAATAAAATTAACAAGATACTTTATTTAACCCAGTATATCCAAAATTTTATTATCTCAACACGGAATCAATATAAAAATCTCAATAAGATATTATTTAACCCAATATATCCAAAATTTTATTATCTCAACACAGAATCAATATAAAAATCTCAATAAGATATTTTACTTTATTTTTTATAGTAAGTCTTCAAAATCTGGCTTGTATTTTATACTTAGAGCACTCTCACTTTGTTTTTCATTTTTTTTTTAACATTTATTAGAGTATAATTGCTTTACAATGGTGTGTTAGTTTCTGCTGTATAGCGAAGTGAATCAGCTATACATATACATGCATCCCCGTATCCCCTCCCTCTTGTGTCTCCCTCCCACCCTCCCTATCCCACCCCTCTAGGTGGACACAAAGCACGGAGCTGATCTCCCTGTGCTATGCGGCTACTTCCCACTAGCTATCTATTTTATATTTGGTAGTGTATATATGTCCATGCCACTCTCTCACTTCATCCCAGCTTACCCATCCCCCTCCCCATATCCTCAAGTCCATTCTCTACGTCTGCATCTTTATTCCTGTCCAGCCCCTAGGTTCTTCAGAACCACTTTTTTTTTTTTTAGATTCCATATATATGTGTTAGCATACGGTATTTGTTTTTCTTTTTCTGACTTACTTCACTCTGTATGACAATCTCTAGGTCCATCCACCTCACTACAAATAACTCAGTTTTGTTTCTTTTTATGGCTGAGTAAAATTCCATTGTATACATGTGCCACATCTTCTTTATCTATTCATCTGTTGATGGACACTTAGGTTGCGTCCATGTCCTGCCTATTGTAAATAGAGCTGCAATGACCATTGTGGTACATGACTCTTTTTGAATTATGGTTTTCTCAGGGTATATGCCCAGTAGTGGGATTAGAGCACTCTCATTTTGTACTACACATTTCAAATATTCAAAAGCCATGTGTGGCCAATAGCTATATCGAGCAACACAGATCTAGCAGATCTAAGAAAAAAGCCCTCTCTGAAAATCCTATTATGAAGTCAAACTTCCGCTATTTGAGTTATGATGAATTTTCTCTTTTCAACAGCTCATCATTAAAATGTAAATACTTCTGGGAAATATCAACTAATGCTGAAGCTGGGCCAATGTTGCATCTTAGACTAGCGGCGACGCTCAGAAATACCTGCGGTGGTTAAAAATGTGAATCCCGGAGCTGGACAGACCTGAATTCCAATCATGACTGTGGCCTGGGCTGAGTCCTTTAACATGGCTGAGCCCAGTTTCCTTATCTGTGAGATAAGGAGACATTAGGATCGATTGAGAGAAGGCTTGCAGTGCCAGGACAGGGGCTCAAAAAGTGTCAGCTCACCTCCTTTTCCATCGACCTCTGTGTCACTGTTTGTCCCTCTCCCTACCCCTCCTCTATTGCATAGAAACCCCTTTAAGGTTTTTGCCCAGATGAGTCACCATTATTGGGGCCCTGCTTGATTGACTCTCACAAAGATTTGTTGAGAGTCAATGTTCGTAGAACATGAGGCATGAAGGGGCTCCCAAAAAATTGCATCATGGTTATAATGGTTGTTTCAGTGCCAGTACTGGTCCGATGATTTTGAGGTCCATTATGACTCTGCCTCTCCCTTGGAACCTGGTCTCAGCCTCTGTACCCCTTCTCTACCCCTGCCTGGGTCCCTGCTCCTGGGCCATGGGGTAGAGCAGGCTGGCCCTCAGTGTGCTGGCTCCCATCAGACCCAGTCCAAGAAGCGGACTCTCCCTCTGGTCCATCCACTAATGCCTCTTCTCATTATTTGCCTTCTACAAGCTGCCTCTCCAGGGCCTAGGACTTGTTTCTGTTACTTTGTCACACACAATCTGTCACTTGACTTTGTCATGTCCCACCAATGAGGCAAAGGCAAGTTGTGTGAGAGGCCATGTGTGGAGGTTGCCACAAGTAGAAGAGCCCTGGGGGCCAAGGTCTACATGTTGGGTGTTATCCAAGGGCCAGGGGTGGATTTCTGGGATAAATGGAAAAAGCCATAGTCAAGAGGAAAAATCCATAAAAAAGAGTGTACTGCTTTGAGCCGTGAAGACCAGTGAAAGGCCTAATGGCATAAGGAGAGGTGTGAGCAGAAGTCTGGGGCTGTCAAGAGAAACAAGGGAATGACCCATGAATAGGTCAGGCAGTCCCGGAAGCTAAGTTGCAAATGAGGTGCTGGTTTCAGAGCAATCCTTTCCCTCGAGGCCTACGTAGGATCTTGGGGCTGGGAGTGCCCAAAGCCTCCTTGTTTGTTTGCCAGCGTTTGCAAACACCTCAAATGCCTTGCAAACACTCCTGCCCATGTGTTGAAAACACATGCCATTTCAGCTTGGACTTGTCCCCATCACTGCCAGCCACTCAGTGGGCCGTGGCGGCTAAATCAGCACACGTGGCCATCCTGAAGCCAGTGCCTATGCCTCCCAGTCGTTCCAGCTCATGGCCTCGCCAGCCTTGCTCTAATTTGCAGGCCATGCCCACCTAATCCCGAGTCAGGATATTCGGATGCTTACTGTTTGGAAGGGTTAGGTTGATCCAGCTAGGAGGTAGCATAGGCTACCAATGAAAGGCTTCACTGTCAGAAAGACCCAAGTAGAAATCCCAGCTCTACCACTTGTACAACCTTAATCAAGTGGTTTCATCTCAATTTTCTCCTCTGTGAAATGGGTGTAATAAGATCTATCTTACAGAGTTGTCAGGAGATATAAAGGAGAGTATGTAAAGTGCATTCAGTACCTAGCATGTAGGAAGCGCTCCATCCATGGTAGCTTAATTTAAACACACGTGAACACCTGCAGTGTCTGATGATAGATGGAGTGCAAACTCCCTAGCCTGGCCCACAAGGCCCTGAGCAAGCTGATCCTGCATCTCCTCCATCTCATCTTTCACACTCTCCACAGATCCTCTTCCCTCCATCCATACTCAACCACACATAGTTCCAGAACCAGCCATGTGCCCTGCTGCCACTGAGACTTTGCACAAACCACCTCTCTTTCTTAGGATGCTCTCCCCCCGTCTTCACCTGACTGGCTCCAACACCCACCAATCAGCCCCCAAGCCATGTCCTCCAAAGCCTTCCCTAACGGTCCACCTGAAACGCAGGGCTTCCCCCTCTGCAGAGTCTAAGGCCCCTCGTCAGCCCCTTGGCCGTATCTCTGCTCTTTGTGCTGAAACCTCTAACCCAAAACTCTGAGAGCAGGGACACTTTTGTGCCTGACACAGAAAAAATAGTTAAGAAGAGCAAATATGTAGTGAGTGCTTACCCTGTTTCCAGGGAGGATCACCTACTCCTCCATCACCTATGAAGTGGACACTGTCATTAGCTCTGTTTTTCAGCACTTGAGGCGTTTAGGTATTAAATAACTTGTCCTGGTAAAACCAACTGTGTGTGGGGGGTGGAGATTCCAACCCCAAAGCCTGGGCACATAACCCTGTCGTGCAAGGACAAATGAAGGAATGAATGAATGACACGATCAGGTTCAAATGGTAGAGCAGTGATGTAGACTCTTTGAACAATCATTTGTGGTCTTTTTATTGCCTATTTGTAATTTATGATATATATCATCACTCTTGATGGTGAAATATTTTACAGAACCAAAACTCAAAGAGAAATAAAACACTGAACAATGGTTTTCACTGTCGCTCTGCTCACAGAACACTTGCCTAGCACCTCAGTTGTCAGCGACCACCCTTGGAGGACACAGGGGATGGTGACCAGCCACCTCCTGCCTGTTTTCCTTCCTCCTCCTCCTCCACAGTGACCCTACTGTGTCACTGCAGAAGCTAGTAAGACACTGAGCACCCACGAGGTCCAGGCACAAGTGGTGGGGATGCTGGCTGGCCATCTCACCTCCTGAGGAGGAGACTGGAGGGAAGAAAGAAACATCTGGAAGCAGCAGCATTCTGTTCTGGACCTTGCGCCCATGAATGATGCGCTAAGACAATTCTCTGCCTTATCATAAATTCTGCAAACTCATGAACTTTGCAATCTCTGAAGCTCAGCGCTGTATGGGAGCCACTTATCTTGTGCTGAAAGCAATATAAAAACAGATGGCAAAGAGTGCATCGGGAGATAAATCAGCGGCCTGGCTGCCAGGAGTTTGCGGACAAACCCAACATGGCCAGGCTCTCAACTCTCGGACACGGGGCCTGCTGGGAGGGGCACCCCTCGGGTGACGTGGCCAAGCTGGCAGAGAAGGCGGCTGGCAGTGGGGAGAGGCAGAGCAGAGTCCCATTGGGAGGGCAGGGGAAGGGCATCTTCATAGGCAGCCTTGAGAGAGTGGCCAGCCCCTTCCCAGGCGGAAGCTGTGGGTGGAGGATGGCTTGGGCCTCTGTCCACAAAACTGCAGCTGAGACCCAAGCTTTAGCATTTACAAGGCACTTTCCCATAGTCACCACCTAGAACCCTCACTGTGACCTGGCAAGGTATTTACTTTTGCAGATAGGGAAACTGAGGTTCAAGGATTGTGCCTTGGCTGAAGCCACACGTCAGAGGCAGAACTTGAATCAAGATGTCACAACTCCAGTGCTCTGTCACTCACATCACAGGGTCTGCATTGGCCGTGTTTGACTCCCACCATAGTTCCCTGAAAAGATGGAACAAAAAGGAAAATATGACTCAGAGTTGAAGTGCCTGCCTGGGGTCTGAAGGCTGGTGCGCAGCTGGGCTGAGGAATGCCCCATCCGGTACTTCTTCTACCTGGGCTGCAAGCCAGGCTGACGCACCACCTATGGCCCCCAAAACAAGAGTGAGCTCCCTCAGACCCTGGATCAGGCTCAGGCCTGCAGGGGACAGGCCCCCCAAAACAGAAAGACGGTGAGGAAAAAGGTAAGGAGACTAAAGGAAGCAGGAAGAGTTGGAAGAAAAGAAAGGGAACATCAAAGGGCAAGAGCCATGGACAGGAGAATGAGAGATGAGGAAAAGAGAGAGGGGAAGTGTGCACAGGAGGCCCAGGAGGTGGGAAGCTGGGGCCCAACATGGCTGGGGGAGTGACTCTGCAGCACTGGGCCAGGGGCCGCCGGTCCTTGGAACGTGTATGATAGAGTGGGACACCAGGGATGCTGCCTCTATGTGCTCTTAAAATGCCACAAGTCCCCTCTTCTAAGAGGGGCCCAACGAAGGGCACCTGATGTTTATCCCTATGCAGCACAAACGTGTTGAGTGAGCACCTACTCGGCGCCTAGAACTGCTGAGTGCGGGAACGGGGTGCTGATACAGACAAGCATGGTGAGGTACCACGATGGGCCTGCAGGCTTCAGATTAGCTCAGGCCCACAGCTTCACAGCCTGCAAAGGGAGCTCAATTAGGCTCGACTCCAAATAGCAAATGCAGTGGCAATAACATGAGTTTGGGAGGCAGAGTGAAGCCCAGAGCCGCGCTGCTGATGGTGTGAATTTGAGCCATTCCGGAACCTCTCTGAGGTTCTTCAGTTGTCACATTGGGCTGATGCTGCCCCTTCAAAGACTTGTGAGGTGATAGATGAGAGACCCGGAGCAGACATCTGACTCGTGGCATCCAGTAAATGCCCGCTCCCTCCTCCCACATCAACTTGAAGAGTGCCCTTTCCTGTGTCTTTAATCCTCCCCCCACCCCTGTCCTCAGCCCCTTCCCACACTGATCACGCCTTCCCTCTACGATGCTTCAGCCTTAAGCACTAGACTCAGCCTTGCCCATGTGCAGGGGTTTAGAGATCCTCAAGTCTTTGTGTTGTATTTCTCTCCCTTTGGTTGAACTTCCCCAGCATAGAGACGGCACCTCCCATTCCCTTTAAACCTCCACAGTACATCCCCCTCCCGGACCCTGGTCCTGGGGGCGTTTGGGCTGAATGACTGTGTCCAACATAACTTGATGTCAGATCCATTTAATGTATATGGAGTCCGTGTCCTGTTCCACATCCTGCCTGTGTAGGACATGTCACACTCATTGTCCTGTTTAATCTTCCCCCAAATCCCAAGAGGTGAGTATAGCATCTCTCTTATCAGTGAGAGAACTGAGGTCCAGAGATGGGAGGAGTTTGCCCAAAGCCACACAGATCCTAAGAAGCCAAGCCAGGATTTCCATATTTAACAACAACACTAATAATAATGGTGAACATATAGCACTATTGACAGTATCTCATTTGGGTCTCTCAACAAACTTATGAGACAGATACTATTATTATTCTCATTTTACAGATGAGGAAACTGAGGCACAGAGAAGTCAAGCAACTTTCCCCTGGTCCCATGTGGTTGAACCCAGGCAGGTCTGACTACGACTGAGCAGGTGTGTGATGGCTGAAGACTTCACACAGCTCAAGTGTAGCTTCTGTGACTCTGGATTCAGAGATGGCACACAATCCCAGATGCACATGCTCCCAGAGCGGTGGTTCAGGGAAGGATTCCACTCTGCCCTGCCCGCCCAGTCCTCTCCCAGGAAAGGCTGACACTAGTTTGGAAGCAAAGCAGAGAAAGACCAGATGTGGGGAGGGGCTGAAAGAAGCCTGCCTTTCACTCAGGCAACAAGCAAGATGCCTGCTCGTGTTTTTGCAAAACATCCCTCCCCTCCCCAAAATGAGCAGGCTTACAGCCACGGCTGCACTGAGACAATAATCACTAATCAAGTCGAAGTTTCCTTCTAATCAGTTCAGTTGTTGAAGGAAGAAATGCAGCCGGGCTTGTGCTGGGAGGATGGCGTTCATCACCACCACACGCCAGAGGGGCTGCCCCTGACCATCCTGAACTCCAAGCCTCTCTTGGCATCACAGGGCCTTCTCTGGGTGCTTCTGCCTCCAGTTCCCCCAAATCCCAGGCTCAAAGGGGCTAAAAATAGCAAGAATGGAGCCATAGAAGAATGTTGCCTCTGAGGTCAGACACCTAGGGTTCAAGGGTGGCTCTGCCATTCTCAGCCTGGACCTTTGGAAACGTTACTTGACACTGTTGCCCCTCTGTTGCAAAAAACAGATTGAAAATAAGTTGTGTCTTCCTGGAAAATTCT
This sequence comes from Phocoena phocoena, assembly GCF_963924675.1. NCBI lineage: Eukaryota > Metazoa > Chordata > Mammalia > Artiodactyla > Phocoenidae > Phocoena > Phocoena phocoena. The sequence goes on from NC_089226.1 coordinate 17,863,315, forward strand.
ACTCATCCTTCAAAACATAGCTCAAATATCACTTCCTCTGTGACTCCTTTCCCAACCAGCATCTTGTCCCCCTCCCTGAATTAATTGTCCCTCTTCTTCATTTCCCAAATCACATTGCTCAAATATCTGCCAGAGTACTTATCACTCTGAGTGATGGTTTCATCATTTACAATTCTGTTTTCTAGACCAAGAGCACTTGAAGGAAAGAAAACATACTGTATTCATAACTGTGACCTCCACACCTGCCCACCACAACACCCAGCACATAACAGATGCTTATTGAACGTTTGCTGAATGAACAGTGAATGAAGAATAAATAAGTGGTATGTGTACTTGAATCTGTCATTTGTATTCAAATATGATGTCTCCCATCTTATTCGATGTTGTTATCAAGTGCAAAACCTTTTACAAAGCCTGGCACTTCAGCAATAATCATCCACAGGACTGGAGATACGCAGGAAATAAGAAAACTGGGTGATCAACAACTCCTGCAAAATTTCATCAAGAGTTTTCCAGCTACTGGCAAATGCACAGATCCTACTTTATTCAATCTAGATTAAACCTCTTATTGGGAAGACTTTAAATTAAGTGTGACTGAATTAGCTACTGTTACTCTTTTTTTTCCCCAAGATCTGCTAATCTCTGCATGAGGCCCTCTCTTCCTGGACTGATCGGTTTCCTCTCTGGTGCACTGGGATTGATTCTCTATCTTCCAGGATATTGAGTGGCAGGGCTGTCAGGCAGGGAGAGATACGGAGCCTGCTGGTGCAGCAGGGCGCTCTTCGCTGTGAGATTCCCCGGCGGGAGGGCTGTCTGGCCTTTGGAGAGCCAGCCGGGACACTAGGTACAGTGTTTGTGACATGCTATTGCTAATAGTAATCTGTGCACTTGGGTGAGCTTCGGCCGCAAACCCTCATTTCACAAAATGGAGATGCTGGGGAGTTAGCAAGGCCACAAATCCTCTTACGGTACTAACTCTCCTCAAGGGCAGCAAAGGGCAGATGGATTTACTGTTTTCCCTCCCTTGGCTTCGTTCCCTACCCCCACCTTCCAAAAGGAGGCCCATGTTCCTAGCCTCCTCTTGATGTTCTTGAGGTGGAGACATAACAGGATGACTGGATATCTTGGCAAGAAGCCCACGGAGCACAGCAAGCAGGGCAGCCAGGATGTATGGAAGGGAATATTTTATGTGTTCAATTGTGCCCCCCAGAAGGATGTTGCAGTCCTAACCCCTAGTACCTGTCAATATGACCTTCAGAAATAAGGTCTTTTCTGATTATCAAGTTAACATGAGATCATTTGGGTGAGCCTGAATCCAACAGGACTGGAGTCCTTGTCGAAAAAAATGTCCTTATAGGAAATTTCGACAGAGACCTGCACACAAAGAGAACACCATAGGAAGATTGGAGCTATGCTGCCACAGCCAAGGAACTGCCAGAAGGTAAGAGAGAGGCCCAGAACAGATCATCCTCTAGTGCCTTCAGAGAGCAGGGCCCGGCTGACACCTTGATCTTGGACTTTTAGCGTCCAAAACTGTGAGACAAGGAATTTCTGTTGTTTAAGCCACGCAGTTTGTGGTACTTTGTTACAGCCACCCTAGAAAACAGTAGATAGCCTAACCAGGTTATTCCTGAGACGGAGGGGACAATGGAAGCCATCACAGAAAGGATGCAGGAGAGATGTCTCTCCTGTTTCTTGGCCCCAAAGCCGTAGTCAAAAGAGCTCAGGCTTTGGATCAGAGCCATGTTTGACTCTGTTTTCCCACTCACCATGCTTCAGTGTCTCCCTCTGTAAAATGGGATAGAAGACTGAGCTCACATTTCTGCCAAGAAAATCAGACTAGAAAATGTATGTAAAAGCCCAATTTGACATAAGCACCTGATTCAATCAATTGAAACTGCTAATTCCTGTTGTTGTGACTGTAATAACTATTAAATGAACACCAAAGGAAGATGCTGAAAAGACAGGCAGATATGAGCACTTCATTGAGATCTTGCTGTAGCTCTCTGATTCAAAGCTGCTGGGTCCTGGAACCCAGAAAGCAGTTTCACCTGCCTGCAGCGCCTCACCACCCTCCCTCCTCACAGCCACAGCTCCGGTGTCCAGCAAGGAGGAGCAGTTCCAGCGCTTGCCCACGCTCAGGAGTGTCTTTCGGGTCTTCTTTGGTGGGAGTGCAGTGATCAGGCGTTGATGATTCATGACTTAGCCGCAGTAGCACAAGGACTCCAGGCAGGTTATGAAGCCATCAATCTTGAGCAGAGATTTTGTGGAATGCTACAGCCACCCACCCCACACCAAAACACATACACACACGTGCTTGATTCATTCCCCCCAGGCCGGTGTAGCCCTTGGGAATCTGCCAGCCTTGCCAATGAATCGCTGGTTTTGGTTGCTTGAAAACTTAGAAAGTCTTGAAACTTCTTAACGGTGCAATTAACACTCTCCTTGGAATATCTTTCTCCTTCCATTTGCCTATTCAAGCCCCCCTCCATCAGACCACACACCAGCCTCTGACTCATTCCCACCCCTGTGCTTACATGTGACCCCTGCTAAGAAAGAGCCTAGGTTTTAGAATCAGATCTGTATCAGTGGGGCCCCAGCAGGGAGCAGGGTGCACTGAAAACAAGGTAATTGATGGGGAACTCAATATAGGCACTGTCTTACATAAGTGTGGGCAGCCTTAGGGAAAACAACAAGGGGTGATGAAGAGAAGGGCCAGCAGCAGCAGGGAGCCTTACCACCCCTAGGTCAGAAGGGCAAAAGAAGGGAAGCCTGCAGAAGAAGATGTGAAAAGGAAATTAGCAGACCTGCACTGTGGCCTTCCCAAGAGGCACCAGTGGGGAGGGAGGTGGGAGATAAATATCCTGACCTCACTCCCCCCCAGTGAGTAAGCTGCCAGAGCCTCCCATTGGCAAAACACAATAGGAAGCCGAGGGCAGGGGAGAACATTGACAAAATACCTGAGTCTTGTTCTCCAGGGAACAAATCAGAGTGAGGAAGGTGAAGAGAGGATCCAGGTGAGCATACAGAAGATACCCAGCTTAAAACCTGAGATCAAATTTCACTTCTTCCACTTACTAACTGTGTGATTTTGGACAAGTAAATTAACTACTCTGAGCTCCAATTTCTTCATCTATTTAAAAAAATGGAGTAACACTCTTTTTGTGAGTATATCATTGTGAGGCTAAACGAGGTAATATTTTCTAGCTAGTTAATGTTAATAAAATAAAATAAAATAATAAAATAAAAGACAGCAATTTATTTTCACATTCTGAATTTTTTAACCAGCCATTTTGCTAAATTCTTTTTTAGCTGTTAATAGTTTTTAAAGTGCTGCTCTTAGTTTTTCCAGACTTACATTCATATCTAAAAATGGTTATTTTTCAACTTCCTTTTCAAAATGTATTACTTTTTCCAGTATGTACATCGTTGTCTCCAAAATAATGTTGAATAATTGTGATGACAGTGGGCATCCTTTTCTTATTCCTGACGTTAACAGAAATGCTTTTTTAACTTTTAAGCATGATGTTGGCTTTAATTCTACATGAAGAAAACGCCCCTCTCTTCTGAATTTAAATCAGGAACAGGAATTGCATTTTGTCAAGTGTGTTTTCATTCAGCATCTTTTGAGATAATCCCAAGGAAGATTATCCTGGTTTGACTGCCCCCCTGCTGCAAACCCACGCCCTGAACTCTATCAAGAGTGCGTCCAGAATTCCAGGCTGTCAGCGCTCGACAGCCCACCTGTGGCTGTGGCATGGTCCTCAGAAGATTTAAGGGAAGCCCCTAGGGCTCCATCTGTCCCTGGTAAGACACCCCACCCCTGTTGTGAAGACATTTCCTGGCACACCAATCCCCAAAGGAGGCTACATGTAGAACCGATGATACATCTTCCTCTAAAGATTTTCAGGGCTAATCTCATCAGGCCCTACAACACTGTTTACCTCCTTTCCCACTCTACTCATACCCCCACACAAAAATGTTCCAATACAGATGCCACTCAGTTTCCCATCTCTTCAGACCGTAAGACCTTTCCCTGCACCTCTGGGACCCATGGTATCTATCACTGGCAACATCCCCTTAGGGGATGCTCAAGCTCTACTCGACTTGTTCAGTGAATCCTGGCTCAATACCGTCTTGCTCAGTCAATCCTCCCTGTGCCCCGAAGCATTGCTTCCCAGGAACCCCTCCAAATGGTGGCTGCTGGTGCATCCACAACCCACCTACTGCAGTCTGGAATGCACCAAGTGTTCCCCTTTTCTTCCTTGCTGCTTCCAGGCCATCTCTCTTCCACCCTTCCTCTAAATCACCAGCTCCTTTGAAGCACATGTTATCTGTCAGCCCCCGTTGCAGTTACCTGTTAGCCATCCTTGCTGGAATGATTCCCTTCATCTCTTCCTGTCATTGGTCTTAGCCACTTCATCATCTACATGGATGATTCACACAACACCCGGCCTTTTCATATCTTTGAACCCTTCAATTCCAAAGAAGTGAGGAGTTATCCTCTAACTTCACTCATGCCCTAGACTTTCTCACTCCCAGTAACTGCTCTGCCTTCCCACTCTGACTCCCAGCTAATCTCCTTCTCTCACTCATGTCAGCACCTCTCCTCCAAAATTATTTGAATCCCATCACTAACTTCTACACATTGGCTTCTCTTTGTTATTTTGCTCTCTGAAACTTCTCTCCATTGTCTCTTGCCCTCTCCTGCTTGTTACTCAGCTTGGATTCCAAATCACATCACTATAATCTTTCCCTTGAGTATATCCTCAACTCCCTTGCTCTTTTCCTCTGTTAAATGCATCTGGCAAAACCCCACCTCTCCCTACTCACTCACACTGAAGAGGTAGGATATAGCTACTCAAAAATTGTACTACCTTTCCTTCATTCCTTATCCCATTCTCCAAAATAACTATTTCATATTGTGGTACCAACAGGTAGTCATCCCACAATATCTGTAATATCCTTAGTAATCAAATCTTCAGTTGGATATATGGTTGCCCAGAAGACCTCATTTCCCCATCTTCCATGTGTGGGACTGTAGCCCAATTGTGCCCAGTGGAATTGTCATGTGACAACTTTTGAATACTTCCTTTAAAAGACTGCAGGTGCCCAATCAGTTGACCTCTTCTCTCTTCTTTATTTTGCCACTTGAAACATGTATTTGATAGCTGGACCTTCATTTCAGACTATAAGGATGAGGGTCATGTCCCAAGAATGGTGGAATAGAAAGCTGGAAGACCCTTAGACCCCACGGAGGAGGTCTCCCACAGCAGCACTAGGTAGCCTACTTACAAATTTCTAACTTATGTAAGCCACTGTTATTTTCAGCTTCTGCTACTCATAGAAAAATAATACCTTAACCCAGGGGTCCCCAACCCCCAGGCCGCGGACCGATAGCAGTCCGTGGCCTGTGAGAAACTGGGCCACACAGCAGGAGGTGAGTGGCGGGCGAGCGAGCAAAGCTTCATCTGCCGCTCCCCATCGCTTGCATTATCACCTGAACCCCCCCCGCCCCCCCCCGTCACTCACATTGCTGCCTGAACCATCCCCCCACCCCCCGGCTCCGTGGTAAAACTGTCTTCCATGAAACCGGTCCCTGGTGCCAAAAAGGTCGGGGACCGCTGCCTTAACCCATACATACTCCCTCCTTAACGTCTAACACCCCCCTTCTTACTCTTACTCTCAACTGATAATCTTGCTTCTTATTTTGCCAAAAAAAAAGATGCAATCATAAAGGAATTTCCACATCTGCCCACCACGAAACCTTTCAACCTACCTGCGTCTGTATGCACATCCTCTGCCATCCTTTCCTGACAGTGGACCAACCCAACTGTTCCTGTTCCTCCACTGGTGCTTTGGAGCCTACCTCTCATCTACTCAAGGATTTCGTTCCTTCAGTTTTTCATCTCTCTCTTGCATCATCAGCATTTCCCATTATAAAGGATCACTCCAAACAACATTTAAAAAGCTTCACTTTCTCTCATACTTAAAAAAAAACAACAAAATGCAAAAGTACACTGACTTCATAGCATTCTCCAGCCATTTTCCTCTGTTGCTTTATAACAAACCCCTTACTTACTAGGTGTCTATTCTCCAAGTCTCCTCTCTTCCCATTCTTTCTTGAGCATCATTCCACTAGGCTTTCATTTCCATGATATCATGAAAATCCTCTTTGCAAGGTGGCAACAACCTCCACTTTTCCAAATCCAAGAGTCAATTCTCATTCCTCCTGTCACCCGATATCTCAGCAGTAACTCAGCAGTGGATTAACACCTCCAACTGCAGGCATTGTCTTCACTTGGTTTGGAGGACACTCCTCTCTTTTAATTTCTTCCTCCTTCACAGGCTGCTCCTTTTCAGTCTCTTGGCTGGTTCTTCCTCATTTCTTTGACCTCTAAGTGATCCTGTGCACTTGGACTCAGGCCACAGACCTCTTCTAATCTCATGTAGTCCAATGGCTTTAGTCACCATCCATATACTGATCACTTCTCATTTCATTTTGGTAGGTCTGACCTCTTTCCTGAACTCCAGATTTATATTTCGATATTTCCAACTGCCTCTTCCACATCTCCAGTTGGATGACTAATAAGCATTTTAAACTTAACACAACCAAAATCAAATTTCTGACAAGCTAGACTTGTGTAAAGAGGGGAAACTAGGCTGCCCTTAGATGGACGTGACCACATAAACCCTGAGTACTCTTCCCTGAGTCAGGACCACCCTAACAAGTGTTGCCTAGTTGCTCAGGCCCAAAACCCTTGGAGTCATTCTTCAATCCTCTTTTATTCCCTCCCTCTCTCTTTTTCATTCTTGACTCTCACTTGTTGACTCCCCATCTAATCTGTTAGCAAAGCCTGTCAACTCTGCTTTAAGAATGAGGCCAGAAATTAATTACTTTCCCCCTTTCTTTTGCTCCTACCTTTGTCCAAGCCAGTTATCCCTTCCTGGGACAACTGCAAGGACACCATAATATTAGAATCTGTTCCCTGCCTACCTCTGTGGTTTCACCTATGACCTCTTTGCCCATCTCCCACTTTGCTCCAGTCACACTGCCTCCTTGCTGGTCCTGCAAGCTGCCGAGCACTCTCCTGTCTTAGAGCCCTTGACCATGAGGCTCCTGATGCCTGAAATGTTCTTCCCCCAGATATTCACATTTCCCTCCCTCCCTTCACTTAGGTGTCTGCTCAAAATGCTCCTTGTCAGAGAGGCTTTCCCTGACCATCCTATCCAAAATAGCACCCACCCCCTCCATCCATCTCTGTCCCTTAGATTGCTTTACTGTCTTTGTAGAATTTATCACTGCCTGATATCATATTATCTACGTATTTATTTCTCTGTTTATTGTATGTCTCTCCTCACTGAAAATGTAAGCTGTACAAGGATAGGCACTTTGGCCCCTTCTCCTCCTGCTAATCTCCAGCACCTAGAATAGTGCTTGAATAACAGAGGCATCAAGAATATTCCTTATTCCTAAAGACGCAGATGTAGAGAATGGACTTGAGGACACGGGGAGGGGGAAGGGTAAGCTGGGACAAAGTGAGAGAGTGGCATGTAATATATACACTACCAAATGTAAAATAGATAGCTAGTGGGAAGCAGCCACATAGCACAGGGAGATCAGCTCCATGCTTCGTGACCACCTAGAAGGGTGGGTTAGGGAGGGTGGGAGGGAAACGCAAGAGAGAGGAGATATGGGGATATATGTATATGTATAGCTGATTCACTTTGTTATACAGCAGAAACTAATACACCTCTGTAAGGCAATTATACTCCAACAAAGATGTTAAAAAAAAAAGAATATTCCTTACTCCTAAAAAGATGTCGTACATATATATATAATGGAATACTACTCAGCCATAAAAAGGAATGAAATAATACATTTGCAGCAACATGGATGGACCTAGAGATTATCATACTAAGTGAAGTGACTCAGACAGAGAAAGGCAAATATCATATGATACCACTTATACGTGGAATCTAAAATACGACACAAATGAACCTATCTATGAAACAGAAACAGAATCACGGACGTAGAGAACAGATTGATGGTTGCCAAGGGGGAGGGGGTTGGGGGAGAGGGAATGGGAGGTGGGGTGAGCAGATGTAAGCTATTTTATATATGTATATATATTTATATATATATATATATATATATATAGAGAGAGAGAGAGAGAGAGAGAGAGAGAGAATGGATAAAAGGCAAGGTCCCACTGTATAGCACAGAGAACAATATTCATTATCATATGATAAGCCATAATGGAAAAGAATATATATATGTATATATATATTTATGTATAACTGAATATATTTATAACTGAATCACTTTGCTGTACAGCAGTAGTTGACACATTATAAACCAATTATACTTCAATAAAAAAAGATATTCCTTATTCCCTTTATTCTTTAAACTAAGAACCATGTGCACAGAAGTTAGCCTCAGCCACAGGTGGCTGCGGGCAGGATGAGAAATGCCGATGACCAGCCCCTCATGAGAAGCTAGCCCTCTGGGAGCTTGCTGCCCCAGCCTGGAGTGGAGTTTCTGTCTCCCTGGGCTGGGAGGAGGGAGCAGGTTTTGGTTTAAACACCAAGACTTTTGCTTTTCTTAGAGTTTGGTAGATTTTTCTTAAGTAAACGTTTCTTTTTTTCTGTATGCCCTCAGGACCATTTCCAAAGAACTTAACTTTTTTTAAAATAATTTTCACCAGTTTGGCAAGGGGACAGCTCCTTGGATCTCCTCGCACTGTCATGCCAGAAGTGAAACTGATAGTCCACATAGATCATCCTGCTTTTACCACAGGATGTGCCAGGCCATTCCCTTTGCTAATTAGTTTTTATGCTTCAGGTATAGAGAGTTGAGCTAAACATAGTCCTCAGTGAACCACTGTACTATTGTCTGTGCAGGGCCCCTCTATTTTGATATGTTTTTAAAATTTTATCTCTTTTAATTCCAATTCCTCACTTCCATTCTTGTTCCAACCTCACAGGCAGTATTGTGTTTACTAAGTATTTTTTGTCCTTTTTGTCATGTAAAATGTGTATCGCATTATATATCAACTTCTTTTTCTTTCTTTTTTTTCCCCTTAGCAAAGTTTTTAGGATCTAACCATGAATATATCCAGTTTGCTGCTCTTTGGTGCTGCTGGTACTCTAGTATGTGCTCCCACCCCATCGTATCTGCCCACACTCCCAGCAATGGACACCAGATGCCTTCAAGTCCCTCGCCACAAATGTTGCAATGGATTACCGGCCTCAGCCTTTGGATGCTTTAATCAGGAGGAATTGATCAGAGGTCAGATGAGAAATTCAGGCAAGGCTTTTCTGGGACTCATGCTGCGGCATGAGGGAGCGAGAACAAGAAAGAGGTGCCCTTGCTCACCTTCCGAGGACTGTGGGCTATTTCCTTAAATGCGGTGAGCGTAGGGGCAGATGGGCGGGTTGGGTTGCAGGCGTGGTTCAGGTGGTCAGCCCACCCCCTTTGTGGTGCCATGTGCAGGGATCATGCACAGTACCCTGCTTTTGCTCCCGGCACCTCAGAAGTGGCAGCTGGGTTTTGGTCTTGTTGTATCTTGTTCATAATTTGCCCCAACTGTGCATGCACCCAATTATTTTAGTCCCTATAGTTTCTTTGTATTCTGTTGCTTGAGGAGACGTTTGTCCAGGTGCAAGCACTGCAGCAAAGGGTCCCAGGTCCCAGGTCCCAGCCTGCCTCATTCTTATGGATCTGTGTAAGAATCTGTCTCAGTTATATTCCACAAGTGCTGGACATAGAGTTTGCTAGATTGTAATTTGCTTAAGTGTGTCAACACTGCTGCACCACTCAATAGTCCTCTAGCCAGGCACAAAGGCTCCGCACCCCTTCCCACCAAAACTTGACATTATCCTCATTTTGCCATTCTACTAGGTATAATTTCTCTTTCTTTGATCACTAATTAATTTCAGCATCTCTCCATATGCTTATTCATCTTTAGGGTTTTTCTATATATATTGCCTATCTGTATCTTTGGTGTGTAATATATGTCTGGTACCATTTAAGTGCTTTATATTTTCCATATCATTTAATTCTCCTAACAACCCTGTGAAGCGAGTAATATTATTAACTCCCTTTTATCAAGACCAAAACTGTGATTTAGAAAGCTTTAATAACTCTCCCAATGTCATAGGCATTTAATTAGCTGCTCAGCCATGACTCAAACTCAAGTCTCCTTGGCTCTCAAACTCCTGTGCTTAATCCAACACCGTACTCTGCCTAACAGAGGCACCTCGTAGTGAGTGATGCCTGGACAAGACAGTCGGAGTCTTTCTTGGGAGAGGGGGCATTGAATGCATTCATTTCTTTAATAACCATTTAGCAAGTACCATGATAGGTGTTGGGAGTAGAGAAATAAATAAGGCAGAAAGGTTCTTGCTCTCATATAGCTATGGGCCTAATGGGAAGACAAATACTAAATAAACACACAGTGATTTATGAGTTACAGTTGTGGTAAGCACTTTTAGAACACAAGTGGACCCAGTGGGGCTGGTTTTTCCAAAAAAGTGCCATTTAAGGTAAGATGAAGCAGTAGAGAAGGCAGTTTAGTCAGAGCCCATGAGAGTAGAAGCCCCAAGCCGACAGAAGCCATTGGGGACAGAGGTGCAGAGGAGACAAGGACAGGGAGAAGTCTTGAGATTACTGCTGCTGATAGCGTTTATTGATACAACCACTTTGGAAAACAATTTGACAATATCTAGTAAAGCAGAAAATATACACTTTATCGTCCAGCAGTTGATTTTCTGCCCATAAGCCCTAAAGACACTGTCGCACACACACATACAAGGATGTCATCACACCAGTGCTTGTAATAGTGAAAAATTTTTTAAAAACCAAAGTGTTCATCAATAGAGGAATGGATAAATTGTGATATAGTCACACACAGTGGAATACAGTACAATAGCTAAAAAGAATGAGCTTGATCTGTGTATCGACATGAAAATAGCTAAAAAGCATAAAATAGATACACACAATATAAAAGATTTATACGGATGTTAAAAACCCAAAACAATACTCCATTTATTTTCTGTAGATATACTTTTAAGTAGAAAAAACATAAAAACATGGACCAGAAGGATACAGAGAAAATTCATGATAGGTGTTTTCTCTGAAAGGGAGGGTGAGGAATGGAAGGGAGATGAGGAAAAAAGGAAACTTTAGTTTTATCTGTACTGCTCTATTTATTTTATTTAAAAATGTGAAGCAAAATATTCAAAGTATTAACATTTAAAAATTCTGGATAGTGGGTACACTGATGTTAGTTTTATTTTCTGAACATTAAAATACTTTGGACATTTTGAAAGAAAAAACATGTAAGCGAAAACAAAATAACCAAGTTTAGTCCATTAAAAACGGCATAACACTGAAAACATTAATACCTTTGTTGAAGAAACTTCAAGAACATCTTTTCCAATAGCAATTCTATTGCTATTGATGAAACGTTTCTCTAGGGCAAGGAATTACACTGGCAGAAAGTAATCTTTGGCATTTGTTAGTCTCTGTCAGAATTTAAAAATTATATTCAGGCTTCTTTGATAACTGTAGTTTATTGTGCTGGAGAAAGAAAGGAATTAGTAATAGGTCACTTGTATGTCTGGAACACTGTTGTCATCTAGAAACCAGCATGTCTTACTTCCTCCTCAGCTGCCTCCACCACGTTAGTTAGGCTGTTACGACAGTGATGATCCATTCCTCCAGTAACATTAGCCCTTGAGATGTTACACTAAAACATAACAATAGTGAGAACTAGCTGTATGAGTCTTAGAAAATTTGATTGATCATGAGACATTCACCACGCCATGAAAATTGAGTACCAACTTGTAACCGGGCAGGACCCTATGGGGCCTTCCCGGGACAAATCCTAGCTTTCCTTGGCCTCCTCATATCAGCCTGAAATCCAGACTCAGCCTTCTCAGCCTCATTCTTGCTAACACTCTAGTCTCTCCTACAACCTGTCCTTCTAAAGCTCTTTCTGTAACCCAGTAGGACCCTGCACACCCTCTACTTTAGCTCTTCTCTGAAGTACCTAGATAACACTATCTGATGCACATTTCCCGAGTTGTTTTACAGATGTGAAAACCTCCACCAAATGGAAGACTACTTGATGACCATGAGCACGTAGCCCCCAGACCTACTGGTGCCTAAAGATTGATAACGTTAACCCCTGTGACATTCCCTGTTATCCCACCATCAACCAATCAGAGAATTGTGCAGGAGCTGATCACATACCCTGCGACTGCCCGTTCTTCACCTGGCCTTTAAAAATGCTTCCCTGAAACCCATCAGAGAATTCCAGTGTTCTGAGCACTAGCTGCCTGCAATAAACTCTGCACTTCCCTTCACCACAACCCAGTGTCTGTAGATTGGCTTTGCTGTGCGGGTGTGAGTGGACCGAAGTTTGGTTGGGTAGCAAACTGAGCCCAGGTTGGACTCAGAAAGCTCAAACTCGCAATGATTTTTAAGCAGGACTATTCCAGCAGCTTCTTAGCATCCTTCTGACACCGTGCGCTCCCTCCCACCAGATATGAAACATGCCCTCCTGTCTCATGTACAGGATCCATTCTTTGATGTGTAGAGCTTGTCTGTGCCCTCTGAAAACCCCAACTTATTTAAAGTTTATATAAACCTGGATCTGAGTTTTCTACTGGAAGGATTTGAAAAGTTACAAGTATTGTAAAGAAATTAGCTAGGGACACAAAAAAGAAAAGAAAAGAAAAATTATTAAATATGTGGTTATTCACAGTTATTTTGTTTTGAGCAGATGAAATTGGTGGTTGGCAGAAAACTTGAGAGGACGAAAATTTGGCCCTGCAATTCAATTTCTACCCATGAAGCCTAAAGACACTGCCACATGCATTGTGACAGTTGTCCCTCAATAGCCTCATAAACTGAATTAGGTAGAGAGATCGATTATTTTGATGTTCTGGGACAGTTCATATAACACAAAGGTTATGTGTTTCTTGAAAGTTGAAACTATCCACTGGTCAAAGTCCCTGGACTGAGAATCTTTATTTCTGAGAAAACAATCCATTGGCCAAGACTTCTTGAAAACTTGAAATGTTTATATATGTTATTCTGACATAATTATAAAAATTGATACTTTTAATTTTCTTCATGAATTTGGTTATTTAGCCTATAGCTTTTAATTATATGTCTAAGTAGTTTTGATACTCATAAAATTCTTTTGCATAATGAATTCTTTATTCCTGAATTCACACTTTTGTTCCATCTTAATCAGATGAAGTGCATCCTCAAGTAGTTTCCCCAATGAAGAATGTTATTATTATTACCAACAATGAGAGCTAACATTTTTAGAGCTGATAGGTGTGCAAGACAGTCTTCTAAATGCTTTATGCGGATTATATCTTTTAAGATTCAAAATAACTCTACATGATATTGCAGTTCTATGTAAGTCACTTAATAGTACTACTGTCCCCACTTTGTGCAATTACAAGACCTTGAACAGCTGAGAACATAAACAACAACAGACCAGGGTATATAATTCTTGAGCCAGCCACATTCTTGACACAGGCAATCCAAATACAGATTTCTCTATTGATTTTCATATTTAGTGTTGCTGAGAGGAAGTCAAAGGTCAGCAGGATTTTTGTCCCTTGGCAGCCGCCTGTCTTGTTGTTGTCCTCAGTGGTGGTGGCCTGTTTTGTTTTGTTTTCCTGCGATGCCGCTTATGGTGGCAACATGGTGCACTTTCCATGATGGTTTCCTGGAACAAAGAGGGCCCTTGTGATCTGCATATGCAGAATGTTCTTCATTTCTGGAAAGGTTTCTTCCATTCTGCCTTGTTTATTGAGCTTGCTACGCTTGACGTTGACTGTACCTTGAAGACACCAGCAGAGTTCTGTTCTCTCTCTTCCACATTTATTCTATTCTCTTCAAGCTTTCTCTGCAATAGACAGAAGTTTTTTTGTGTGTGTAGTAAACATCGCTGTTTTAATTTTCCACAAAGTCATATCTGCTATTCATTGTTTCCAATGGGATTTTAATTCTTCTATTGCAATTCTAGTATCCATGGAATCCACCCCTAACTCAGCCTGTTTTCTTCTTGGTCCATATCCTTATTTAATCCTCTCACCCAAACTCGCTATTTTCCACTGGCTTTCAGGTCCTATTTCAAGGAGACCATGTCCTTACATCCCAATGAAAACAGCAAGTAGCTTGTAGCGCTTGGGATGCTTTAGGTTGCGAATAATACAAAACCAATTTACACTGCAGCAAAGCATTTCAGGGACATTTTGGACAGAGCTCAGCTCCAGGCCTCAGCGCTTTTCTTGTTCTGCCCTCCTGCACATGCCAATTTCTTCACCGAGCTGGCTTTCCGAGATGTGAAGCAGGCACAATCCATCCACATTAAAAAAAGAGCACAACCTCTTACAATTATTGGGGGGGGGGGGAAGCCCTAAGCTTCACTCTGATTGGCCACCTTTGGTTAACCACTCTGATTGGTTAATCACTGTGTCTGAGGAAATCCATGCAGTGACTGGCTTGCGTCTCTTAAAACAATCACTGTGAAATGGGGATGGTCCCCGGATCCCTAGGGGTGAAGATGTGGTCACTTGGGGAAGGGGTTGATGGCTTAAAGAAAAATCTGAGTATGGGTAGGAAGGGAAGAGAGAGACTGACCTAGAGTTTCTTGAGATCTGGTCTAGGTCTTAGTTTTCTGCAGCATTTTGGGGGGTTTGTCTGTTTGCATGCCTAGGTATCTTCATGGAGAATCACAGGTGATTCTTCTCTTTTCCTTACCCCTCCCACCTTATCCACCAGTAAGAACTATCAACAATAACTCGAAAACATTCCCTGAATCTGACCAATTCCTACCATGGATCTGTTTTCCTCTAATCCCAACCACTGTCATTTCTCACCTAAATCAAGACCACTGTCATTTTGACAGTCTATTATTCACCAGACAGTGAGAGTACTCTTTTAAAATAGTATCTAAAATATCCACTGCATTTAGAATAAAATTTGATATCTTGTACGCGGGCCTCTCACTGTTGTGGCTTCTCCCGTTGCGGAGCACAGGCTCTGGACATGCAGGCTCAGCGGTCATGGCTCACGGGCCCAGCCTCTCCACAGCATGTGAGATCTTCCTGGACCGGGGTACGAACCCGCGACCCCTGCATCGACAGGCGGACTTTCAACCACTACGCCACCAGGGAAGCCCAAAATTTGGTATCTTAATGATAGCATACAAACCCTATGTAAAAGGGACAGCTTTTCACTATATTATGGCTACAATGGCCTTCTTTTGGTGCCAACTTGATTTCTACCTCAGGACATTTGCACTAGTTATCCTCCGTATCACATGGGTCCTCCCCACAGAAAGTTAGACTTTTCCTGACCATTCTGTATAAAATCATACCCTCCCAATTACCCCATCACTCTATACTCTTCTTGTTTTCTTTATGTTTTCTTTCTTTCCTTTATTGAATTTTTTTTCCCCAGTGTAGTAAAAGCTTCTTTAGGGCAGGGCTTATTTCTTGCCTTGTTCACTGCTATGACAGTGTCTGGCACTTAGCAGTCACTCAATAAACCTCTTCAGAGTGAAAGAGTAAATGACGCAGGACAGATTCTGTGAGAGGTTATTGGCTGTGTGGAGCCAAAGATTCACATATATGCGAATCTAGATTCCACATATATGCGTTCTAGATTCCACATATATGCATTAATATATGATATTTGTTTTTCTCTTTCTGACTTACTTCACTCTGTATGACAGACTCTAGGTCCATCCACATCTCTAGAAATGACCCAATTTCATTCCTTTTTATGGCTCAGTAATATTCCATTGTATATATGTGCCACATCTTCTTTATCCATTTGTCTGTCGATGGGCATTTAGGTTGCTTCCATGACCTGGCTATTGTAAATAGCGCTGCAATGAACATTGGGGTGCGTGTGTCTTTTTGAATTATGATTTTCTCAGGGTATATGCCCAGTAGTGGGATTGCTGGGTCATATGGTAGTTCTATTTCTAGTTTTTTAAGGAAACTCCATACTGTTCTCCATAGTGGCTGTATCAATTTACATACCCACCAACAGTGCAAGAGGGTTCCCTTTTCTCCACACCCTGTCCAGCATTTACTGTTTGTAGATTTTCTGATGATGCCCATTCTACCTGGTGTGAGATGACACCTCATTGTAGTTTTGATGTGCATTTCTCTAATAATTAGTGATGTTGAGCAGCTTTTCATGTGCCTCTTGGCCATCTGTATGTCTTCTTTGTTGAAATGTGTATTTAGGTCTCCTGCCCTTTTTTTTTTTTTTTTTTTTTTGTGGTACACGGGCCTCTCACTGTTGTGGCCTCTCCCATCGTGGAGCACAGGCTCCAGACGTGCAGGCTCAGCGACCATGGCTCACGGGCCCAGCCGCTCCGTGGCATGTGGGATCTTCCCAGACCAGGGCGCAAACCTATGTCCCCTGCATCAGCAGGCGGACTCTCAACCACTGTGCCACCAGGGAAGCTCTCCTGCCCATTTTTTAATTGGCTTGTTTGTTCTTTATGATATTGAGCTCCATGAGCTGTTTGTATATTTTAGAGATTAATCCTTTGTCCATTGCTTCATTTGCAAATATTTTCTTGCATTCTGAGTGTTGTCTTTCAGTCCTGTTTATGGTTTCCTTTGCTGTACAAAAGGTTTTAAGTTTCATTAGGTCCCATTTGTTTATTTTTGTTTCATTTTCATTACTCTATGAGGTGGGTCAAAAAAGATCTTGCTGTGATTTATGTCAAAAAGTGTTCCTCGTATGTTTTCCTCTAAGAGTTTTATAGTGTCCAGTCTTACATTTAGGTCTTTAATCCATTTTGAGTTTATTTTTGTGTATGGTGTTAGGGAGTGTTCTAATTACATTCTTTTACACGTAGCTGTCCAGTTTTCCCAGCACCACTTATTGAAGAGACTGTCTTTTCTCCATTGTATATCCTTGCCTCCTTTGTCATAGATTAGTTGACCATAGGTATGTGGGTTTATCTCTGGGTTTTCTATCCTGTTCCATTGATCTATATTTGTTTTTGTGCCAGTACCATACTGTCTTGATTACTGTAGCTTTGTAGTGTAGTCTGAAGTCAGGGAGCCTGATTCCTCCAGCTCCGTTTTTTTTTCCCTCAAGATTGCTTTGGCTCTTTGATGTCTGTTGTGTCTCCATACAAATTTTAAGATTTTTTGTTCTAGTTCTGTAAAAAATGCCATTGGTAATTTGATAGGGATTGCATTGAATCTGTAGATTGCTTTGGGTAGTATTGTCATTTTCACGGTATTGATTCTTCCAATACAAGAACATGGTATATCTCTCCATCTGTTTGTGTCATCTTTGATTTCTTTCATCAGTGTCTTATAGTTTTCTGAGTACAGGTTTTTACCTCCTTAGGTAGATTTATTCCTAGGTGTTTTATTCTTTTTGTTGCAATGGTGAATGGGATTGTTTCCTTAATTTCTCTTTCTGATCTTTTGTTGTTAGTGTATAGGAATGCAAGTGATATCTGTGCATTAATTTTGTACCCTGCAACTTTACCAGATTCATTGATTAGCTCTAGTGGTTTTCTGGTGGCATCTTTAGGATTTTCTATGTATACTATCATGTCATTTGCAAACAGTGACACTTTTACTTCTTCTTTTCCAATTTGTATTCCTTTTATTTCTTTTTCTTCTCTGATTGCCATGGCTAGGACTTCCAAAACTATGTTGAATAACAGTGGCGAGAGTAGACATCCATGTCTTGTTCCAGATCTTAGAGGAAATGAGTTCAGTTTTTCACCATTGAGAATGATGTTTGCTGTGGGTTTGTCATATATGGCCTTTATTATGTTGAGGTAGTTTCCCTCTATGCCCACTTTCTAGAGAGTTTTTATCATAAATGTCACCCTCTCTACTTCTGAAGTGTGTTGATAAGGGTGGGAGGTGAGTGAGATGAGGGCGGCAGATTATGGTTACATTTCAAAGAAGGATGTGTTATGTTCATAGCCACTCATCAAGGCAGGAAAGGCAGGTGGGTCAGAATCCAAGTCTCCTGAGTGCCATCACGTTCCTCTCCTTCTACAGGAAGGAATCCTTCCTATCGTGACGTGATCTGCATTTGTCCAAAAACAAGAGACAAAAGAGGTTAGACAGGATCTGTGATACGTAGAGCTCATTTTCTAAGAATACATGAAATATATAAAAGAAATTGATACGAGGCTCTGTGGGGGAAAACGGTTACAAACATTTCATATAACAAGCCCTGGAAGGCTCATATATCTTCCTAGATTTACTAAATTTCATTTCAAAAGTTGGTTATAAATCAGCCAACAAAACCCCTTTTCAAACCATCTCCAATATCCTCCATTGCTGTTAGTTAGAAACTTAACTGCCATTTTCACAAAAGACATAACACTTTCCATGGCTTTCAACAGCCAATAACCTTGGCTGATTTAGACTCTCCATTTTGGCAATGGGCTTGAATAAGCCCCAAGAGACTAAGACTCAAAAGGCTGAGGGATGGATGGGGAGTGTGGGAGGGCTGCCAAGAAGTGGGGGAAGGCAGAGAGAGCAGAAAGCATCGCCAGCGCATGTGGAGAAGCATGGAGGGCAGCCGTGGGTGCCCCCAGACATGCCCCATGCCCTGTGGTGAAGAGCAGGAACTTCGCCCCCAGGCAGATCCGAGCTGCACTCTCTGTGTGGCTACTTCTTACAAGTGTGTCTCTGTTGGATTATCAAATTGTTTTGAGCCTTTGTGTTATCATCTGAAATGGGTAGCATCACCTAAATCATTGTGTTGTTGGGAGCATTAAATGAGATCATGCATGTAAAGCACTTAGCTAAGTGCCTGGCACATGTAAGCCTTCAATAAATACAATTTCTCAGGGGCCATCCTGTCAACCGCACATCTGCTCTCTCTCGGGACAGTCAGCTACTATGGCCCTGTATGAATTTACAGTAAAGCCTCATTAATTTGCACCTTACTCACTTAGAATTTATGATAATTCATCAGTGGCCTAAGCTGAAATTTACTTTTATAAGGGCTGTTTTTAAAAATAGTAACAGGGAGGTTCAAACAAATTTATGAGGGGACTATTTAAGTTAATGAACCATTCACTGTTACTTTAGAAATAGTCATTTACATACAAATAATGGATGTGCTAATTACAAAAGTTTCTTATCTACACAGGAGGAAAGCAGGCCCCTGATTCAAAGTATAGTTCAAATTATTGAAAGTATAAAAGTTTTTTGAAAACTTAGTTTATTAGCTGATGTTAAGAAATTGATATGATTATAAGGTGATAGCAATGTATTACCAATTTTTAACATAGTTATCTTGTATATTCAAGTATTGGCCATATTTAAGACAAAGTTTTAGCCAAGCCCTGTTCAAGTACATATGGAATAAAGGAGGAAGGAAAGAATGCAATAAAGGACACAGTTCTTCCCTCCAGGGTCCCTCCCACTGCTGATGTCATTTTTTCTTTGCTATTAAAGGAACTCTGGTCCTCACAATTACAATTTTCTCAGTAAATGACCATTTCTCCACTGCTTGAGGCTCTAAACACATTTTATTTTTATTCTGATAAAAACTGACATTTTCTTATAACTCTAGGCTTTTTTGAGAAACAATTTATTGTTCATCCTTTGAGCTAGAGTTTAATGAATAAAGTAGGTAATGAATATATGTAAACACTGATCATTTAAAAGCATTGATTTGGAATGAGAGAAGCAGGAGTAAGGAAAAGATAAAGTGGTCCCTTGAATGGAAACTTTCGTTAATTTGGAGAAAATACAATCCCATGGCTTCTACCAACTGGTACTGAAGGGCAAAACAAATCCTAATTTCTTCTGACTTTTAACAGAGAGCTCAAGAGCTGTAGGAGACTGTGGGAAGACCTAACCCTTTCAACAATATTTTTAAACATAGTAAACCTTTGGTTATGGAATTTCACTCTGGCTAAGATGACGTAACATGATTGGATTTACCCTCCCACCTGAAACAAATATTTAAAACAACTAAATATACGAAACAACAGTTTTCCAGACAACAGACATCAGACAAGGAAGGACAGTGATCCCTTAGAGATGGGAAACAAATCAGGTGGGTCTTATGATTGCCCCAGCTTCCTGCCTGAGATGTAGGCCATAGCATGGTGGGTGGGGGGTTGGGTGGGTGAGAGACATCCCAAGGAGATCCCAGAGGCCTTCCTGAGTTGAGGAGGTAGAGCTTAGAGTCTGGGGAGGCCAAGGCAGCTAGAGTTCAAGGGCAGAGAGGAGACAGTGGCACTGAGAGCTCCCCAGACATCTGTACGGGTCCCCCTTCCAGTCTACCACTGAGCACTGACCAGAACATGCATGTGGAGAAACTACCCAATGCCCTTCCACTAAGCTGATGACTTGCGGGGGTGGTGAGGAGTTTAAGGAGGGATGAGGACAAGGGGTGGTGACTGGGTCTCACCTGAAAGGTTATTCAACAAGGTAATCTGTGAATGTTACCAGAACCGTGAGGCAGAGTCACGGTCTAGAGGCTCTGGGTTGTAACTGTTGAGATTCAAGAGGGTGATTGAGATGGTGAGACAAAGGGGCAGATAAATGGATGATGCTGGGCATCTTCCTTCAGGGTCCCTGGTGCTCTGCTACTGGCTCTTTTGTAGAATCATGAGTGGTTCCTTTAAGGACTGCCCTGGGCTAAATATCTGGAAACTTCTAACTCTTATAATAATCTTCCCCATATCTTACACAGACCAATTTTCTAAGGAGTGGAGAGTTATTACTCTCCCAGCACCCCTCCCTTTTTTCTTCTGGTCAATTGCATCCCCCTCGTCCTATGACCTGGGCCCTGAATGGGGGGTGGCCATCTTCTGACATGAACTCACAGAGAGTGGACTCTGGGTCTAGCTAAGCCACTGTGTCAGCCCCAGACCAGAGTGACTCCTCAGGAGGTGGACACGTGGTCTAAGGCAGGCCAATCAGAGCTCTTTCTTGGAATTTTTTTTCACACAAGAACTGGGAGAAGAATTTCCTTCCTCTATGGTGGTAAACCTAGGATGATGGGATCTTAGAAATTGCAGGTGACCACATCCTCAAGGAAAATGCTGTTAGTGATTAGAAAGAAAAGATGACACAGAAAGAAGTAGAAATGATAAATGGAGTGAGAAAGACCTTTAGGGATTTAAGTTATTAGGTTTGGGCATTCCTGATGCCGTCATTATGTGAGACAACAAATTCCCCATTTTGCTAAACTAATTCAAACTGGCTTTCTTTTATCTGCATCAAAAGAAGATATAAGGAATACACTGTGATTTCTTATATCTAATTTCTGAAGTAAGAGAAAATACATTTAGTCCTTGTTCCCCATGACACTTCTTTAGATATTTGAAAATTAGTATTACATCATTCCTAAAGTATGTAATTTTTTTCAAGAAAAACATTCCAGTTCTTTCAACTAGTCCTAATATTCCATGGTTTCCAGGCCCCTCCCTATGCTGGTTACTCTACTTGGGGTATTTTCTAGTTGCCTGTGATCATCCTGAAATATGTAAACCTAATAAGTAAGGTGCCCCCAACTTTGTCCTATCAGTGACTGGCCCACACTCTGGGTGCAAATTCTTCTGTTAATACAACCTAAGGCAAAGTCAATATTTTAGGCAACTCCATTATTCTTGGCTAAATTGAGATTGTGTTTATTCTGAATCTCCAGTTTTCACATGAATTCTGCAGACAGATATCCCCAACCCCACATTTTTTGGACTATCTTTTTGAACGGTGAAGGAGGGGAAATGCATTTTAGATACCAGCCGATTAATTATCTTGTTAGAAGTACTGAGACTATATTTTACACTGATACTCAAAATTTCCAGCTCTTATCTCCAGCATCAGGTGATTACCTGAGTTGACTTCAAGCTAAAATGCAAGGATAAATTTCAATTTTGATTCAATCAACTGCACATAAAAAATTAAAATCTACCAAATCCCTATTGTGTGTAGTAAGTACCCATGCCATCTATTTATCAGCTTTATGTGAAGTCTTCTACAAATTCCCCAGGCAGGGCTGATTGTGCTTACCTCTGCATTTCCATACCATTTAGACTATGCTTCTCACAGAAGAAATAACTGTGTTACAATTATGAGTTTATATTCTACTGAGTGGTTCATCCCCGGAGAGCAAGGACTGTGTCTTATCCAACTTTTTGTGCATATTAAAGTTGCATTCATTTTCCAAACATTCACTCATTCCACAAATATTTATTGAGCAATTACTATGTACCAATGTTCTCCGTGTTGAGAATCCAGTGGTTAAAAAAACTGATGTGGTCTCTACCCTCATGGAGAAGACAGGCAATAAACAAGCAAGGAACAAATCCAGAAAGTAGTTAAATACTATGAGGGAAAGGTAATAAAATGGTGGGTAAGCAAGTACAAACCTACCTAAGAATTTCAGGAAGGCTTCTAAGAGGAGGTCAAATTTATGTTGAGACATGAAGTTCAAAGAAGGAACAATATTGGGGACTTCCCTGATGGCGCAGTGATTAAGAATCTGCCTGCCAATGCAGGGTCACGGGTTCAAGCCCTGGTCCAGGAAGATCCCACATGCCACAGAGCAGCTAAGCCTGTGCGCCACAACTACTGAGCCTGCGCCCTAGAGCCTGTGCTCCACAACAAGAGGAGCCACCAAATGAGATGCGCACACACACCACAACGAAGAGTAGCCGCTGCTCAAAGCAACTAGAGAAAGCCCGTGTGCAGCAATGAAGACCCAATGCAGCCAAAAATAAATAAATTTATTATTTTTTTAAAAAAAGGAACAATCTTGGGAAAAGTATCACGGTCAGAGGAAAAGGGAAGCATAAAGTCTCCAGGATGAGAAAGAGCTTGGCTTGTTCCTTACGTGAAGAACTTGAAGAAGTCCGGTGTTACGGATAGACCTGAGGGCATGAGGGGACTTCAGAGAGACAACGCACTTATAGGACATGAGAAGGAATTTGGAGTTTATTGTCAGAGAAATGGGAGGCCACTGATAGGTTTGAAGTAGGAGAATGACATGATCCTGTTTATGGTTTTAAAATTGTTTTCTTGTCCAGGGTACAGATGAGTTTGGAGGGCAGTGAGTATAGAGCAAAAGACCCCAACGAGGCCATTGGAATCGTCCATGGAAAGTGTGATTATAGCCTAGACCATGGGAGTGGAAGTGAAAGTGGGGAGAAAACATGGATTTTGGATATATTTTAGAGCAAGAAATCATGAGATTTGCTACTAAGCTGAATTATGTGGATGAGGAAGAGGAAGGAATCAAGGTGATGTTCATGTTTTGGGCTTAAGTAAAGGCATGGCTGGAGGTGCTCTTTACTAATATGGGTTCAAATGGAAAAGGGACAGTCATGGTGGAGAGAGGTAAGAATTCTATTTTGGCTGCATTAAGTTTGAGGTGCCTGTGAGGTAAGTCACAGGAGGAGAGGTTGAGTAGGCAGTAGGGTGTCTGAGTCTGTAGCTGAGAGGAGAGATATAAATTTTGGAGTCATCAGCATATAGATGTTATTTAGAGCCAAGTAAATGAATGAGATTCCATGGGGGAAAGACCCCATCAATGTTTACTGAGTGACTCAACGGATGCCGGGAGAGGGCTGGAGGCTGGTGATTCCCTAACTGAATGAAGAGTCGGCTTGGCAGTGGGGATGGAGGGGAAGATGAGCATGGTTTGGATTGGTGAGTTGGAGGTGCTGGATCCTCACTCAGTCAGAGATTTCCAGCAGGTGTTCACACATGTGTGCGTGTGCTTTGGGGAGAATCACAGCTAAAGAGAAACACGTAGGATTCATGGGCGCCTTGGGAGGTTGTGCTGTTAGAGTGAATAAGATGGCTGGGAAGGTCGTATAGAGCGGGAAGAGAGGAGCATTACTGATGGAAGCCCAGTGGCCACAGCGTTCAAGGTGGGCAGAGGAGAAGGGAGCCTTTGAGGAGGAATGGCCAGAGATGGGGGGCGGAGCAGCTGTGACAGCACTGGGTAGAACCAGGTCAGAAACAGTTCACTGTCAACAGCACCAATTGCTATAGAGTGGGGCTAAGGTCACTGGATATGGCAAATTCAAGCTGACATTTCAGAGAGCAGTCCCAGAAGAATGGAGGCAGCATCTTCCTGAACAGTGAATGAGAGATGGGCTGGAGGAAATGGTGGCTTATTCCTTCAGGAGGCTTACTAGAGACAGGAAAATGTCATTTGAGGGAAAGGTGGTCTCAGAAAAGATGTTCTTTAGTATGAAGGAGTAAAGAGCTACTAACCTCTCTTGACTGAGGATCCGTGTAGTAGGAAGAACGTCATTGTTGCACTAACAGCTGGCACCAGACTTCCTCACAGGGAAAGGACTGACTTTATTCAGGAAAGTTCTTTGACAGCGTGTTTTGGATGAGAAAGATAAAGTTCCAAGCACTGGTATGGAAAGATAAAGCAAACTAAGGAAATAAGCAAACTGCTCTGTGTAAGGAAAAGAACACAAATTCGGGGTCTGGGATGGGCAGAAAGAGGGAAGAAGGAGGGTGATGAAAGGGAAAAGGAGGGAGGGGAGAGACGAGATGGCAGAGGCTGAAGTGTGCAGAGAGCTGGCCAGTGAGGAAACCTTGGAGCAACCCTTGGGGAGGGTTGAAGGACATTTAAAAATAGGAGTGGTATCGTAATCACTTAAAATTGTTTGGGGTACCACCTTGCAAACGCTCTCTGCTCCCTCGCATTTCAATCAAAACCCACTGCACCCACAGACTCAGAGTAAGAGGGTTTGGGGGAATGAAGGAATCAGGGTGGTGTCCACTATGAGTTTGCTTGGAGGATGAGTTCCAAATTGAACAAGCTCAGAGGTGAACGGGAGAAGCGTAAATGCCTCCTCCAAGCATCTTTGGAAAGACTGGGTTTTCTCCTACAAGTGGGACTGGGGTTGCAGGCCAATTTCCTTTGAATCTCGGAGGACAGGGTTGACTCCCACTGATATCAGTGTATGCCTACTCTGGGCAAGACACGGTCTGCTAAAGACTTTCATAGTTATTTATTTTTCAGAACGACCCTGAAAGGTAAATATTAGAGTATTAGCTCCTATTTTTCACATGAGCAAAGTGTGACTCATAGAGGTTAAGTAAATTGTCCAAGGTCACACAGAGTTTATTAGTGAAGGGATGATTGCAATTCAGATCTCTCTGACTCTGATGCTCTTTTTATGTCACCAAACTGACTGTACCTGTGACCTGGGCTGATGAGAGGCAGGTAGAAAGACTGAAAACATTAATAGGTTGAACAAGACAAGAAATAGAGAAAGAGGGGGGAGCTCTATGACGGAGGGAGGAGGTGGTTGATTAAGTGAAGTGATTCCCCTATCCCTCTCTACCCCTACCTTCCTTCCATCTGCTCAGGAGATTCTGAGACTGGCACCACGCTGCTGGGCAAAAAATGAGAGCAATTAGAGGCCTCTCCTCCCCTGTTTAATTTTGGATGCTTAGCCCCTTTATAGAGTAGTTACTTTCTATTTGGCTGAGCAGATATGAGCTATGTTAATTCTCTAATTGGGCCGACCACCCTGGGTGCTTGCTAAGCATTTGGTGCCAAACAGCGTTGTTCCAACTGAAATAGCCTCTCCTTAAAGCTACCTGTGCCCATGCGTAGCCCTTAGGCCTTTACATGCTTCAAATAAGCTTAAACTGCATACTTAATATTTCTCAGCAGGAACCCAGGCTCCCGTAGCACTTTGTTTTTGCTGAGGATTACTCTAGGTTATGCTCTGGCTTACTTATGCTAAATGATAATTCCCCCGTGCCCGGACGTGAAAACATGGCCTCGATTCATAAATCTGCTGCTTCTTGGTCTCCGCTACCGTCTGTAGGCCCTTGGTAATCATCGATGTGATGTTTGCTTTGCTTGTGAGTGTTTGGGAAATGGCAACGCATGTGTGTGCTGGAGAGAACTCTGGGTTGTGAGTTGGAAAACCTGGCTGGTAGTCCAGGTTTCCACTAAAGAGCCAGCCAAGGCATTTGCTTTCCTAGTCCTCAGTTTTCTCATATTCAGTGAGGGGTTTGGGCTAGATGGGGAGAGCAAACATGTCACCTCCTCGTCCTAAGCCCATGGCAGACAAGACTGGTCTCCTGCCTCAGGAGCCAAGCTCATCACAGGGCTCTAGGCAGCCATTATTAGTAGATTAGGTGTAACACCATGGGTCATCATCATTTTTTCCATTCATAGAAGAAATGGCCTACTCTGAGGGTTGGGAGTTGTTCCCAGCCTCAAGGAAGGGCTGCATCTAACCTGTCCCAGACATAGAGGACTCTGTCAGCATCTTAATTTCATCCAGGATCCTATCACTTTCTTTAATAACCTCTATGGCCTTTTAGTAGTCCTTCCTGTTGGGTATTTCTTTGGCTTCAGTCTTTACACTGTCCTGTTAAAATGTTAGCCTGTGTCTCCATTTTTTGTTCTTTAGTAGGATAGAAGAATATTAGGTTTTATAATTTCAAATCACCAACTGATGGCTGTTAAGAAGAGCCAACATTTATTCAGGGCTATGTACCTGTCACTGTGTTGGGTGCCTTACATACCTTAGCTCCTTTATGCACAAGGTCACAGCTGGGCTACCAGTGACCTTGGGGTTGATGGTCTCTATCATATACCCTATTTGGCTGGCAAACTCCCTTGCCTCTATAATTGAATTGGTGAGAATTCCAAGGGGAAATCCCATACCAGTGTCAATCTTAGCTCTGTACCGCAGCTACATTTTGGCCAATGATTTTGTCATTGGCAGCTTTCATTCTTACCCCTCCCTACCCTCATCCTCTTCTCTAGTCTCAAGAATCCTTCCAGTCTTCTTCCTTCACACTCTAAGCAGATGTTTTCATCATGATTTCATTTTAAAATTTAGAAAATTGAAGTGATAGAGCATTATCTCTCAGATGTCCTCACTTCAGCTTTATGCTCTAGGATCTTTCTTCTTGGACATGGTTAACTCCCTACCATCTCTTGATCCCATTCTCCTCCATCAACCTGGGACTTCACTCCCTTGTTCTTTCTCTCTCCACCAACTTCCTTCTCCTTGCCCTTCTCTTCATCCTTTAAAGAGACTCAGATTTCTCAAATCCTAAACAACTCTCCCTTGATCCCGGGTCCTTTGTATTTTTTTTCCCTCTCTAGACAACTTGCTTGCAAGAATAACCTACTACACCTGTTTTCATACCTTGTATTCACTCCATTCATTGGGACCTGACTTAACGTCTCTCCCTCCCCCTATCTCGTGACCTCACTGGTCTGTCAAAGGTCAGTGAGGGACTACATATTACTAAACCAGGTGACGTTTTCAGTTCTTTTGCTAGACTTTTCTGTATCGTTAAATGTAATAACCACTCTCTCCTTCCTGAAATTCTCTGCTCCCTTATTTATTTTAAACATCTTTATTGGAGTATAATTACTTTACAATGGTGTGTTAGTTTCTGCTTTATAACAAAGTGAATCAGTTATGCATATACATATGTCCCCATATCTCTTCCCTCTTGCATCTCCCTCCCTCCCACCCTCCCTATCCCATTCCTCTAGGTGGTCACAAAGCACCGAGCTGATCTCCCTGTGCTATGCGGCTGCTTCCCACTAGCTATCTATTTTACATTTTGTAGGGTATATATGTCCATGCCACTCTCTCACTTCGTCCCAGCTTACCCTTCCCCCTTCCCATAACCTCAAGTCCATTCTCTAGTAGGTCTGCATCTTTATTCCCATCTTGCCCTTAGGTTCTTCATGACCATTTTTTTTTTTGATTCCATATATATGTGTTAGCATATGGTAATTGTTTTCCCTTTCTGACTTACTTCACTCTGTATGACAGACTCTAGGTCCATCCATCCCACTACAAATAACTTAATTTCATTGCTTTTTATGGCTGAGTAATATTCCATTGTATATATGTGCCACATCTTCTTTATCCATTCATCTGTTGATGGACACTTAGGTTGCTTCCATGTCCTGGCTATTGTAAATAGAGCTGCAATGAACATCTTGGTACATGACTCTTTTTGAATTATGGTTTTCTCAGGTATATGTCCAGTAGTGGGATGGCTGGGTCGTATGGTAGTTCTATTGTTAGTTTTTTAAGGAAGCACCATACTGTTCTCCATAGTGGCTGTATCAATTTACATTCCCACCAACAGTGCAAGAGGGTTCCCTTTTCCCCACACCCTCTCCAGCATTTATTGTTTCTAGATTTTTTGATGATGGCCATTCTGACTGGTGTGAGATGATATCTCATTGTAGTTTTGATTTGAATTTCTCTAATTATTAAGGATGTTGAGCATTCTTTCATGTGTTTGTTGGCAATCTGTATATCTTCTTTGGAGAAATGTCTGTTTAGGTGTCCTGCCCATTTTTGGATTGGGTTGTTTGTTTTTTGGATATTAAGCTGCATGAGCTATTTGTAAATTTTGGAGATTAATCCTTTGTCAGTTGCTTCATTTGCAAATATTTTCTCTGATTCTGAAGGTTGTCTTTTCTTCTTGTTTATGGTTTCCTTTGCTGTGCAAAAGCTCTTAAGTTTCATTAGGTCCCATTTGTTTATTTTTATTTTTATTTCCATTTCTTTAGGAGGTGGGTCAAAAAGGATCTTGCTGTGATTTATGTCATAGAGTGTCCTGCCTATGTTTTTCTCTAAGAGTATGATAGTGTCTGGCCTTAAATTAAGGTCTCTAATCCATTTTGAGTTTATTTTTGTGTATGGTGTTAGGGAGTGTTGTAATTTCATTCTTTTACATGTAGCTGTCCAGTTTTCCCAGCATCACTTATTGAAGAGGCTCTCTTTTCTTCACTGTATATTCTTGCCTTCTTTATCAAAAATAAGGTGACCATATGTGCATGGGTTTATCTCTAGGCTTTCTATCCTGTTCCATTGATCTATATTTCTGTTTTTGTGCCAGTACCATACTGTCTTGATTACTGTAACTTTGTAGTATAGTCTGAAGTCAGGGAGCCTGCTTCCTCCAGCACTGTTTTTCTTTCTCAAGATTGCTTTGGCTATTCGGGGTCTTTTGTGTTTCCATACAAATTGTGAAGTTTTTTGTTCTAGCTCTGTGAAAAATGCCACTGGTAGTTTGACAGGGATTGCATTGAATCTGTAGATAGCTTTGGGTAGTATACTCATTTTCACAATGTTGATTCTTCCAATCCAAGAACACAGTATATCTCTCCATCTATTTGTATCATCTTTAATTTCCTTCATCGATGTCTTATAATTTTCTGTATAGAGGTCTTTTGTCTCCTTAGGAAGGTTTATTCCTAGATATTTTATTCTTTTTGTTGCAGTGGTAAATGGCAGTGTTTTCAGATTTTTCATCATAAGTGTATAGGAATGCAAGAAATTTCTGTGCATTAATTTTGTATCCTGCTACTTTAGCAAATTCATTGATTAGCACTAGTAGTTTTCTGGTAGCATCTTTAGGATTCTCTATGTATAGTATCATGTCATCTGCAAACAGTGACAGCTTTACTTCTTCCTTTCTGATTTGGATTGCTTTTATTTCTTCTTCTTCTCTGATTGCTGAGGGTAAAACTTCCAAAACTATGTTGAATAATAGTGGTGAGAGTGGGCAACCTTGTCTTCTTCCTGATCTTAGTGGAAATGGTTTCATTTTTGGACCATTGAGGATGATGTTGGCTGTGTGTTGGTCATATATGGCTTTTATTATGTTGAGACAAGTTCCCTTTATGCCTACTTTCTGGAGGGTTTTTATCATAACTGGGTGTTGAATTTTGTCAAAAGCTTTCTCTGCATCTATTGAGATGATCATATGGTTTTTCTCCTTCAATTTGTTAATATGGTGTATCACACTGATTGATTTGCATATATTGAAGAATCCTTGCATTCCTGGGATAAACCCCACTTGATCATGGTGTATGATCCTTTTAATATGCTGTTGGATTCTGTTTGCTAGTATTTTGTTGAGGATTTTGGCATCTATGTTCATCAGTGATATTGGTCTGTAGTTTTCTTTCTTTGTGACATCTTTGGTTTTGGTGTCAGGGTGATGGTGGCCTTGTAGAATGAACTGGAGAGTGTCCCTCCTTCAGGTATATTTTGGAAGAGTTTGAGAAGGATAGGTGTTAGCTCTTCTCTAAATGTCTGATAGAATTCGCCTGTGAAGCCATCTGGTCCTGGAATTTTGTTTGTTGGAAGATTTTTCATCACAGTTTCAATTTCAGTGGTTGTGATTGGTCTGTTCATATTTTCTATTTCTTCCTGGTTCAGTCTCGGAAGGTTGTGCATTTCTAAGAATTTGTCTATTTCTTCCAGGTTGTCCATTTTATTGGCATACAGTTGCTTGTAGTAATGTCTCATGATCCTTTGTATTTCTGCAGTGTCAGTTGTCACTTCTCCCTTTTCATTTCTAAATCTACTGATTTGAGTCTTCTCCCTTTTTTTCTTGATGAGTCTGGCTAATGGTTTATCAATTTTGTTTATCTTCTCAAAGATCCAGCTTTTAGGTTTATTGATTGTTGCTATTGTTTCCTTCATTTCTTTTCATTTATTTCTGATATGATCTCTATGATTTCTTTCCTTCTGCTAACTTTGGGGGTTTTTTTGCTCTTCTTTCTCTTATTGCTTTAGGTGTAAGATTAGGTTGTTTATTTGAGATGCTTCTTGTTTCTTAAGGTAGGATTGTATTGCTATAATCTTCCCTCTTAGAACTGCTTTTGCTGCATCCCATAGCTTTTGGGTCATTGTGTTTTCATTGTCATTTTTTTCTAGGTATTTTTTGATTTCTTCTAACTTCCTCAGTGATCTCTTAGTTACTAAGTAGTGTATTGTTTAGCCTCCATGTGTTTGTATTTTTTATAGATTTTTTCCTGTAACTGATATCTAGTCTCATAGCATTGTGGTCAGAAAAGATACTTGATATGATTTCAATTTTCTTAAATTTACGAGGGCTTTATTTGGGATCCAAGATTTTTTTTTTTTTTTTTGCTGTACATGAGCCTCTCACTCTTGTGGCCTCTCCCATTATGGAGCACAGGCTCTGGACATGCAGGCTCAGCGGCGATGGCTCACGGGCCTAGCCACTCTGCAGCATGTGGGATCTTCCCGGACCGGGGCACGAACCTGTGTCCCCTGCATCGGCAGGCGGACTCTCAACCACTGCACCACCAGGGAAGCCCGTGATCCAAGATTTGATCTATCCTGCAGAATGTTCCATGAGCTCTTGAGAAGAATGTGTATTCTGTTGTTTTTGGATGGAATGTCCTATAAATATCAATTAAGTCCATCTTGCTTAATGTATCATTTAAAGCTTGTGTTTCCTTTTTTATTTTCATTTTGGATGATCTTTTCATTGGTGAGATTGGAGTTTTAAAGTCCCCTACTATGATTGTGTTACTGTCGATTTCCCGTTTTATGGCTGTTAGTATTTGCCTTATGTATTGAGGTGCTCCAATGTTGTGTGCATAAATATTTACAATTGTTATATTTTCTTGGATTGATCCCTTGATCATTATGTAATGTCCTTGTTTGTCTCTTGTTACAGTCTTTGTTTTAAAGTCTATTTTGTCTGATATGAGAATTGCTACTCCAGCTTTCTTTTGATTTCTATTTGCATGGAATATCTTTTTCCATCCCATCACTTTCAGTCTGTATGTGTCCCTAGGTCTGAAGTGGGTCTCTTGTAGACAGCATATATATGGGTCTTGTTTTTGTATCCATTCAGCCAGTCTATGTCTTTCGGTTGGAGCATTTAATCCATTTACATTTAAGGTAATTATCTATATGTATGTTCCTATTCCCATTTTCTTAATTGTTTTGGGTTTGTTATTGTAGGTCTTTTTCTTCTCTTGTGTTTCTTGCCTAGAGAAGTTCCTTTATCATTCCTTGTAAAGCTGGTTTGGTGGTGCTGAATTCTCTTAGCTTTTGCTTGTCTGTAAAGGTTTTAATTTCTCTGTCAAATCTGAATGAGATCCTTGCTGGGTAGAGTAATCTTGGTTGTAGGTTTTTCTCCTTCATCACTTTAAATATGCCTGCCACTCCCTTCTGGCTTACAGAGTTTCTGCTGAAAGATCAGTTGTTAACCTTATGGGGATTCCCTAGTGTGTTATTTGTTGTTTTTCCCTTGTTGATTTTAATATTTTTTCTTTCTATTTAATTTTTTATAGTTTGAGTAATATGTCTCTTGGTGTGATTATCCTTGGATTTATCCTGTATGGGACTCTCTGTGCTTCCTGGACTTGATTATGTATTTCGTTTCCCATATTAGGGAAGTTTTCAACTATAATCTCTTCAAATATTTTGTCAGTCCCTGTCTTTTTCTGGTCTTCTTCTGGGACCCCTATAATTCAAATGTTGGTGCAGTTAATATTGTCCCAGAGTTCTCTGAGACTGTCCTCAATTCTTTTCATTCTTTTTTCTTTCTTCTCTCTGCAGTAGTTATTTCCACTATTTTATCTTCCAGGTCACTTATTGGTTCTTCTGCCTCAGTTATTCTGCTATTGGCTCTTTCTAGAGAATTTTAAATTTCATTTATTGTGTTGTTCATCACTGTTTGTTTGCTCTTTAGTTCTTCTAGGTCCTTGCTAAATGTTTGCGCTTTAGTTCTTCTAGGTCCTTGTTAAATGTTTCTTATATTTTCTCCATTCTATTTCCAAGATTTTGTATCATCTTTACTATCATTATTCTGAATTATTTTTCAGGTAGATCGAAAAAGAATTCTCTCTATTCTATTTCCAAAATTTTGGATCATCTTTACTATGATTATTCTGGATTATTTTTCAGGTAGACTGCCTATTTCCTCTTCATTTGTTTGGTCTGGTGTGTTTTGCCTTGCTCCTTCATCTGCTGTGTGTTTCTCTGTCTTCTCATTTTGCTTAACTTACTGTGTTTGGGGTCTCCTTTTCACAGGCTGCAGGTTTGTAGTTCCTGTTGTTTTTGGTGTCTGTCCCTAGTGGCTAAGGTTGGTTCAGTGTGCTGTGTAGGCTTCCTGGTAGAGGGTACTAGTGCCTGTGTTCTGGTGGATGAGGCTGGATCTTGTCTTTCTGGCAGGCAGGTCCACGTCTGGTGGTGTGTTTTGGGGTGTCTGTGGCCTTATTATGATTTTAGGCAGCCTCTCTGCTAATGGATGGGGTTGTGTTCCTGTCTTGTTAGTCATTTGGCATAGGGTGTCCAGCACTGTAGCTTGCTGGTCATTGAGTGGAGCTGGGTCTTGGCGTTGAGATGAAGATCTCTGGGAGATTATTGCTGTTTGAGATTATGTGGAGCTGGGTGGTCTCTTGTGGACCAGTGTCCTGAACTTGGCTCTCCCACTTCAGAGGCACAGCCTTGATGCCTGGCTGGAGCACCAAGAGCCTGTCATCCACACAGCTCAGAATAAAAGGGAGAAAAAAATGAAAGAAAGAAAGAAGAAGATAAAATAAAATAAAGTTATTAAAATAAAAAATAATTATTAAAAATACTAAGTACTTAAAAAAAGAAAGAACGAAGAGAGTAACCAAACCAAAAAACAAATCTACCAATGATAACAAGTGCTAAAAACTATACTAAAAAAAAAAAGGACAGACAGAACCCTAAGACAAATGGTAAAAGCAAAGCTATACAGACAAAATCACATACAGAACCATACACATGGACATTCACAAAAAGAGAAAAAGGGAAAAAAACAAAACAAAACAAAAAAATATATATATATATCATTGCTCCCAAAGTCCACCTCCTCAATTTGGGATGATTCGTTGTCCGTTCAGGTATTCCACAGATGCACGGTATATCACGTTGATTGTGGAGGTTTAATCCACTGCTCTTGAGGCTTCTGGGGGGGATTTCACTTTCTCTTCTTTGTTCGCACAGCTCCTGGGGTGCAGCTTTGGATTTGGACCCGCCTCTGCATGTAGGTTGCCTGAGGGCGTCTGTTTTTTGCTCAGACAGGACGGGGTTAAAGGAGCAGCTGATTCGGGGGTTCTGGCTCACTCAGGCTTGGGGGAGGGAGGGGTACAGATGTGGGGCGAGCCTGCGGCGGCTGAGGTCAGCATGACGTTGCACCAGCCTGAGGCTCTGTCTGTTCTCCCTGGGAAGTTGTCCCTGGATCACGGGACCCTGGCAGTGGCGGGCTGCACAGGCTCCTGGGAGGGGAGGTGTGGATAGTGACCTGTGCTCGCACACAGGCTTTTTGGTGGTGGCAGCAGCAGCCTTAGCGTCTCATACCCGTCTCTGTGGTCTGCGCTGATAGCCGCGGCTCGCGCCCGTCTCTGGAGCTCCTTTAAGCAGCGCTCTGAATCCCCTCTCTTTGAGCACCAGGAAACAAAGAGGGAAGAAAAAGTCTCTTGCCTCTTCGGCAGGTCCAGACTCTTCCCCGGACTCCCTCTTGGCTAGCTGTGGTGCACTAACCCCTTCAGGCTGTGTTCACGCCGCCAGCCCCAGTCCTCTCCCTGCGTTCCAACTGAAGCCCGAGCCTCAGCTCCCAGCCCCCGCCCACCCCGGTGGGTGACCAGACAAGCCTCTCGGGCTGGTGAGTGCCGGTCGGCACCGATCCTCTGTGCGGGAATCTCTCCACTTTGCCCTCCACACCCCTGTTGCTGTGCTCCGCGGCTCCGAAGCTTTCCCCCTCTGCCACCTGTAGTCCCTACCTGCGAAGGGGCTTCCTAGTGTGTGGAAACCTTTCCTCCTTCACAGCTCCCTCCCACTGGTGCAGGTCCCATCCCTATCCTTTTGTCTCTGTTTTTTCTTTTTTCTTTTGCCCTACCCCGGTACATGGGGAGTTTCTTGCCTTTTGGGAGGTCTGAGGTCTTCTGCCAGCGTTCAGTAGGTGTTCTGTAGGAGTTGTTCCACGTGTAGATGTATTTCTGACGTATTTGTGGGGAGGAAGGTGATCTCCGCGTCTTCCGCCATCTTGCAGCTCCTCCACCCCTTATATTTTTATGGTTCCATTTTTATCTGGATTCTTCTCCTACCTCTTAGATATTTTTTATGGGCAACTTTCCAGCTTCTCCTTCCTGCTTGCCCTTCAAATATAGGTGTGCTCTCCACCTGCCCTTTCTGGGGAGCCTCATCACCTCCCATGGTTTTAATTACCAACTTTATGTGGATGATACCCCAGCTCTAACATCTTAGCTCTGCTTCTGGGTCTTCTACCCACGTGACTTACTTTCATCTCCACTTGGATGCCCCACAGCCCTTTACATCAGCAGGCAGGTCTAAAGCTTAAGGAGTGCCTCTCTCTCCACATCTCCCTTCACCTTCTGACGCCTAGGCCTACCCTGCCTCCAGTATTTTCTAGATGGTTAATGGCACTTCCACCCACACTGACCATAAATCTGGGAATCATCCTAGATGCCTTCTCATGTACCCTTCACTTTCAGTCGCTAAGACTTGTCCAGTTTTTAACTCAAACGTTTCTCAAGTTTGACCCTTCCTTCTCATCCCCAGCCCCGCCTTTAGGCCCTCAGATTCTCTCACCTGGAACTTGTAACCCTCCTAATTTATCACCTCACCTCCAGCATTACCACCCTCCAATCCTTTCCCACCTAGCGTTGATGGGCCATTAAAACACAAATCTGACTATGTCCCTTTCCTGCTTAAAATCCTTCAGTGCCTATGATTGTTTATAGGATAAAGAACTGTGGCTGGAAGGAGATCAGAGGCTGAGAGCATGGAGCTGGAGCTCGACTCTCTTCCTCGGTTTAAATCCCAACTTCATCACCTGTGACTTTGGGAAAGTTCCTTAATCTGAGTGTGACTTGGTTATAATTTATAAAACGGGGAGAAGTTAGATGTATTGTTAAGATTAAATGCATTAATCCATACAAAGTGCTTTATACTTGGCCAGATATTTATGGTAATAGAGTCATTACCACTGCTTCTACTACTGTGATTACTACGTCTTTGTTCGTGCAATTACTTCTCTAGAATACCACCCTCCACCACTAGCCCCCCAACACATCCTCCACCCCGATTTTCACTCTCTCTCCCCCCCTCACACACAATCAACTAACTCAGAGCTTAGAACCTCATCAACCTCCAGAAACCTGCTTCAGACCTTGAAACTGGCCAAGTAGCCCCTTCTCTGCATTCTCATCACACCATGTGCTTCAGTCTATTGTGGCATTATCATTCAGTAATCAGCTCACCAGTTTATTTATGCCACCCATTGAACTGTGAGTAACCAGAGGAAAGAAACCGGCACGGTTCCTGGTATAGGGATGCTGCCCAATAGATATTAAATAAATAAATAAGTGAATGCATTGCAAACTGTGTCTATACTTCCTCAATATTGGGAAAGCTCTTTCTTTTCTCTGCACTTACTTTTGATGTAGGGCCCTATCTCCATCGCTGTCCCCTAGGCCTCAGCTCTAGATAACCAAATGCCTGTGGCATCTCTTTTGGCAGCTGGAGGACGAAGAGTGGAAACCGAGCTACTTTCCTTTCTCTAAACCCCTGAGGTCCCCTGTAGCCTCTTGGATGTGAATGTGAACAAACCCAAAGTTTTCCCATGACTGAGGGGTCCCGTTAACTCTGAGTACAAGTTGGATACTGTAGGGTTAAATACTATTCCAAAGAAGAACAGGCTCAGTGATAAAGAAAAAAAATGTAAATGGCCCTTCAAAGTGTTTTTGTATTTGCTACTAATCATTCAAAAATATTAACCTATCCCTGCCACCCCAACCAATCCTTTTCTTTCTTCATTAAACATACAAGGCCAGCATCCAAGTAAGAATCGGTCTTTGGTTTTAGAAGAAAAGGGTAGATTCAGAGGCCGAGAGGAGCTAATTGTTTTTGATTAGTTAGTTTCAGACTTCATTGAGTTTTGTTTGGTAGGTTATCTGAATCTTTATTAAGGAAGCTGGAATTGGAAGCAACAACTCCAGGAGGGTGTGTTTGTGCAGTGGTCGCCCCATGGTGCAGGTAGATGGTTCACGGCTGCCTGTGCACATCTGCGGTCCATCGGGCCTCTGGGTGGGGGGTGTGGCATGGGCCTGTGATGTGTGCCTGTGTGGGAAAGAGAAATGAAATTTTCCAAGGTACAGGCTCTCCCGGAAAACCAGGGGCATCTTCTCTGTCTCTTTTCTTCGAGCCCAGCTCCTGTGAGGCTTGCCTGCCTGGAGGTAATTTTATTTTATCTCTGCAATCTTCCGGGATAGACCTAAGAAAACAAGGATCAAGCCACTCACAACCTTAATTAAGCCACACATAAATACTGGATTGCCTGATTAGCTGAGAACATACAGGAGGGTTGTGAAAGCAATAAAACCAACTTTCCTTAAGTGGTCCCTTCCTTCAGGGAGCTGCTATTTCTTCACAGAGATGTCTGTATCAGGTGCCATAGCGACATTCTGGCAGCTCATTTCTCATTCATTTATTCATTTTTTTCTTTATTTATTCATCACACAAATTCTTACCGAAACTTCTGAAAGCAAGATGTGAGGTTAGATGGTGTGGGGAAGATACAGATTAATCCAACACGACCTCTTTCCCAGTTGCTCACAGTTACAAGATGAGCTGATCACTGTAAGTGAAAATTGACAAAAGAATTTCCTGGTAGGACATTATGGCAGATTGTCTTTCCCAAGAATGATCACAACAAAATTTTCCATTCCACATTCTTTTCTTACAATATGACCTTGACACTTCTCCCATCCAGCGGTGAAGTCTATGAACCTGACAGTCTATTTACCTTGAGCAGACATTTGTGGCTGTCTTAACCAACAGAGTGCAGTGGAAGATATAGTATGTGACTTCCAAGGCTAGGTAGAAAGGCCATGCATCTCTCTCTTGGAACCCAACCACCATGTTGTGAGGAAGCCCAAACCAGCCCAGACCACAAGGCATGGTCCACAGTTCAGCTGAGGTCTAGATTGATAGCCAGCAGTAATCACCAGCTGAAGGAGTGAAGCTACTTCCAGATGATTCCTGCCCCAGCTATCAAGTCATTCCAGCCTCCAAGTCTTCCCAGCTGAGGACCTAGACATTGTGAAGCGCCAAGCCATCCCTGCTCTACCCTTCTCCACTCCTAACTACAGAACCTGTGAGCTTAATAAAATAGTCGTTTGGAGTTGCTAAGTTAGGAGATCATTTATTACCTAGCAACAGTGACTGCAACATGCACTTGGAGAAAACTTGGAGTCTGGGACTTTTCTTTCTCCCACTCAATGACCCATAGTTAGCAAGTCTAGTCAATTCCATATAGAAAACTTCCCTTGTATCTGTTCTCTCCTCTTCATTTCTATAACTGTTGCTCTTCATAGCCAATGCCACTTCTTATCTGGTCTGCCTGCCTCTGGCCTCATCCACCTCCCATCCTGCTCCTCAACTTGGAGTGGGAGTACACCATGAGGAACTTGCTAAGAGAAAGCACAAGATGAACAGGCAAGTCTTTGTTTTGCTCACTGGAAAGTGATTGCAAATATTATTTTTATATTAAAAGAGACATAGGTAAGTTATAGCGTAAAACCAAAATTGGCAACAATTTAAAAAAAAATAAATTTATTTATTTTTGGCTGCGTTGGGTCTTCATTGCTGTACGCAGGCTTTCTCTAGTTGTGGTGAGCGGGGGCTTCTCTGCATTGCGGTGTGTGGGCTTCTCATTGCAGTGGCTTCTCTTGTTGTGGAACACGGGCTCTAGGCGCATGGGCTTCAGTTGTCGTGGCACGCGGACTCAGTAGTTGTGGCGCACAGGTTTATTTGCTCCACTGCATATGGGATCTTCCCAGACCAGGGCGTGAACCCGTGTCCCCTGCATTGGCAGGTGGATTCTTAACCACTGTGCCATCAGGGAAGTCCCAAAATTGGCAAGAATTTTATAAAGATGAAACCAAGACTTCAAGGGCACTTCTCTTGCAGCAAGGACTTCCTAAAACTTCTAGCCATACGGTTTTACTCACTCCCCTCTGATCTTTGCAACATGCCTGTGGGAGAAGTTGGAGAGGAGCTGCTTTTAATTGTGTCTTAACAGTGGCTTGAGATGAAGCTCCCAGACTTCACACAGTATTCTAGGCCTGCCACAGTCTACATCTAGCCCACAGTTTCAGGCCGGCTTCTTACTAGTAAGCCTCCTACTCAGAGCAGCTGGTGGATGTCCTTGGTACATGCACAGACATCTACCTGGAGAAAGTGGGGACTCTTGGAAGATATCTTAAGGAAGATATTGCTCATCAGTCAAAATATTATTATTATTACTATTATCTTTGTAGTTCCCAGCCTACCATATCCTTTAAGCCTCTATGTTTTCGTACTTACTGCTTTCTATCTCTGGAAAGACTTTGCTCATTTCCTTCCTCTCATTCATCCTTCAGTATAAAGTTCCAATGTCTCTTTGAAGCTTCTCCTTGCATCCCTGTGGAATGAGGTGCCCCCTTTCTGGGCTCCCATGGCACTCTGTTCATGTCATATATAATGTGGGGTGTTATGGTGTGCTGTGGATGTGGCCATCTTGGCTGCTAGACTTTGAGTTCCTTAAGGACAGTAGTAAAATTTTACTTTTTTTTCAAAACTGTCCTCACCACTCTTTGCTCTTCACCTGACTTTCCACTCAGTGCCTCTTCAGAAGTTGGATCTCAATCATTATTTGAGGAAGTAAGTTACTCTATTTACTTTTATTTGGATTTATATGAATAAATATCTCCAAAGAGGTTGGTCCTCAGGCCAAGTTTGCACCACCACCCCGGCCCCTCACCTAGATGGGCTTACACATTCTCAAGAGGTTTTCCATTACTGGCTCCAGAACTCACTTTTTTTCCTCATTAGAACATGCTTCAGGTCTAACCCAGGTCCTTCTCATTGTAACGGAAGGGAACGGTAGAATGGGGCACGGATAGTCACTTTCTTTAGTGAGTGAGAAGCAGTTTAAGTTTCTCCAAAGTTCCACAGGTGGGCCACATGTCGGTGTGAGGAGTGGATTGAGAAGATAGTGTCCCGGTATGTCTCCTCTAGCCACAAAAGAGCTCTCCCATCATCTATCCTAATGTTTGAAATTCTACCATTAGAGATTCATTCCTTGACATCGAAGGTTTTAAACGTGAAGATTTCCCTGTTAAAACGCAGATGCTCCTGGAAAGGGGGAGAACTTGAGTCTTTTTTAAACTACCACCTCTGTGAAGATTCAATGATAGCTGGGCTGAGAGCAGCAGCCCTTAAAGAATTGGGACAAAAGGTAGGAGCGATTCCATTGAAGAGAAAGTAAGAAAGAAGTTATGTTCACCAAATTGTGTCAGTGCATCAAAAAGCCCTCTGGTTGCATTGTGTGTGTTTGAGGCTGGCTGCTATGCAACATAATGGGGGTTAATTTCAGGGCTTAGAGCACTGCCTGGGAATTGGAAGCTTCTACTAGGAAAGAGAAACAGGGTGATGGTGGGTTTGATTCTCTTGTGTAATGTCCTTTTTTTCCTGGAAGACGGAGGCTTCCCTCTCTCAGGATTCCAGACCCAAGAAAACATGAAAAGGGGGTTAAAAGATGTCTTTTGTCTCTGTAGAAAATAAGATCTTTCGTAAAATTTCAAAAATTGGCAAATACTGTATCTCAGCATCAGAGAGCAGAGAAACACAAGTGGGGAAGGGAGTAGAGGGTTGCATTAATAGGAGGATGATTTTCCACTCCAGCTCACTTTATCAGTTTAAAAAATTGCTTTAATATCTATATGTTTAGTTAAGAGAAGCCCAACTCATAATTGGAACTCTTAAAACCAGATGGCTCCTTGCAGATCAACTGATTTAACCCTCACTCAGAGAGGTGAAGAGAGGTGTCCCATATCACACAGCAAGGTTGTGGCCCAGACTGACACAAGCACCCCTCCTCCCATCTCCCAGCTCCCTCTCCTGGGTTCCACTGAGGAGGTGCTGGGCTTACTCTGGTCTCCCTCTGTTGGAGTGCAGATACAGGTAGCTTCCTTTTCTCTTAGTGGCTTGAATGCTATGGCAATGGTGGTCCTTCAACCAGGAATCTGGATGTGCTGAATCATGAATGATATGGTCAGGCAGAATCCAAGGGAGCTTGAAAAAGGCTGAAGCTCTGTGGTCTTTATTGGCTGTTTTTATGTTACAGACCCAAGAATTAAGGTCCTGCGTATCCTAGACCTCTGATTCTGGGGATTGGCCAAGAACCAACTACAGGCACTTTCTAGGTAGGCAGAGCATGGTCCGGAGACAGCAAGCCTTGCGGTCTTTGGCGGGAGTCCCCATCCCCAGTCCACCATTGCCCAGGATCCAGTCTGCTGCTCTGCCCTTAAGGGGCTCAGTGAGAAGCATCTCCCTCCCCCCACCCAGTCTCTGTGTGATCCCAGGGCTGGGCTGTGTCACATATAATTCTTTCAGTGGTGGCAGTTTACCCTGGTTCAGCAGCCCGTGTGGTCACGATCGATCGGCAAGTGTCCCTCTCCTAATGATACGAGAGCTGTGAGAAGTTGAGCTCTTTACACAAGGTAACTTTATTAACAGGGAAATCGCTCTTATGATGAATGAGTGTCCTCATGCTGCTGTCCTCTCTCTCCCTCTCTCTCCCTGTCTCTCTCTGTCTCTCACACACATTCTCTCTCCTTTCTGGTCCAAGCTGTGAACCCACGGCTTCTCTCTCCTCAGCTGATCCACCCATTAGGTGTCAGGAGACTCAGCCCTCACTTGGAGCCCAACCACATGAGGCCCACGTCCCAGCAAAGGGGAGGATAATTATGAGCCTTTTCACGCAGCTTCCGCCAGAAAGTTTGGCAGCAGCTCCCAGAGAGCCACATTCTTGTTATGGACAAATAGGCAGAATTTCGGAGCAATGATGGTCATTTCTTGAATTAGCATAGCACTTTACAGTTTATAAATTGTTTTCCCGTTCTTTACAGTAAACTATTTTGTTGAAACTCTCTGAGTAAGGCTCCAGAGAGAGGTATTATTGTTTATATCTCCATTTTAGGGATGAGAAAACAGGAATTCAGATACAAAGTTTAAATTAAAGGCTTGTTGAGTCTTTTGACCTAAAATCTAGGGGCATTGGAATTTAAAACCAGAAAAAGTCTAGGTTTAAATCTTAGCTGCCCACTTTCTGAAAGTTATTTTTTGTTTGTTTGTTTTCTTTTGTTTTGAATAATAAACTTTATTCTTTAGAGCAGTTTTAAGTTTACAGAAATACTGAGCAGAAAGTAGAGTGTTCCCATATACCCTTGTCACCTGTCACACACACACACCTTTCCTATTAATAACATCGAACAGTGTTAGTGTGGTACACCTATTAAAATTGATAAACCAATATTGATATATTAATACTAACTAAGTTCCAGAGTTTACATTATAGGTTCACTCCTTGTGTTGTACATTCTATGGGTTTTGAAAAATGTATAATGTATGTATCCACTGTTACAGTATCTTAGATTAATTTCGCTGCCCTCCAAATCCCCTGTGCGCCTCCTATTCAGCCCTCCCTCCTTCCTTCCTTCCTTCCTTCCTTCCTCCCTCCCTCCCTCCCTCCCTCCCTCCCTCCCTCCCTCCCTCCCTCCCTTCCTTCCTTCCTTCCTTCCTTCCTTCTTCAGCTCCCAGCAAACACTGATCATTTTACTGTCTCCATAGTTTTGCCTTTTCCAGAATGTCATGTAGTCGGAATCATATAGTAGCCTTTTCAGATGGGCTTCTTTTACTTAGTCATATGCATTTATGATTCCTCCATGTCTTTTCATGGCTTGAGAGCTCATTTCTTTCTTATTTAATTTGAAAGATTACAACGTTTTTATTTAACTTTAAAAAGTTTTAATTTTTCATCTCTTTTGTTAGGGATTTTTAAAATAGGCTTTATTTTTTAGAGCAGTTTTAGATTCACAGGAAATTGAGCTGGAAGTCCAGAGAGCTCCCACGTACCCCTGCTCCCACACACAGCCTCACCCATTATCAACTTCCTGCACCAGAGTGGTACGTTGCTTACAACTGATGAACCTACATGGAGATGTCTTTATCACTGAAAGCCCATAGTTTACACTGGGGTTCACTCTTGGTGTTGTACAGCCTAAGGATTTTGACAAATGTATAATGACATGTATCCAACATTACAGTATCATACAGAGTAGTTTCACTGTGCTGGGCTCCACCAATTTCTCCCTTCTTTCCTTCTCCAGCCCCTGGCAACCACTGGTCATTTCCTGTCTCCATAGCTTTGCTTTTTCCAGTATGTAATATAGTTGGAATCCTACAGTATGTAGTCCTTTTAGATTGGCTTCTTTCACTTAGCAATATACATTTAAAGTTCTTCCATGTCTTTTCATGGCTCGTTTCTTTTTAGCGCTAAATAATATTCCATTGTCTGGATGTACTGCAGGAGAATTATTTTTTTGTCTTCATTTTTTTCAACTGTAAAAGGGGAATAATAGGGTTGTTATTCCCTCAGGTTTGTTGTAGGGATTAAATGAACAAATACATAGAGAGTATCAAACATAGTGCCTGACACAGAGCACGTGCCTTGTATTATTATTGTTGTTGTTACTTCTGCTACTAACATTATTACTAAACATTGACTCCCAGGACTGCTTGTTCAGGGCTTGGATGGAGAGGGTTCACAGTATATTGGAGAGAATGAGACCAGTGTCCCAGGCTCAGGTCTTGGGACTAATACCATCTGGTGTAAGTTCAAGCCACTTTAACTCTGTGGGTCTCCACCAAATGATCTGGAAAAGGAAGGGTAAACCTAGGTGATGTACAAGTGCATCTCAAAAGACCTTTGTCAGGATGGTGTGTCTGCCTAATGCCTTTACTACTGGTGATCCCCGTATCCTGGAATGTTCTTGGGGTCCTATTCTGATTTCTCCAGGCAGAGAAAGGCTAGCTTTGTCTATGGGGGATCAGCTGGGACAGAGTTTCAGTCTCAGTATGGTTCTTCAGG
This sequence comes from Phocoena phocoena, assembly GCF_963924675.1. Lineage (NCBI taxonomy): Eukaryota > Metazoa > Chordata > Mammalia > Artiodactyla > Phocoenidae > Phocoena > Phocoena phocoena. Next base: position 17,907,139 of record NC_089226.1, read on the forward strand.
ACAAATGGAGTAACCAGAGATCAGCTGAGCGGAAAGGTGATTAGCAGAGAAATGTTTACTTTACCTGCTTGATCTGAAGGAGTACAGAGATCCCAAGGACTCACTGAATGTCTGAACCAAAGGGCTATTGTGAAGTGGTGAGAAAAACCACAAGACCTAGGCAATATTGCGGTACAGGCAGGTGGACATATTTTCTCATAATAAATCTCCCGCCTTGCTTTCCTCCTAGCACTATCACAGGATCAAATGAGATGTTTTAAAAAATGCCTTGTAAACAGATATCAAGTGAAAGTATTATTTTCTAAATACCTATAATGCAAACTTAACCATCTTAGACAAATTGTTTAACTTCTTAAGCCTCAGTTTCCTTATCTGCAGAATGACAAGCACAATAGTACCGAGTTCATGGGGTTGCAGTGAGAGCTGATGAGATAACCCACCTAAAGTGCAAGCCCAGTGTCTGGTGTGTGTGTGTGTGTGTCCATAGTAAGCACAAAATCAGTTCCCACTGTGATTTGATTACTACCTCCACCTCGTTTAAAATTCTCTAACCTCTGTTTGGCTAGCTATTATTATCTCTCCATTGTATGGATGAGAAGACTGAGGTTTCAGGAGATTAAACGACTTGCTCAAGAATCCCCAGCTAGTAAGAGGAAGAGTTGGGATTTGAACACATGCCTTTTTGTACCCCATCCCAAAATGGATCCCCGCCAAATCCCCAGCTGTAAAGGGCTACACACATGTAAGATTGTATTTCTATTGGAAGAATACCATACAGCCTGTTTCCAACTGAGGCTGATTTAGTTTTCTCATCCTCAGAGGTGAAGAATAGTGAAGTTTTGGTAATAATGGTAAGAGAAATGGCTTCAGCCAAGCTGATTCCAGTTGGAGCTCTGCTTTTTGGCCTGGGAGAATGTGTGTGTGTGTGTGTGTGTGTGTGTGTGTGTGTGCGCACGCAGCCAAGGGGCACCATCTGTATTGAAGAGGGAAAGTCACATTGATTAGGAAAGAGAATGACTTCGGAGGAGCTGCCAAGACACTGGAACTCAAACTAGTGCTGATATATGATAACCAGGGCACGTTACTGAAAGGCATAAAATAATACAAAAAGTTATTTTTCAGTCAATATGCTGACACAGCACCATTTTGGGTCCCTAACTGAAAATGATATATGAATTATCTCAACCTAAAGTCGGACGTATAAATTATAGAATATATCTTTCACTGTTTTATTTGGGCTGTAAAGCGACACCTTATTATTTCTCCCTCCTGGTATTCTTTTAATGAATCGGAATTTGAAAGTGAAATATTTATTATATTGCAGGGGAGAGATTACATCGTGCTTCAGAAATGAGGGAGGAAGGGGTATGGAAATCAGGTGGCATCTTGGAAACTGGTCTCTTTCTTGTTGATGAGAAACGGCCGATGCAGGTGTTTTCCCTGAGTTGTGAGAAGCTTACTGAAGAGGACCCCTCTGGTGTGCAAACACGGGGCCACGGGCTGCCGAGTCGGGGTCAGGGATCAAAGCCCCTAGCCTGCCTCGATCCATAAACCCTCCTCATCCGATTGGGAACATCCAGTGGATGTTTTCATGAGTGGAGATGGAGTATCATGGGCCCCCTTGTTAAATCCGGCCGGGGTGGAGGAAAAAAGAGGGAGGAAGCGGGGAGGAAATGCCTTCATCTCCATTGGTTGTTGGATGTTGGTAATGGCGATTGATTATTCAAACCACAATAACAGGACAGTTATGGTGACTCAGTACTGGCTTAATGGATATATTTCCTCTACTAGCTCCCAAATCAGTCCTGATGGATGCTGATGGGAGTTTAGGATGTCATATAACTGCTCAGGGCCAGGCAACCAGATTGTCACACTGTTCATGGTGAGAGCAATTGTTCCTAGGATGCTAGAGGATTCCTGGTGTCCCCACTACAGATAATGGGAGAACAAATGGGTTAAAAGTTTGGACCCATATCGTAAGGCAAGGTTACCAAACAGCGACACCACATTTCTTGTGACTGTGACCATAGCTCAGGGATGAGAATCTATGCACAACGTCAGTGCTTACTCCTCATTCATTCATTCATCCATCTATTCATCTATTCCATAAATAGTCATGAGCACTTCTGTGTGCCAGGCACTGTGTTAAGCACCGTGGAAAAGTAAGAAGGAATATCCAGCTCCTGTGCTCAGTGACCTGTGGGCTAGTGGGAAAGACAAACCAGAAACAGGAATCAAACAGGTGTGTCAAGTTACGCCATCAGGATACGTAAGGATACAGTGCTGGCACAAAAAGGAGATGATTGACTTTGCCCGAAGGGAGTGGATGGGTGGAAGGCTTCAAGTCCTCCACAAGGTGATTTATAGACAAATCTGAATCGAATGGATCCCTTCATCATTAATGAGGAGATAATAGTTTAAAGCAACAGAAGGGCATTCTAGAGAAAGTGCAAAGGCACTTTACATCCTGTAAACAGGATGGCTGGAACAGAGTGTTGGAGACAGGATGACCAACAGGGTGGAACGTTTGTTATGGAACTCCATGTTGTGGGTACAAACCCTCTATTCCCACAATGAATTCTCTTTTCACGATGATCACCTCATCGTGATTACTCTGATCTTTATGTTGTCTCACCTTACTCCAAAACTGAAATTTGCTCCTTGATCCCCTAGCTTATACACGCCAGAGTCAAGGCTGACAAACAGGAAGGTGAACACTTTCCTGTCCAGCTCAAGAAATATGGTGGGAAGGACAGTGCCCACTGTCCCTAACCCACACCTTTCTTGTTTCTAACACTCAGACCCAAGCCTTTCAGCGCCCGTTCTCTGGTTGGTGGCATTCACGGATGGGTCACTACATAAGCTGTTCATGGGATGGGGTGGGCATCTGTCTCCAGAAACCAAGAGTCCTAAGCATTTTAGCCCAAGTAGCTGGAGACTGCTTTGCAAGCAGGAGGCATGTGAAGTAGATTTGACTGGCACTCCGAGCCTGAGGGCCTGGAGGGGCTGAACTCCATTTGTCAGGGCAGTGTTTCTGTGTTGAATACGGCTAGCTCAGGGAAGGAGCACGTGGTCTGGGAGGCTGTTGCACCAGTGGAATGGCAGCAGCCCCTGTGGGGTCGGGTGTAGGGGGCCTCCAACAGGGATCTGCATCTTTCTTGTATTAGCAATTCAGACGGCACTGGCAGCAACGTGAAACTCTCTCTTGACAGCCAGCTCCTGGGAGCTACGAGTTAAGCTAAGGACCTGCCAATTGTAAAATTCCCTGTGTTCTCTGAACAGCTAAGGTGGTGGTGGCAGCCCAGATGAGGAGGCCATGGCACTTCTTCTTGACAGCAGTGGCATAAGCCAGTGATTGCAATGTATCTCATCTCCTTGTCATGGCAGTGCATACATATCGTTCATAGAAACACAGCTGGATGAGACTTAGACAAAACCCAGTCCCACCTCTTCATCCTTTGCCTGCAGATATTGTGACAAGATGAAGGTTACAGAGTGGTCAAGTTCAGACTTGAACCCAGGGTTCCTGACCTTCCCTCCTCTGTCCTTTTCCTGCATCTTCAAATGCTCGTGGCTGGGGTTGGGGCAGGATCATAGGGGAAAAGCAATGGAAACAAACAAAATAGTGACAGATTCAAGGTGCATCTAATATCTGGTGGTCAATTTATAAATTGTTGCCAAACAAGTTTGCCCTCTAACGTTTGCTAAGTTTTAAAAAGAAGATTCCTAGTCAATGACGGTATTTACCACTACGTTTTACTGGTAGCGAAATGCATGTTTCTCCCTTGCCTCAGCACTTATGAATTTATGTAGCAGTTAGTGAAATTCAAGAAAATAACATTCAGGTGCTGAAACTCACCACCAAGAGTAGCAGAGGCTGGATCAACGTTGGCTGGGACTGAGTTTGGTGGAGGCTGTCTAGCAGCAAGGGGAGGGGTACGGTGATAAACACTGTCTTTCATTCCTGGGATGAGATCATTTCAAGCATCTGCTGACACCCACGCAGAGCTTGTTTAGGTAGACACATCCAGGAGCCGTGGGCTACCAGAATTGATGGGTCTTGGGGAAACCAGAGTATGAAGAACGTCCTCAATATTTAAATACATGCCATGAATGGAAAAGAAAAGAAATGTCTTCAGATGTGTGTAGGTGGTGTGTGTGTGTGTGTGTGTGTGTGTGTGTGTGTGTGTGTGTGTGTGTGTGTGTGTTGGGAGGGACTGCAAAGTGGCATGGCAATGTTGTAAGGAAGGTAGTCTTTCCTTCACACTGTCTCCTCCAGAACCCCACCGATCTCCCTTCAATTTCAATCCCTTCTAGAAAAAAATCAGGGACTCCCTTTCCTATCATGAGCTTAGATTTATGGCTCTGTGATAATGAAACCAAATTTTAAAAACAAACACTCCAGAACTTTTACATACAGAAGGATGCATTTCTGTTTCCCTTAATTATCTTGAGAGACTGTCACCCTCTATCCATAAGGAGGCCTGCCCTTGCTCATACCATCCTTGGAACTCTCCTGGGGATCTTCAGCATGGTCATGAAAAGTCTTTTCATAGCTATACATCTTCATTTGTAACTTTGGGGTTCAGTCAAGGTCATGCAGAGCCATGTCTGAATTCAAGGAGGGAGATTTGCCATGGATAGTGTTGGTTTGGATCACAAACCAAGTATGGCTGTATGGTGGCTCATTAGACTGTCTCTCTTCTCATCTTTGTCTGTCAACTTGTTATTGTTTTCTGTAATGGGAACATGCCTTCCCCCCCCAAGTTGTGTAATTGTTTAACTCCATTGTTTAACTCTGAATAATCACCACCCACCACAACAACACAACCCTTGTGATATTAACTGTTGGTATGAGTAGACTGACATTCCCTCCTCTCTGTCATCTTCATCCTGTTAGTCTGGAAAGGGCCCTAAGTGGTCTTCAAAAGCCTGGGCTTGAATTCTGGTTCTGTTATCCACCAGGTGTGGAAACTCAAGCATGTCCTTAGCCCTCTGTGAATTTCAGTTCTCTGAACTACAGAAAGTAAATAGAAATGTTTACCTTGAAAACTTATGAAGATTAAATGAACAAATGTGAGAAAGTTTCCAGTGCTTAAGAAATGTTTAATAAATGTTTGTATCTCATTTTAAATAAGGTAACAGCTTAGGATGCTTTCTCTTTCTATTCTCTTTTTATTCTCTATTCTAATTCTCTGACTAGCCCTGCCTTCTTACTTTCCTTGATACTCATCATCGTGCCTTGTGATATCTCTGGCTTCTCCCTGTTTTACCAAGAAGCTATTGGGAGATAGAGAAGGTGCAATGTAGGGTAATGAAAGGGAATAAATAGAGAGAGTTTGTCATGACTCCACACCCAGCTCAGGGATGACACTAGACCTCAGACCATAGATCTCACTGAGCTGGAAAATACCCTCACAAGCCACTAGGTTCATGAGGCTGGGTCTTAGCTGGACAGGAGGGCTGAGGTCCTCTCCTCCGGGTTCCAGGTTAAGAAATGGGGATGCAGTGGTGAAGAAGACACAATCCTTTCCTGAGAGGCCTTACTGTGACCTATTCTGTGAAAATTGTTGTTGAAGGAGGAGAAGGTATATAGTAGGAGCCCCTAAAGTGGCCCCAAATAATCCGTGAGTCCAGAAATTCATATGCTTGTGTAAGCTCCTCCCCTGATTCTGGGTTGGACCTAGTGACTTCTTTCCAACAATTAAAATACGGCAAAAGTGGTGGGATGTCCCAAACTCCAGATAATACTACAAAGCTACAATAATCAAAACAGTGTGGTTTTGGTACAAAAACAGACACATGGATTAATGGACCAGAATAGAGAGTCCAGAAATAAACCCACACACCTACTGTCAATTAATCTTCAACAAAGTAGGCAAGAATATGCATACACTGGAGAAAAGACAGTCTCTTCAGCAAGTGGTGTTGGGAAAGCTGTACAGTTACACGTAAATCAATGAAATTAGAACACTCCCTCACACCACACACAAAAAATAAATTCAAAATGACTTAAAAACTTAAATATAAGACATGACACCAGGCTTCCCTGGTGGTGCAGTGGTTTGAGAATCCGCCTGCCGATGCAGGGGACACGGGTTCATGCCCCGGTCCGGGAAGATCTCACGTGCTGAGGAGCGCCTGGGCCCGTGAGCCATGGCCACTGAGCCTGTGCGTCTGGAGCCTGTGCTTCACAGTGGGAGAGGCCACAACTGTGAGAGGCCCGCATACTGCAAAAAAAAAAAAAAGACATGACACCATAAAACTCCTAGAAGAGAATATAATCAAAATATTCTCTGCCATAAATTGTAGCAATGTTTTCTTAGGTCAGTCTCCCAAGGCAAAAGAAATAAAAGCAAAAATAAACAAATGGGACCTAATCAAATTTACAAGCTTTTGAAGAGCAAAGGAAACCATAAACCAAAAGGAAAGACAACCTATGATCTGTGAGAAAATATTTTCAAATAATGCAACTGACAGGGCCTAATTTCCAAAATATACAAGCGGCTCATTAACTCAATATGAGCTAAAAAACAAACAACCAAATCAGAAAATGGGCGGAAGACCTAAATAGATATTTCTCCAAAGAAGATATACAAATGGTTAACAGGAAATGAAAAGATGCTCAATATCACTAATTATTAGAGAAATGTAAATCAAAACTACTATGAGGTATCACCTCACACCAGTCAGAATGGCCATGATAAAAACGTCTATAAATAATAAATGCTGAAGAGGGTGTGGAGAAAAGGGAACACTCCTGTGTTGTTGGTGGGAATGTAAATTGATGCAGCCACTATGGAAAACAGTATGGAGGTTCCTTAACAAACTAAAAATAGAGTTAATATATGATCCAGCAATCCCACTCTTAGGCATATATTTGGAAAAGATGAAAACTCTCATTTGAAAAGATACATGCAACTCCATGTTCATAGCAGCACTATTTACAATAGCCAAGACATGAAAACAACCTAAGGGTCCATCAACAGATGAATGGATAAAGAAGATGTGAGATATATATATATATATAATGGAATACTACTCAGCCATAAAAAAGAATGAAATGATGCCATTTGCAACAACAAGGATGGACCTAGAGATTATCATACTAAGTGAAGTAAGTCAGACAGAGAAAAACAAATACCATATGATATCACTTATATGTGGAATCTAAAAGAATGATACAAATGAACTTATTTACAAAGCAGAAATAGACTCACAGACATAGAAAACAAACTAATGGTTACCAAATGGGAAAGGGGTGAGAGAGGGATAAATTAGGAGCTTGGAATTAACAGATACACACAACTATACATAAAATAAACAACAAGGTCCTACTGTGTAGCACAGGGAACTATATTCAATATCTTATAATAACCTATAATGGAAAAGAATCTGAAAAAGAATACATATATCTGAATCACTTTGCTGTACACCTGAAATAAATACAACATTGTAAATCAACTATACTTCAATAACAAAGGAAGTGGTGAGATGTCACTTCTGAGATTAGGTTACCAAGAGACTGACCCTGAAGGAAGTCATCTGGCATATTTTGAGCTGCTTTACAGAGAGGCCTATGTGGTAAGGAGCCCAGGGAGGCCCCCAGACAATGCCAGCCAGGAGCTGAGGCCCTCAGTCAAAAAGTCTGCAATGAATTGAGTCTTCCCAGTGAGAAGATGTGGAAAGAGATCCTTCCCCAGTTGAGCCTTGACACGAGACAGAAACCCAACCAACACCACAACTGCAGCCTTTTGAGAGAACTTGAGGTGGAGGCATCCCGTTAAGGTGTGCCTGGATGCCTGATTCACAGAAAATGTGAGCCAATAAAACTGTGTTATTTTTAAGTCACCAAGTCTTGGGGTCTTTGTTATATAACAATAGATAACTAATAAGAGGGGTTGGAGAAAGGGTGATTTTTCCTTACTATATTTTTAAATTCTTTTTCCAGCTTTATGTAGAGATAATTGGCATATAACATTGTGTGAGTTTAAGGTACACGACATAATTTGAAATGAAATTCAAATATATTGTGAAATGAGAATGACTGCCAGAGCCGGGTACACAGGAGGTGCTCAGTAAGTGTCCGATGAATGACCCATCCCCAGAACATGAGACATTCTCCGAGGCCTCACTCAGTGCTGTGTCACATTGTGGACTCCCAAATAAATCATAGGACGCCCAGTCAAAGTTTGAATTTTAGGTCAAAGAGGAATCATCTGTGGGATAATTATGTCCCATCTAGTGCCTGGGAGATACTTATACTAAAAAATAGTATTTGTTTGCTGTTCTTGCTAAATCTAAGCCCAGGAAGGGGCAGGAGCAGCTTGGACCTGGGAGAGACAGGACAGCAAGTGTACACAGGAAGGTTAGCTAACACATCCACCACCCAACATAGTTACCATTCTCGTGTGTGTGGTGAAAACGTTTAATCTACTCCCCTTACAACTTTCAAATATACAGCACAGTATTATTAACTATAGTCACCATGCTGTAGGTGACATCCCCAGAAAACTCATGTATTCTTTGAAAAGCAGAATGTCTAGCCTCCTAAAAAGGAAGAAGAAGGGCAATCTCCTTCTGGAGAAGCTACCTATTAGAGCTGTTGTTTTTAGCGCTGTCTCACACACACAGGTGATGGAGCTGCTGGCCTGCTGATTCTTCATTCTCCTGGCCAGATTCTCCAGGAGAGGCACCTTCCTTCTCTCTCATTAGCCTTTTTCCTCAAGTCCTTTTCTATACCTCCCACTTTCCACTTCTGATGTCCCCTTGCCCCATACCAGTCTGCTGCTATAGCTCCAGCTTGCAACTGAGGGAGAGGCAATTGTATCAGGATCCCCAGGGGCAATCGGGGACTCTGCGTCCAAGATGTCCTGGCCCTGGTTACCGCCTCAACATCTCCAAACACAATATTAAGTCTCAAGAAGCAGAGGGGCCCCTCTGAGCCTGATGTATTACTTGACACCTGTTGCCTGGCAATGAGATGTAAGGCTGCCAGAACACAGGAGAGGAGCCTGGGAGAGCTCTCATTTTTCCTGCCATTCTTCACTTGGGGAATAGGAATTCAAAGTTCCAGAGTCTCCCACCTGTGGAGGTATCAGAGCCTGGTCTATCCCTATTCAAGGGAATATTTCTTTATCCACTACTGTCTCCATAGCTGGTCAAGATGGCTTCCTGCCCATCCCTCAGAGGCTCCTCTCCCAAACCTCCAAAAGCACAATTATTCTCCACATCTTAACATGCCCCTCTCAGCACAATCCAACCCATGCTGAATTATGCCTGCCCCCTGAGTGCACACACACACACACTCCTACCCCCTTTCTTCTCAATATCAATACTCTAAATCTTCTTTGAAAATGAAATCTATTATTCACTCAAATAATCATCTTACCACCCCCCTCCCCCCAAGATGATTAGCATCTGTGAGCATTATTTAAAGTGCTGCTTGGTTCCCATTTTGAAAAGCTGTTTTCTCCCCTCCCTCTCTTGTTGCATCCCCAGTGTAGGCTCGATGCAGACAGAAGCCCGGCACGGCAAGAGAGGTCGGCTCTCATTAATACAGATCCCATTTATTTAAAAATAGCAATATTATGCCACTTTCAAATAGCCGGAGTGAGCTAAACCATTAAAGGATTGTGCATCGCTGACTTCGTACCTATTGTGAAGGCTTAATATTTCACAGCACAGTGACATACAGCACATAACCCACGGAGCAGTGCTATTGGTCTGGCTGTTCTGTAGTGATGAGCCGGGAAATAATTGAAGAGAATGCTTTATGGGCTAACACAGAGGAAGGAAGAGAGCTGGGGCTTGGAGAAGGCCTCCTGAAGCTAAGGGTCGGGACTGAGGCACAGATGGAGTGGGTACATCAGTGATGCATTGATAGGTAATCAGGGGTTAAAAGCGTGGATGGATGGATACTCCACCTCCTGGGTCCTCTTCACAATGTTGTCATTTTCCAGAATCAATGTTCCTAACATAGCTAGTGGACTGGACTTCTATGCATTTCCACTCAGATCCCAGAAAATGGCCAAATTATGTGATGCTTGGAATAAAGTCTCATATGGAGGTTGCGGGGGGGATGAATTTGGGTGTGATGGGGCAATGGCTAAGGAACCATGAGCATTAGCTTTGGAATTAAGACATATTTCAGTTCCAATCTTGATTCCACCTTTCACTATGTGACCTAGAGTAAATTCTTAGCTTCTGGAATCTCAGTTCTCTAATCTCTACAATGGGAATGATAAAAGCTACATTCTGAGGTTGTCATGAGGGCTGAGCATACAACAACCCTCAGTTAATGTGGGTTTCTTCCTTTTTGTATCTCTAGTCCTCTTTCCTTCTCCCCTTTCCCTCCCTCCTCCTAACACACAGCACTCTTCCCCATCACTATGTTCTCCCCGAAGCCTTGGGCCCAGCCTGGACTGTGGTCTTGTTGCATGTGCACCTTGCTCCATGGAAATGATTCCCTCTAGTCCTCAGCCTCATTCTCTATCTGCAGTTGTGGGCCTCCCAAGATGGCTTTGTTTACACGTGTTCTACCCAAGGAGGCCAGGCCGGTGACTCTCAGAAGAGTAGGGCTTCAAAGACCCAGTTGTCTGAAGTAGAGATTCTGAGATTCTGGAAAAGCCTGAGTAGATGCAAGCTCTAATGCCTCCAGTCTTCCATGGCCTCTTCTCAAGGCTCTGGGTCCTACTGTGTGTGGCTCAGGCCTGGGCATCTTCCTCGCAGCAGGCTGGTTGAACTCTACCGAATGAGGGAGTGAACGCAGCATGTGCGCGGATGGACCTCTGCGGCCCCTTCACTGAGCCTGGTCCTCCCCGCTGCAGCAGCTCAGATTCATTTGCAAGAGGCGAGGAGACGAGCCTCTCTGTTCAGACCATCACCTATGGAGTCAGCCTGCTCTAGCCTGAGGAGTGGACGTTTTCACAAGCATTAAAGACAAAATAGGGACGAAGTCTCCCGCCCACCCATTTCCCTCGTCTCTTGCAGCCTGCTCCCTGCTTGCCTTTTTATTTTCAGATTCTCCTTCCTCCACTGACCCGATCCTCCGCCCGTGGGTAATCACCCTCCTCTTCTTTAGTCTGTAGTTGTTTCTTAAAATAAAAAATTTTTAAATGGTTTCTCAAATCAAAGGTAGCACAAACGGCACCTTCTGTTTTGTTAGTCTCTTGGAAAAAAATATCCTTTGATATCTTCCTCCTTTAACCAACGGGGGCCTCTTGCCCTTTGCGGTAGGTTCTGAGCACAAGGAGCTCAGTTGCAGCTCCACAGACATTTAATTAGACTGTGTGTGGGGAGTGGTGCGGGGTGGGAGAGTGAGTGTGTTCGTCCTGTAGCCACAGAGCCACAGCTGCCTGTTGAGCTGAGGATGCAGAACGTGTGGGACTGCAGAGAAGCGCCGGGTTTTCTGCCTATGGGGAAGGGGTGAAGAGAGTGAAGGTGGGGAGGAAGCCCAGCTATGCTGCGTTCCCCTTCCTCAAATCCTGCTGAGTGGAAGACTGTCTCCCTCAGGAAGATATTTTCAAATCTGATGTGGTCTTCCAGAAATGAAATCATGCTCCATGGAATTGCAATGACCTTGAGAGGTCATCCAACGTAGCCTCCGCATGGCAGGGGATGGGGGTCTGGGGCTGGTCCTGACATCAAGGCCTGGGACTGGAAGGCAGGAGAGCCCTAGTTCTTGTAGTAATAGATTTAATTTAGGTATTTTCTTTATTACTGGGTATACATGTTTCAAAAGATTCCTTTAACCTCTTTTCCTCCACTTTTCCCTTCCTCCCTCCCTCCCTCCCTTCCTTTCCTTTCTTTCCTTCTTCTTCTCTTTGAATTCCCCTTCAAAAATCTAAACCAGCCACCTTAAGACAGAGGATGCAAAGTAGGGGAGTATATTCAAAGGTATTGTAAGGTTACCATTTCTGTTCTTTTTTCTCTTGCCTTAAGCTCTGCTTCACAGAACAAGCAGACCTGTAAATGAGATGTAGCTCATTCATGAATTGCTTGTGTATTACTTGGGAACACATTTTCCCATCAAAAATGATTGATGATTAGGTTCCCTTACTGGCCCACAGATGACCATTTATCCAAATGGTGGCCTTGAAATAGGAATCTCCTCAAATTTCCTGAGCATTCTATGAGCAAAGAGTCCTCAGAAGCCTAAATGTGGTCCCCAAACTGAATTTTTGAGCCTCTAGGAGCGCTTAGCACCTGACTCAGCCTCGCACTCTCTGAAGTGAAGCTGGGGGTGGAGGGGCAATTGCTAAGGAACCATTCACATTAGCTTTGAAATTAGGACAGACTTTGGTTCTGATCTTGATTCCAGAAACTCCAGAGGAAAAGTGGGTAGTGGTGGACAATAGTGGTGGTTCTAATCCTTGGCTTCACCACTTTTTACTTCTGCTTTATTGAGTGAGTCATTTAGTGTCTCTGGCCCTCATTTTCCTTAAAGGGAATACAGACAAACATGAAGAAACACACAAAAAGAGACCTAAAGCCTATCCAGAAATAAACACTAATCTATAAAAATATTCAGATGAGAGCAGGCATGTTGGTAGACTGTGATTACAACTCATTGGTGGTGGCCTGGAAAGACTACAAAGAGGGGTAGAGGAAATAATATGGACCAAACACTTACTATGAATCAGACACCATCTTGAGTGGTTTGCATAGAAAGAGCAAGTTGGAAAATATATGATTTAAATATATCATACCAGCATCCGTCTGAAGGAAGAAATTGTTTTTCTTTAGAAAATACTTTTGATAAGCTACTTTGTGTGTGGATGGTGAGGATGTCTTTTGGGAAGAGGCACAGACACAAAGAGAACGCCAAGCTGTTCTACACAAGAAATGAATAGAATTTCTGGTTCAAATGACTTCCCCATTAAGATGATGCTAAAGGAATGCAAAAATGAATAAACCCATAATAATATCAAAGGAATAAAGAGTGAGGTCAAAATCACCAGCAGATGAGAGATTTCAACAAACCCTTGGAAAATTAAAACTAGATGAAAGTGGGTTGATAAATGAAATGAACATGGAGCCAAAGCCCAGAATACATTCAGGTGGTGACTGCAGAGGAGATGGAAGCCAGTCTTCCTGGCAAAAATAAGAGGCTCTGGGCTAAGAGTCAACAGGTGTGGAAAAGGAGAAGGAGGAGTGATATGTTTTCACTGCCCTCTACCCTTGGCACTGGGCTCCTATCTTAAGGAAAGGGAGGCAATCTAGGGCTTCTAGTGTGGGTGCCAGAACCTCACGAGCCTCCTCATTCTGTCCCCAGCCTTACAGATGGTTTTTCTTTTTTATTGAAGTATAGTTGATTTACAATGTTATGTTAATTTCTGGTGTACAGCAAAGTGATTCAGTTATACATATATATTTTTTCTTTTCATATTCTTTTCCGTTATGGTTTATCACAGGGTATTGAATATAGTTCCTTGTGTCATACAGTAGAACTTTGTTTATCCATCCTATATATTACAGTTTGCATCTGCTAATCCTAAACTCCCAATCCATCCTCTCCCACTCCCCCCTCCCACTTGGCAACCACAAGTCTGTTCTCTATGTCTGTGAGTCTGTTTCTGTTTCATAGATATGTTCATTTGTGTGATATTTTAGATTCTATATATAAGTGATATTATATGGTATTCGTCTTTCTCTTTCTAACTTTCTTCACTTAGTTTGATCACCTCTAGGTTCATCCGTGTTGTTGCAAATGACATTATTATTTTTATATGGTGGAGTAGTACTCCATTGTATACATGTACCGCATCTTCTTTATCCACTCATCTTTGGATGGACTTTTAGGTTGTTTCCGTGTCTTGGCTATTGTAAATAGTGCTGCTATGAACATAAGGGTGTATGTATCTTTTTGAATTATAGTTTTGTCTGGATACATGACCAGGAGTGGGATAGCTGGATCATATGGCAACTCTATTTTTAGTTTTTTGAGGAACCTCTGTACTGTTTTCTATTGTGGTTACACCAATTTGCATTCCCACCAACAGTGTCAGAGGGTTCCCTTTATAGATGACTTTCCAACCTGAATCCTAAAGCAAAGCCTGATACTCAAAAGTTCTGACCTATAGCCTTATTCTCATTTGAAGAAGCCCACCAGAGAAAGAGACTTACATATACAATATCCAGTTGGATAGTCAACCAGATCCATATTTATAAATCCTAGTGTCCAACCAGATTGCCAAATATACCAGGAAAATCATCAGCGAAATATAAAGACGAAGGTAAACAAACAGAACAACAGAGCTAACTCAAGGAGCAGGAGAAAACTTTCTAAACATGAACTAATAACCCCAGAGAACTTCAAAATAATATATATATCCATCATCATCATCATCCCTGACATCACCATAACTGACACTTCCTTAGCACTTCTCTGAGACAGGCCCTCTTTTAAACATGCATTTACTCATTTAATCCTCATAATATCATAGGAGGTACCCATTATAATCATTCTTCATGTTGGAGATGAGAAAACTGGGCATGGGGTGTTAAGTGACTTGTCCAAGTTCACACAACAAGTAGGTGGCAGGGTTGAGATCTAAACTCTGCTGGTTTGATTTCTGAGTTTGTGCTTTTTCTCTTTTTCCCCAAATTTTATTTACTTATTTATTTAATTTTTGAATTTTATTTAATTTTTTTTATATGCAGGTTCTTCTTAGTTATCTATTTTATACATATTAGTGTATACATGTCAATCCCCAAACTCCCAATTCATCACACCACCACTTTCCCCCCTTGGTGTCCATATGTTTGTTCTCTACATCTGTGTCTCTATGAGTTTGTGCTTTTAAACACTACATTAAGCTTTCTCTCATTAAAACTAAAATTAAAAAAAATGAAAATACAAAAAATGCCCAACCAAACAACCAGACTATGAAGTAAAAATAACCAGAAAATAGGAAAATCCTTGTGGTAATTAAAAATATATGACTGCCAAAATAAAAAATTTACTGGAAGAGCTGGAAGGTAAGGTCAAAGGTATCTCCCAGAGTATAGAGGCGAGAGGGGAGAGCGAGAGAGAGAGAGATGGGGGCAAGAAAATTATCAAAGAAATTATCCAAGCATATTTCCCAGAACCAAAGAATATCATGAGTCCTTAGGCTAAAAGGCCATACTAATTGTCTAATGCAATGAATGAAAACGGTCCACACCGAGACTCACACTGATGACATTTGAGAACAATAAAGATAGAGAAAAAGCATGCGACCCTACTGACTGGCCTCCCTTTAAAATCATCACCAGCTGCAAGTGGCCCCTGAGGCTACCCTACATCCCCCTGCATTTTCCTAGTCCCTTCACTCCCCCACTCAACTTGGCCGTTATTTTACATCATTTCTTCTCAATCCTCCACAAATGTCCCCTCTACTTTCTCTCAGCTGACAAACAAAAGAGAACTTTGCCACCCACCCACCATATCTATTACTTCTGCTCCCGGATGCTCCACCTTTTCTGACACAACGGTCTGTAGTTACTCCTAGCACATCAGTCCAGATTCCATCCTCTTCCCCAATAATTCTCACCAACCTCCCTTATTAGTTCTTCCCTCCCTTGCTGATCATTCCCATCTACATAGAAATAGCTTAAAAAGAGCACTTCCACACTGATCTCCCTCCAGCTATGGCCTCTATTTTCTTTTCTTCTTTAAAAAATTGGAGTAAAATTGCTTTACAATGTTGTGTTAGTTTTTGCTGTACAACAAAGCGAATCAGCTATATGTATACATATATCCCCTCCCTCTTAGACCTCTCACCCAACTAGGTCATCACAGAGCATTAAGATGAGTTCCCTGTGCTTTACCACAGGTTCCCACTAGCTATTTTACACGTGGTACTGTATTTATGTCAAACCTAATCTCCCAATTCATCCACCCTCCCCTTCCCCCTCACCCCGTGTCCGCACGTCCATTCTCTATGTCTGTGTCTCTATTCCTGCCCTGCAAATAAGTTCGGCTGTGCCATCTTTTTAGATTCCACATATGTGAGTTAACGTATGATATTTGTTTTTCTTTCTGACTTACTTCATTCTGTATGACAGACTGTAGGTCCATCTACATCTCTACAAATGACTCAGTTTCATTCATTTTTATGGCGGAGTATTATTCCATTGTATATATGTACCACATCTTCTTTATCCATTCATCTGTTGATGGACATTTAAGTTGTTTCCATGTCTGGCTACTGTAAATAGTGCTGCAATGAACCTTGTGGTACATGTCTCTTTTTGAATTATGGTTTTCTCAGGGTATATGCCCAGTAGTGGGATTGCTGGGTCATGTGGTAGTTCTATTTTTAATTTTTTAAGGAACTTCCATACTGTTCTCCATAGTGACTGTATCAATTTACATTCCCACCAACAGTGCAAGAGGACTCCCTTTTCTCCACACCCTATCCAGCATTTATTGTTTCTAGATTTTTTGATGATGGCCATTCTGAACGGTGTGAGGTGATACCTCATTGTAGTTTTGATTTGCATTTCTCTAATAATTAGTGATGTTGAGCATCTTTTCATGCGTTTGTTGGTAATCTGTATGCCTTCCTTGAAGAAATGTCTATTTAGGTCTTCTGCCCATTTTTGGATTGGGTTGTTTGTTTTTTTGATATTGAGCTGCATGAGCTATTTGTATATTTTGGAGACTAATCCTTTGTCAGTTGCTTCGTTTGCAAATATTTTCTCCCATTTGAGGGTTGTCTTTTCATCTTGTTTATGGTTTCCTTTGCTGTGCAAAAGCTCTTAAATTTCATTAGGTCCCATTTGTTTATTTTTGTTTTTATTTTCATTACTCTAGGAGGTGAGTCAAAAAAGATCTTGCTGTGATTGATGTCAAAGAATGTTTTTCCTATGTTTTACTCTAAGAGTTTGATAGTGTCCAGTCTTACATTTATGTCATTAATCCATTTTGAGTTATTTTTGTGTATGGTGTTAGGGAGTGTTCTAATTTCATTCTTTTACATGTAGCTGTCCAGTTTTCCTAGCACCACTTATTGAAGAGACTGTCTTCTCCATTGTATATCCTTGCCTCCTTTGTCATAGATTAGTTGACCATAGGTGTGTGGGTTTATCTCTGGGCTTTCTATCGTGTTCCATTGATCTATATTTGTTTTTGTGTCAGTACCATACTGTCTTGATTACTGTAACTTTGTAGTATAGTCTGAAGTAAGGGACACCTGATTCCTCCAGTTCCATTTTTCTTTCTCAAGGTTGCTTTGGCTATTCGGGGTCTTTTGTGTTTGCATACAAATTGTAAAATTTTTTGTTCTAATTCTGTGAAAAATGCCACTGGTAATTTGATAGGGGTTGCACTGAATCTGTAGATTGCTTTGAGTAGTATATTAATTTTCACAATATTGATTCTTCCAGCCCAAGAACATGGTATATCTCTCCATCTCTTTGTGTCATCCTTGATTTCTTTCATCAGTGTTTTATAGTTTTCTGAGTGCAGGTCTTTTGCCTCCTTATGTAGGTTTATTCTTAGGTATTTTATTCTTTTTGTTGTAATGGTAAATGGGTTTGTTTGCTTAATTTATCTCTCTGATCTTTCATCGTTAGTGTATAGGAATGCAAGAGATTTCTGTGCATTAATTTTGTATGGCCTCTATTTTCTTCCTCTCTTTTAGAAAAATAATCTCCTTGAAAGAGTTGCTAGACTCTCTCTACAGCTTATCTCTTCTTATTTTTTTCTTGAACACTCCTCAGTGAAGCCTCCACTCCTCAAAACTGATAGTCTCAAAGTCACAAGTCACTTATGTGTTATAAAAATTATCTACTGTTCAATTCTTAGTCCTCAATCTATTTGCCATATTCACAGTGTTTTGATATGGTTGATCACTCCACTTTCCTTCAAATACTTTATCCATTTAATTTCTAGACACCACAGTTTTCTGGTTTTCTTCTCCTTCACTGGTCACTTCTTCTCATTCTCCTTTTCTGGCTACTTTCTGTCTCCCTGATCTCTGAATTCTGGCCCTGTTGTAGTATTCCAGGACTGAGTCTTGGATGTCTTTTATTCTCTGTCTATACTGATGCCCCTGGTTATCCCAGCCCAGTAGTTCCATTGCCTTTAATGCCATTTATTTATTTACTAACACTCCCAAATTAATCTTTCCAGTCTCTACCCCTCCCCTGAATCCTAAGCTTATGTATCTAACTTCTTATTCAACAATACAAGTCTTTATCTAGTAGGCATTTCAAATTTAATAAGGTACCAAACCAAAATCCTGATCTTCCCTCCACTACTCCAAACCTGCTCCTCCCACATTCTTCCCCACATCAGTAAATGTCAATTCTATACTTCTACCTGCACATGCCAAAAACCCACCACAAAACCCAGAAATGAAACAGAATGAAACAAACCTTGATATCTTCTTTGAGTTCTCTCATACTCCTAAAAAAATCCATGAGCACATTCTGATATGTATATCTACAATGTATCCAGAATCCTATCACTTCTCTCTAATTCCATTGATATTATTATGGTCTAAGTTATCACTATCTCTCATCTGGACTATTATAAAAATCTCTTTAACTACTTCCTTGCTTCTACTTTTGTCCTACTACTGCCTAATCTCTACGAGATGCCAGAGTAGTGCTCTTAAATCATTGTGCACTTCAAGCTATGTTACTCCTCTCATAAACCTTCCCATCTCACTCAGGGTAAAAGCCAAAACCTTTCTATTGGCTTAGAAGACCCTTTATAATCAGGTTCCCCAGACTGCTTTCCAGTTACTGTACTTCCACTCTGGAATGATCTTACCATACAGGGCTTTTCCCATTGCTGTACTTCCTCTCTGGAATAATCTGGCCCCAGATAATCCAGTGGCTCACTCCTCCATCTCCTTTGGGCCTTTGTTTAAATATAACCTTTTCAGTGATGATGTTACACTTATTGCTTTCAACCATCAAACACATTTTAAAGAACTCAAGGAGAAGAAAAGTTAATTATGTGTACACAAATACATACCATTTCTGTGACTTTTTGTTTATTCTTGATGTTCCAGATTTTCTTCTGGAGTTATTCCCCTTCTGTCTGAAGTTTCCCTTTAGCAATTCTTAGACCATGTCTGTTGGCAATGAATTCTTTTAGTTTTCCTTCATCTGAAAAACTATTCCACTTTAATTCCTGAAAGATATTTTCACTGGAAGTAAAATTCTAGGTTGACAGTTCTTCTCTTTCAGCATTTAAAAAATATTATTCCACTTCCTTCAGGCCTTCATGGTTTCCGATGACAAATCTGTGGTAATTGGAATCATTGTCTGATAAGTAGTGCATATTTTAGTTCTGGCTGCTTTTAAGTCTTTTTGTTTGTTGGGTTTTGTCTTTCATTTTCAGCAGTTTGATTACAATGTCTGTGGGAGTGGATTTTCTTGGGTGTATCTTCTCTGGGGGTTGCTGACCTTCTTGAATATATAGGTTTATGTCTTTCACCAATTATTTCAGCAATTATTTCTTCAAACAATTTTTCAGCACTCTATGCTTTTTCTCTTCTTCTGGGACTCTGATGGTATGAACGTTTGCAATTTTTTATTGTCTCACAGGTACCTTAGGCTCCATTCATTTTCTCCTGTAGTCTTTTCTCCACATAATTTCTAACGATCAATTTTGAAGTTCACTGAGTTTTCCCTCTGTCATTTCATTCCACTATTGAGCCCACCCAGAGACTTTTAAATGTTTGTTCTTGTACATTTTAATTCTAGAAGTTCCACTTGATTCTTTATATCTTAGATTTCTTTGTTAATACCATCTATCTTTCAAAAGTGTTTTCTTTTTTATTGGAATGCTTTTATAATAGATGCTTCAATGTCTTTTCAAGATAATTCCAACACTTGTGTTTTCTTGGGGCTGTGACTATTAATTGTCTTTTCCCATGGAAGCATGGAAGTTGAGATTTTCTTCATCATCATACACTAAGTAATTTAGACTGTGTCCTGGACATTTTGAATATTATGTTTTGAGCTTCTGGCTCTTGTTTAAGTGCTATGGAATATCTTAATATTTTTGTTTTAACAAGCAGTTAACTTGGTTGGGTTCAGGCTGTAAATTCCAACTGGTGTTTGGTGAGTTGTGGTTTCAATGCCAGGTTTATTTCAGAGTCTTTGTAGAGCCATTTGGATCTGCTCTGTGTGCACTACCCAGTGGCCAGCATGGGGACCTTGGTGTGGTGAAGCGCTCCTGTAGTTCAGTTCTCAAAGTTTTGCGTATGCTGTTTAGGATCAGATCCACACATGCACAGCTAAGGGAGATCCCAGCAGTCGGTATACAATGTTATGGAGTTGCTTTCTTGAGTTCCTTCTTTCTTACAGTCTCTGGTACTTTCCAGGTCCCTGGGTCTTCTCTCTTTGCTCTTCTGGCCCGGAAGCTGGGCACTAGTTTCTCCACTCTGTCTTACACTTTTTGCAACTGTGCCCACTCCTGGGGTTAAGCAGCAGGAGGACAGAGAGGAAAAGGAACCCATGGGGGTTTGCCACACTCTCTTTTCTGACTGGAAAGGAATGTTCTGCTCCCTCAGAGTTTTAAGCACCCTTGACTCCTGCTGCCACTGCTGATGCCACAGGATGGAATCTGAGACACTCAGAAGAGAAAAAGAAAAAGAAAAAAATGAGAATTCACTCTCTCTGAATGTTAAGAATTCCCTTTCCCACTCTTGATCCAGAACTACATGACATCTCCGGGAGCTGTCTGCCCAGGCCTGTGGATATCAGAGGAAAAGTGGGAACCATATTGCTGACTTGGTGGTACACCTAATTCTGGTCTGCTTTCCCAATCTGCCCACTACTGTTTACTTTTCGGAGTCCTCAAGTTTCTGCACCATTCATTCTCTATGGGTTTCGTAACTGTATTCAGTGTGAGAGACAGAGTAATGATAATTACTCCATCAACCCTTATAAAATATGTTTTCAAAGCTTTGAAGAAAAGTAACTTTGAACCTGGAGCCATTATTAATTAAGTATGATGGGTAAATAACATCATTTTCAGAAATCCAAAGACTTAGAATGTTTGCCTCCTAAACATTCTTCCTAAGAAATTTACTTGAGGATGTACTCCTATAAAACAAAGATGAAATAAGAAAGAGTAGTATATCATACCATAGAAATTGTAGAACTAATCTAGGAGAGAAGTGAATATTCAAGATAATAGCTATGTGATATACCTAAAAGGCAACTGGTCCATATTAGAGCAGATGGTCCAATACATCTGGAATTTCCATGAAGGAAATTCATTCCATGTAATAAGTAACTGAGGGGCTAATGATTTCAGGTTATATTGAAGGCACATTATTCTTTTCTCTAAAAAGAAAGAAAGAAAAATACAAAAATTTACACAAGAAATTCATGTTCTATATTTGAAGCAAAATGAAGTTTGTCATATTTTTAAGCATAGTATTGAGTGTGGAAAAAAGAATACGTTTGACCTAGGTCATGGCAAGAATATCTTTCAAGTAGCAAAGCAATTATGGCATTGGATCCATTGAAAAAGAAGCACAATTCTAACTCACTTCTTGGCTGTGTAGTGAATAATTTTTCTATAGAAATATTTATTTAACTACCAGATGAGTAATGATGGATTAAGTTATGTTGAGGTAGCCGCTCCAAATGTCATTGATTTAACACGTAAAAGTTTATTTCTTGGTCACCCTGCATGACCCAAGCAAGTCAGCATGAGACTCTGTTCCCACTAGTCACTCAGGAACCCAGGCGGGGGAGGCTCTGCCACCTTGGAGCTGCACCGTATAGAATATTTAGCTTCAGCTACAACAGCAGGGAAAGAGAGAGCAGCAAATCTCATTGGGGTTTTCACTAGCTCAACCGGAAAGTCACTCAGAAGATTTCTCACATTTTACTGGCTAAGCTAGTCATAGTTCTCTCTCCACTGGACAGGGAGATAGATGGAAGGTGTAAGAGAGCAGATGGAGTATTTGGTGGCATCCTGCTTACCACCACTCCTCACTGACACTCAACTTTTAGAATAACCTACACAAGAGGTTATAAACTGGTCACCTAGAGTAAACACCCACTGCAGATGAGCCTGGTTTGAGTATACAGATTTCTTTTTTTAAACTTGAATGTCTTTTGAGTTGGACATTTTGTTTCTAGTTCACTATGGTCTTCAATGATCCCTCTGCTATGACTTAAGGCCTGGTTGACTCATAGACATGGGCAGCCTTGTCCCTGAAGGCCCTTGTGATGCTCACAACATAATGCAGGATAGACCTAGGGATGCACAGAAGAATGCAAAATGTATCAGTCTGGATAATGAAAAAGTAAAGGTGCAGCTGTGGAAGTGTGGAGCATGGTGGAGTGTAGAAAAGGTGACAGAGAAGTTGAAGGAAAAATAGGTGCCCATATATTCCTTTTGTAGAGTAGGAAGGCAAGAAATACTATCTGATGTAGAGGAAACAAGACACATATTTACATGTATTATTTAAAATGATGAATGTAATTTTAGAACTTAAGTATCAATATAATAAGTATAAAAGTTGAGAGGTGAAAAGGAAAGGACATTGAATGTGGGGTGAATATAAATCTTTATATTTTGCAGTGGGTAATCAATAGACGATATCTGTGGTCAATAAATCAAGAAATGGAGGCACAAACATACCATTTAGTGTAGGGAGGAAACCAGCAGGAGCCCTCACAACAGAAATGGTTTGAAGTGGTTTCCTTTTGGGAGTGGGATTTGAAGTGGGGAAGGGTAGGAGAGGAGACTGCTGATTTCATTATAAGAATATCTGTACTATTTGATTTTTTAAAATATTAATGCCTTCCTCTGATTAAAAAAAATTTTTAATTATTTTTAAAAGGAAGTGAACAGGAATTTGAGTACAGGGTCGGGGGGAAGCAGGAGAGATTTGAGAGAAGAGGAGGAGGGAAAGGGTACAGGTAACACGGTGGCAAGTTGGAGCCCACGGAGGAATCCGAAGGTGAAAGTGCTCCACTGAGTGGCTCAAGGCCTTTCAAGGATACAAAACCTAATGCCCAATTTTAGGTTGTTGGGATATAAACCTTTATCATTGCCACACATTTTCTAAGCATTTGCTGGAAACAAAGCTGGCTTATATGTTTTAACTGGGAGGGAAACAAGAGAAAGGGACTGGGTATTGAATGCAGTGCACTGACAAGTGAAAAGAATGACAGTGAGTTAGGGATGAGACAGAGCAGAAGCAAGTATCTAGAGACTGAAGGGCTCATGAGGATCTAAGCGCTCTGACGTTCACGGAATCTCAGGAAGACATTCATTTCCTGTGGAATGTGAGATAGGAAGCTTGTCAATTTTATTTAAACTCAGAGGGCAGAGTGACCTTAGCTGACATCTGGAGTATTTAAGTTATTTTACTTAATCCTCAAAGCAACCTTATGAGTTATTATTCATTAATTCAACAAACATTTATTAAATATTTACCTATAGTACTGTTCAGTGTGTCTTTATCCCTATTCTCAAGGCCCTTATGGCCTAATGAGGGAGATATTACAGCATCAGGTGACAAATACAAGTATGTGTCCCGCGAAAACATGGAGACGTAGCAGCCAAACTACCCTGGGGCTAGGAGAGGGAAAGACGCTCCATGAGAAGGTAATTCAGGCTGAATTTTGAAAAACAAAAAGGAGTTTACTTGGCAGGAAAAAGGGGTAGGGGTAAGGGTGTTCCAGGAAGGGGGATCTGTGTACGTACGGTAAAGCACTGAAGCAAGAAAGCCTGTGGCTCATTAGGTACCTCTCGATGCTGCGTGTCAAGCAGGGTAGGAGACAGACCAGGGGAGATAATGTGCTAGGCAGGGCTTCCCATGGGGCAACTGGGGCCCCCATCTATGTCAACAGTTTTGGTCAACCCAAATCAGCCGGTCAACACCCAATCTCCTGCCATTCCACAAAAGAAACACTGTGCTGCTCAGCGGGAAAGATCTGTGAACCAGGCCATCTTCCTGGAACAGCCCCAGGCCATGGCACCCGAAGACAACCCCTACTGGCAGTCCTGAGCTTCTTTGGGCATCTGATTTAATGCATGTTTCGGGGAGAGTGTCGGGGAGAAAATGGAACCAGGACCCATGTGAATCCTTGTTTAGATCCCAAGCACCGAGAAATGCCTCAGTGACTCATTGGAGCTCCAGATGTATGATTTTCTGTTCCTATTGTATAGCAGCAACTCTGGCTTCTTGTAATAAGATCAGGGTTACTTGCCCATGATCTACCAGCAAGAACTGTATAAAATGACCGGGCAATACTCAGGACTTTGGATTTGGTGGAACCCTCACTGTTCCTTGGCTGGAAACCAGGAACTCCAGTGCCATAGAACCTGGATTTGTAGGGACTCAAAGTACAAACTGAAAGTAGGTCACTAGGAGTGATGATGAGAGGACCACAGCAACTTCTACTCCTGAGTTCCTGAACCCGTATATTCCGGCTATTGAAGACACAGAATTACATATCAGCTATTGGCTCAGAGTATATACTGTACCCTGTAGAATAGCACTCCAACCCCATAGGGTGCTGCCTCTCAGCTGGGGCTTCAGATGGTCCAGTAATGGCTGCTGCATTGTTCTGACTTGCTGCTTCAATGTGATGTGGTATACGGTTGCATCAGTGGTTCCCATAATCGTGAGCCCATTCTCACTCTTTCTTGGCTGTAAAATGGCTTCCTTCCTCTGAGACAATTGTTACATGGCGTCCTGTGTCAGAAAATCTGCACTTCCTCAACCTTCTGAGAGTGGTGCTGACAGACGTACCTTAGGTGATGAAGACAAACCCATATCCAGAGTAGGTGTCAGTTCCGGAAAGGACAAATCACTTCCCCTTCCAGGGTAGAAGAGGTCCAACATAAAGCACCTGTCGCAAGTGGTCGATTTATCTCCTGAATATATGGGACCAAGCTGAGATTGCAGCATCAGTTTCTGCTCCCGACGTTCAGTGATAGCAACAGCTGGATCAGCCCTGGGGAGAAGGAACCCATGTAGTTGAGCCCATGCAGAGTCTCCATCCCTGGGGCATTGGAGAAGCCCCAGGACAGAAGCAAAAGATGTGCAGAGAATGATGTCAGCGTGAGGTGAGCCAAAGGCTACAGAGAGCTGCCTACTGCAGCCAGGGTTGAAATTACAAGTGAGGTAGGGGGATCCAACACAGAAGCATCGGATCCCATGGACTTCTTTATGATAAGGAAAAAAATATCCTACTTTTGAAAATTAGAAGAAAAATGGCCGTGTGAACATGGTGCCAGATGCAGGAAAGGCCTTTGGGAGTGAGAGGTGCTGGTGAGGATGCCGGGATGAGCACAGGGGGCGGTTGGTGGAGGGTTTCTGATCCTGATTTGGGTGCTTATCGGTCATCAGGGAATCCCATCTGGAAAAGCCTTCAGAAGAAACTGTGGGGACTTGGCGAGAAGCCAGCATTGCTTGTTGATTTGGGGTTTGCTAGTGCTTTCCAGGCTTAGCAGCGAGGCTGTCAGAGGTGGGCAGGACTATAGGGATGTCCTGGTCTCATCTCCATCGTACAGACGAAGAACTTAGGACCTGTCATTTGAGAGGGAAACCTAAGGTCACTCAGGCAATTATTGGCAAAGATGGACTAGAACACCCTGGCTTAAGGTTAAAGTTGGGGATCTTAAGCAAATGTTTCTTGGTAGATCCCCTTATATCTTTTAATTAGAATATAAGCAGTTTCTCAGGAAAAGCCCGCGCCTGTCTTTTCTCAGCATAAAGAAGGGGTGTACAGGAACGCTTAGCCAGACTTCATGCTAGCAGTCACTTGCCCCTCTTCATCATCTCTCTATCCCAGTGCCCTAGGGAAATCTTCTAAGTGGATTGTGCCTTTGCCGTGCATCTGTTGCTTGCACTCCTCCTATAAAAATTGCTTATGGTGATATTTTTGTGTGTGTGGTACGCAGGTCTCTCACTGTTGTGGTCTCTCCCGTTGCGGAGCACAGACTCCGGACGCACAGGTTCAGCGGCCATGGCTCACGGGACCAGCCGCTCCGTGGCATGTGGGATCTACCCGGACCGGGACACGAACCCGTGTCCCCTGCATCGGCAGGTAGACTCTCAACCACTGTGCCACCAGGGAAGCCCTGATTTTTGTTTTTGCTTAGGATGATTTTTTGATTCTTTGCATGCTGTGGAGTTACAAAATCATCTTTTCTTTTCTCCTACCTTCTGCCTTCGCTTTTAAAATCCTAGAAGTTAACCTACTATCCATCTATCTAAGATAGATTGATCTATCTATCCAGCTGTGCATCTGCCATCCACCCATCCATTCACTCATCTAGCTATCTATCATCTATCTATCTCCATCACCTCTATGAAACATTTGGAAAAGAGTGTGGCTTAAGGGGAGGGACCCTTCAATTACATGGAACAGGCAAATGTTCTCCAATAAGGATGCTGTGCTCAGAGATGTATTCTGTTCCCTGGCAAGGTGTAAGGAATGAGACCGCTCTTCACTTATCACTTACCTTCACTTATCTTGCTAGACTGAGCGACTCCCTTCATCCTTCTGGGACACTCCTTTCTTCCAGCCCCTAATCATGTGTGCTGACTATAACGTGGCAGAGTCCAACACACTGTTCTTCTAATTTTGGCTAGTCCAAGCTGGTGAAGCAGGAACCAAGTGACTCTAGAGATAAAGGACACCAGGATAGAAGAACCAGGGATTATTTGGGTGGTATTTTGTTTTGTTTTTAACACGAAGCAAAAACCATGAGTAATATAGTAAAAAAAAAAAAAAAAACAGCCTGCAATTTTCTGCTCCTTCTACAGAAAAATCTGACCTGATCTCAAGTTTGGGTACCCTGTATAGGGTCTCACTGCATCCTGTACTTCTCCTTTGTAATTATGATTCTAGTAATTATCTGTTTAAGGTCAGTGTGGTTTTAGCCTCACACAGTAGGTGTGTATTATGTTGACTGCCTGATTAATTGGATGAATGAATAAGCTCCATTCAAGGGCCAGATCTTAGCCCAAGACCCTCCCTCTCTTCCTTCCGCCCCATCTTCACTCTCTTGGAAGTTGTGAAGATGCCACGTTTGGGAAGGAAGCTTCAGGAAGATATAATTCAGCCAGCACCTGCGACCTGTCGTCTTCCCCATCCCCCTCCTCTCCAGGATTCACTCTCACTCCTGCTCTTCCTCCTTTCCCTTTCAGCTGCCTTTTTCCCTACCTCTCTCCCTCCAGAGGCCACAGATTCAAACTGCTGGGAAGTCTCTTCAAACAGGATTGCAATTGCTTTAAATATTAGAGGATTAGGGGAAGACAAACAGACCTGTGGAAGGTCTGCGTTTGGGGGATTGGGATTAGATCTCCTCCGCTGTCCAAGCACTAGCAGAAGCTGTGCTGCCTGCCTTCATCTCTGTCTCTGGGTTAGGCTTCCAGGGCAACCCATATCCTTGGGCTGATCTCTCTGCAGTGTTCTATATTGGGAACTTTTAGATTAAGCCCCAGACGTGCAGTCCCTGCTATTTTCACCCTTAGTCCTGCCCTCCAGGCAACCACCACCCATTGAATTAGCCTGAAATAAACCCTATTTGCCTGTAAATGTAGCCAATGGCACCAACTGACCATGCACAGACTGGGTACTCTGATCTAAACTAGGTGTAGATAACGAAGCCCAGACAATAAAAGGGAATACGCAACATAAGACAGGAGTGTGGGTTACATGCAGCCATGTCTGTTTATCTAAATTAGCACTCAAGTGTATCATGACTTAACTTATGGCATGGCTGAAGCCCTCTGCTGGTTATAACTGAACATTTATCAAAGTAGATTTTATTACTAATTAGAGTCTTAGTATCACAGAGTTTGAATAGACCATAAAGGCAGACCTCCCCTGTAGCACCCCTAGTGTGTTCTCACCCACTCTCTTCCGGAACCTCCTAGGTGACAGGAAGGAAGATGACCCATTTCATGGCTGTCCAGTCTGAAATGTTAGAAAATCTTCTGTACGTTGAAAATGTGTTTCCTCATAGCAGCAGGTACATTGGTCTCAATTCTACTCCTAGAGCTAAATATATATAAATATACAAATCTCAACTTGGAATTTGAAGTGTGTATAAAATAATTTCTTAAACAAGACACAAAAAGAATTAATCACAATAAAAAGATGTATACATTTGACAATATTAAAATTATGAATCTGTTCATCCAAAGACTCTATTAAGATGTAGAATGCAACCCACATAGTAGGGTAAGAGAATGGATATGCATAAACATCTGACAAAAGACTGCAATTCATAACATGTCAGGAATTCCTCCAAAAAATGAGAATCAAAAAAGACAAACCAAGGAAAAAAGGGCAAAATATTGGACCAGTCCTACCAATGGCCAATAAACATGTGAAAATGTGCTCAACCTCATTAATAATCAGGTCTATGCAAATTAAAACCACATTGGAATGTCACTACACACTTATCACACTGACAGGAAATATGAAGATAAGACAGCAGCAAGTAGGCAAAATGATGAGATGCAAAGTTTATCATTGCTAGTGGGATAGAAAGGAACAATCAGTTTGAAACCCAGTATTTAGTGTCATCTGATGGAGTCAAAGTGATGCAAACTCTGTGACCCAGAAATTCCCCTCCTAGGTGTATACCCCATGGATGCACATGAGGACAAGGAGACACAAATAAAGCTGTTTGTAGCAACATCATCAACTTAACTGCCCCAGAATGGAAAGAGCCCAAACATTCACTAACATTGGGCTGCATTAATAAGTTATGATATATTAATACAAGGGAATACGATACACTAACAACATGAACAAATCACGACTACAAGCAACAATATGGATGAATCTTAAAAAAAAAACACAACACAATGTTGAGAAAAGGAAGTGAGTACCCTGTACCTCTCCATTTATATAAGGTTCAAAAAACAGGCAAACATGTGTCCTGTTGTTTGGGCTACATATTTAGGTGATAAGCTATAAACAAAGTTTTTAAAAACAAATTGCCATAGAAGGCAAATGTGAGGACTGTGGTGACCTTTGAGGGCAGGGAGCAGGGAATGACTGGGAAGGGGTCAGTGGCAGAAGGGGGCTGGCATGTTACAGATCTCAACCAGGGTGTGGTTATAAGATGTTTTTTTAATGATGAGCTATATATTTATTTTTCATATTATTCTGCAGGAGTATTATGCATCATAATTTTTAAAAATAGTTTTAAAAAGATAATTCTGATCTTGACAGCTATCATGTTCCACTTAAACTTTCTCTTTCCCAAGCCAGTCATCATTAGTTCCTTCAATAAATGTGATTTCCAAAGCTTTTGCTACCCTGGAGACCCTTTTCTTCCTTCCTCTCTCCCTTCCTCCCTCCCTCACTCCCTCCTTTCCTTCCTTCCTTCCATCTATCTATTATCTCTCTACCTATTATCCATGTATTTAAACAATGACTGCTACTTTCATTAGGGGCAATAGAAAATGAAAGACAGCAGAGATGGAGAAACCCCAAATAAGAGTAAGTATGAGTCCAATTTGTGCTTTATAAGGTTCAAATGAGGACAGATGTCATCAGTAAAATAAACAAACCATTAAATACACAAACCATTAGTATGAGAACAGAAGTGTCTACACATTCATAATTTCTTAATTCCTTATCCTTGAGGACAATTAGTCCATTGACAGACATTAGTTGACGTAAGCTACAAACAGGTGCCAACATATGCAAAGTCAACTGCAGAGATTCAGTCTGCTGACAGAGGCTGCCCAGGGCTGGAGAAAGAGTGCCATCTCATCATCTCAGCAGATGCGGCCACTGTCTTCCTCAGAGGCTTCTGCTCTGCAGACTCGGGGGATGAGGTCTAGCCCCGACCTCTCCTTGCTGAGGTGTCTGGCTGGGCTAGGATGGGGCAGACCTCCGGTCTCAACACAAGAGGCACCTCCAGAGACTTCCCAGCCAGGATTTATTTAGGGGCAACCAAACACATGTTCTCCTCCCTTCCGTCCAGATACCCCAGGGAAGGGATGAAGCTTGGGGAAATTGAGGTCTTGCTTGGTCATTTGCAAATGTAAATTAACATGTTCTCCCTGGCAGCCTGAAGTCCTTCAGTTTGCCCTGGTAGTGAGAGGAATGCAAACTGCACAGATGAGCCTCCGCAGCTGACAGCCCCTGGGAGTGGAGCTGAAATGCAATTCTTGCATCACCCACCATCTCTCAGGCACTGGAGACAGAGATACCTGTGTCTAGTCAATCAAAACATCTGTCTACCTGAAGCTCCGCTTCAGGTCTTTATTTACCATTATTACGAGATCAGACTATCCCGCTTTCACTATGCAGCGTAGCCCGCCTGGGCCAGGGTTTACCCCCGAGTGTACCTGCAGTCTGATCAAGGAAAAAGTCTATTTGTCCGCTCTCCTGGGGGTGGGGGAGGGGCGACGCTAAACCCCTTGACATTGGCTGAGGGCCTGCTGAGGCTCTGCTTTCTGAATCACACCGACGGAAGTGTAAATGGATCTAGGCAGGTTGGGAAATTTAATTCTGCTTTTCAATGAAACATACAGAGCTTGTTGATACATATTTTCAATTGAGAAGATGCATCTCAAGTGGGAAAAATAAGGTGTCTCCTGGGATAACGGCAACATCTTAGAACATCTTATAAAGCAGCTTAATCAGTATGGGCACGGAGATGCAAATAGAGGCCCACCAAAACTTGTCTGGCAGCCTCCTTTCACCAGACTGTGCCCCATCCCCACCCTGCCCTTCCTCCTCCTCCCTCTGCCCTCCCTGACAGAAGTGCTCTTGGAGACAGGTGTACGGCAACATGAGAGGTCTTGGGAGATAGGTGGGTTGTTTCGAGAGTGGTGTGGGGTAGGGTAGATGTCTACCTGTTCCACTGGGGGCTGGGAGTCTGTGCTGTATGATGGGGCTGAGCTCAACAAGCCAGAGACTCAGGAATCACCATTAGAGGCTGTATTTGTTTGTTCAACCAAAGTAGATTGAGTATTTACTATGGGTCAGAAGTTGCATCTGAATTCCTCAGACTTTATTCACTTTTTTGCCTTCTGATAACTTCCAGGTTTCCCTCTCATGGAACTGTGGGATTTCTAGAGTGGGAAAGGGCCTGATAAACTCACCTTCATCTCTTCACTGAGAGTCAGCAGGGAATGGTGTTTTGCTTTAGATGACTCAACTGGTCCTTAGCAAATGAGGACTTGAACCCTGATTTCTTGATTCCAGATTTGGTGTTCTTTCCATCATACCCGGGCTGAGCAGACATCTTTGTGTATCCTTGGGAATACACAATTACAAAATCTCAAGCATTTGGCAGAAATGGACACCCAAAAAGGTAAAATGACTTGCTCAATCAAGGTCACTCTGCAAAGTAGGGCAAAGAAGATTAGAGCCTTAATCTAGGAGTTCCCAGGCCAACTCCATTTCCATTCAGCCTGTGGTTTTCCTGGGCTGGAATTTTCCTTTTGCTCCCTTTGTCGCTGTCTCCTTTTTGGATTTTGCCTTAACCTTCTCTTCTCACACAGGAGGTTCCAATTCACATAATGGAAATAACCACCCATCCAAGAGAAGGACACTCTCATCCCCCGTCCACCCACCCGGGGCTGCTGGCATCGTGGCCAGGAAAAACGTCTGCTTTAGAGATGGGATCTGGAATAATAATCAACTGAGAGTTGAACAGGATTGAGCATTGCACACACCTCCCCATCTGCTCTGGTACAGGCAAGGATTTGCCTGAGATTAGGTCTCTGTTTCTGATCTGACAACAGATGCCCAAGCCATAAATAACTGTGTTTTTCCCTTGAACTTTCACTGCCATCTCCTGATGTCTTGTGTCACATTGCATTCTGGGGAGAGGTGCAGTGGAGCATGCCACTCCCTCCTCATCCTCGCTCTGTCCCTCTTCTCTGAGCACTGCCACCCCAGCGGGTCCTACAGTGGGCGCTGCAGATTGAAGGGCTACAGGCACTGGGTGGGGGAGGGTGTGTTCCTGTGGAAGCTGGCGATTAGGGACCCAGGAGCCCTGCCCCCCTCCCCGCACTCAGCTCAACCTGGCTTCTCTCAGGGAGATTGAAAGTTGTTGTTTTGTTTGCATGGGCAGGGATCATCTGTGTGAGGTCCTGGTAAAGCCAGGTCTCCGACTCTGCATTTGGCAGAAACAAAGGAGGTAGAGGAGAGATTTGCAGGCAGCCAGGCCAGCCCCGGAACCCCCAGAGCAACAGATGCCCTAATGTGGCACGGAGCTTCCTGTCTCCAAGAAGTGACACTAATATGTAAGGAAGTGCCTCCTTCAGCCCTGCGGGGCATTACTAAATGACTCTATTTTCCATCCTTAGTGGTGCGGTAAGGCATCTTCCCTGCCCCCAACCCCCTTCCCTCACTCTCTTTCTCTAACTGCATGGGGTTCATTTAGAAATCCAGAGAAGTTACCCTTGGTACAGATCAGAATGGAACATTCTATAATCAACAAAACCTGAAGCTTAGCTCTTTCAGCTTGTCTTAGTGACGGATGAAAAATTGATAGCAGAATAGCAAGTTCAGATGTTGGCAAAGGTTCAAAATTAGGACCCATTCCATTTTCTGCTGCTCCAATTCCACGCTGTCTATCTTCTTGCCCTGGCTCTTTTCTTTCCTCTCCCTCAACCTCCTTTGCTCTCACTGTCCTGTCAACTGCACACATCTCTCTCAGTTTCTCTCCCAGCCTCCCAATCAGTATTGTCGCTTTCCCTTCCTTATCAACCTCTCTGCCATCTCTCTCTGTTCTGCTCTTTTCTGTCTTGGCTTGGTACTATTTCTCTCTCTCTCTCTCTTTCTCCTCTCTCTCAGCACTTGCCTTTGTTCCTCTCTCTCTGTTCCCTTTCACTGCATCCTCATTTCCTCCGTCTCATGGGGTTTCTTACAGGAGCTGCTCATGAAACCTCCAAGCCCGAGTCGCACCATGTCAGCACCTGGCTACCTCCCCATCCCAGGTAATGAGGGAGTTCCAGGCAGAGGACAGGGGTCATTGCTCTTCCAAGCTGCTTGGCTTCAGGTGGTTCCCCTGTCAATGGTCTCAACAGAGGATCACCATGTGTCTCTGGGCAGACCAGGCTAAACCGTCCCCCCTCCCTCATCCCAGACATTGATTTGTGCACCTTTTTGAAGGTTTACTCTTCTTGTCCTTCTCCTCCTAGTTTTCTCTCTAGTCCCCCATCTCTCTCTCCCTCTCTGGCTTTTGACCTTGCTCTGGCTTCTCCTTGGCACCTCTCCTTCTCCCAAGTGCTTTTTCCTCTCCTTCTCTTTGTCCTGTCTCACGACCCAGCTCCCTCCCTCTGTTCCCTCACTTTCCTTTTTCTTTCTCATTATTTTTTTCTTATGCTCTCCCTATTGTCCCCTTATCCACTCCCACAGCCCGGCTTCCTCTTTCCCCCAGAGGCACCCCAGACCCTCTCCCTGCTGAGTAACCATACTTTCCTACCGTGGGCACTCAGGCTCTCTTCTGGGTCTTCCTGAGGCATCAAGTGTCTGCTTGGGTGTGGCATCTGCATTCTCTTAGGCAGAGCGACTAGGAGTCTCCACCCTCTCTACATACATGGGCAGACAGAGTAGAACATGTTATACCACTTAATAACAAGATGTGGAAAGTCAAAAACGACCATCTAGAGGATACCAATGAGAGACACCGTTGTGGAAGATGTGGGGATTAATTAGAGTCTAGGAGAGGAGACTAAGGTGAGACAGGGTAGCGTCTGTAAGTAGTTGAAGGGATGGGGTATGGGGTGAGGCAGCACAGATGTTTCTCATCTCTACTATGTACAGAAAAACAAAGAATGAAGGATTAGTTGAAGCCATGGGGCTCTGACTAGGAGATCCACGAGCTGCTGGAGTACATCAGCCCAGGAGGTCGAGGGGCTTCTTTGAGATAGTTTGGGAGAAGGGTCAACATATCCTGATGGAGTGGTTTGGGTGTTTTCTGGCCCCATGGCAGATGATGGAAAAGGTGATCTCCAGTTCCCTTTGTGTTTTTAGCTCAGGCTCCTTTTTTCCTCCTCTGCCACAACATTCAGACTCTGAACGTGTGACTGCAGATGCCTCATTAGCTCCTGTAAATAGCGATGTAGCCTTGCTATGTGAACCAACCCAGGCATGATTCATCATCCCAGTGCACTGAATTGATACAGCCCACTCCTGCCTTGATGCCATTCCCTCCTGAGATGCCTCCCTCCCTCCCTCCACCTACCCCAGGGTACCAGCTCCATCCTCGTTCCCATATTCCTTCCCTGAGACCTGGCCAGATGACTTGGAAGTCCTCAGGTACTTGGGGGTTTCAGGCCTAGGTCCCACTTCCTCAAGTCCGTCAAGTGGTTCCAATTCCACCTCCTCCTTGGACGGTTACCACCTTCCTGCTCTCTGCTTCTTCAGCATAATCTGGGCAGTGAGCATGTTACAAAGCAAGGCAGTGCAGCTGGCCGGCCAAGACCATTCTGTGTTCCCAAGCTTTGAGACAGAGTCGTCAAGGTCTGAAGACTGCCAAAGGGCATCTTATTGAGTGATACATGCATTTTTAATAAACCATATTTGACTTCCATAATGGGCAAGTTATTAAGTCATTTGACAGCCAATGGCATGAGGAAATGAAAGAATACCTTAAAAGTAGACATTTCTTGGCAGATAAGGGAGAAATTCAGTGAGCTGGAGGCAACAGAAAAAGAAATGCAAATAAAGATATGATGATTTTACCTATCTGCATATAGCGGAGAAGCCATTAATATAACCATGAATAGTGGGATTTTTATCACGCCTTGACTTGAATGTCTTGAAAAACTGGCTCAGCCTTGAAAAGATCAGCCTTTGTAGCTCTGGACCAAGCCCCTGTCCTTTGTCTCTGTGCCGAGAAGATGAATTTGTTTTCTGATGTGTTTTCCTTCTGCCTCCCCCTTTCCAAATCCTTCTGAAATGAGCTTTGAGTTGATTTTCCATCACCCCCTGATTTAGAATTATTAAGGATAGCGATAAGGAGCAAATGGTTCTTTC
This sequence comes from Phocoena phocoena, assembly GCF_963924675.1. Classification (NCBI taxonomy): domain Eukaryota; kingdom Metazoa; phylum Chordata; class Mammalia; order Artiodactyla; family Phocoenidae; genus Phocoena; species Phocoena phocoena. The sequence continues at coordinate 17,942,092 of NC_089226.1, forward strand.
TCAGCCAGAGGCACACTACTGAATTGATAGATGCAAATCCACCCAGGAGACCTCCCTGTCCATTGCCCAAGGTGATCGAGTAAATGCTTCTCATTCTTGGGGACCCCCTTGAGACCCACCTTCTCCATGAGCCTTTCCTGGCCACCCTGGATGTTCAGTGTGCTTCCTGTTTCTCTAAACCCCTGCAAACTGACTGTCAATTTGACCCTTGTTGGGTTCCATCTTTCAGTGCCCAGAATTGGTAGTTTTCTTTGCAAGTGCCTATGGCTTGTAATTCTTTTGTAACCTCTTCTAGATTTGTGGCTTTCTTTTTCAACCTTTGTCCTCAAGACCTGGGGTAGAACTTGAGATGACCACACTCCCTTCCCTAACCTGGGAATGAGAGACCATCCACCTTGGGGCATTCAGGAAAACAGATTAGTGAGAACAGCATATAGCTCTTAATAGCAGAAATTTTCATATCGAGTCAGTGCTGGCATGACCTTGAGAAGCTCAGGATTTGTGTCCTGGAAGAAGTGGGTACTTGAGATAGTTTGGAGTCCTCATTCAGGGGCTTTTTCCTTATGTTGTTCCGCCGTCACTGTCCCAGGGATTGTAAAGAAACAAACTGCCTTAAAGCATCTTCCTTATCCATGATCCTGTGGGGCTCACAGATTTCCTCTCACCTCATCACTTACATTGATGCCCAAATTCCAAAGCCTTCCATGGAGCATTATGAAAATGTGCCCCATCTTTGATAAAATGACCTGAATCCTCAATCTCATGTCTGAGCAGCTCCATCACCTTCTTGCTCTAACTGAAACTAACTCTTCCCTGAGGGTTTTGTCTCCCCGTGAAACCCACTCAATGGTGGCTCTTTTTGCTTCCATTCAACCCTACCCTCTTGGGGCTGGGGTATGTGATCTCCTTGGTACTCAGTGCTGTATCCAGAGTTGTTCTTACTGCCCCCTAAAATCACCCAACTTTTTGAAGTCATTAGACCACAACCCCTTGACCCACTCAATATTACCTCTGGAATGCCTAATAGGAATTTTCCAAATCAAACTCTGCTTTTACCAACTCCACCCCAAAATCTGTTTCCCCCCTCAGTTCTCGGATCTCAGTAAGTGTCCCCACCATTCACTCAGTTGCTTTGGCTAAAATCCATGTTGTGTTCTTTGATTTTTATCTTTCTCCCATTCTTTACATGCAATCCTTCAAATAAGTCTCGTTGACTCTTCCACCAAACCATGTTCTGTGTCCACTTGTCACCACCTTCTATACCAACTCTCAAGTCCAAGTCACCACCATCTCATGCTCAACCTACTACACCAGCCTCCTAACCAATCTCCTCTTTTGTTTCTCTTCCATCTATTCTGAAAAAAGCAGCTAGCCTGACAGTATGAAGACATCCATTACGGCATGTTCCTCCACTGCTCAAAGATCTCCAAAAGCATCTTCCCTCAATTAGCACAAAATCCAAAGTCCTTACACAGTCTAAAAGACCTAAATGATCTTGTCCCAGTGACCTCATTAATGACCACTCTTTCCCTTGCTTACTCCACTGCAGCCACACTGTCTTCCTTTCTGTTCATCAGGGATCCCAAGGATAGTCCCGCTTTCAATCTTGGTGGCTTATAATACTTTTCACCAGGCATTCACATTCCCTGCCCCATTGTTCCATTCTCTTCTCTGCTCTAATATCAGCTCCTCAGAGAGGTATCCCTGACCTCACAACCCCCTGCCCAGCATTCTGAATACCCTCTTATTATACTGTTTTTTTCCTAAGAACCTACAACTGCCTGACAATATATTAATATCTTTATTTGCTTAATTATTTACTGTCTAACTCTCCCACTGGACTGTAAAGTCCATAAGGGCAAGGACTTATTTTGTTTTTTTCACTGTTATCTTCCTAGCTCCCAGACCAGGCATATGGTTGGTGTTCAATAAATATGTGTTGAGTGAACAAAAGTATGATTGAGAAGCATTAGCTCTAGGCCACAAAGGAGGTTGGAGAAACTTTGTCCATGGTTCCTGATGCTAAGACCAGAGAGAGAAAGAAAGAAAAGCATCGATTTGGGGACTTCCAGAGAGGGATCAATTCAAACCACAACTTCCTTCCAAGCGTAGGAAAGACATATGATAATATGGAACTCTGAGAAAAATGAGTGAGAACTCCCCCTGTCACTCAGGAAGCCACACTTAATCAGAAAAAGTAAGACATGGCTCTTTCCCTCCAGAAATTTCAGTCACTGTCCAGGTCATTTGCCTTATAGATACATGGCAGGAGAGGCTTAAATCCTCAAAAGAGAAAGCACTCCATTTTTATCCCAGATATAACTTCCCCAACAAGAGAACTGTGAACACATGCATATGTTGATGGAAAGGAGACACAGTGGGTCCACAGACCCTTCTCCATTTTATAAATGCCTATTAATTACTAATTCTTCAAGAATTAACTTAAATACCATTTCCTTTTCCTAGTTGTCTCAGGCAGAATTATGTGTCCTTTGTACATACCTTTGAAATAGTACTCTTCCCAATGGGTGATTGGTTGTTGTATACACATCCACCTCCCCTGCTGGATTGTGTAGGAAATGCCATGTCTTATTTGTCTTTGCACACTGCACATGGTGGTATTCAATACACATTGGCTGAATTAGGAGCCAGCTCTATCTAACCCACGGAGTTAAAAGAAGGGTCTCTTATCAACGTTTCTTTCTCTCTGAGGAGAACTTAAAAGTCTGGCTTATAATGCAGAACTGCTTCTTTGTTACTCACCTAAAGCCTCCATTTGTTGCTGCCTGTCTATGTAAAGCCCATTTATACCTGTGACCCTTAGTTCTGGCTCAAAAAACCTTTTGCTGCAAAGAAGAACCCCTGTCCTCCTGACATCTACCTCCACCACTTCCACCTTCTGCATGCCATTCTGTAAACTGGCTCTCAGTTTATTTAACTTTGTCCAAGCTGCTCAGCCAACATTCAGGACCCTCTATGATCCATCCTGCACTACTCCAGATGGCCAGCGTGGGGAGCTAGAGAAAAATGGGGTTGAGACAACAGTTCCTTACTTACTCGGAAGTAGATATTCATCACTAAGCTCTGCAAATAAACTTACTTAATAAGGTGCATTGATCAAAGGAGGACACTGGGGTAGAGCTGCCCGTCTCCCCTATCTCCTATTCTTGGTCTCAAGGCAAGATAGTCTAGCTGGGTGCCCTTTCCTGGCACAGATGTGGCTGCAACACATATAACTGTCAAGGGAGAAGTGGAGAAGAGATGGTGGCGCTTAGGCATCATGTGAACATGTGGGATGGGTTTTGGAGCAGCCCCAGACTGTGACCAGGTTCAGTCTTCTCATGTTTTCCATTTCTCCCTAGGTCAACTTGAGACTTGATTCTCAGAGTTCATTTCCTGTAAGATGACTAGTTCAAAATTGGATCTTACTTATCAATGACTTGTTCACACACACTTTAGGTTCAGGGGCCTAAGTGGTTAGTGAAAATCAATTTTAATAATACAAGAAATTAAATAATTTCTGGTCTGAGGACTATAGTTATCAAAGTGCTTACTCCAATTAAAATTTGACTCTTATCTACCTTTCCTCATCTTCCGATAACCACAAACAGAACTTTGAGAAATCTCCTGTCCACAAGTCTACTTTTCCAACTTCACTTCCTGCTCTACATACCATGAGCTCTGCCCCCTGCAGAGGACCAGGCAGAAAGACCATGCTCTTTCCCACAGACATGTCTTTGCCTGTGCAGTTCACTCCACCTAGGTGTCCTTCCCTCTTCCTCTACCCTTATGCAGCCTCCCCAGTTGGACTGATCTGTGAAAGGAGACACCACGTCACCCCTCTCTCCACTTACAGGAACTAGTGTTGTATATGATTTGATGATTGTGGCTCAAAGTAGATTCCTCCTCACCTCCTGGATAAATCCAGTAAAAGTATAAGAGCATCTTCTCCACTGACATAAAATCATGTGTATTGCTTCTTTCTTCCATCGATATTCCACACCAAGACCACTGAACACAGCTATAGCTGCATCCTTTTCAGATCTCCCATAGCACAGCTTATCCATAGCTTTGGTAGAATGCCTCCTCCATGATACCCATTGCAATTAGTAACAAGAATAATGAGAGTTTACTATGTGTAGGCATTGTTCCAAGGGCTTTACAGTCCTTATCTCATTTCATCCTCACAACAACACTGAAAGCATTACCACTATCCCCACGTTATAGAGGAGAAGCCCGAGGCTTAAGGAAGTTAGAGGCTTTGGCCTGCTCATGAGACCATAAGATTTCCAGGACAGAGACCAGAATACAATTTTGCATCCTCCCTGGTACATAGGGACACTCCATAAATTATGACAAGGAGAGTTTTAAAGGAACCATCAAACCAATCAGTGCTTGACCATAATAGGAAAAGGCAGCAGGGTCTAAAGATAATTAATTTAAGTCCAACCTTCTGAGTCCTGGGGAAAGAGGAGGGATGGGGTGATAGGCAGGGTGTGTGTGTGTATGTGTGTGTGTGTGCATGCATGCATGTTTGCAAGTGTGTGTATGTGCATGTTCACTCTTGGACCCAGATTTGAAGAGCTGGGGAAAGAACTGCAGGAAATATGATCAGGCCAAGGATGTTATTTTTGAGTTTATCCATGAAGCAGTGGTAAATGCTGTGAGGTTGTAAAGGCTGTCACTTAACATAGAGGCTATGAGGGTCTGAATAACAACCAGTGGTCAGAGCAGCCTGGTATATGGAAGGACTTACACTCCCATTTCACAGTTGAGGATATTGAGGCTCAGAGAGACTGCAGACTGGCTACAGTGCTGGGAGTGGCAGACCAGGGCTGAGATACCTATTTTCTGAAAGGTGGTTCCTATATGCTTTCCCATGACCATGATCGCTTCCTTGGCTGATGAATTAAGCTGGTAAACTGACTTGAGAATGACAAGCTGCAGAGGGGGCTGAGCTCACCTCATTCTTTCTTGTTCAGTGGGGCTGCTATACTTCAATCAAGCAAGGAGAGTTCTAATCCTGAGCAGTTAAAAGTCTCTGACAGGGTTATTTACAGGCAGTTGAACACATTAGGGTTTACTGAGTTTGCAGGAGCCTTGGATCTTGTGCTCTCTGTGTGTTGACATCTATTTGTGTGGGTTTCTTTTTGAAAGCATCTTCTACAAGGAATGTTAACATCCCAAGTATATATTTGTGTGTGTACATATATATAGTTGAAAGGTCTGTTCCTTGGTTTCCTAATCTGTAAAATGGGGATAATAACACCTGTCCTGATTGTTTCATGGGATAGTAATGAGAATCTGATGTAGTAATGCGTACATGGGAAAGACTGTGTAAACATAAAGTGCTATACAAACCATAGTTGGTATGAATTAATTGAGCTTAGAATAGTGATTTTACAGCTATGGCTCAAAATACTCTTTCTATATGACAAAACTAAAAATGAAATTAAAACATGATCTCTGCAAGGTTTTACAAACCTTGTCACCTGCTTTTTCAGGACAGTGGGATAAAGGGAACTCTGATGCTGGATCAGCTACTGACTAGTTGGGGACAAGAGTATACGTAGGGCACGTGGGTATGTCTTGAGTGGATGAGCAGAGCAGAGAGGGAGATTAGTTGGTACCAGTGGTCAATAGATTCAAAACTTGGGTATCACATTGCCTCCCCTTCTCTCAACAACTCTTGTCCAGCTACTACTGGTAGAAAAGTAAGTAGAATAATGTGTTCCTCATTCCTAGCATAGCTTGTGTCTCACCACTGATGAAGAGCAGGTGATTCTTTCAGAAACTGATCTAAGATTGAGGTCTGAGCTCCTTAGCCTACCGTCTCCCTACCCAGACTGCGAGCCTCTGGGTTTGCATACGCTGGACCCAGTTCTGGAGCCTGACCCACTCTCCGATTTTCTCAAGCTGTCTGTCCACTGCACTCATTGTCCTGAGCACATGGGGAAAGTGTAAGTTCTCTCTTAGCCATCTCCTCCTTCTCCAAAGAAGCCCTCCCCTCTCCCCTCCCTCCAGCCAGAGATTACTGCATTTATCTCAATGTCATTTCTTCGAGATGTGAGCTGGAACAAATCTGGAGCAGCTGCTTCATTTCTAAGTGTCCTTTAGGGACCCTCTCAGCAGACATTTTGTGGAGTATAATGATGACATTCTAACGAGCATTAATGTACATGTTGTCATTTTTCTATATTTACTCTTCCCACAGGAGGCATAGCTCTGAGAAGGGATCACAAAAAGCAGGGAGACAAGGAGAAAGTTTTGTGGTCAGACCTCACTGCCAACCCATTGGCTGAGAAGAGAAAAACTTGGAGAGTGAGGGTGGGGGAGGTGGAACATTTTGGAAGTCAAGAGGATGGGAAAGGGGAGCTGGAGTGGGGATATGCTTGGAAGAAGTAGGAGGCAGATTTGGGAGGAGATAAAGTTTCTAAAATTGATTTAGGATTCAAGACTATCTTTCTAGGTCAAGAATATTATGTATATTTTCTTCTGTTCACGACCCTGACCACTGTGTATTGCATTCATCCATTCATTCATTTATCCATCCATCCATTTGACAAGAACTGATTCAATTCTTCCAACATGGCAGACATTGTCTTAAGCAACAAGAGTGTGAGGGTGACCTCTCACAACAACCCCATGAAGTTAGTGCTAGTTTCCTCATTTTATAGATGAGGGGTTAAGGTTAGGGCTAGGGTTAAGGTCAAAGCTCAGAAAAGTTAAGTAAATTCCCGTAGATTTCAGTGTGTGCACAGCCAAGATTTCAACCCAATTCTGTCCAGTGTTCAAAGATCCTTCACCTTTATCATTTTAGGAAACGTGAACAGGGTGAGGTGGAGACGAAATCCCAGTTCTGCAGAACCTGGGAGCTCTAGAGAACTCTGGGAATATCTGTCAGGGACTGTAAGCCAAAACACACTGAACAGCAGAGTACAGGGGTATTATTTTGACTAAAGCTAGTCTGGGGTATCTATCACCTGAGGTTGGAGAAAGACATACAGGAAGCCCCACTGGCTACTCCCAGCCTGCCTTCTCTCTAGGTTTTCCTTCTGAGTGAGTTCTGCAAATATCTCATAATGTGTTTTCACTAATTAATGAATTGGTTCATGATAATTCTACACTTACATTTCTTGGCTGTTTGCAAATCTTTCACATTCATCATCATCGTAACGACTCTATGAGCTGTTAGCCCAGTGGACAAATCAAGAAATAGGGGTTCAGCGATGTCAACTTGCCAAAGATCATCCAGCCAGGAAGCAGCAAAGCCAGAACTCCAGCTCCAGGCCTTCTGACCCAAGTCCTCTGTTCTTCCCAAAGCTTCACAGCTTTCATGGATCATGAAAGCTTGACAGGGTTATAGAGATACCCCTCCTCATTTTACAGATGAAGACCCAAGGCCACCAGCCCAAGGCCACCAGCTGGCCTATACCAATATTCTTTCCCCAACATGGAGCCACCCCAAATTGAGCTTGGATAGGCCTATGCTAAATGCCACTCTGGTCTCTGTCCCTAAGAAGCAGATCAGAACAGGCATGAAACCTTTGAAAATCATCTCAAGGTCGAACACAAGCAAATGTGTGAGTGGGTAGTGTGGATCTCAGGGGAAGAAAGCAAAGTCAAAGCAGGGTCTCTCAGGAGTGATAGTCTCAGAGCTCTAAGGGAAGCTGAACTTTCCCAAGGGCATAGAGAGAAGAGGGTTCCTCGAACAAGCAAAAAGGTATACCCACCCCTTACTTCCCCTTAGACAGAGGATAAGGTCAGACTTTGTCCTCTCCTGCGCATAGATCTTATCTGGTGGGATTGTGTCAAATAAATAATGTATCAGAAGATTCCTTCCCTGTTACATTAGCCCCATCAGGAACGCAAGCACAGCTTGGGTGTGTGATAAGTGGTAATAAATGGCAGTGCTTGTTGGTAGAAATTTTTCTGGCATATTTCTGAACCAGATTAAAAAGTAAATTAGATTTCTTCTGAAGAGTTATTTTCAAGGGTTTTTATCCACTGACATGTGTATGCAAGATTGCAGCTTTGCCAAGGGGGAGAGAAAAAAGCTGGAAAAAAATAAAATAAAATAAAAATCAGCACACAATTCTCTGTATGAACAAGGCTATCATTGGGATGGCGCTTAATCAGAGATGTCTCAAATTTGCTTAAAATGCAATGTGTAATATAAAATGTATTTATAATGTGCCTCCTATGCTCCAATGAAATTGCTACCAGGACCAGACAACTGCAGGAGACGGGGGTTGTCAAATGGAATGGATAACATCAAATCAGTTATTAATAATAGCTGAATAAAATACAGCTTTGGGGGCTGGGTAGTATATTGTTTTGTTGGTCTTTTGTTTGCTTGACCAAGTCTCTTAAGTCATGTGTGTGTCAAATGCCCATGACTTGCTCCCTCCCTCTGTATTCCCTCTGCCCTCGGCAGGCTCTCCTTCTCTCTACTTGCACTATTCCAACCTCCTCTTGACTGGTCTTCCTGCTTCCTGTCTTGCCAACCCCTTCCAGGCCACCTTCCATACTGAGCTCAGAGTGATGTCCTATTAAGCAAACTGATTGTGCCATCCCTGTGCTTCAACATCTTCTGAAATGCCTCATTGTCCATAAAACAAGTCTAAACTCCTTAGCCAGCCCTGTAAGAGCCTTCATTATTTGAGTCCACTGGCTTCTCAGCCTCATTTTGTGCCCCTCACCTCCCTGTACTCCATGCTTTCAGAAAGACAGGAACACTACGGCTCTTTTCTAGGTCTTCTGTTGCTCCCAACTACTCAGCAAATAATCAATAAGTGAATGAATGGGCAGAGGGGTGTAGTATCTGGGGACTGTCTCCAAGAAAGAGTTAAGAATGAGGGCAGATTCAAGGAGAATCTTGGCATCTCCGGCAAGCCAACACTCTAATTGACAAGGTTATTCTCTAAGAAAGAGAATGAAGGGAAAGGGCCAATCGACTACGTTCACGCTACAAGCCTACTGAAACAAAAAAGAAAAACAGTATATTGGTTAACTCCCAATTTTCATTAGGAATCATGATTTTCTTTGGATTAGGGGTTATTCAAGACTTGTTTTTGTTTCTTCTCCTCTGTTCACACTCACCTATTGGCCATTTCAGTGCTTAGAAGCAGAAACAAGAAAGCTGAAACATTATACTTCTGATGAAGGAAAGGCTAGGGTAGATGGTGAAGGTTTTGGCTCTAGGCTAAAATGAGCCCTGTGGATTTAAATTCCCCATAACCCCCACCAACAGATCCCATTGCCCCTGCTAGAAAGGAAAAAAAAAGTTGCCTCTATTTGTCTTCCAGAAAGACAGGGAGCTCTGCAGAACTCTAAGTTTCCCTGCCTTCTCTGCACACACGTTATTCACCTCTCCCTCCCACTGGACACTTCTGGACTGTGCGTGGTTAAGGAAAATACCTTAAAAGCAATGCTTCACACTCCTCTCCAAATAAGTGTATACTGCCCCTCCATCATAAAAGATTAGAAAAGAACAAGGAACACTGGAGTCTGGTGGTTTTGCATGTGAAGGTGAAGGCTGGCAAGGGAAAGGGCGTCAGAGGGAAGATGCAAGGGACTGGGGCTGAATCATGCAAATTAAGTGGGTCTTGGAATTAATTGAAGAGCCACTTATTTTAGTCTAGCCCCCAACAGCCTCCCTTGGGAAGCTGAGATAAAGGTGCAGGGAGGCCTCCAGGCTCTTCCTTCCCTAATATTTACTTTGACCACAAGTGATGTTGATTCATGTAATACCTGCACTCAGAGAAACCAGTCTCTGATTGCTCAGCACAGGGCGAGTATGGTGTGGGGAAGATGTCTCAGCCCTCATTAGGGAACAGCTCCAGAGCACTTGCTGGATAATTCCCATCGCAATGTACCCGTGACCCTACCTGGAGGCCTGTGTGCCTGGACTGACAGTCAGTACAGCTGCTTGTCTGCTTGAAATTGGGTGAGAGGAGGTACTTTGGGAGTCGGTGGAATACAACCCAGGGAAGAGAGGAAGACCGGCTGAGTCCGGTTAAATCTAGGTGGGGTTGAGTTGCCCCACAAAGTCTCCAGCCAATAGTTGTCAAGTGGGGTCTATCCAAAGAGAGCTAGCTGGAGCAGGTGATGACAGGTAGGAAGGAGCAGGACCCTCCTTTATGTTATAAGTAACAAGTGTCTACACAAATCAACCCACAACAGGACCCACCTGTTTTTGAGTGGTAAAGAAGCCACACTTCCTCTGAACAGTCATCCCAGGTCAAAGATGCTCCCGATGTGGCTGGGCTCAGCGAGGACCTAACCCCAATGTCTTGTGACGATGCAGGAATGGGAAAAAGTGGGCCCCAGGGACCAGGTACTGGTTGCTGAGAAATTCTCAGAGATTCTCTGGAATGCATTTTCCTCTGTCCCCTTTCAACCACCAGCCCTGCTTCTTTATCTACTCTTCTTCCCCTTTATCCTCTTCACTTTCTTTTCTACTTCACCTTTGTGGTTTCCTTCCTTTCTTCCTTCCTTCCTTCCTTCCTTCCCCTTCCCCCTCTGCTCTCCAATGGCAGGCTCTTCTTCCCTCCCCTCTCTTCTCTCTTGCCCTCTTCCCGTTCCTCTCCTTGAGCTCCTTTTCCCTCTTGTCTTCACCCTTTCTCCTCACCTTCTTTCCCTTCCACCTCCTGTCATTACATGAACATTCCATGAATGTGTTTCAGGCCCACAACTCAAGCACCAACATACAAAGATGAACAGGAAGTACATCCCACCTTCGAGGAGCTCCCTATAGAGTGGAAGGCAGGAAAGGAAACAAATAGTCCTGAAAGAGTGCCATTGAGGGAGGGAGGTACAGCTGTCCAGTGGAGGGAAAGACTAACTCTGCCTCAGGGACTCAAGAAAAGCTTCCGAGAGGAAGTGATACTTGAAGGATGCCTGGTGGTTTTCTAAAACAAGAAAGAGCTGAAAGGCCTTCCACTCAGAGGAAACCCCAAGGGCAAAGATGTGGAGATGCAACACCTGGTGACTTGTTGGTGGCCGGCCAGTGTGGCTGGAGCACAGATGTGTGGAGACAGGGCAAGAGCTGGTCCCACCTACTCTCCAGGGCTGATGCCTGGACTGAGGGGATAGGACTTGCCCATACAGGCCAGGGGTTCTTGGAAGGTTGGGGTTAGGTTTTTTTTTTTTTTTTGCAGTACGTGGGCCTCTCACTGTCGTGGCCTCTCCCATTGCGGAGCACAGGCTCCGGATGCGCAGGCTCAGTGGCCATGGCTCACGGGCCCAGCCGCTCCGCGGCATGTGGGATCTTCCCGGACCGGGGCACGAACCCGTGTCCCCTGCATCAGCAGGCGGACTCTCAACAACTGTGCCACCAGGGAAGCCCAGGGTTAGGGTTTTAAGAAGGGAAAGACAAGATGGTCTTCCTCCTTCTTCTTCACTTCAACGTCTGCTATGTCTTCCTTCCTTTTCTCCTCTGCCTTTTCTCTCACTGAGCTTGCTCTCACCTCCACCACTGCTCACCCCAGCTGTGCTCTGGCCCCTCTGACTTCACCCTCGACTTGGGGTTATCCAACTGCACAGATCCATTTTTGGAGGCAACAGCTTCCTTAGCACCGGCAGAACAGACCTGCCTCTCTCTGCCCCCTAAATCCTGTGATGCATTGTTCTTGCCTCCTTTCCCTGTTTTTCCCAGTGTCCCTGTCAGCCGCTTTGTCAGTCACTTTCTGCCTTGGGCAGAACAGAGATCCACAGTCTCCTGCACAGTGTTGGAGACACAGAGCAGAGCTGGGGATACAGAGCCCCCCACCTTTCAGACTGTTAGGCCAGATGATTATTAAGAACCTATCTTTCCATCTGGAGATCTTCGTCTTTGAAGGTTGAAAGATACCTAAGAGATAACACTCCCAATACCAGCATGAATACTGACATGACCCTTAGACTAGCACCAGATGCTAACAGTCAACTCTGCATGGTGTCTTTCAGTTTAACGGCAATGCCTCATTGAAACTCAATACCAAATCGATAAATGCTGGCAGAACGTCTATCCTCGACCAGATATTGCATTAAGCACTTCATATACGTGTGCCTCATTTTGTGCTCACAAGAATCCTGTGAGAAATGCATTTATTATTTCTCTTCATACATGACTAAACGGAGGCTCAGAGAGGTCAAGTAACTAAAGCTTGGTTTTCATCCAAGTCTTCTGACTTCAAGACTGGGACTCTCTCCATCATGCCTAAAATTACAGGTATTTTCACTGTCCACAGTTTATGGATGATGGAAACTACATTCCTGAATGTCAAAGTCTAACTCTCTCATGATGCAGATAAATGAAGTGGGTCCAAGGGGCTTGTTGATGTGAGTTATAAAGCTAACGCTCAGATGACATCCCTCCAGAACATTATGGTTTATCCCTTTTTACAGTGGTTTCATGGTCTCCTGCTTCACTCTATGACCACCCAGCCATCCCCAATCAGCATCAAGGGACAGACAGACCTGGGGGTGAGAGTAGAGGTCATTGGGACAGTGTAGTAGGGAAGGGGCTTTGGTGTCTATCTGTCACTGTGACAGCCCCATATGTCTTCCAATCAGAAAATTCTTGCCTTCCCCAAAGCAGCTCATTATTCCTCTCAATGTTGTTGCCTGAGGAGCTGGAGCCTGGCCTCTTTCAGGCTGGTGACTGACGACATGGAGGAACAGTGGCATCCAAGGGCAACCCCCAGCTCCCCAAGACAGCTCGGCGTTGGGGGGAGGAAGGGGTGGGACTGGCTTGGCATTGATCCATCCCTGTGCAGATGCAGCTGGAGGGTCATGCTGCCTGCCTGACCAGCTTGTTAGTAGGACTCACTCAAAAAACTCAGCTTGTGAGCATTTCCACATGTGTGAATAAAGATGGCACCACACCTGGGGAGAACCAGCCCAGATCGAGTACAATTCTGGGCTGCATCTGCACAGCTAGGTACTGGAGAGGATGGAGGGTGGTCTAAGACACAGACCCTGCCATCCAGGAGCTTACAGCTGATGTAGGAGATGAGGAGGGAGATGTGGGGGGACTCACCCTATCAATCATGCAAAGCTTTGTTTACATGGCAATTAGGAAGGATAAGGGAATGTTTATTTAAGAGAATCCAACATTGCCATGACCATATGGTATACATATTAGAAGAACAAGGGAAGCAGTCTGTTAGGTTAAAAACACACCTTCTGATGTTAAACCTGGCTCTGTGGCCTTGAACAAGCCAGGTGACTATGCTGAATTTCATTTTCCTCATCTGTAGAGTGGAGAAGATAATAGCCCTATCTCAAAGTGTTGTTGGGAGGATGAAACAAGATAAAGCAAACCAAGGACTTAACCCCATGCCTGGCACTTTGCAAGATTCAGGGAATGATGGTGAGCTACCATGGATGTTAGAATCAGAGGAATTTATTCACACTCCAGCTCTGCCCTCATCCAGGTGTCACCTTGGACATGTAAGATGGTGTAATTGCATCTCCCTAAGGAGGTCATCATAAACACCATGCAAGATAAACTGTGTAAATTGCCGTGGACATAGTGGGAGCTCAATAAATGGTCACTCCCATTAGATGTCAGCAGAGGTAAGAGTTGGATTAACCTCAGTCCCGACAGGAAATGAAACCTTTTAGATTTGAATGTCCTTCTGGAAATTAATTTCTTTTTACTTATTCATGGTTATTACTTTAATCAAAATGAAATGTCTTACTTAAAGGCAAATGATTAGTTCGGCTAATAGAAAGGTAAAAAAAAAACTTCATCTTTGAACTTTCTATTCTTCTTCCTGCATAAGATATGGGCGGGAGTTACACATTGCTAGGAAGCTGGGTACTCCCTCCTCCTACGGATCAGAGTCAGGGGGGAGAATCTCTGTGCTGCATCCTGCCCTTAAAATGTAAGTAGCTGACAACCCTCTAATCTTGCCAGAGGTATTTGCAAATTTAAAATAGGACTTTATTATTCCTGCTTCCTCTTGATCTCCCTTAATCCATTCTCCATACTGCAGTCCAAGGGATCTTTCAGAAACACAAGCCTCATCATTCCTCTCCCCTGCTTAAAACTCTTTAATAACTTCCCATTTCTCTCAGGATAATGTCCAAATTCCTTATCAAGCTTTACAAGGCCCTCAATTGTGATGCCTGCCTAGCCCTGCAGCTCCTCTCCCCACTCCTCCCTCAGCCCAGCCTTTCTCCCACCTGACTCATTATGTCTCTTCCAGGAATATCCCAGGATCCTTCCAATGTCCAGAGTTTACACAGAGAGTTCTCTCTGACTGGAATGCTCTCCACTTAGCTAAACCCTATTTATCCTTCAAATCTCAACTTTGAAAATGTTCTTCCTTAGGGAGGCCTTCCCTGATTCCCAATACTGGCTTTTTACTCCTATAGCATCAGTAAGGGCAAGCTATCCCCTTAGGGGTACTGACTTCAGTAGCCCTTCCTGTAACCATCCCCTTGCAATGTGTCTTTGCAGCTATTCCCATTTAAAGGTAGAGTCTATTTTGCTGCCCTTTAATTTTGGACTGGCCCTGTGACTTGCTTTGGCTAATAGAAGGTGTCAATGTGCCTATTCAGAGCCCAGGCCTCAGGAAAATTTTCACATTTCCACTAGTTCTCGGGGAACTCTGCCAAGTGGTGCTGTGAATAATCCCAGGCCTACCTGCCAAAAGGTTAAAGACCATGTTGCCAAGATACCTTTCATGTCCTGGTCAACACCCATCTAACCTGTAGAAATAGAACTGCCTAGCAGAGCAGCATCTGACAGTAGACACTTGAATGAACGCATCCAAGACCAGAAGAGTCACCCAGCTGAGCCCAATCCAAATAGGCCACCCATAGAATCATGGAATAAATAAATGGTTGCTATCTGAAGCCAAAGAGTTTTGCAATAGTTTGTTAAACAGCATAAACTAACTGAACAGGCCTTGGGTAGAATAAAATACATATATGCATAAGCAGATAAACAACAATACAAGGTAGTGTGTGCTAAGTCTGCCATGAGTGAACAGACAAGAGAGTACAGACAAATGAAAAATCACTGAGGACTGGAGTTATTCAGTGGAGGTAATTAACTCAGCTACATTTTTATTATTTCCTCAGCAGACAGTAAGCTTCCTGAGACTATGGAATATGTCTTAAAATTATTTTGTATTTTCTGCATTACCCAGCACAGTGTAAGCTACAGCATTCAGTCCAAAAAGTATCTGATGGGTGAATCAAACAAGGGTAGAAACCACCCTTGCTCTTTATATTCCCAGTTTCTGCACAGTACCTAGAACATAGGAGGCCTTTAGGAAATACTTGTGAATGAATGAATGAGTGACCGAGTTCATGAATTTTAAAAAGGCTGTGTATTTGTGAGTGTCTTTCCAGGCGATCTCAGGCAGTGTTTCTAGGTATGAAAGGTGAGGAGAAAACGGCAGAAACCCAGATGGTGGTAGTACCAACCAGCCCACCTAAATCCACCCCATCATTTGTAACTTCTCCAAAGTGCAGTAGATGGCACATTTGTCCATGGTTCTTTTCTTACTTCTCTTCTTTCGGCTTCTCACCATCTTTCTCTCTTTCCCTCCTTTTCTTCTTTCCTCCCTTTCAGTTCCCTGTTCTTTCTGTCCTCTTGATCCTTTCTGAATCAACATCTTTAATGTACAGTGATCAAGTTCAAGGTTATGCCTTTGTATTGGAAGGGGCTAGGGAGATGGGGGTGACAGGTGCAGGGTATCTGTGGCAGCTGCAGTGTCAAGATAGTTTCTGCACTTTCAATTCCCTTTCCCCTTCCTCTCCCTAAAAAACAAATAAGGGAAAGCATGGGGACAAAAGGAAAAGGAAAAAGTATATGTGTGCTGTCTATGGGCTCCTCTTCCAGATCTGACATTGCCACTGAGAGCAGTCTTCTTGATATATTGTGTGCACCTGCACCCTTCCATAGTCTTGATAACTGCATCCCTTTCTGGTGGCATGGAGCCAACCTCTGTGTCAGAATGCAGTGACTTCTGAAGGTAACTGTATGAGTCTACCCTCTAGTCATACATTCTTTACATGGATGCATAATTTGCGTACATCCTCTTCACCTTAACTCTGATTCAGCTCTTCTTTTTCAAGACCACTCCCCCTTGTTCAGAAGTGTTTGTCCCTGCTCTGGAAACCTTCCTTGGTCTGTCTCCATCCAAAGGTTCTAGTGTTCACTGTATGTTATTCATTTGATATTTGCCATATAATAATCTCTTGACTTTTCTTGTTTTAGAAGAAAAAGAATAGTCTTTCTTTGCACTGCTCACGGAAACAAGAAACACCCCAGACACATTGTAGGAACTCAGAATTCATTTGCTGAGTAAGTGTATGTCCCCCTGGGAATGATTGGTTTGCTTTGAAAGCCCCTATACCATTAAAAACAGTTACTTTTAATAAGCACTTACTATGTGCCAGGTACTTTACTTGGGCTAAGCACTTTACATGGGCTATGTCACCTCATCGTCATGTGAGGTAGGGACTGTTATTATCTTCATAGCTAGTAAGTGAGGGCACAGACATTCAACTCTAGCCAGTTGGGTCCCAAAGTAGATACTTGCAGTCCCTCAGCCAAAGATTCCTCCCTAAAGGAATCACATGAAAGTTGTAGCAACAAGCCAGTCACCCCAACTGGAGAAACAGCAAAAGATGTAGTGTGCCTTCTTCATGAGAATAAATGAGGCATATTTCAAGGGAAAAGGTTTTCCTTCATGATGGCTCTGGGCATATCAGGTCACCTGGTTATTAGCTGTCTGTAATTATTTCATGTGCATTCATTTTTTTTACCCAAAAAAGACTACAGTCATTGTTATATAATAATTGTTTCCACATATTACCATGTATCAGGCTCTATGCTAAACATTTTACATTCAATATTTCCTTGAATCTGTGTAACGGACCTGAACATTGATATTACTATCATTCTTATTTTATAGGTGGTAAACTGAGGACTGGGAGGTTAAGTAAATTCCCAAAGTCATGCAGTCAATGGGTGTAAAGCTTCAGTCTCTCCTACCCCAAAATGTGTTCTCCTAAGTACTAAACCATTGAATTTCAAATTTCAGTGTGCATAAGCATCTCCTGGGGAGCTAGTTAAATGCAGATTTCCAGACCCCATCCTCAGAGATTCTCTAGTAGCTGTGAGGTGGCATCTAGAATCTACCTTTTCAACAACTACTTATGTGAATCTACTGCAGTGTGTCCATGGCACACCCCACTACCATCTTCTCTCCCTGATGCAGGTAGCTGGAAGTAAAATCTTCTGTAAGCTGTTCCCAGATGTTGGGTTTCAACATGCTGGCCACGAGAGATGCAGGCAGTGTCTCAGATGTAGCATTCATGAGCTTGCCCTGCAGCCTCCGTCATGATCAACATTTCAAAAGCCTGTGGCTCTTTCATAGGTATGGCTTCTGCTCTTAATGTTCCTTTGCTCTCTTGTTTCGGGACGCCTGGCTGGAAACATTAGAAACCACTTTATCCTTATTATTTAAGGTATAGCCTGATCTAAATATCCAGCTCCATGTTTCTCTCTCCCTGGATCCCACACAGCTTCCTTCCCCACCTCACTGAAACTGCCACACAGATAAAATGCATTTCCAGCGCTAAGAGCCATAAAGCAAGCATGTAGAGCTTCACATCTTAACTTCTTCCCTGAAACAATTACTGCTTGGTTCTAAGAAGGGTAGTAGTGGGGAATTTACACAGTAGCCTCACAATTTCCTTTTGTTCTTCACCAGAAATTAGAAAGATTATTTGCAAGAGTTCTATATTGTGTCTATCTTTTTGTTAATTCAAAGAATTCAAGCCAGAGCGCTGCTGCCTTTTTTGCCCCAAGGGACATCATTGCAGAATTTTGGGAACATCTTGACTGCTCCATCACAGGGCTGCTTTTTCCATCCTTGCCTGTGTATCCTCTAGGGACCCGCGAGATGGGTGGTTCCTTCCCTAAGGGAGCTTTATCAATGTCTCTTTCAATATTAATGTGACACCTGCAGATGTGATGTTGAACAGCACCGGTTTGTTACACGGTGTAGAGGGTGGCATGACTTCCTGTGAATAAAATGTCCAAGTACGAGGTGCCATGTGAAGTTAACCTGGCCCCAAAGGAAGAGCATGTGTTTACTGGGATGTGTGAGACCCCTGCCCCTCCAGGGAGAGCAGTCTTAATAGCAAGTGTTTCTAGTCAAACAGTGAGCAATGCAGTGGCTTTGGACACTTGTATAAAGATGGCGAGACATGTTTGTACTAGAGTGGTGACTGCAAAATAGATTTTTGCTGACTGGTTTAGTACTCCTTTGAATAATTTAATTTCTAAAATATGTCTATGCTATTCCCAGGCCCCTATATTGAAACACAAAATAGTGGAGAACTACTAGACCAGATTCATAGTTCTGTGATCATTCATTTATCCATTCATTCAGAAATATTTATCTGACATCTATGATGTAACAGGCACCATACTAGAAACTAAAGCAAAGTATGGAGTAAAACAGAGTTCCTTCCCTTAAGGGACTTGCAGTCTGGTGGAGGAGGAGAGAGGTTATAACGCAATGTGCTAAGTGCTGTTTTTATAATCACAGCACACCGTGCTGTGATAGCCCAGAGGAGAGGTTCTCAACCCAAACAGAAGGTGGGGGGAGGAGGAAAGAGGTCAGGGAAAGTTTTCTAGAAGGACATTGGAAATGAGTATTTGGAGGCTAAAGGTATTTGACAAGAAGGAGGGGGAAAGATCAAATAGGAGGCAGGAAGAGAAAGGATGAACGGCTTCATCTTCTCCAGTTGACAGTCAATCCTTGCCAGTTGTCCAGGTTTTACCACCTGTCAACTAAAACTTACTTGAGAGAAATCTCTCATCAAGAGGTTAATTGTGACACAGATTCCCATATCCACGGGAAAAATCCATCACCTGTGCAGACTGCTTCTTTTTTGACATCTGGAACTGTCCTGTCTGTTAGCAAAATGTGGATATTTGCAATAGAGTTATTTCCAGTATTCAGGTTCTGATTTTCTTATCTTTCCTTGAATATCATCACTCTATATTTAAAACCTCTTGGAATTCCATTGCAAATGGACTAAGGTTTTCTCCATCTCTCTTGAACCCCTATCTTCCTGGCACCCTAATCCTGAATTGAAGGTGTTCTTAGGGACGCAGTCTTCATTCTTTCTTGTGAGCAGAATAGAATTCTCAGCCTGGGAAACCAGACACTCAGCAGGCAAAATTCATGATCTCACACCCTCTGCAGTTGCAGCCCCTGGTTCTTTTTTTTTTTTTCTAGCCCCTAGTTCTTTGTGTATTTCTCCAGTGCCAGAAGGACCCCAAGGAGACTTCCTCTCATTCCCACCACTTTGACCCTTGTTCTAGCCTCTACCTTGGGATTCCTTCAATCTGTAGCTCCACCCAGGATCTCCTTCCTCGCCTCTCTTCTGCCCAGCCTCTCTCCTCCTCCCCTCCCTAACCCTGTTCCTTTTTGCTCTATCTCTATTCTCAGTTTGTGTGTGTGTGTGTGTGTGTGCGTGCACACGCACGTGCACGCATGTCCACTGAATTTTGAGATTCCAAAGGGAAGGGATGAGGCTGCCTGGTGCCTGAAGAAAGTGCGAACAGAGATAATTTCTGGATGACTCCAAACTTAACATGAGTCTTAATTCTATACATATTTTAAAGATGAAAGCATAAATAAATTAATGAAGTGGTCAGCAGGAAGTAGATAAATCAAGTGTCAGGGAATTTTATGGGAAGATACGAAAAACAGATCCAAGCCTAAGATCTTCTAGAATAACAGAGGTAAGATCTTCTCTTTGTTCTCTGGAGATAATGGCAGGGAATTTTTGTCCTGGGTGCTTATTGCAGGCAGCTCTCTTCCTTGTTGATCATTATTGTGTTTAAGCCACGAAAGTTCAGGAGGAACCAAGGGCCAGAATCTAAGAGAAAGTCCATGTGAAATCCTGCAGAGCAGCTGCGGGCACTTGGAGCAGTGATGCTCAGACTCATCTGATGGGGGTGCTTTTAAAACAGCAGGGACGATATGCAGAGACAGACGTCCCTGGGAAATGAAGCTGTTAAGTCCAGTCTAGGTGGTATGTGACTTTATGGCATCACAGAAAATGAGTGAGTGAGGCTGAGGCCACAAATCGTGTTGACAGTCTCAAACTGTTGGTGCTGTGAGCAGGACAGGCTGGGCCATCAAAGTCAGGGTGTGGTCTATGGAGGTGCACAGGCTGTGGAGTCAGATAGACCAGTGCTCCAATCTAGCTTCTGTACTGACCAGCTGTGACACCTTAGACCAGTCACTTAATTCCTCTGAACCTTGGTTTCTTCAAATGAAGATGAGATCATAAAGCCTGCCGCTCAGGGTTGTGATGTTGTATGTGAAGCCCTAGGCACAATATCTTGACAGACCTGGCTTTCCAGTAGCACCTACTCTAGGCTTACAGGGCAGAGCCAGGTGAAGCATCAGAACAAGGGTAAGACTCTAGAAACTGGGAGCTGACTTGCATTTTACTTTGACGTCAACACATGTATTAGGTAACTACTGTGCATTGGACCTGTGCTAGTGCCAGAGACATGAAGACCAGGATGGCCTGGGCTCTTTCTCAAGAAAGCTTTCAGGCTGGTGGGGGAGAAAACACAGGAACGGAATGGCAGTGCCACGTGGTGAGTGCTGTGAGGGAGGTGTGCACATGTTGCACATGGGGGATCATGGGGACTGGAGTGGGCGTCAGGGAAGGCATCCTGGAGTAGGTAGCCGCTGAGCCTGGCTGGAACACCCAGGGAATGGCTATGAGTGAGTTGTCACCCAGTTGTCTGCCATGGAAATGCAAAATAGCAAGGGAACTGAACGAAGGGTGTCAGGATGGAGATGACCCAGTCTTACAGCTCCAGAATGACATGTCCCTAAGGCAGATCACACAATTAAGACCCCAACCACTTGCTGCTACTTCACACTCACCTTGTCTGTCATTGACAGACCATTGGCAGCCCTTTCCATTGAGATAAATACAGTATGAGAGGGTAATTAGATTGACTAATTTCTCAGCCAGGGGAGCTCTCCCAAGCTCCAATTTCCCTATGGTCTTTGAATTCAAATTGCTTTAGAAATGAGAGTTAGAGGGGACCTGGAACCAGGGGAAGGGAGTGGAAAGGAGGATGGACACAAGTCAGGGAGGGGACCCAAATAACATATACTGAACTCACCTAAGCTGAGCAATCAACTTTCCTCCCCACCCCCACCTCTACCCGTCCATCATTGATTAATTTACTAAAATGCTTTAATACATTTTTTGGCTTAAATGTTAACACACATCAGTCATCATCTTGTTTTTTTCAGGAAAGAGTGACCTCTGTTAGGTCATTTCTCACTTTCTGCATCTGTTTCTTCATCTTTAAGATGGGAAATCTGGGTGACAACAATCTCTTTGGATTTGTCCATCTCTAATGTCTGGGACTGTGTGGTTTTGAGTTTCAGATAGCTGCAGATCCCAAGGGAACACAAATCCCAAAGGGAAGGATGGAGAGTGAGGAAGAGAAAGGACTTTTAGGGCAGGGGAATTTGGCCACTAGGGGAGCCACTGAGCAACTCTGCATTGTACCAAGGCACCATGAGGTTTAGCAGCAGCCCTGGGGGCAAGTAGCTGTTTCCCAGGATTGCAGCGTGCTTCATTTGATATTCAGTCTGAGTGTGAGGGTTATTGATCCTTCTTACTCATATCTGTGTCCCCAGCATCTGGTACCATGCTTGGCGCATGGTCTTTACTCAATAAAAGTTTATTCTTCCAGCTGAACCAAACACCCAGATCTCCCCGGGAGCCAGGGAGAGAGACACCGAATGGAGACAGAGGACAATCCAATCTTGCCTTCTGGATTTCTCTACAGATAACTAATCTTATCTATTGTGATTGACTCTTATTAGTTTTCCTCTCAGAAGTTTCACTTATTTCCAGTCCTGCAGACACCTCCCTTTCCTGCTATATCCTGAGCACCTTCCCTCTTGGCTTGAGGTGGAGGTCTTCTCCCTCCTCACACTACCGTCTGCCTTCTTTGTGGCTGTGGAAAAGTAGAGGAGAAGATTCACAGTGTGAGTTAGTTTGTTAGTATTTATCTTCAGTTATTTTCATGCTTCCTAAGTTCAGGCAGGCCAGGCTCCAGAGGTTCAAAAACTGTTACGTGGTTGACAAATCTATTTAGAACTGAGATGCAAAAGTCAGCATGGGTCAGTCTCTACAAGGAGGGTGATCTTGACCATCTGCTTGTGGGAAGGAGATCTTTCTTTCCTGAGCAGGGAAGTGGAAGGATAAAAATCCCCTTCCCCCAAGGAGAGAAAACATGTGGCTGAAGTTCTTTACTGAAGTGCTCGAATTCAGAAAACCTTAATGGCATCCAAGATAGCAACCCTGTACTGAGAGCAATGATGACCAGGGGACCCTCTCATTTGGAAAATCCCTAACCTCTATTACACTGAGGTAACTTTTGGTAAATTTCACATAAAATATACATCAGACCATATTCTTGAAAGGCAGCCAGGTGTAGTAAGAAGAGCATGGAATTTGAAGACATAAATTTATCCTCCGGCTCTGTTGCTTCTTAACTCTGAATCTCTTTCCTTCTCTGTCAAAAGGAAATAACTGTATCTATGTTAAAGTTATTGTGAGGATTAAAGGAGAATATTCATTTATTAATTCAACAAATATTTATTAAGCACTTCACTTATTAATCAGGATAAATAATTTTTATGCCTCAATAGATAAGCCCCTAAATCTCAGTGGTACAACACAACAGAAGTCTGAAGAGTCTGATGTACAGTTGTCAGGGTCCTTCCCCTTCCAGTGACTCAGGGATCCAGGCTTCCTCCATTTTGTGATGCCTCCTCTCATCACTTACTGGCCAAGTTTGCTCAGGCAGGGGAAGAGAGAAATGGTGAGGTAAATTGCATCTTCCATGTCTTGGACCAGAAGTGACACATCATTCCTACTCCTGTGTTTCCATTTGCCAAAATTTAGTCATATGCTTCCAATTTCACTCCAAGGGAGGACAAGAAATGTTCCTCCATTTTAGCCCAGGAAGAGGAAGCTGTGCGGAGAACAAATAGCGTTGGCTCTGCCACAGCATCTAGTGTGTGTCAAGAACTATACTCAATGACAGAGACATAGAGATAAGCAAACACAGCCCCTGTACTCAAAGACAACATAGTCCAGAGAAGAAAGTGCCAGTACTGTTAGCTCTTAGGATAATAAAATTCCCCTTTTATTTCTGTAATTCTACATTAATTCAATTCAATCCTGTATTCAATTAATTCTGTAATTTCATCATAATTATTATTATTCACCAATGTGAGTCATTCCCATCTCCCTCCATTGATGGTAAATCCCTAGGGCTGGATCTATGTGACTATATCTAGTCACCTGTCAGTCCCCCATGTAACCTAATGGAGTACCAGGTAAGTGGCAGAGCTCCCTTCCCCCTGTATTTGTTGAATGTGAGTGTTACATTTGTATCTTTTTGCTTCTTTCCTTCAATTATATTTCTCTTCTCCCTCTGCTCCAGAGCTTCACCCAGGTTCCATCTTCCCCAGACAGACTGCCACGGGCTAAAAGAGGAGACACCTTGTTCCTCAGCCCAGCTTCTCATATGGCATCTCAGGCGGTGCCCTTATCCTGGGTCCGAGAGAGATGAATCAGCCCCCTCTCTTCTCTGTCCTCACTCCCTGCTGGACTCTTTCCCCGTGACTAAGAATGAGATCAACCATGGGAGAACTACAGGGGCTCGCGGGAAAGGAACTGTCCACAGTGCTGACCGGCAAAGGCAGAATGAGAGATGCCAACGGAGGCTGTGGTTGCTCCAGGGAACCGCCCGACGCAACCTCACTGGGGTCCTTCCTTTGAGGTCGCCACTGACACCCCTTCCCCCAGCCCCCACCCTGCGGGGCGGCGTGGGCAGTGCCCCGGACGCTGGCCCTTCTCCTCTTCCTGGACAGCGTCTGCTGTCCCGGCCTCGGCTCACAGCTCTTATGCTCTCAGCAGCCAGGTCCTGCCATGTTGGTGAACAATGACGAATTCAGCCTCCCGTGTTCATCCTTACTCTGCACCTTTAATCAGGAGTGTTATCCATGGCTCCTGCCCAGGCCTCATTTAGATTTCTTGTTTGTAGCAATAATACCCCTTTAATATGCTAAATGAGCGAACAAATGAGCCTTCCTCCACTCACGAGGTTTTTAAAAACATCCCTTCTTTAGTGGATGAAGGTCATTCTTTTGGTAGATTAATACTTAACTAGGAGGCTCTGTTTATTGTCTGGGGTCACTTCAGCGGCTGTCACAGCATATTAAAGAGCTCAGGATTGCCGGCGCTGGAACAATGTCGCTGGGTGGGGACGCGGGAGGGGCCATCCATGCCCGATTCCCTTCCCTGGCTCTCATTCCAACTCCGCAGTCGTTATGAATACTTTAATTTGTAGTGCATTAATGAATTCGAATCCCCATTATGTGTGGAGCGAGTGGGCCTTCAGCAGGCCCTGTGCAACCCGAGTGCGTCCTGGATGCGGAGAGGCAGATTCACCCATGGATGGCACTGACCGGGACAAGGGCCCCGCCTCTTGCCAAGGGGCGGGCTGTGGCGGGGTGGGAGATGCTGCATCTGGGAAACTCAGCAGCAGAGGGGAAAGTGGACAGGGGCAGAGACTTCTGGATGGTACTGTTTGAAATTTCAGCCCCACAGTGCCAGCTGTAACTTTGAGCTTCCCAGTTACCAATTTTCCCCATTCTCACTTCAAAATATTCCTCCTCTGTATATAAGAAAAGTACCTGCCTTATAGGGTAGGCATGCATACTACATGGGGTAATATATGTAGACTGCTTAGGGCACATAGCAAACACTTCATAAAGGTTAGTTATCATTGTTATTCCCTCACCAAACTTACCCCTGTTTGAATCCCCACCGGGGTAAGATACAGAGAGTGGTTCCTTCCCTTTTCTGTCACACTTACACTTGCCTCCATGGACCCTTCTCTACTTCTGAAAGCACCTGTTTATGAGTCTGACTTTTCTAGGAAAGCAAATCCCCTTGAGGACAGGAACTCTGTCATTCTTATTTTTTTTATTTTTTATTTTTTTGCGGTACGCAGGCCTCTCACTGTTGTGGCCTCTCTGTTGCGGAGCACAGGCTCCGGACGCGCAGGCTCAGCGGCCATGGCTCACGGGCCCAGCCGCTCCACGGCATGTGGGATCTTCCCAGACCGGGGCACGAACCCGCATCCCCTGCATCGGCAGGCGGACTCTCAATCACTGCGCCACCAGGGAAGCCCTTGTCATTCTTATTTTTATACCCTGCCTCCCCAGCATTTAATAGCAGTGCTTGTCAGAAAGCAAGTGCTTCATAAAGGCTGGTTGTGTAAACAATTCAATAAATGAAGACTATAGATTGGTCTCTCTCCCTGTTTCAGGACCTCAATCTTTCCACGGGCCCTGGGAGGACAGTTTGCTGAGGCCACAAAGCTCTTTCCTTGGTGTGTCCCATTGTCACTGACCCAAACTTGGGTTGCCTGTGTTACCTGTATTCAGCAAAGCCAATCCATTGACACTGGGTTATGGTGAAGGAAAGGGTGTGTTTATTTCAGGGCACCAAGCAAGGAATCCAGGGCAGCTAGTGCTCAAAACACTTGAACGCCCTGATGGGTTTCAGGAAAGCATTTTTAAAGGCAAGATGAGGGAGGGGGCCTCCCAGGGTATGTGATCAGCTCACGCACAATTCTCTGATTGGTTGACAGTGAGGTAACACAGCGGTGTCACATGGGTTGACATTATCAGTACTTAGGAGCCAGGAGGCCTGGGGACTATGTGCTCATGGTCATCGAGTAGTTAATGTCTTCTATTTGGTGGAGGTTTTCGCATCTGTAAAACAACTCAGGAAATGTGCATCAGATACTATTATCTGGGTATTCCAGAGAGGAGCTAAAGCAGAGGATATGGGGGAAGGGTCTGTTCTGGCAAGGCCCCATAGGGTCCTGCTTGTTACATAGTTTTCACCCATCCAGAACGCCTAGCTCAGTCCTCCTGCCCAGGGAGACTTGCTGGGTTACTCCAGTCCGCTCTCCCTCCTCTGAACTCTGAGCCTGTTTCCTGAGCCACACACTGGTATCAGTTTGGTACTGCTCTTGGGCCACACAGTAGCTTGGAGGCAGGCCTCGGGTCTCATCTTTTACCCATGTGCCTCTACCTGGTGACCTGAGCTCAGTTTAGACCGTAAGCAACATGAGGGCAGGGACTATAAGTCATACTTTTTACATATCTCTCATCCTCACCCCCTACCAGTGCTTCATTCAATTCAGAAAATAATAAGAGGCACTATTTATGAGGCTTTACACTGGGTCAGGCTCCACACTGGGCACTTCACTGCCTCACTCAGTAATAAGTATTCCAAAAGCTTAGAGCCAGAAGAAACATTAAAGGTCACTTGGAACAAATACTTAGGTTTTTATTGAGCTGCCTGAGGCTCAGAGAGGTTGGGGATTGTCCAGAGTTACTTAGCTCACCTGTAACTCAGCCAAGTGCTCAAAGCCAAACTCTTGCCCCATCTCACTGCCCCCTGAGGGGGCCCCTGGTTTGACGAGTCAGGCCGTGCTGCTACAGGAATGGAACCAGATGGAACTAGAGGCTGACACAGGGCCCCCGGCTGGATGGGCCAGGACTCCCAGGACCAAGCCCGCCTGACTCAGGGCCATGAGGATTTGAGTCAGAATCGCTCTGTGCTCTGGACTCCCTGGAAGAAGGACTAATTATATGGCCTCCCAGGGCCTCAACTCAATTTGGCAAGTATTAATACTCACTGAGTATCTGCTCTGAGGTGGAGAAGCCCCCAGATGAAAACCAGAGACCCTGATTCCAGCCCCATCTCAGAGACCTGCCATCGAGGGTTCTCACATGTGAGTTGTGAGTTGCTCACATGCACCACAAGGGGTGGGTCCATTAGGGGCTGATACTTAAATTGGAGGCCCCATGTGACTTCTTGACCATACTGCCCAACTTATCTGTGACCACAGGCTCCCTGAACCCCCTACCAGGCCCACTCAGAGAGCCTCCCCATAGATTCCAGCACACACTTCTCTCCCCCGTCCTCTTTGTGTCATCTCAGGACCCAGGGTCCAGTTATTTGGAAGGGAAGCAAACACTCCTTGTGTGTTACACACTCCTGATGCCTTATACACCTGCCCAAACCTCCAGCTTGTGGGGACAATACGCCATGGTCTTTCATTCATGGGAGAAGTTTGTTAGACTCAGGCTGCATTTTCAATGGTACCAGACCAACAACTTCCTTGGTCTTCTCTGCCAGACTGCATCACAGCCCAGTGTGCCTCCTCTCTCCTATTGGCAGAGATGTAATGAATCTGAAGTTCAGTGAATCAGAAATCAAAAGGCAAAAGAGGAGATGCTATTGGATTGTGCTCTGCAGAGGCGATAGGCTCTCTGGCCCAGTTACTATCTTGTTCTTTCCTGACGTATCAGTGTGAGGTCACCCAGCCAGCCCTGGCCTCCACCTCAGCTCTTAAAGTGCTCTCAGAGCCAACAGCTGTCTTGCCTTGGAGGATATGCCAGGTTTCAATCTGTGTGTTTGTGTGGGGATGTTGGGGGAGCAGGAGCGTGTAAGAATATGAAGAATGTGTGAGTGGTGTGTGTAGGTGACATTTGGGGATCTGTATGCATGAGTCCATATGAATAATATATGTGGTAGGTTGGCAAATGTGCATATCGTGAATGGAAGTTAGTTATGTGTTCATTATTGGGAGTGTAGGAAAACTGGGGGTATTTGAATATGTGTGTAATGAATGCACCTTTAGAGTTAAGTGAGTGCTTGAGTGTACTTAATGATATGGATGTGTCCATTGACCTGTTTGAGAATTTTTGGAATGTTTGTGAATGGGAGGTGGGTGTATGTTTTGATAAGTTGGGATTTAGGGTCTATGGGAGTGGTGTGTGTATGAATAATTATAAGTAGGGATTAGCTGTGTTTGTATGAATGAGTGTGTCATATCTTGGGTATTAGTTGGGGTTGGTTTATGAGTTTGAGGACCTCTATGAATTGTGAGTTTGTGAATGTGTATAAATAGCAACGTGTGTTATGTATATCAAGGATATATATGAACGACTTGTTAAGATGGACAGATACAAGTGTTGTGAATATGTGTACCAATGAAAACACCTGAAGGGGTTAGTGGAGTGTATGTTCATGAGTGAAGGTGCAGGGGCATAAATGAATAAGTGGATGATTGGATCTGTGTCTAGAAAGTATCTTGAGGGTTTAGTATATATATGACTATGAAGGCACAAGCAGTGTGTGCTGTAGCCGGTTTATAATGGCCTGTGAGAGCTACTGTTAAACTTAAGCATTATGTAAGCTGGTTGTTAAAATTGGCCATTATTAAAAATAAAGTTGTATGTACTTACAATGACATAAATTATATAAGAATGAAAATAATAATTAAAACTCATCCCTTTGTAATTATTTTACATTTTACTCTTTTCTGCATCTTGAGGTTATTTACACCTATGCTATATGGTGGAATGGGGTGTTGCCTGTCCTCTCTGCCCAACTTCAAGTTCAGTGACATCTATTGGTAACTTGAAATTGGCCACAGTGGGAGTATTTACACCATAGAAGTTGCAAATACTGCAAATCAGGACTTTTCTTACCTGGAGATCTGGTTGTTAAACATTTACCATCATACAACTATATATGAGTGAGAGTGAAGGCTGGGGATTATTAAGACAGGATTTAGATGTGTGTGTGTGTGTGTGTGTGTGTGTGCAATGGTGGATAAGTGTTTGTAAGTATGATGAATAAATGTATTTATTGCTATATAATTGTAAGTATGTATGATAGATAAGTCCAGGTAACTTTTAACCTGGGATCCATGGATCTTCAAGGGGTCCCTGGAAAGAATTCAGAGGGTCCATGAACTTGAAGGGGAAAAAGAAAATTAAATCTTTATTTAATTCCAACTAAATTAACTTCTAGCTGAATGTGGCATTTCCTCCAGTATCAATGTAGGCAACAATCCACGGTAGTACTAACAGTGTCTATGATTTCATTACCAATAGAAATCAGATATTTCAAATTACTTTACAGTTCTTACAGATATATAAAATTATCATTTATAGTCTCTACATCGTTAGTTATAAAATCCATCATTATATATTATTTAAAGCTTTAATAAAAGAACACAAATATTACCAAACCACAGATTCATTTCTAAAATATTTTGAAAACGGAACTTCAATATAATTATTTACCTTTGTAATTCTATGTATTTGATTTTACTTATTTAAAAACAGTTTTCTGAGGGGGTTCATGGGTTCCATCAGACTGCCAAAGGGATCCATGGCATAAAAACTCATTACATGGATGCTATGTGTGGATGTGGTTAGCAGATCAATGAGTAGGGTGCTTGTGTGTCTGTGTGTAATTGTGTATGTGGTTAAGAGTTGGGATGTGGGAATTTACATGACTTACAGGCGTTGCAAGTGTGGGTGAGTGGGAATGGAGGTAGTTTATGATCCAATCCCCAGAAACAGATCCCTCCTTTTTTCCAGGGAAGACCTAGGGAGCCTGTGGTGGTGGGTGAAGGGCTGGAGAATATTCTATCAACAGTGCACACAAGCTGAATTCTAAACCTTTTCCTTCTAAGATAGAATTACACCTAGGTCCCTTTATGCAATTATTGTTAGCAGAAAATAGATTTATTTTCTGAATGCTGGTTGCCTTACTGAGTATAGATGGGCTGACAATCCTCACCTGACTCATGGAAATTCTTGTCCCTGCAGACAGCTTCAGATCCCAGTGGACACAGAAGTTTGACCTCACCACTGGCCTGTTATTTTATTTATCTCCAGACACACTAACACCCACTCTGGTGTACCATAGTTAGCCCATAGTACCATAGTTAGGCTTGAGAGGGCTAACTATGGTACACCTAGGCATTTGGCATAGCTAAATGCACTACAGTCTTGTACATGTTCCTGGGCCTTCCTTCACATGATGTTACCTCTATTTGATCACCTCCACAGCTCTGCTTCCTGGCTGAGGTGTCTGGGTTCTGTCAGGGAACAGCCTTGCCAGCAAAGGGGAGGAAGAGGGGAAGGTAGAAAAAGAAAGGGAGGGCAGAGGAGGGGCTGGGATTGCATCAGGGCCTCCTGTTCAAAGAGTCCAGGCCTCAGAGTAAAGGCTCTGAGTCGGAGCCCCTAGAAGACTGCCCCTTTCTTGACATTCAAAAAAGTTAATTTCGTTCTGGTATTTATTTGCCACTGGCCTCCCTACCTGAAGGGAGGGACAGAGCTCTTCTTCTCTGGACTCCCAGCCCACACACCCTTCCTCCAGGTAAGATGCTCTCAAACTCCCCCAAAAGATAGCCAGTGGACCTTCCCATAAGCCCCTGGAGAAGATGAAGCTCCTCAACCGTTTTAAATCAGGTCTCACAAGGCATCCTCAAAAGCTGCTTGAACCCCAAATCCCTCCTGCTTCACCTTAAGCCTCTTGATCAGCCCTTGGAGGAGAGAAAGCAAAGCTGTGTGATCTTTGAGTCTTGGGAGACAGCAGCCAGACTCTTCTGAAACAAGCCTGAGAGCGGCACTGGAGCCTGACCTTGAGAGACCTCTGCAGCCTAAAATGGTCTGTGCTCACCTGTGTGGAGTGAAGGATGTGATCTCTGATTAGACACACAGTTTGGCTGCCCCTGTGTTTATGTCCTTTGTGGGAATGGATATCTGATGACCCAGAACTGTGAGCCAGACTTGGGTCAGGATCCTACAGGTTGCTAAGCACACAGCAATGCTTCAGGCCTCTGGACATAATCTTACATAGGAGCGATGACCAGAAACAAAACTGAAAGGGACCTCATACACTGACTATGAGACTCCTTGGAGTCCACTGTCCATTGTTACATACAAAATTGCTCTCAGATTGAGATGGTTTCAGAACCTACAAAAGGGACCTTTCTTGCGGACAAGAATTGCAACCTGCCTTGTCCTCCAAAATTGTTCAGGTAGATTGCAATGCACTGGTCTGATTCACACAGTTTTCAGTCTGTGCTCCACACACAGTGAGGCTGATAATATGAGTGAGTCACCTGAAGCCAGGACTATGTTTTCAGTTTGTGTCTCCAACACAGGACTGAGCTGGAGAAGGCCTGACTTCTTCTAACAGTGCCTTCAGACTCACCGGGTGCTGCTGGTTAGAAAGGATTCTCTGTGCCCTTGTTCTGAAATTTTCCATTGAGAAATCCTTGTGTATTCTCTGAGCATTCCATCTCAGGGTTGAGAGGACAAGTTTTGCTGAGTGGTCCTCATTCAAAGTCTGACGTTCAGTGAGATGGAGATGAGGCTCCTCAGTTTCTGATAGTTCTCCTTTGGCCAGATGGAAATGGTGGGAAGATTGTTAGAGAAGCCAGAGTGCCAAAGGATGGGAGCTCAGCTGCCTGGGGCGATGGGAGGGGCACCTGGTGGCTGTGGGTACTTTCTCATTAGAGGCATGTTTGTATTTGTGTTCTCACTTCCTGAGAGAAAGCACAACCTTGCATTTTGAACGTGAGGTTCCCCAAACATTCGCCCGTCTCCATCCTCTTTGGGATAGCTAGCCCCCCAAACCTCTTAAAAACAAGCTACAGCTACAGACTGCTTGTTACTTGCTTCATTCCAGAGGAGGCCAAAGTGAGGCAGGGTGTGAAACTCTGCGCAAAATTTCTCCATGTCCTCATTCCCACAGCTGGGCAATTAAGTCACCTCCTAGATCAATGCCAGAGGCATTTACCTACCCACCACCACTGTGCTGTCCCTTTCTTGCTCACAAAGTAGCCATGTCACAGTTAAAAACATAGGCTTATGGGCTTCTAATACCAGGATCATCACTTATTATTTGAATCACTTTGGCAAAGTACCCAACCTTTCCAAGGTTTAGCTTCATCTTTTCTACAATGGGGATAATGACAACACCTTTGTCACATGATTGCTTGCCAAAATTGAGGTAAGCCACGTTAAGACAATCAGCCCAGAGCCTACACACATTAGTCTATAAACATTGTTGGTGGTGGTGCTATTGTTGGCATCCTCCACTCTTCTTGGACCTCAATCCTTTGTCCCACTGACTTTGTGGGTTTCCTCCAGGCTTCTGCTCCATTCTTTCTTTGCGGGGAAAAGTGTAGAGACAGGAACAGTGTGGGATAGCATCCCAACAGGTAGTCTGTGGAAAAGGGCTATGGTTTGCCTTGAGGTATCTGTCTCATCAGTGCTTGCTGTGGTCAAGGAGGCTTGAGAGGTGGCCTCTGCCTTGAGCGCTACTTCTGGCTTCTCAGGATGCTGACAGAGCAATGGCACCTGGTATGAAAATGTCTGGGAAACACCCAAGTTAGGGAATGTTGCCTCTACAACCACAAAATGTTCATACCAGGCAAAAATTAGGGCCCATGCAGCCTAAGCAGAGATCAGTGTCTCAGGAGAGGGGCCTTTTAGAGTCTCCTGGAGTGAGAGGCTCATGAGTATGTTTATGTTAGGGGAGGGGTCAGAGCCCCTGGGGAGAACACTCCCACTTGAACTTCGATGCTGCCATTTTCCACTGGCCAGAGTGCTGTCCTGATGTCAGGTTTTCTTTGCCTACATTCTTGCATGGTCTCCCCTCCATTCTTTCACATTCTTCTAGTTCCACCAAAGTTTCCTTGTAGATAAACCACCCTTTCTTGGTTGTTAAAAACGGGGAATCCTGATAATACTACATGGCTTATTTTCTCCCAGATTACTAACCAGCCTTTGCAGGTGGCCCTAGGTTCCTGAGAAACACCTCTCACTACAAGGCTCTTCGGGAGTCTATGAGAACATCCTTAACACCTGCAACAACCCCTGATGAGTGTTCTTGACCATGTCTGCAGAGAGATGTCAAACACATCTCCTTCTAGTCACATGTGATTATTGGGTGTGAGAAACCACAAAGGAATCCCCCTCACTGATGCAGTGAATGGATCTCTCCTGGTGCAACGATGCAGGTCTTCGTGGGGTGTGGTCCAGGACCCATGTGTGTCACATCTCTCTCCTCTTACACAACTAAGAAATGTGTTCTGGGTGAAGCATTGCTCAAAGTGAAACAGGATCCCCAAATCTCCATCTCATAGCCATTGGGAAAACAGGACTTTGCAGATTAAAAAAAAAAAACAAAAGACCAACCTAAAAACAAAGAGAAGCCAACCAAAACATAAGAACTAATCACTAAATTGGAGTGAAGGAGAAGAAATCATTTTTACTTGCAAAGAAAGAAGCATGACTTTCCATAGCTATTGAGAACCTTCTAGAACTCCTTATCCCAGGGGTTGGCTTGCATTGTAGATTTAAAGATGTTGCAGAAGAAAAGTCAGTGAATTTTACAAGGTCATTAAGCAGAGCTGTTTTTCAGCCAGCATTTATTTAACATCTAATATGTGTCAGGCAGTTTACTAGGCACTTAATATTCTTGGTCTGATTTATTTTTCACAACAACTCTGTAAGTTAGGAACTATTCTATTCCCATTTTATAGATAAGACTCATACAGGTTAAGGAACACGTCTAATTGAGATGCACCTTGGGTATCAAACTTATATCTGTCCAATTCAAAAGCCTGTGATACTTAGGCTATCCTATATTGTTTTTCTAAGACAGACAAAAATAATATGGAGCAATGGCTTATCTTTGTAGGCTGATATCAGATAGAAGGTCAAGATTGTAATTCACTTATTCACGCCTTCATGCATTCCTGTGTTCATTCCTGTAACAAGTATTTAGGGAGTGACTGCTCTGTGTTCCAGGCACTGTGTGCTTGGTCAGAACATGTCCCTTGGGTCTATAGTTTAAGATAAGCCACTAGGTTAATACCTACTATAAGGAAATATTTTGCTTCCACATGACTCCTATCAAGGTAATAGCAACAGATTAAAACAGCCAGAAGGGCTTGTGTCCTAACCTTATTTCTATCTGCCAGATTATTTCAAGTTACAGCAGCAGTATATCTTCTAATCAGTGGTGCCACCTCCCCTCCCCCAGGGGATTCTGGTGTGGTTGCCATGGTTTTCTGTTATCTATCCCAGGAGTTGATCCTACTTTTCCAAGCCCACATGTGGATACCAAATCACTTGCATATAAATTGTCTTCCCCTTGTATAGTAAGGAGCATGAACTATCCATGATCCAATCAAAGCCAACAGCTCGTCCGTGTGCTGGAACCCATCTCCTTATTCCTATCCAAGAACATTTGTGCAATAACCATCCTCTCTTTTTCTTGAAACATCATCTGTCTCTTCTCTTCTGGATCATTTTTATCAGTTTTCATCCATGCTGTGAATTCTCCCATATTAAAAACAAACAAACAAAAGAAAACAACAAAAAATAACTCCCTTGACCCTACTCTTACAGTCACCTCCATTTCTTCCTTTATCTTTACAGAAAAATTTATCTGAAAAGTTGCTGACATTCACTTTCTCTAATTTTTCCTCCTCCTATCTCTGTTTAACACACTCCAATCAGGATTTTTTCTCCTGCCACTTTATCAAAACCTCTTATCAAGATCACCCTAAACATAATGCCCATACTTCTCATACTATTTGACTTATCAACAGTAATATTTGACCCAGTCAATCCCTCCTGCTTGAAATACTTCCTTCACTTGGCTTCCAAAATACCATATTCACTAGTTTTCCTTGAAATTTTCTGGCTGCTTTGTCTAAAGTTACTTTCATTGATTCCTCTTCATCTACTCAATGGCTAAATGCCGGAGCTTCTCAAGGCTCAGTCCTTGGCACTCTTCTATTTTCTAGCCGTACACACATTGCCTTGGGAAGCTCATCCAGTCTTGTGTCTTTAAATATAATCCCCAATGCATTCTTTCCCCTCTTCTCCAGATCCAAATATCCATTGCCTACTTGACCTACTGGAACGAGCTATCATAGGCATCACAAAGACAACATGTCCACACATGAGCTCCTGACTTCATTCCTAAACCGTCCTCTCCTGTACCTCCTGCATCTCCATTTATGTCAATTCCATTCTTCCCATTGTATTGGCTCAAAGTCTTGGTGACTCTTCCCTTTCTCTCATTCACCACATCTGATCTGCCAGAATAATCCTCTCATTCTCAGAATATACCCAGAAATTAATTACTTCTCAGCACCTCCACCATCACTACTACCTTGGTCCAAGCCACCATCATCTCTTGCCTTAATTATTGTATTAGCTTCTTAATTATTTTTCCTGATTCTGTTCTTGGTTCTTCATGCATTATTTTCAACACAGTAGTCCGAATGATCTGCTCAAAACCCTCTGATGCTTCTAAGGCTTCAGGGTAAAAGCCCAAGTCCTTCCATTGACCCAGAGAGAGAGCCCAGCACAATCTGACTCCCATTTCCTCTGTGACCTCATCCCCTACTCTCTGCTTGTTAACTCTGCTCCAGCCACACTGATCTCCCTGCTGTTTGTTAGATCTGCCAAGCCAACTTGTGCTTCAGGGCCTTTGCACTAGCTTTTCTATGTAGAATGTTCTTCCCCCAGGTATCCCTATGGCCAGACCCCTCACTTCGTTTTTGGTCTTTACTCAAATGTCACTTTTTCAGTAAGGTTTTTTTTTTAGACTATCTTAAATGTTATCCTCCACCGGCCAATTTTTATATCCCCATTTCCTCCTTTATTTTTTTCCCCAAATAACATCTACTATATATTTTACTTACTTGTCTTGCTTAGTGTTGGTCTATCCCAATAGAATGTAAACCTGGTTAAAACCACAGAATGTGTGTTGAGACTTAGTAGAACGTAGGTTCTTCTGTCTTGGTGCGAAAAGAATTCAGTGAGAGGCAGAGTGGCAGGTAAGGAAAGAGTTTATTATTATAGGACACTTGTGAGTGATACAGGCAGTTGGGCAAGGAGGTGTGGCCCCCGAAAGCTTAGTGGGCTACAGTTTTATAATCAAAGGAAAAGTGCGGAGGGGGAGAAGACCACCTTCCTCCTTACTTCCATCATTAGCTCCTCCACATCAGGTGGGGGACTCTCCTTGTCCCTACATGGTCAAATTGAGACTATCATTGGCACAATGGAAACGAGCAAAAAGGTGGCAACATATACTAAAATATCATAAAATCATGTCAGGTTCCAGTATAATGTCACCTTTTTCTTTTTTAAAATTTATTTATTATTTTTTAAACATCTTTATTGGAGTATAATTGCTTCACAATGGTGTGCTAGTTTCTGTTCTATAACAAAGTGAATCAGTTATACGTATACATATGTTCCCATATCTCCTCCCTCTTGCGCCTCCCTCCCACCCTCCCTACCCCACCCCTCTAGGTGGTCACAAACCACCTAGCTGATCTCCCTGTGCTATGCGGCTGCTTCCCACTAGCTATCGATTTTACATTTGTAGTGTATATACCTTTATCTTATATTTTTAGAGCCCTCAGAGGAGCATGTGCTAGGAATCATTAACTTGCTGAGCTCACTGGGCAGGATGTGGGTCTCAGTCCACCATTCTTTATTGTTTTGAGGCATGTCTCATGCTTCTGTTACATGGTTTTGTTGCTAAGCAAGCCTGCTTGGTTTTGTGGTTAAGCAAACCTGCTTTCTTGAGTGATCATTAACTTACAGGGGTCTCCCGTACTTTTTCCTTTACTTATGATCCCTCAGTGGGTTTAACTGTTTAATCACCTACTTTTTCCCTTACTCTGTCCCTATCACAATGAGGAAGGGGATTTTTTTTTTTGTGTGTGTGGTACGCGGGCCTCTCACTGTTGTGGCCTCTCCCGTTGTGGAGCACAGGCTCCGGACGCGCAGGCTCAGCGGCCATGGCTCACGGGCCCCGCCACTCTGCGGCATGTGGGATCCTCCCGGACCGGGGCACGAACCCGTGTCCCCTGCATCGGCAGGCGGACTCTCAACCACTGCGCCACCAGGGAAGCCCGAGGATGGGGATTTTTGATGATTCTATTTATTACTGTAGTTCACCACTTAGATGAGTACTCAGTATGTAGTATATTCTTAAAAGTAGTGAGTGAATACATTGAATATTGAGAAAAGGAAGAAAACCTAGACCGGAGAAACTGCTTAGCCTGCAAGAGAAACCTGAAAAACACCAAAATATAGAAAAGTCATTTCCAAAACCCTAACACTGAGAAGTTACTAGATACTAGGACTTAAACCTCTGAATCTTGTCCGTAAAGTGCTTAATAAAGTAAAATATTTGCTATTCTCTTCTGGGGACCAGGAGGGGGAAAATTGCAAATGTTGCAGAAGTATAAGATGAAGGCCAATGATAAATTAACTAGGATATTGCTTATCATGCTCTGAAATCAGCAATAATAAAACACAATACAAGCCTTGAGTCAAGTGTCATCAGGGTCTCTCATCCACCCAAGCTTTTCCTAGAGGCAATTCAGTGCTGCTTCTTCTCCCATGGAAACATGGCAAGTGTTTCCGTGATACACACTTCTTAGCAACTTACCTAGGAAGCTTGCCCGTGGGATCGCATGTTGGAAGAGGTGATAAAGCATGAGATTGCACCCATTATGGGAACTGATTTCTCTCCTTAAGGGAGACTTTCACATCAAACAACAGACCCATCTGCCAAGCAGATCTGAGAAAGGGGTGCTGACTGTGAAGAATTTTCAGCAGGAAGGTGGGTCTTGTGTGGGGAGCTGGGAGTATGGATGGTGAGAAAATGAAAGTTAAAAGTGTGTGTAAGTGGTTCCAAGGGTGCAGACAGGCTCTGACCCCCAGGCTTTGCCTTTAAGCCACCCCTACCCGACCCCACATCTTGGAGCTGACAGTCAACAAAGGGAAGACTTGTATTACAGGTCCCTTACCAGCCATCGTCTACACACCATCTACACATGTCTACGCCTCCCCACACTGGCTCTGGTCATCTCCTAATTCTCAGCTCCAACTCACCATGTTAGCCCTGGTCCTACACTTTGTATTTGTTGGCTGCCCTTGATTTCCGGTTTCCACCTAAAGTAGAAAGGACTGTGTAAGTGCTTAAAGTGCTGTGTAAGGACTTTAGTTCAACCCTCCCGGCTGGATCTTTCCATGCTTGCCCCCTGAACCTAAGATACCCCACTCCCTCCCCAGCCCCAGAGCCCGTATTCCCACAAGCCAAAGGAGAAGGAGGCCAGTCCAGGTGATTTTCTAGCAGGGTTTTGTGTGTGTACCTTTGACAGGGAGAATATGTAACTCAGGCAGCCAGGGTCACCTTATCTCACCAGCATCTCCTTGTTCTGTGTCTAATTCAGCAAACTCCATGGCAACTCAGGACCTGCCTAGCTTACCTGACCTTCCCCAACCTCACTGCTGACAACTCTCTCACTTAGCTGAGTGTGGTGTGAGCCAATAGCCTCCTTTGCTTCCTGCATCACACTGCAGTGAGTGAGGGGAGCCTCACTGGACAAGTGAATTGGGAGGGAAACAGAGAGGGCAGATCCAAGCCTGGAGGTAAAGCAGTGGGGACGGAGTCTCTGCTCTTACAGGAGCCCTGTTTTATAAAGCTGTGGTTCAAGTGGAAAAAGTGACTGCTTTTTGACTCTTGCATTCTGTGAGAATCTGACATAAAGCCTATTTTTAGTTTTGGAGCAACTAGCACAGTGGGTTGACGTTCGGGTCACTCACTCAGGATACCTCCCAACAGCTCAGTGTGAGAATACACCCTCTATCTTTCTTTACCGTAACTCAGATGGACACTTATATGTGGTTTTGAGACTTTCCTCCCTAAACTAAGCATTCTCTGGCCATGACAAATACCTATAATATGCTAACTGGAAGATAGCAATCAGCTATTTTATAGGCTCATTGATTTATGCTGAGTTTTTATCATTATTATTTTTCATAATAAACTTTTTTTATTGTTTTACTATCCTTTTTATTCTTATTTCATATGTGTAGAGTGTTGGATAACTTTCAAAGCACTTTCTCATAGGCCATCCCATTTGGCTCTCACAGAGGTCCTGAAAGGAAGACAGTGAAAGCGTTGGTGGTGGTACGTGTTCTCCTGAAGAGGAGTGAGTTAGAGCAAATTGCTGAGAGGTAAAGGATCCGGGTGGTGTCAGGATGTGAGCCCAGGTCCCACAGCTCCAAGTCCAAGGCTTTCCCTCTTGTCCAGCTGATTCATTCTGATTTTGTACCCTCCCTGTGTTTCAGGAGGAGGTTTGACCTGCAGGACATGTGAATGTATACAGTAATGAGACGAGTGGTAACAGGGCTCTAACTACCATGCACGCTGTTCAATTGATGTCAAGGAGCATTGGTGTCACCTCATCCCTACTCCTTTCTCTTGAATAACCTCCCCCAGGCAGAATCGGTCTCTTCTGCCTCTATTCTCCCATACCATGTCATTTAAAAGTGCTAAGAAAACACTTATAAGATTGTAGTACAGATTGGTGTAAAAGGGTGGCTTGGCTGAGACTAGAATATGACAACTTTGAGGTTAAGCAGCACTGCCCTGGAGGCTTTCTCTGTGCTCTGGGTAGAGAAAATCACTCTAACTGTCATGAAGTGTTCAGGGACTTGGTTACAGGTGTCAAGCAACATCCCTTGATTTCCCTGGGGTCTGGGAGCTCTGCAGGAAATAATCTGAAGCTTTACTTCATTTGGAATCCAGAGCTTCATCGATGTATCTGATGGACTGAATGGGGAAGGATCCCCACAGAAAGGAGAGAGAATGGGAACCTGTAGAAAGAAATCTCTTTAGGTGAATAATGAGTCTGGCAGGTGAGGCAGGCTCAGGCCCAGGGTCTAAGGATGGGAGGGGAACAGGCAACCCTGGCGCAGAGCAAGGCTGCCCTGGGTGCCATCTCTACCTCCTCTAGTGAACCTATGGTCCCTGCCAGGGAAGAGAGCGTGTCAGAGGTCTGTGTGATTATGTGTCCTGGCCCTCTGCTGGGGGTCCCTTCTGAAGGGTCTGGGCCCTAGGAGAGTGTCTCTTTTCCCCACCAGCTACAGAAAAAACTGTTCTTAACTGCACTGCTAAAGAAGGTACAGCTGCCCTAGGACCATCTAAGCTGAGTGCAAGCTGGCGACTCACTCTGTTGGCATCCCAGTCAAGCATCGTTAGAGGCCTCCAAGTTCCAGAGAGCCACAAAGAAAGGGCAAGTCTGCACTGAACAACAGTCATCAGTGTGGCTTATTTGTGAAAGGCCCCAGCTCTTTTGGGGGTACTCCTATAGAGATGCCAGAAATTAGAAAGGCTGAGGCTTGATGGATACAAGGCAAACTCTTACACTGGTGGAATAGAAGACCACCAAGGACAAGAGACAATCAAGGAATTCCAACAAAGGAGTTACATTGGTTCCCGTGCTTTCTCCCTCATTAACTCTGAGGCTTCCAAGGCAGAAAACAAGTCTTATTTGTCTATACATGTGGAAGATGCTTAATGATGATTATAGATACTTGTGTACAGAGGCGAAAACTCCTGTGTTTCTTATTTTTAATGAATTTATCTTTTAATTGCAGTAAAATATTAAAAATTAAATGTACCCTTTTAACCATTTTTAAGTGTATTAAGTACATTCACACTGCTGGGCAACCATTACCACCATCCATCCACAGAACACTTTTTATTCTGCAAAACTGAAATTTGGAGCCCATTAAACAATAACTCCCCATCTCTCCTTCCCCCAGCTCCTGTCAACCACTATTCTGCTTTTCCTCTGTGTGAGGATCGCTAGTCTAAGTACCTCATATGAGCGGAATTGTGCGATATTTGTTCTTTTGGTGACTGGCTTATTTCACTTAACATGATGTCCTCAAGTTTTATTCTTGTTGTAGCATGTGAAAGAATTTCCTTCCTTTTAAAGGCTGAATAATATTCCATTGTATGTATATACCACATTTTGTTTATCCAATCATATATTGATGGGTACTTGGGTTGCTTCCACGTTTTGGCTATTGTGAATAATGCTACCATGAACATAGGCATACAAATATCTTTCTCTGTGTTGTTTTGCACATTATTTTTTATGCCCCCACCCCATCACACTCTCAGCTCTCTCCACCTGAGTAACTCTTACCCACCCTCCTGACCTCACCTTCAATGTCACTTCATCCAGGAAGACTAATTAGTTGCCTTTGCCAGGCTCCCATAGCTCCCCAAGCACAAAGTTCACTGTTATTGCCTGTTTGTCCTTCCCACTAACCTGAAAACTTCCTCTAAAAGGAACCTTACCCGTCCAGTTCACCCTTATATTTCTAAACAGTGCCTGGACCATAGAAGCCCTAAGAAAGTCCTTGAATGTAAGAACACATTCAGTAGTCCAGGTGGGGATGAAATGTACAATGCTCACACCCACTGGCAGCCTTGGGGCTCCCATTTTTCTATGGTGCTTCTCCCCATTTGACTGTGGCTCCTTCTCCAGGTACTTACAGAGTGTGCATTATGTGCTAAGCCCTATGTTAAACCCCGAGGACAAGCACAAGCTATGTAAGTATGTCCCCTGAATTTCTGGGGGCATTCAGGCCAGTTAAGGAGACAAGAATTAGATCTGGGGAACAATGAGAGGCAAATGTGATGAAATAGCAAAATGAGTGGCAGAGGCATATTCGGAAAAAAGAGAGTGCACTAGTTTCTTATTGCTGCTGTAAAAAATTGCTACAAACTTAGTGGTTTAAAGCAATGCAAATGTATTCTTTTACATTTCTGGAAGTCAGAAGTCTGAAATCAAGGTGTTGGTACAGCTGTATTCCTTCTGGAGGCTTCAGGGGCACATTCATGTCCTTGGCTCACCCAGCATCTAGAAGCTGCCTGCATCCCTTAGCTCGTGGTCCCTCCCTCCGTCCTCAAAGCATGTCATTCCAACCTCTGGTTCTGTTGTCACATCTCATTTTTTCCAAATCTAATCCTCCCACATCCCTCTTATAAGGACAGGTGTGATTATGTTGGACCCACCCAAACATTCCAGATCATCTCCCCATCCCAAAGTCCTTAACTTAATCACATCTGCAAAGTCCCTTTTGCCATGTAAAGTAACATTGTCATAGACTGGTGGGAATAGAACATGGATGTCTTTGGGGTCCATTACAGGAAGTTTCACATGAGCTAAACTAGGGAGGGCAGACTGCTAACGGTGGGATTAAGTGTGTGCCTTCAAGGATGGGGAAGATTTAGGAAGATTAAGAGGATACTCCACGTGAGGGAGGCGGTGCAGGAAATGAGTGTGTCTTTGTGGGTAGAACGCTGAGGTTACGGCTGATTGGAAGAAAAAGGTTTTGTCAAGTAGGTGTGTGCGCTAATGCTGGGAAGATGCTGGGAACATTTGTCCAGATTTCCTTAGGCCCTGGCTGCTAGGCAGAGCCATCTGGCCTCACTCTGATGGTCATAAATACCCCTTGGCAGTTTCTGTGCAGGAGTTCTGCACTCTCTCAGCTAGGTCTGCTCTGGATCACCTTCCAGCATCCTTTTTTACATGCTTTTTAACAAGCAGTAAGATGAAAGTGGAATAAATCTCCTCAGACCCTGACGTGAGCACTTTCTTTTTCATTCCCCAGCAGCCCTCAGCAGCAGCGAGTAAATAAAAGTGGCACTCAGGAGCTGGAGGGCCTCAATTCAGGGAACAGTGCTCAGCCATGAGTTTGGGTGCCCAGAATGGGGCTGGCTTCCACAAGAAAACTGTGTAGCCAGCTGTTTCTAGAGAGCCCAGGAGACGACAGAAGGTGTCCTGTTTCCCCAAGAGGAAGCTCTGCGTTCCTGCCCCCATCAGCGCTAGACAGCAAGGCCTGGCTGGGGGAGGGGAGTGTTATTTCTGCTATAATTTCCTTTTCCCCTGTCCTCTGCCTGGGGATGGGGTCAGCAGGGATGCAGCACCTGCTGGTGCTGAGGTGAAGATCTCAGCACTTTTTGTTGCCAGAATCCCAGCCCCTGCACCACCTGGTGGGGCTTTGGGGAAAATGTGAGGAGGGGGCAGCGTGGGTCCCGGCTAAGCTGTCATGGTGCCCTCCAGCCCCCAGCCTCCCCAGCCTCCTTCAAGGAGGGGCCAGACACCTAGGCTGGTATGTCTTCTCTGATCTCCGAACACTTTATTTCTTGCCTTGCCCAGATTTCTGTCATAACGTTGGACACTGTTGGGTCCAGCCCTAAACTCTTTTCTGCCTAAGAGCTTTCTTTCTTCCTGCAGCCTAAAAACAGACAAATATATCCTGCATCCGACCACACTGCATATCTGCATGGTCCAGGGCGTGACCATCCAAGTCGTATCCCTCAACATCTCTTTGGTCTAATAATCACCCCCTAACTGCTCTCAGTGCTTGTACCCTTGAACTTCTCCCATTAACTCTCATGAAGCAATTTGAAACACTAATCAGATCACATCATTCCCCTGCTCAAAAATCTCCAGTGGCTCGTCCTCTCACTCAGGGTAGAATCCAGCCTCCTCTCCATGACCCTGCACCATCAGGCTCCCATGGGTCCCCTGAATCCTGCCCCCACTCTCCCATTCCCTGTCCACCCTCCTTGCTGGCCCCTGAAGACATCAGGGTTACTCCCTGACACCTTCCCTCTTGCTGCTTCCTCTACTCAGGACACACTTCCTCCAGATTCTGTAGTGGCACTCTCTCACTTCACTCAGCATCTGCTAAAATGTGACCACCTCACAGAGGCCTCTCCTGACCCCTCAGTCTGAAGGAGTGCTCTCTTCCACCTGGCATCATTCATCTTCAGGGCACCCACTGACGTCTGACAGTTATTAATGACAATGTATATGCGGTCCCCTGTCTTCCACCACAAGAACGTAAGCTCTGTGGAAGCTGGTCTTTGTCTCATTCATCACTGTGTCCCCATTGCCTTGTACAGTGTCTGGTCCTGAACAGATATGTAACACATATTTTTTGAATGAGTAGATGAAGAAATCATTTACTTCACAGGCAGTGACTGAGGCTATTACATGCCAGGCACTGTGATAGGTGGACAGTGTTTATTCCCTGTTCCCTAGGAGCTCACAGTCTTCTGAGCAAAGAGAAATATATATATACTTTCACAGAGTGTGATAAATGCTACAAATAAGGTATGCACAAAGCAGCATGGAAATGCAACTAAGGTGACAGTGGATTTTCCCCCAAGGTCTAGGGAGCTATTAGACAAAGAGAAGGACTTGAACTTGAGCTGAGCTGCCCACTCCTCAGTTGAAGGTGTCTGAATCATCCTTAGAACTAGCTGGTTGCCTCTAAATCCTTAACATGAACCATCATGGATAAAGTTGCTCAGAGTTCTCAGGGGTACTCACAACCCAAAAGGTTGGTGGAAAGATATCAGGGTCTGATAGTGGCCCCCAGAGGCTTGCTTCTGTGAAGGCAATGGCCTCCCAGGTCATCATCAGGGACTCCAATGTAGGGGCCACGGTTCCTAGGACCTCACCAGGGAAAGGTGCCCAGAGGACCACCCTCTCTCTGTGTGTTGCAAAGCCTTGAAGACTTCA
The DNA here is from genome assembly GCF_963924675.1 of Phocoena phocoena. NCBI lineage: Eukaryota > Metazoa > Chordata > Mammalia > Artiodactyla > Phocoenidae > Phocoena > Phocoena phocoena. The sequence continues at coordinate 17,986,511 of NC_089226.1, forward strand.
GGCCATTTGTGGTGACCAGTGCTGACTTGGCCTGGCCTTGTCATACAAAGAATGTCCCAGCTGTGCCATCCTGAGTGCCGGATGCCAGAGAAGCCTCTCTTGGCTGTGAGTGGCTGTGGGAGGCTTCTCCAAGCTGCCATGTGTCTCTTTCAAGAGTAGGCTGGAGCACTCTGGTGTACATCCTGCAGGGAGCAACAGTTACTCAGGGTAGGAGAACCCCCTACCTGTTTGCACTATGACAGCACCTCTGGAAGCAATGATGCTGCTGAGAAGGCAACAGTGCTTGGAAGGAGAATGGGTGAGGCATCAAAGCTACCTTTACCCATTCATTAAGGCTGTTCCCATGCAGCCTTGCCCAACCAGGACAGGTTCTGTAAACAGCACCAGCTCTGAACACAGAAGAATTACCAACAACCACCCTTTAGACTATCAGAGGCTTTTACCCATTATGTAATTTGGTCCTCACAGCAGTCATGTGACCTAAAAAGATTATGTATTTCATCATACTTTAAATAGTATTTCCCCATTATAGTTTATTGTTGAAATTTATGAACAGGTATGCTAAATAAAATAAAAATCACACATAATCCTGCCATGCAAAGTATCTACCATTAACATGTTGGTGCGTCTTCCACCAGGATTTTCTCCTAAGGCATAAATGTACTAAGAGGCATCAACTTATGGATCATTCTGTCCTTAGAAAGTCCAACTAAGATTATTTCAAATTCCTATTCCATGGCCCACTGGAAGTATGTCTGAAAATTCCTAGAGAAGTTTATAGTATCATTGTTCACTCTGACTCTCAGCTACCATCACTTTGAATTTCTTACTCAGTTCCACACTACTGTCATTGTTTTACCCCAGGACATTGCAAATGTGGAACGCCATCCCTTTCTGCATTTGCATTGCCCCACCCGCTCCATATACACAAAAATCGATTCGTAATCAACATTTTCAAGTGTAGAAAAATGCTTTGGAAAGAAATGTTTAGGAAGACAGGAGATCTTCCTTTCACCATGTTATTCGACTAAATTTTCCTCTCTTCTCTTCTGTTCTCTCCTAACTTTCCAATGCTCTATTGATTTTTAATGTAGAACAGTTTAGGGATAGCTTTCGTTTACTAGGCTCCAGCTTCCCTTGCCCTTGAACTCTTACTTTCACTTCAATCTTCTATCAAAAACTTTTCCTTAGCAAAAAAAAAAAAAGTTTCCTTCCTTATCCCATAAAGTGTCTTAGTTGCAGCCACCAGAGATCAACTTGGGCAAAAAATAAAATAAAATTTATTAGTGAACATGGGGTGTCTCACAGAATTGAGAGGGGGGAAGAAAAAATCCTCAGAAAGGACAGAAACCAAAGTATTTTAAAATAATGGATAGCTGAGAGCACTCCACCACTATGATAACTTGAGACTTTTCTACTCTTTTTTTCAACACATTTAAGGTTCAGATTCCAGGGAGAATATCTGATTGGCCTAGATTGTTTCATCTGCTCACAGCTCAGCCATGAAAGGGCAGGACACCTTGCTTGACAATCCCACCAAGACTGCATTCAACAGCAGACAAGTAGTTCTCCAAAGTAAATGGGATCGTTGTGTATTACCTGTAAGTGGAAGAACAGAAACTTGACCCTTCGTTCACTTGTCTGAACAATCTACCTTTTAACCACTAATTTATTGTGGGGGGAGATATCCTTGTGCATATTTCTTTCCTTCCACAGGGTATACTTTTGATGCCCTAAGCCCATGTCACTTGGCCAACACCCATTCATCCTTTTCCATTCAGTTTTCAGCTTATACTTTTATTTTCGGAAACATCTTCCATGATCCCCAACTGAAATGTGGCTTAGGTCCATCTATTTTGTGTTCCCAGGGCACCATGCAGGTTTTCCTAGATGTACCTTAAGTACCTTGATCTACAGGACCTAGCATAGGAACAAGTATGTAGATGGCGCACCTAAAGTGTTGTGGATTGACTTGTCTGACATGAAAGAAATGTCCTCAGAGGACTTGCCCTGGGAAGAGTAAAAGGAGAGAACTGGAATTGATCCCAGAGAGGAGACGACACCTGATTGAAGAGAGAGGAGTAGATGGCCACACGAAAGAAACACACACACAAAAAGAAACACACACACCTACGTTCCCTGCCCCCAAACCACAAAGAACAAAATGATTGGAGAGGCTTCTAGAGATAATTGCAGCTTGAAGCAATCAGCCACACTGCATGTTCTGTGGATTCCAGGAGGGTGACCTGTGGGGAAGCCCCCAGCAGGAACATTGCAACATTTAGGCAGAAGACTGGAAAGAAGGTTTTGCCTTCATTTTCAGTCATCTGAAGAGAGCCAAGAATGTGGGGCATGAGGAGGGGTGTAGAGACTCTGCCACTGTCTAGTACCAAAAATAACACTAAATAAATTTTTACGGGATTAGTTAATTAAATTTGCTACTCAATGCCTGTAGCGCTCACAAAATATGCATGAAGGGTCATCACACAAGCCAATGTGACAGATCTTCTTAGGTAAAATAATAACAACAGCTAACATTGAATGAGTGCCCCTCATGTGCGAGCACTCTGCTGAAGCACTTTTATAAACAATCTTACTGAAATCCTATGGTGGAGACCACAGCCTGACTTGTTCAATGTCCACTGAATCCGCTTCTAGGATTACTTCCTGTATGACAGTGGCTGAGAAGCTGAATACACATTTCTCAGAATGCTTTGCAGCTACAGTCTAGATGTAATACTGGTTAACCCAAACGGATTTCTTGAAACTTGAACTCCTTGATGAGTTAGGTAGGGAGATAAGGAGAGGTAAGTGAGTCATTTATTCCCTACTACAGATCCAGTTTGTATAATAGTTTGACCCTGAAATTAGCAGTTGTAATTAGAGCTTTCAGATTACTCCAGCTCAGGTGACCTTGGGGCCAAGAATTCTGGTGGCTTCCTGATTCTTGGGTTACACCTAAGATGATCTGATATTGAATTCAGCAGTTAAGACAGTGACCTCCTGCTTCCCCTGCTTTCTGATGGCAGATGTGTAGGAGTTCTCTTAGTGGGTCAGTACAGTGGTGGTATTTTGGAACTTATTTGTAGAAGCGGAGCCTAGAGCCTGTTCCTCTCATCATTCAACAATTTTGTAAGCACCTGATTCCCTGTATTCAATCCTTTTTTGCTTAAAATACCTAGAGTGTTTTATGTTATCTGCAGCTAAACACTGACTATGCCAAGTGGTAAAGTCCCGTTTCACAGATAAGAAAACTGAGTCAGAAAGAAGTTACATAGTAAGTGTGGAACTGTGTTTTGAACTCAGGAGGTTTGCCTGGATCGAGTATTTATTCACCACCATGCTATTTATTCATGTTTTCACTCACAATTATTTACTGGAGACTTTCTATATGGCATACAATTTGTAAATCTCCGGGGATACTACAGTAAAAAAAAAAGTGGAAAAATTCTTTGTTCTAGCTCTCCTGATTTGTAATAGAAAGTAAGATAGTTATAAGTACATTTAAATAGTGATATATTTTGCTACAGGCTTGCATTGGAAAGAGACATGTAGCTTTTAAAGGCAGGCACTCTGTATCAAAAGCAGGTTGTAAAAGAGCTGGTTGCTAAAGGGATTCAATTCAAATTTTGGTTTACACATAATTCAGTCAAAATATTGATAAGAATTAAAGAAGGAAGAAAGGAAAGAAAAAGTGAGTTAGTAAATAGGTCGGCAACCTTCTATTTCATGAAGCCCTTTGATCTTCCCCCTGGATCACCACCACCCCAGACCAGCAGCATTAAGTGACTTTATTCCCATTTGGGATTCTGCCCTATGCATAAAGAAGAAGTAAGTTATGAGTAGGCAACTTGAAAGGAGATAGATTTTCCCTGCTGGAAATTTCTTTCTAGTGCTAAGATGGAAGAATTTGGTAGTTCGGTCATGTGAGATGTCTGATCACTGCCGACTGAGGAAGAAAACTCTTGAAAAGCAAAAGACTCTCCCAACAGAGGCTTAATCTGCTGTTGGCAGGAGAAAGACTCCAGGGACATTCATATCTGTCGAAGCCACAGAAGTACTGGAGCCATAAATATGCCCCAGGAAGGAATCTTGACTCTAAGTTTCGAGACTGAAAGTGACTTGAAAGAAATGTTCTCAAGGTTAGGGATAAAACCAGGGCAAGATAATCGATAATAATGAATAATTAGTTACAGAGCTACCCAAAATTCCCTGGGGGATTTTATTTTCTTTAAAGGCTTGCACTTTTGGACTGTCCACGTCTCTCTTTGACATTTATTTATTTAAATAGAGAATCATTTTTATAAGAGCAGGAAGCTATATCTACTGGGTGCCCAGAGGTCCTGGCCACATGTTTATCCCCAAGGTAACTTAAAGGCATCGGGTGCTAATTGCTGGGTAGAACCCAGGAAGAAATAAAGTTTTTGTGTGTCCTACACTTGTGGATCTAAATGTAAAAACGACAACAACATCATAGATTTTGCAGAAAACTAAGTAAAAACTTATTCTAAGAAGAAATCTTGAGTGAAATGGGACTTGGACAATACTCAAGTTAAGCACATGTGTCAGGTGGATGGTTTCATTTGTTTTTAAGGAAATAGGGATCTCTGGTCCTTTGCTGTCAATTCATCAGTTGACATTTTCAGACACTTGCTATATATCACCGAGGAATTTCTCCTTCAATCATTCAATTCAATTCAAAATGTAGAGACATGATGGACACCTACTATCCATCAATAAAATATATACTTGCTTCCTACTATGTGCTAAATTCTAAGGGACACAAAAGATATGTCAGTCAAATACCTGATGATGGAAAACTAAAATACATGAAAGACTTAAAAGATAACTGTTTCTTCCTCTTCCCTTCCTGATGGGAAATTATTCTTTTTTGCCCCATTGAAGTCAGACTCTGCCTTGTGAATTTGGTCAATGAAATTTACAAGAAAGTGATGTGTGTCACTTTCAGGCAGAAGTTTTAAGATCCATTTCTTGCTTTAGGATAGTCTCCTTTCCTTTTGCTGTGATGACTGGCGATGTTCCAATAGCAGCTCCTTTGTCAGCTTAGTTCCCCAAGTATAGCAATATGGAGTTGATGCCTAACTGGGCTACAAGAGACATGTAGCGTGGGTGAGAAATAACCTTTTGTTTTTATAAGAAGCAATGTTTTGAGGTTACTTGTTTCCATAGCATAACTTAGCCTAATCTGATTTATACAAGACATCACTCTAAAACTAACATTTATTGAGTGCTTACTGTATCCCGAGCATATGCTCAGGGCTTTATATGCATTATCTCATTGAATTCTCATAAAAACACCATGAAGTAGATATTATATTACTTCTATTTTATAGATGTTGAACTGAGTCCCAGAGCTAAGTTCAGGCCATGTTGTTATGTAGTATTAGGGTTGAGTTTTAGAACCTGGTTCGCTTGGATCCAGAGCCCATGAACTTAACTATTATGCCATACTGCCATAGGCAGTAGACTGAATATAATGGCAGGTTAAGAAGGAGATTTTGGAGTAGACCGGAAGTGCTCTGGGCAGTTCAGAAAGGGAGAGATCAATGTACATAGAACTTCTCAGGAGGAACTTCATGGAATAAGTGAGAATTTTAAAATGGTTAAGTTGTAGATAGGGGAAAAGGAAGCTGTAATATTCTCTGACCTTTCTGGGATGGGGAGGGAGAAGGAAGAGACCTCATCTGTCTGGGTGAAATAAGGCAATACAATGGACATGCCAAACCTGGAAATTGCTTTAGTCTACCCTTAAGAACTTCACAGCCAGAGAGAGACAATAAGGCATTTACCCAAATTGCTATCATAATTCAGGCAAGCTCCATTAGGAGACTTGCTGGAATTTTCTATACAGTGTGTTAAGATGTATTAAGCCAAGACTAAGAAGAAACCTCTTCACCAGGCAGGATAAGGATTTGGAAAGAACAAGCCACCTGCAGAGAAGGCAGCCGGGGACCCAGATACAATACTTTCAAGCACATAGCATTCTTTGCCCCAAATCCAGAAGGTGCTGGTGTAGAAATAATCCAATTAAACTAGTGGAAGATGGCAGGAGAAGTATTTCTCTTATTGTCCATGACAATTCCTGGCCACAGAATAAAAGGGCTAGTGGTGGGGTGGTACCAAGGCTGTTCCTGTACATCCTGCATCTGTGGTGCTAGCTCAGCCATGGGATGAGATCAACGTTTCATGGGCATTTCAATGGGGCAGCATAGAGGAAAGTGTTTCTGGGTCCCTTGCGTGCTTGCCCATGACATCCTGATTTAGGAGATCTGGAGTTGCACCAAGGAATCTCTTATGATTCTAATGTTGATGATCTTTGAACCTCATTAAAAAGCACACACAGGAGGAGCTTCAAGATGACGGAAGAGTAAGACGTGGAGATCACCCTCCTCCCCACAAATACATCAGAAATACATGTACATGTGGAACAACTCCTACAGAACACCTACTGAACACTGGCAGAAGACCTCAGACCTCCCAAAAGGCAAGAAACTCCCCACGTACCTGGGTAGGGCAAAAGAAAAAAGAAAAAACAGAGAAAAAAGAATAGGGATGGGACCTACACCAGTGGGAGGGAGCTGTGAAGGAGGAAATGTTTTCACACACTAGGAAGCCCCTTCCTAGGCGGAGATGGCGGGTGGCGGAGGGGGAAAGCTTCAGAGCCACGGAGTAGAGCTCAGCAACAGGGCTGCGGAGGGCAAAGTGGAGAGATTCCCACACAGAGGACCGGTGCCGACCAGCACGCACCAGCCCGAGAGGCTTGTCTGCTCACCCGCCAGGGCAGGCGGGGTTGGGAGCTGAGGCTTGGGCTTCGGTCAGATGCAGGGAGAGGACTGGGGTTGGCTGCATGAACACAGCCTGAAGGGGTTAGTGCACCACAGCTAGCCAAGAGGGAGTCCGGGGAAGAGTCTAGACCTGCCGAAGAGGCAAGAGACTTTTTCTTCCCTTTTTTTTTCCTGGTGCGCTAGGGGAGGGGATTAAGAGCGCTGCTTAAAGAAGCTCCAGAGACAGGCGCGAGCCGCGGCTATCAGCGCGGACCCCAGAGACGGGCATGAGACGCTAAGGCTGCTGCTGCCGCCACCAAGAAGCCTGTGTGTGAGCACATGTCACTATCCACACCTCCCCTCCCGGAAACCTGTGTAGCCCGCTGCTGCCAGGGTCCCGTGATCCAGGGACAACTTCCCTGGGGGAACGCACGGCGCGCCTCAGGCTGGTGCAACGTCACGCCGGCGTCTGCCGCCGCAGTCTCACCCCGCTCTCCGTGTCCCTCCCTCCCCCTGGCCTGAGTAAGCCAGAGCCCCCAAATCAGCGGCTCCTTTAACCCCGTCCTGTCTGAGCGAAGAACAGACGCCCTCTGGCGACCTACATGCAGAGGTGGGAGCTGTGCGAACAAAGAAGAGAAAGGGAAATCTCTCCTAGCAGCCTCAGAAGCAGCGAATTAAATCTCCACAATCAAGTTGATGTACCCTGCCTCTGTGGAATACCTGAACAGACAACGAATCATCCCAAATTGAGGAGGTGGACTTTGAAAGCAAAGATATATTTTTTTCCCCCTTTTTCTCTTTTTCTGAGTGTGCATGTGTATGCTTCTGTGTGTGATTTTGTCTGTATAGCTTTATTTTACCATTTGTCTTAGGGTTCTGTCTGTCCATTTTGTTGTTGTTTTTTTTTGTTGTTGTTGTTTTAGTATAGTTTTTAGCACTTGTTATCATTGGTCGATTTGTTTGTTGGTTTGTTGCTCTCTACTTTCCTTCTTTTTTTATTACTTAAAAAAACTTTTAATAATTATTTTTTATTTTAAAAACTTTATTTTATTTTACTTTATTTTATTTTATCTTCTTCTTTCTCTCTTTCGTTATTTCCTCCCTTTTATTCTGAGCCATGTGGATGACAGGCTCTTGGTGCTTCAGCCAGGCATCAGGGCTGTGCCTCTGAGGTGGGAGCCAAGTTCAGGAGATGGTCCACAGAGACCTCCCAGCTCCATGTAATATCAAATGGTGAAAACCTCCCAGAGATCTCCATTTCAATGCCAAGACCCAGCTCCACTCAACGACCAGCAAGCTACAGTGCTAGACAACTTATGCCAAACAACCAGCAAGACAGGAACACAACCCAGTCCATTAGCAGAGAGGCTGCCTAAAATCAAAATAAGGCCACAGACACCCAAAACCACACCACTGACGTGGACCTGCCCACCAGAAAGACAAGATCCAGCCTCATTCACCAGAACACAGGCACTAGTCCCCTCCACCAGGAAGCCTACACAACCCACTGAACCAACCTTAGCCAAGGGGGACAGACACCAGGAAGCCTACACACGGGAACTAAGAACCTGCAGCCTGAGAAAATGAAGCCCCAAACATAGTAAGTTAAGCAAAATGAGAAGACAGAGAAACACACAGCAGATGAAGGAGCAAGGCAAAAACCCAACAGACCTAACAAATGAGGAGGAAATAGGCAGTCTACTTGAAAAAGAATTCAGAATAATGATAGTAAAGATGATCCAAAATCTTGGAAATAGAATGGAGAAAATACAAGAAACGTTTAACAAGAACCTAGAAGAAGAGCAAACAAACAGTGATGAACAACACAATAAATGAAATTAAAAATTCTCTAGAAGGAATCAATAACAGAATAACTGAGGCAGAAGAACAGATAAGTGACCTGGAAGATAAAATAGTGGAAATAACTACTGAAGAGCAGAAGAAAGAAAAAAGAATGAAAAGAATGGAGGACAGTCTCAGAGAACTCTGGGACAACATTAAACTTACCAACATTCAAATTATAGGGGTCCCAGAAGAAGAAGAGAAAAAGAAAGAGACTGAGAAAATAGTTCAAGAGATTATAGTTGAAAACTTCCCTAATATGGGAAAAGAAATAGTCAATCAGGTCCAGGAAGCACAGAGAATCCCATACAGGATAAATCAAAGGAGAAACATGCCAAGGCACATATTACCCAAACTATCAAAAATTAAATAAAAAGAAAACATATTAAAAGCAGCAAGGGAAAAACAACAAATAACACACAAGGGAATCCCCATAAGGTTAACAGCTGATCTTTCAGCAGAAACTCTGCAAGCCAGAAGGGAGCGGCAGAACAGATTTAAAGTGATGAAGGAGAAGAATCTACAGCCAAGACTACTCTACCCAGCAAGGATCTCATTTGGACTTGACGGAGAAATTAAAACCTTTACAGACAGGCAAAAGCTAAGAGAATTCAGCACCACCAAACAAGCTTTACAAAGAATGATAAAGGAACTTCTCTAGACAAGAAACACAAGAAAAGGAAAAGATCTAAAATAACAAACCCAAAACAATTAAGAAAATGGTAATAGGAACATACATATCGATAATTACCTTAAATGTAAATGGATTAAATGCTCCAACCGAAAGACATAGACTGGCTGAATGGATACAAAAACAAGACCCATATATATGCTGTCTACAAGAGACCCACTTCAGACCTAGGGACACATACAGACTGAAAGTGATGGGATGGAAAAAGATATTCCATGCAAATAGAAATCAAAAGAAAGCTGGAGTAGCAATTCTCATATCAGACAAAATAGACTTTAAAACAAAGACTGTAACAAGAGACAAACAAGGACATTACATAATGATCAAGGGATCAATCCAAGAAAATATAACAATTGTAAATATTTATGCACACAACATTGGAGCACCTCAATACATAAGGCAAATACTAACAGCCATAAAACGGGAAATCGACAGTAACACAATCATAGTAGGGGACTTTAAAACTCCAATCTCACCAATGAAAAGATCATCCAAAATGAAAATAAAAAAGGAAACACAAGCTTTAAATGATACATTAAGCAAGATGGACTTAATTGATATTTGTAGGATATTCCATCCAGAAACAACAGAATACACATTCTTCTCAAGTGCTCATGGAACATTCTCCAGGATAGATCAAAACTTGGGTCACAAATCAAGCCTTTGTAAATTTAAGAAAATTGAAATCATATCAAGTATCTTTTCCGACAACAAAGCTATGAGCCTAGATATCAGTTACTGGAAAAAATCTGTAAAAAATACAAACACATGGAGGCTAAACAATACACTACTTAATAACCAGGAGATCACTGAGGAAATCAAAGAGGAAATCAAAAAATACCTAGACACAAATGACAATGAAAACACGATGACCCAAAACCTATAGGATGGAGCAAAATCAGTTGTAAGAGGGAAGTTTATAGCAATACAATCCTACATTAAGAAACAAGAAACATCTCAAATAAACAACCTAACTTTACACTTAAAGCAATTAGAGAAAGAAGTAGAAAAAAACCCCAAAGTTAGCAGAAGGGAAGAAATCATAAAGATCAGATCAGAAGTAAATGAAAAGGAAATGAATGAAATGATAGCAAAGATCAATAAAACTAAAAGCTTGTTCTTTGAGAAGATAAACAAAATTGATAAATCATTAGCCAGACTGATCAAGAAAAAAAGGAGGAAGACTCAAACCAATAGAATTAGAAATGAAAAGGGAGAAGTAACAACTGACACTGTAGAAATACAAAGGCTCATGAGAGATTACTACAAGCAATTGTATGCCAATAAAATGGACAACCTGGAAGAATGGACAAATTCTTAGAAATGCACAACCTTCCGAGACTGAACCAGGAAGAAATAGAAAATATGAACAGACCAATCACAAGCACTGAAATTGAAATTGTGATTAAAAATCTTCCAACAAACAAAAGCCCAGGACCAGATGGCTTCACAAGCAAATTCTATCAAACATTTAGAGAAGAGTTTACACCTATCTTTCTCAAACTCTGCCAAAATAGAGCAGAGGGAGGAACACTCCCAAACTCATTCTACGAGGCCAACATCACCCTGATACCAAAACCAGAAAAAGATGTCACAAAAAAAGAAAACTACAGGCCACTATCACTGATGAATATAGATGCAAAAATCCTTAACAAAATACTAGCAAACAGAATCCAATAAAACATTAAAAGGATCATACACCATGATCAAGTGGGATTATCCCAGGGATGAAAGCATTCTTCAATATATGCAAATCAATCAATGTGATATACCGTATTAATAAATTGAAGGATAAAATCCATATGATCATCTCAATAGATGCAGAAAAAGCTCTTGACAAAATTCAACACCCATTTATGATAAAAACCCTGCAGAAAGTAGGCATAGAGGGAAATTTCCTCAACATAATAAAGACCATATATGACAAACCCACAGCCAACATCATCCTCAATGGTGAAAAACTGAAACCATTTCTGCTAAGATCAGTAACAAGACAAGGTTGCCCATTCTCACCACTATTATTTAACATAGTTTTGGAAGTTTTAGCCATAGCAATCAGAGAAGAAAAAGAAAAAAAGTAATCCAAATCGGAAAAGAAGAAGTAAAGCTATCACTGTTTGCAGAAGACATGATACTACACATAGAGAATCCTAAAGATGCTAGCAGAAAGCTACTAGGGCTAATGAATGAATTCGGTAAAGTAGCAGGATACAAAATTAATGCACAGAAATCTCTTGCATTCCTATATACTAATGATGAAAAATCTGAAAGTGAAATTAGGAAAACACTCCCATTTACCATTGCAACAGATAGAATAAATTATCTAGGAATAAACCTACCTAAGGAGACAAAAGACCTGTATGCATAAAATTGTAAGACACTGATAAAAGAAATTAAATGTGATAAAAAAATAGATGGAGAGGTATACCATGTTCTTGGATTGGAAGAATCAACATTGTGAAAATGACTCTACTACCTAAAGCAATCTACAGGTTCAATGCAATCCCTATCAAACTATCACTGACATTTTTCACAGAAGTAGAACAAAAATTTCACAATTTGCATGGAAACACAAAAGACCCTGAATAGCCAAAGCAATCTTGAGAAAGAAAAACGGAGCTGGAGGAATCAGGTTCCCTGACTTCAGACTATACTACAAAGCTACAGTAATCAAGGCAGTATGGTTCTGGCACAAAAACATAAATATAGATGAATGGAAAATGATAGAAAGCCCAGAGGTATACCCACGTACATATGGTCACATTATCTTTGATAAAGAAGGCAAGAATATACAATGGAGAAAAGACTGCCTCTTCAATAAGTGGTGCTGGGAAAACTGGACAGCTACATGTAAAAGAATGAAATTAGAGCACTCCTTAACACCATACACAAAAATAAACTCAAAATGGATTAAAGACTGAAATGTAAGGCCTGACACTATCAAACTCTTAGAGGAAAACATAGGCAGAACACTCTATGATATAAATCACAGCAAGATCCTCTTGATCCACCTCCTAGAGACATGGAAATAAAAACGAAAATAAACAAATGGGACTTAATGAAACTTAAAAGCTTTTGCACAGCAAAGGAAACCATAAACAAGATGAAAAGACAACCCTCAGAATGGGAGAAAATATTTGCAAATGAAGCAACTGACAAAGGATTAATCTTCAAAATTTACAAGCAGCTCATGCAGCTCAATATCAAAAAAACAAACAACCCAATCCAAGAATGGGCAGAAAACCTAAATAGACATTTCTCCGAAGAAGATATACAGATTGCCACCAAACACGTGAAATAATGCTCAACATCATTAATCATTAGAGAAATGCAAATCAAAACTACAATGAGATATCATCTCACACCAGTGATAATGTCCATCATCAAAAAATCTATAAACAATAAATACTGGAGAGGGTGTGGAGAAAAGGGAACCCTCTTTCACTGTTGGTGAGAATGTAAATTGTTACAGCCACTATGGAGAACAGTATGGTGCTTCCTTAAAAAACTAACAATAGAACTACCATACAACCCAGCAATCCCACTACTGGTCATATATCCTGAGAAAACCATAATTCAAAAAGAGTCATGTATCAAGATGTTCATTGCAGCTCTATTTACAATAGCCAGGACATGGAAGCAACCTAAGTGTCCATCAACAGATGAATGGACAAAGAAGATGTGACACATATATACAATGGAATATTACTCAGCCATAAAAAGAAATGAAATTGAGTTATTTGTAGTGATGTGGATGGACCTAGAATCTGTCATACAGAGTGAAGTAAGTGAGAAAGAGAAAAACAAATACCGTCTGCTAACACATATATATGGAATCTAAAAAAAAAAAAGTGGTCATGAAGAACCTAGGGGCAAGATGGGAATAAAGATGCAGAGCTACTAGAGAATGGACTTGAGGATATGGGAAGGGAGAAGAGTAAGCTGGGACAAAGTGAGAGAGTGGCATGGACATATATACACTACCAAACGTAAAATAGATAGCTAGTGGGAAGCAGCCGCATAGCACAGGGAGATCAGCTCAGTGCTTTGTGACCACCTAGAGGGGTGGGATAGGGAAGGTGGGAGGGAGGGAGTCGCAAGAGGGAAGAGATATGGGGACATATGTATATGTATAACTGATTCACTTTGTTATAAAGCAGAAACTAACACACCATTGTAAACCAATTATACTCCAATAAAGATGTTTTTAAAAAAAGCAGACAGATACACACATAATAATAACAACAATAAAGAAAGCACTTTTCTAGAAGTTATGGAAGGCCAGTGTTGAAACTAACTGAAATACAAGGAACTACGTGCTGAGTTCTATGAAAGAGATACATAATGCTTTAAGAATTTAGTAATCAAAAAATACAATATAATTTTAAAATAAAAAATAATTCAATGATCAGCAAAAGGGAATGGGCGAGATGGTCCATGAACCTCTGAAATTATATGCTGATATTCTTTTGGCTCATTTGCTTCTTTCCTGAAGAAAGTCTATATATACATCAGATTTTTAAGGAGGTCATAACTCAAAATGTTTAAGAATCACTAAGTCAGAGCGAATGCTATTTCACTTGGACTTCAAAGGGAGGCTGGAATTTTTGCAACCAGGAACGGCGGTATTGGCAATAGGAATCAGATAACTAAAGGAACAGGGTCAGAAAAACAAGATAACTGTTTGTGAGGCAGTAAGTTTGGGTAGAATGTGAGATATTTATAGGAGAGTTGTGGGAGACAATGCTGGGAATGCAGGTAAGGACAAGATCATGAAGACCCTTGAATGCCAATTATTTCTAATGTGATAAGGAGTCATTGAAAGTTTGGGGCAGAAAAATGATACATTGAATCTGTGCTTCAAAAAGAAAGGATGGAGTAGAAGTGATGCAGAGAAAACGGTGAAAGTACTGGACAGCAGGCTGTAGTTGGTCCTAACAAGACAGCTGATCATGTGAAAAGCAGGAAATAGAAACAAGACATGTTATTATTGAAGAATTGACAATACTTGACAATTGATTGGGTGTAGGGTGGTGTCAAGGATGACCAACTCTGGTTGACTAACAAAAAGAAGGGTAAGTCAGGTGTAGTAACAGCACTCATATTTATTCAACCATAACTATGTTCCAGGCACTAAGCATGACAATCTGGCTGCATTCTCTCTTTCAGTTTTCTCAAGAACTCTGTGACGTAGGTACTTCTATTTTCCCATCTCATAAATGAGGAGATAGAGACACAAAAATGAATTTCTTAGGGTCATACAGCTAAAGCAGAGAGGAGCTGGCACTGAAACTCGAGGCTATAAAACTTGAAAGGCCATATTCTTAATCATTACACTGTACTCTTTTGATGGAAGTGACCATTAGTTCAGATTTGGCCCTGTCTGTTTCAATATGTCATTTGAACATCCATGTGGAGATGTCCACAATGCATTTGGAAAACTGGAAATGGAACTTGGAACAGTGGTCAGAAGTGGAGTCAGTAGTATGGATGATGGTGAGGTTATGGGGATAGATGAGATCTCTCAAGGAGAAAGGATGGTGGGAGGAGAGGAGTGCTGAATGTAGGACCTGGTGACCAGCCATAGTTGGAGACAGGGAAAAGAGGGAAAGCCAAGGACAAAGGGCAGAGAAGAAGAGGTTACAAATATAGGAGAATCATCACGATAGGGGACAGTCATGCAAACTAAGGGAAATGTTATCTACAAGAAGGAGAGTCCAGTTATACATGGCAGAGAGGTCAGAGAGAATGAGGAACTGAGAGGGGCTTTGAAGTTGTCAATTAAGAAAGGTTCAGTTGTGTAGAGTATAATTTGAGTTAATTGTTTGGAATGGGAACCAGAAAGAGATGTTCAAGAGTGCATGGATGGTGACACAAGGAAGCTGTGAGAGTAGACAGCATTTGGAGTAGTTGGGCAGTAAAGGGAAGGAAGAAATAGAGTAGTCAGTAGTTCAAAGAGGTAGCAGTGTTCCAAAAACGTTTTTGTTTGTTTTCACTTATTAGTGTTTGGAGAACCTGAGCATGTTAGTAATGAAAATGGAAATGTAGAGGTGATCAGTGTTTGATGATGCAAGGGAAAATGGGGAGAATTGATGGAGTAAAACATCTGGAACACAAGAGAAGGACTGACCTTGGACAAGTAGCAAAATGATATCATTCATACAAAATTGCCATCATTATTACTTTTTGTTAATATCACAAAAATGACAATACTAGAAGCCTGGGTTGTGCCAATAGGACCTTTGTGATTAATCTAAGAGGACAGCTCAAAAAAGCAAAACCAAAACAGAACAAATATCTAACCCATCCTTCAGAAAATAATCACCTAGCTGTTGGGTCTTGGACCTGGTAGCACTGTTTTGGTTTTCTGGGTTTTTTTTTTTTTTTTTTTTGCAGTACACGGGCCTCTCACTGTTGTGGCCTCTCCAGTTGCGGAGCACAGGCTCTGGACGCGCAAGCTCAGCGGCCATGGCTCACAGGCCCAGCCGCTCCGTGGCATGCGAGATTTTCCTGGACTGGGGCATGAACCCGTGTCCCCTTCATCGGCAGGCGGACTCTCAACCACTGTGCCACCAGGGAAGCCCCTGGTAGCGTTGTTTGATTGGAGTAATTGCACCTTCTCCTTTGCAGAAAGAAGTCTCAAAGTTGCATGGCAGCTCAGCAGCTCTGCACCTTGAGTACCTCAGCTTTCTGTATGACAGAGTTGCCCCTTGGGTTTCTTACAGGATAGCTTTATTGCAAGCTTATAGTAAATGTCTTACTATGTCCAAACTAACACACCATTGTAAAGCAATTACACTCCAATAAAGATGATAAAAAAAAAAAAGTCTTACTAAGTCCAGATGAACAGAGGCTACATTTGCCTCATTGGGGCCAATTAAGTGGGGCAAGGGCAGATCTACAACATTTGTAACAGTAAGGCTCTACTGCCAAAGAGATTAAGTGACTTGTCCAAGGTCACATAGCAAGTGACAGAGCTGTATCTTAAACCCACATCTCCAGGACCAATCACTTTCTAATGCACCTTGAAGAATGGCTTATGTACAGAATGTCACTAGGAAATTTCTTCCTATAAACAAATACACGCTTCTATAGTTTTTTCTCACCACCTACTTTAGATTTCCATCCTCACCAGAAAATAAATGCTCGAAGCTGTGCTTAGGGACCTGATGAGGCATACATACACAGACACAAAAATGCTTCTTGGTGCTTTTTATCATTTAATATTTTCCTGTCATAGAGAGTATTAGTTTCCTATTGCTCCTGTAACAAATTACCACAAACTTAATGGCTTTAAACAACACAAACTTATTCTCTTGCAGTTCTGGAGGCCAAAACTCTGAAATAAGTTTCACTGGGATGAAGTCAAGGTATCAATAGGCCTGGTTCTTAAGAAGTCTGCAGGAGAAAAATTGTTCTCTCGCCCTTTCCTGCTTCCAGAAGCAGCCTATAGAAGCCCTTCTCTCATGGTCCATTCCTCCATCTTCAAAGCCAGTACTAGAGCATCTTCAAATCACTTTCTCTTTCTCAGCTTCTGTCGTCTCTCTGACTCTCCCTGCTTCACTTTGTTTCTTTTTGAATTTTATTTTATTTATTTTTATACAGCAGGCTCTTATTAGTTATCTATTTTATACATATTAGTGTATATATGTCAATCCTAATCTCCCCATTCATCCCACCACCACCATCCCCGACCCCTGCCACTTTCCCCCCTTGGTATCCATACGTATCTTCTCTACATCTGCATCTCTATTTCTGACTTTCAAACCGGTTCATCTGCAGCAGTTTTCTAGATTCCACATATGTGCATTAATATATGACATTTATTTTTCTCTTTCTGACATACTTCATTCTGTATGACAGTCTCTAGGACCATCCACATCTATACAAATGACCCAGTATTGCTCCTTTTTAAGGCTGAGTAATATTCCATTTTACATATGTACCACATCTTCTTTACCCATTCATCTGTCAATGGGCATTTAGGTTGCTTCCATGACCTGTCTATTGTAAATAGTGCTACAATGAACATTGGGGTGCATGTGTCATTTTGAATTATAGTTTTCTCTGGGTATCTGCCCAGTAGTGGGATTGCTGGGTCATATGGTAATTCTATTTTTAGTTTTTTAAGGAACTTCCATACTCTTCTCTATAGTGGCTGTATCAATTTACATTCTCATCAACAGTGCAAGAGGGTTCCCTTTTCTCCACACCCTCTCCAGCATTTGTTGTTTGTAGATTTTCTGATGATGCCTACTCTGACTGGTGTGAGGTGATACCTCATTGTAGTTTTGCTTTGTATTTCTCTAATAATTGCTGATGCTGAGCAGCTTTTCATGTGCCTCTTGGCCATCTGTATGTCTTCTTTGGAGAAATGTCTATTTAGGTCTTCTGCCCATTTTGATTGTGGTGTTTGTTTTTTTAATACTGAGCTACATGAGCTGCTTATATATTTTGGAGATTAATTCCTTGTCCATCGATTCATCTGCAAATATTTTCTCCCACTCTGAGGGTTGTCTTTTTGTCTTGATTATAGTTTCATTTGCTGTGCAAAAGTTTTTAATTTTCATTAGGTCCTGTTTATTTATTTTTGTTTTTATTTCCATTACTCTACGAGGTGGGTCAAAAAAGATCTTGCTGTGATTTATGTCAATGAGTGCTCTTCCTATATTTTCCTCTAAGAGTTTTATAGTGTCCAGTGTTACAATTAGGTATTTACTCCATTTTGAGTTTATTTTGTGTATATGGTGTTAGGGAGTGTTCTAATTTTATTCCTTTACATGTAGCTGTCCAGTTTTCCCAGCACCACTTATTAAAGGGACTGTCTTTTCTCCAGTGTATATCCTTGACTCCTTTGTCATAGATTAGTTGACCATAGGTGTGTGGGTTTATATCTGGGCTTTTCATCCTGTTCCATTGATCTATATATCTGTTTTTGTGCCAGTACCATATTGTCTTGATTACTGTAGCTTTGTAGTATAGTCTGGAGTCAGAGAGCCTGATTCCTCCAGCTCCGTTTTTCTTTCTCAAGATTGCTTTGGCTATTCGGGGTCTTTTGTGTTTCCATACAAATTGTGAAATTTTTTGTTCTACTTCTGTGAAAAATGCCAGTGGTAGTTTGATAGGGATTGCATTGAATCTGTAGATTGCTTTGTGTAGTAGAGTCATTTTCACAATGTTGATTCTTCCAATCCAAGAACATGGTATATCTCTCCATCTATTTGTATCATCTTTAATTTCTTTCATCAGTGTCTTATAATTTTCTGCATACAGGTCTTTTGTCTCCTTAGGTAGGTTTATTCCTAGGTATTTTATTCTTTTTGTTGCAATGGTGAATGGGATTGTTTCCTTAATTTCTCTTTCTGATCTTTCATTGTTAGTGTATAGGAATGCAAATGATTTCTGTGTATTAATTTTGTATCCTGCAACTTTACCAAATTCATTGTTATCTCTAGTAGTTTTCTGTTGGCACCTTTAGGATTCTCCATGTATAGTATAATGGCATCTGAAAACAGTGACAGTTTTACTTCTTCTTTTCCAATTTAGATTTATTTTATTTCTTTTTCTTCTCTGATTGCTGTGGCTGGGGCTTCCAAAACTCTGTTGAATAATAGTGGAGAGAGTGGACATCCTTGTCTTGTTCTTGATCTTAGAGGAAATGCTTTCAGTTTTTCACCATTGAGAATGATGTTGGCTGTGAGTTTGTCACATATGGCCTTTATTATGTTGAGGTAGGTTCCCTCTATGCCCACTTTCTGGAGAGATTTTATCATAAATTGGTGTTGAATTTTGTCAAGAGCTTTTTCTGCATCTATTGAGATGATCATATGGTTTTTATGCTTCAATTTTTTTAATATGATGTATCACATTGATTGATTTGCATATATTGAAGAATGTGTGCACTTCCGAGAAGATGGCAGAAGAGTAAGACGTGGAGATTACCTTCCTCCCCACAGATATACCAGAAATACATCTACACGTGGAACAACTCCTACAGAACACCTAGTGAACGCTGGCAGAAGACCTCAGACCTCCCAAAAGGCAAGAACCCCCCACGTACCTTGGTAGGGCAAAAGAAAAAAATAAACAGAGACAAAAGGATAGGGACGGGTCCTGCACCAGTGGGAGGGAGCTGTGAAGGAGGAAAAGTGTCCACACACTAGGAAGCCCCTTCGCGGGTGGAGACTGCGGGTGGCGGAGGGGGGGAGATTCAGAGCCGCGGAGGAGAGCACAGCAACAGAGGTGCGGAGGGCAAAGCAGAGAGATTACAGCACAGAGGATCAGGGCCGACTGCCACTCACCAGCCAAGAGGCTTGTCTGCTCACCGCGGGGGTGGGCGGGGCTGGGAGCTGAGGCTCAGGCTTCAGTCGAAGCACCGGGAGAGAACTGGGGTTGGCGGCGTGAACACAGCCTGCAGGGCGTTAGTGCACCGCGGCTAGCAGGGAGGGAGTCCGGGGAAAAGTCTGGACCTGCCGAAGAGGCAAGAGACTTTTTCTTCCCTCTTTATTTCCTGGTGCATGAGGAGAGGGGATTAAGAATGCTGCTTAAAGGAGCTCCAGAGACGGGCACGAGCCACGGCTAAAAGTGCGGACCCCAGAGACGGACATGAGACGCTACGGCTGCTGCTGCCGCCACCAAGAAGCCTGTGTGCGACCACAGGTTACTATCCACACCCCACTTCCAGGGAGCCTGTGCAGCCCGCCACTGCCAGGGTCCCATGATCCAGGGACAACTCCCCTGGGAGAACGCACGGTGCGCCTCAGGCTGTCGCAACGTAACTCCGGTCTCTGCCGCTGCAGGCTTGCCCTGCACTCCGTGACCCTCCCTACCCCCGGCCTGAGTGAGCCAGAGCCTCCGAATCAGCAGCTCCTTTAACCCCGTTCTGTCTGAGCAAAGAACAGACGCCCTCCAGCGACCTACACGCACAGGCGGGGCCAAATCCAAAGCTGAGCCCCTGGGAGCTGTGAGAACTAAGAAGAGAAAGGGAAATCTCTCCCAGCAGCCTCAGAAGCAGCGGATTAAAACTCCACAATCAACTTGATGTACCTGCATCTGTGGAATACCTGAATAGACAACGAATCATCCCAAATTAAGGAGCCGTGTGGATGAAAGGCTCTTGGTGCTCCAGCCAGGAGTCAGGGCTCTGCCTCTGAGGTAGGAGAGCCAACTTCAGGACACTGGTCCACAAGAGGACTCCCAGCTGCACATAAGAGCAAATGGCGAAAATCTCCCAGAGATCTCCATCTCAACGCCAGCAGCCAGCTTCACTCAACGACCAGCAAGCTACAGTGCTGGACATCCTATGCCAAACAACTAGAAAGACAGGAACACAACCCCACCAATTAGCAGAGAGGCTGCCTCAAATCATAATAAGTCTACAGACACCCCAAAACACACCACCAGACTTGGACCTGCCCATCAGAAAGACAAGATCCAGCCTCATCCACCAGAACACAAGCACTAGTATCCTCCACCAGGAAGCCTACACAACCCACTGAACCAACCTTAGCCACTGGGGACAGACACTAAAAACAACAGGAACTACGAACCTTCAGCCTGCAAAAAGGAGACCCCAAACACAGTAAGATAAGCAAAATGAAAAGACAGAAAAACACATGGCAGATGAAGGAGCAAGATAAAAATCCACCAGACCTAACAAATGAAGAGGAAATAGGCAGTCTACCTGAAAAAAAATTCAGAATAATGATAGTAAAGTTGATCCAAAATCTTGGAAATAGAATGGACAAAATGCAAGAAACATTTAACAAGGACCTAGAAGAACTAAAGATGAAACAACGATGAATAACACAATAAATTAAATGAAAAATACTCTAGATGGGATCAATAGCAGAATAACTGAGGCAGAAGAACGGATAAATAACCTGGAAGATAAAATAGTGGAAATAACTACTGCAGAGCAGAATAAAGAAAAAAGAATGAAAAGAGCTGAAGAAGTCTCAGAGACCTCTGGGACAACATTAAACACACCAATGTTCGAATTATAGGGGTTTCAGAAGAAGAAGAGAAAAAGAAAGGGACTGAGAAAAGATTTGAAGAGATTATAGTTGAAAACTTCCCTAATATGGGAAAGGAAATAGTTAATCAAGTCCAGGAAGCACAGAGAGTCCCATACAGGATAAATACAAGGAGAAATACGCCAAGACACATATTAATCAAACTGTCAAAAATTAAATACAAAGAAAGCATATTAAAAGCAGCAAGGGAAAAACAACAAATAACACACAAGGGAATCCCCATAAGGTTAACAGCTGATCTCTCAGCAGAAACCCTACAAGCCAGAAGGGAGTGGCAGGACATACTGAAAGTGCTGAAGGAGAATAGCCTGCAACCAAGACTACTCTACCCAGCAAGGATCTCATTCACATTTGATGGAGAAATTAAAACCTTTACAGACAAGCAAAAGCTGAGAGAGTTCAGCACCACCAAACCAGCTTTACAACAAATGCTAAAGGAACTTCTCTAGACACGAAACACAAGAGAAGGAAATGACCTATAGTAGCGAACCCAAAACAATATATAAAATGGAAATAGGAACATACATATCAATAATTACCTTAAATGTAAATGGACTAAATGCTCCCACCAAAAGACACAGATTGGCTGAATGGATACAAAAACAAGACCCTTATATATGCTGTCTACAAGAGACCCACTTCAGAACTAGAGACACATACAGACTGAAAGTAAGAGGATGGAAAAAGGTATTTCATGCAAATGGAAACCAAAAGAAAGCTGGAGTAACAATTCTCATATCAGACAAAATAGACTTTAAAATAAAGACTATTAGAAGAGACAAAGAAGGACTCTACATAATGATCAAGGGATCGATCCAAGAAGAAGATATAACAATTGTAAATATTTATGCACCCAACAGAGGAGCACCTCAATACATAAGGAAAATACTAACAGCCATAAAAAGAGAAATCAACAGTAACACATTCATAGTAGGGGACTTTCACACCCCACTTTCACCAATGGACAGATCATCCAAAATGAAAATAAATAAGGAAACACAAGCTTTAAATGATACATTAAACAAGATGGACTTAATTGATATTTATAGGACATTCAATCCAAAAACAACAGAATACACATTTTTCTCAAGTGCTCATGGAACATTCTCCAGGATAGATCATATCTTGGGTCACAAGTCAAACCTTGGTAAATTTAAGAAAATTGAAATTGTTTCAAGTATCTTTTCCAATCACAACGCTATGAGACTAGATATCAATTACAGGAAAAGATCTGTAAAAAATACAAACACATGGAGGCTAAACAATACACTACTTAATAACTAAGTGATCACTGAAGAAATCAAAGAGGAAATCAGAAAATACCTAGAAACAAATGACAATGGAGACACGACAACCCAAAATCTATGGGATGCAGCAAAAGCAGTTCTAAGAGGGAAGATTATAGCAATACAATCCTACCTTAAGAAACAGGAAATATCTTGAATAAACAACCTAACCTTGCACCTAAAGCAATTAGAGAAAGAAGAACAAAAAAAACCCCAAAGTTAGCAGAAGGAAAGAAATCATAAAAATCAGATCAGAAATAAATGAAAAAGAAATGAAGGAAACGATAGTAAAGATCAATAAAACTAAAAGCTGGTTCTTTGAGAAGATAAACAAAATTGATAATCCATTAGCCAGACTCATCAAGAAAAAAAGGGAGAAGACTCAAATCAATAGAATTAGAAATGAAAAAGGAGAAGTAACAACTGACACTGCAGAAATACAAAAGATCATGAGAGATTACTACAATCAACTCTATGCCAATAAAATGGACAACCTGGAAGAAATGGACAAGTTCTTAGAAATGCACAACCTGCCAAGACTGAATCAAGAAGAAATAAAAAATATGAACACAACAATCACAAGCACTGAAATTGAAACTGTGATTAAAAGTCTTCCAACAAACAAAAGCCCAGGACCAGATGGCTTTACAGGTGAATTCTATCAAATACTTAGAGAAGAGCTAACACCTATCCTTCTCAAACTCTTCAAAAATATAGCAGAGGGAGGAACACTCGCAAACTCATTCTACGAGGCCACCATCACCTTGATACCAAAACCAGACAAGGATGTCACAAAGAAAGAAAACTACAGGCCAATATCACTGATGAACATAGATGCAAAAATCCTCAACAAAATACTAGCAAACAGAATCCAACAGCACATTAAAAGGATCATACACCATGATCAAGTGGGGTTTATTCCAGGAATGCAAGGATTCTTCAATATACGCAAATCTATCAATGTGTTAAACCATATTAACAAATTGAAGGAGAAAAACCATATGATCATCTCAATAGTTGCAGAGAAAGCTTTCGACAAAATTCAACACCCAATTATGATAAAAACCTTGCAGAAAGTAGGCATAGAGGGAAATTTCCTCAACATAATAAAGGCCATATATGACAAACCCACAGCCAATATCGTCCTCAATGGTGAAAAACTGAAAACATTTCCACTAAGGTCAGGAACATGACGAAGTTGCCCACTCTCACCACTCTTATTCAACATAGTTTTGGAAGTTTTAGCCACAGCAACCAGAGAAGAAAAGGAAATAAAAGGAATCCAAATCGGAAAATAAGAAGTAAAACTGTCACTATTTGCAGATGACATGATACTATACATAGAGAATCCTAAAGATGCTACCAGAAAACTACTAGAGCTAATCAATGAATTTGGTAAAGGAGCAGGATACAAAATTAATGCACAGAAATCTCTGGCATTCCTATACACTAAGGATGAAAAATCTGAAAGTGAAATCAAGAAAACACTCCCATTTACCACTGCAACAAAAACAATAAAATATCTAGGAATACACCTACCTAAGGAGACAAAAGACCTGTATGCAGAAAATTATAAGACACTGATGAAAGAAATTAAAGATCATACAAATAGATGGAGAGATATAACATGTTCTTGGATTGGGAGAATCAACATTGTGAAAATGACTCTACTACCCAAAGCACTCTACAGATTCAATGCAATCCCTATCAGACTACCACTGGCATTTTTCACAGAACTAGAACAAAAAATTTCACAATTTGTATGGAAACACAAAAGATCCCGAACAGCCAAAGCAATCTTGAGAAAGAAAAACGGAGCTGGAGGAATCAGGCTCCCTGACTCCAGACTATGCTACAAAGCTACAGTAATCAAGAAGTATAGTACTGGCACAAAAACAGAAATATAGATCAATGGAACAGGATAGAAAGCCCAGAGATAAACCCATGCACACATGGTCACCTTATCTTTGATAAAGGAGGCAGGAATGTACAGTGGAGAAAGGACAGCCTCTTCAATAAGTGGTGCTGGGAAAACTGGACAAGTATATGTAAAAGTATGAGACTAGATAACTCCCTAACACCATACACAAAAATAAGCTCAAAATGGATTAAAGACCTAAATGTAAGGCCAGAAACTATCAAACTCTTAGAGGAAAACATAGGCAGGACACTCTATGACATAAATCACAGCAAGGTCCTTTTTGACCCACCTCCTAGGGACATGGAAATAAAAACAAAAATAAACAAGTGGGACCTAATGAAACTTAAAAGCTTTTGCACAGCCAAAGAAACCATAAACAAGACCAAAAGACAACCCTCAGAATGGGAGAGAATATTTGCAAATGAAGCAACTGACAAAGGATTAATCTCCAAAATCTATAAGCAGCTTATGCATCTTAATAACAAAAAAGCAAACAACCCAATCCAAAAATGGGCAGAAGACCTAAATAGACATTTCTCCAAAGAAGATATACAGACTGCCAACAAACACATGAAAGAATTCTCAACATCACTAATCATTAGAGAAATGAAAATCAAAACTACAATGAGATATCATCTCACACCAGTCAGAATGGCCATCATCAAAAAATCTAGAAACAATAAATGCTGGAGAGGGTGTGGAGAAAAGGGAACCCTCTTACACTGTTTGTGGGAATGTAAATTGATACAGCCACTGTGGAAAAGAGTATGGAGGTTGCTTCAAAAACTACAAATATAGCTACCATATGACCAAGCAATCCCACTACTTGGCATATACCCTGAGAAAACCGTAATTCAAAAAGAGTCATGTACCAAAATGTTCATTGCAGCTCTATTTACAATAGCCCGGAGATGGAAACAACCTAAATGTCCATCATTGGATGAATGGATAAAGAAGATGTGGCACATATATACAATGGAATATTACTCAGCCATAAAAAGAAACGAAATTGAGCTATTTGTAATGAGGTGGATAGACCTAGAGTCTGTCATACAGAGTGAAGTAAGTCATAAAGAGAAAGACAAATACCATATGCTAACACATATATATGGAATTTAAGAAAAAATATGTCATGAAAAACCTAGGGGTGAAACAGGAATAAAGACACAGACTTACTAGAGAATGGACTTGAGGATATGGGGAGGGGGAAGGGTAAACTGTGACAAAGCGAGAGACAGGCATGGACATATATACACTATCAAACATAAGGTAGATAGCTAGTGGGAAGCAGCTGCATAGCACAGGGAGATCAACTCGGTGCTTTGTGACCGCCTGGAGGAGTGCGAGAGGGAGGGTGGGAGGGAGGGAGATGCTAGTGGGAAGAGATATGGGAACATATGTATATATATAACTGATTCATTTTGTTGTGAAGCTGAAACTAACATACCATTGTAAAGCAATTATACTCCAATAAAGATGTTAAAATGAAAAAAAAGAAAAAGAATGTGTGCATCCCTGGGATAAATCCCACTTGATAATGGTGTATGATCCTTTGAATGTGTTGTTGGATTCTGTTTACCAGTATTTTGTTGAGGATTTTTGCAACATATTCATCAGTGATATTGGTCTGTAGTTTTCTTCTTTTGTAATATCTCTGTCTGGTTTTCGTATCAGGGTGACGGTGGCCTCGTAGAATGAGTTTGGGAGTGTTCCTTCCTCTGCAAATATTTTGGAAAAGTTTGAGAAGGATGGGTGTTAGCTCTTCTCTAAATGTTTGATAGAATTTACTTGTAAAGCCATCTGGTCCTGTACTTCTGTTTCTTGGAAGATTTTTAATCAGTTTCAATTCCATTACTTGTGAAAGGTCTGTTCATATTTTCTGTTTCTTCCTAGTTCAGTCTTGGAAGGTTATACCTTTCTAAGAATTTGTCCATTTCTTCCAGGTTGTCCATTTTATTGGCATAGAGTTTCTTGTAGTAGTCTTTTATGATGCTTTGTATTTCTGCGGTGTCCATGGTAACTTCTTCTCTTTCATTACTAATTTTATTGATTTGAGTCCTCTCCCTCTTTTTCTTGATGAGTCTGGCTAAAGGTTTATCAATTTGTTTGTCTTCTCAAAGAACCAGTTTTTAATTTTATTTATATTTGCTATTGTTTTCTTTGTTTCTATTTCATTTATTTCTGCTCTGATCTTTATGATTTCTTTCATTCTACTAACTTTGGGCTTTGTTTGTTCTTCTTTCTCTAGTTCCTTTAGGTGTAAGGTTAGATTATTTATTTGAGATTTTTCTTGAAGTAGGATTGTATTACTATAAACTTCCCTCTTATAACTGCTTTTGCTGCATCCCATAGGTTTTGCAGTCATGTTTTCATTGTCCTTTGTCTCTAGATATTTTTTGATTTCCTCTTGGATTTCTTCAGTGATCTTTTGGTTATTTAGTAGTGTATTATTTAGTCCCCATGTGTTTGTGTTTTTTACCTTTTTTCCCCTGTAATTTATTTCTAATCTCATAGCATTGTGGTCCGAAAAGATGCTTGATACAATTTCAATTTTCTTAAATTTACTGAGGCTTGATTTGTGACCCAAGATGTGATGTATCCTGGAGAATGTTCCATGTGCACTTGAGAAGAAAGTGTAATCTGCTGTTTTTGGATGGAATGTCCTATAAATATCAATTAAATCTATCTGGTCTATTGTGTCATCTAAAGCCTGTGTTTCCTTATTAATTTTCTGTATGGATGATCTGTCCATTGGTGTAAGTGAGGTGTTAAAATCCCCCACTGTTATTGTGTTACTCTTTTATAGCTGTTAGCATCTGCCTTATGTATTGAGGTACTCCTATGTTGGGTGGATATACATTTATAATTGTTATATCTTCTTCTTGGATTGATCTCTTGATCATTATGTAGTGTCCTTCATTGTCTCTTGTAGCATTCTTTATTTTAAAGTTTATTTTATCTGATATGAATGTTGCTACTCCAGCTTTCTTTTGATTTCCATTTGCATGGAATATCTTTTTCCATCCCTTCACTTTCTTTATTTTATTTTATTTTTTTGTGGTACGTGGGCCTCTCACTGTTGTGGCCTCTCCCATTGCAGAGCACAGGCTCCAGATCCGCAGGCTCAGTGGCCATGGCTCACGGGCCCAGCCGCTCTGCGGCATGTGGGATCTTCCCGGACTGGGGCACAAACCTGTGTCCCCTGCATTGGCAGGTGGACTCTCAACCATTGCGCCACCAGGGAAGCTCCCATCCCCACACTTTCAGTCTATATTGTGTCCTTAGGTCTGAAGTGGGTCTCTTACAAACAACACATATATGAGTCTTGTTTTTGTATCCAATCAGTGAGCCTGTGTCTTTTGGTTGGAGCATTTAGTCCATTCACATTTAAGGTAATTATCGATATGTATGTTCCTATTACCATTTTCTTAATTGTTTTGGGTTAGTTTTTGTAGGTCCTTTTCTTCTCTTGTGTTTCCCACTTAGAGAAGTTTTTTTTAACATTTGTTGTAAAGCTGGTTTGGTGGTGCTGAATTCTCTTAGCTTTTGCTTGTCTGTAAAGCTTTTGATTTCTCCATCGAATCTGAATGAGATCCTTGCCAGGTAGAGTAATCTTGTTTGTAGGTTCTTCCCTTTCAGCACTTTAAATATATCATGCCACTCCCTTCTGCCTTGTAGAGTTTCTGCTGAGAAATCAGCTGTTTATCTTATGGGAGTTTCCTTGTATGTTATTTGTCATTTTTCCCTTGTTGCTTTTAATAATTTTTCTTTGTCTTTAATTTTTGTCAATTTGATTACTATGTCTTAGTATGTTTCTCCTTGGATTTATCCTGCCTGGGACTCTCTGTGCTTCCTGGACTTGGGTGGCTATTTCCTTTCCCATGTTATGGAAATTTCTGACTATAATCTCTTGAAATATTTTCCCACATCTTTTCTCTCTCTCCTCCTTCTGGGACCCCTTTAATGTGAATGTTGGTGTGTTTAATGTTGTCCTGGAGGTCTCTTAGGCTGTTTTCGTTTCTTTTCATTCTTTTATCTTTATTCTGTTCTGCAGCAGTGAATTCCACAATTCTGTCTTCCAGGTCACTTATCCGTTTTTCTGCCTCATTTATTCTGCTACTGATTCCTTCTATTGTATTTTTCATTTCAGTTATTGTATTGTTCATCTCTGTTTGTTTATTCTTTAATCCTTCTAGGTGTTCTTTAATTCTTCTCGGTCTTTGTTGAACATCTCTTGCATCTTCTCTATATTTGCCTCCATTCTTTTTCCGAGGTCCTGGATCATCTTCACTATCTTTTTTCTGAATTCTTTTTCTGGAAGCTTGCCTATCTCCACTTCATTTAGTTGTTTTTCTGGGGTTTTGTCTTGTTCCTTCATCTGGTACATCCTCCTCTGCATTTTCATTTTATCTCTCTTTCTGTGAACATGATTTCTATTCCACAGGCTGCAGAATTGTAGTTCTTCTTGCTTCTGCTTTCTCCTCCTGCTTCACTTTTATAAGTACCCTTGTTATTACATGGGACGAACCTAGATAATCCAAGGTAATCTCCCCATCTGAAGATTCTTAACTTAGTCACATGGTAAAGTCTATATCATGATGTAGGGTAACATCCACATGTTCCAAGGATTGGGACAGGGACATCTTGGGGAGCCATTATGCAGACTACCACACAGAGTAAGGAACAAATACACTCTTGTAGACATATGTCAATAAATCAACTAGCAAATATTTGTTAAACACCTAATATGTACCAAGCTGTAACAGGGAAGGTGTAGGAAACATATAATAATATAGGACTTGTTTTCTCTCTCAAGGACCTACAATATTCTTTGGAAGAGAAAATTAATATTCATGAAACAACTATATTCTAAACTCTAGGGTACTAACTATAAATGCCCCAGGGCTACAGAAAACTCACTTGAGTTGTATAAGTTGGAGAAATTGATGAAGTTTTCATGGGAAAAATAGAGAGACTCAAAATAGAGATGTAGCAGGAAAGGAGACAGAAAGGGAAAGCTGTGATTCCCAAATGAGTTGGGCTGCAGGAGCCAAAGTGTGGCCACAGAAATGGAATAAGGCTGAGAAACGTAGAGATTCCTCTAGATCAGTGGTCAACAAATTATGGGCTTCAGGCCCAATTCAGTCCTCCACCTGTTTTTGTTGGTTTGTTTATATTTGTTGTTTTGGGGTTTTTTTTCCAGTTTTACTGAGATATAATTGACACACAGCATTGTATAAAGTTAAGGCGTATTGCATAATGATTTGACATACATCATGATATGTTAACATCCATCATCTCATATAGATACAGAATTAAAGATATAAAGAAAAAAATTTTCCTTTTGATAAGAACCCTTAGGATTTACCCTCTTAACAACCTTCATATATAATGTACGGCAGTGTTAATTATATCTATCATGTTGTACTTTACATTGCTAGTATTTATTTATCTTATAACTGGGAGTTTATGCCTTTTGACTGCTTTCATACAATTTCCCCTCCCCCCACTTCCCACCTCTGGTAACCACAAATCTGACCTCTTTTTCTATGAGTTTGTTTGTTTTTTAAATATAATTAACCTACAACGCTATGTTAGTTCCTGTTATACAACATAGTGATTCGATATTTTTATACATTTCAAAATGATCGCCATAAGTCTAGTTACAATATTCACCATACAAAGATATTACATAATTATTGACTATATTCCCCACATTGTATATTTCATGTCCATGACTCATTTATTTTGCAACTAGAAGTTTGTATCTCTTAATCTCCCTCACCTATTTCTTTCCTCTCTCCACCCAGGTCCCCTCTAGTAACCACCTCTTTGTTCTCTGTGTCTATAGTTCTGTTTCTGTTTTGTTATGTTTGTTCATTTGTTCTGTTTTTTAGATTCCACATATAAGTGATAACACATATAAGTGATAACATACAGTATTTGTCTTGCTCTAAGATATTTCACTTAGCGTAATACCTTCTAGGTTCCTTCATGTTGTTGCAAATGGCAAGATTTCCTTCTTTTATTTTTTATATGGCTAATACACCTATATATATATGGTTTCTTTATTAATTCATCTGTTGTTGGGCACTTTGGTTGCTTATATTTCTTGGCTACTGTAAATAATGCTGCAATGAACATAGGGGTGCATATATCTTTCAAATTCGTGTTTTCATTTTCTTTAGATAAGTATCCAGTAGTGGAATTGCTGGATCATATGGTAGTTCTATTTTTAATTTTCTGAGATATCTCCAAACTGTTTTCCTTAGCAAATGAACTACTTTACATTTCTACCAACAGTGCATGGGGGTTCCCTTTTCTCCACATCCTCTTCAGTGCTTGTTATTTCTTGTCTTTTTGATGTTAACCACTCTGACAGGTGTGAGGTGATACCTCATTATGGTTTTGATCTGCATATCTCTGATGATTAGTGATGTTGAGCATCTTTTCATGTGCCTGCTAGCCATCTGTATGTCTTCTTTGTACAAATGTCTATTCAGGTCTTCTGCTCATTTTTTAATTGAGTTTTTGTTTTTTTGATATTGAGTTGTATAAGCTGTTTGTATATTTTGGATATTAAACCCTTATCAGTCATATCATTGGCAAATATTTTCTCCCATCCAGTAGGCTGTCTTGTTGTTTTATCAATGGTTCCATTGCTGTGAAAAATCTTTTAAGTTTAATTGTCTCATTTTTAAATTTTTTTTTTCATTTTTTAATTTTTGATTTTGTTTCCTTTGCCTTTAGGAGACTGATTCAAAAAAAAAACATTCTATGATTTATGTCAAAGAGTGTTCTGCCCATGCTTTCTTCTAGCTTTACGGTTTTCAGTCTTACATTTAGGCCTTTAATCCATTTTGAGATTATTTTTATATATGGTGTGAGAAAATGTTCTAATTTCATTCTTTTACATGTAGCTGTCCAGTTTCCCCAACACCACTTATTGAGGAGACTGCCTTTTCTCCATTGTATATTCCTGCCTCTTTTGTAATAGATTAACAATATGTGCATGAGTTTTTTTCTGGATTCTCTATTCTTTCGATTGATCTATATGTCTGTTTGTGTGCCAGAACCGTACTGCTCAGATTGCTGTAGCTTTTTGGTATAGTCTGAAGTCATAGAGCATGATACCGCTCCCTTTGTTCTTTTTTCCCAAGATTGCTTTGGTTATTCAGGGTCTTTTGTGGTTCTGTAAAAATTTTAGAATTATTTGTTCTAGTTCTGTGAAAAATGACATGGGTAGTTTGATAGGGATTGATTAAATCAGTAGGTTGCTTTGGGTGGTATGGACATTTTGACAATATTAATTCTTCCAATCCATGAATATCATTTCATTTATTTGTAGCCTCTTCAATTATCTTCATCAATATCTTATAGTTTTCAGAGTACAGGCTTTCACCTCTTTGGTTAAGTTTATTCCTAGGTATTTTGTTCTTTGATGCAGTCGTAAATCAAATTGTTTTCTTGAATTTTCTTTGTTAGTTCATTATTCCAGTATAAAAAAGCAACAGATTTCTGTATCATAATCTTGTATCCTGCAACTTTATTGATTCATTTATTAGTTCTAATAGCTTTTTGGTGAAGATTTTAGGGTATTCTGTATATCGTATCATGTCATCTGCACACAGTGATAGTTTTATTTCTTCCCTTTCAATCGGAATGCCTTTTGTTTCCTTTCTTGTCTGATTGCTGTGACTAAGATTCCAGTACTATGTTAAATACAGGTGGTCAGAGTAGGCATTTTTGTCTTGTTCCTGATTTTAGAGGAAAAGCACTAGCTTTTCATCATTTTTTTTTTAGCTTTTCATCATTGAATATGAAGTTAGCTGTAGGTGTGTCATAAATGACTTTTATTATGCTGAGATATGTTCCCTCTATAACCACTTTGATGAGAGTTTTTTTCATGAATGGATGTTGAAATTTGTCAAAGGATATTTCTGAATCTATTGAGATGATCATGTGATTTTTATCCTTCCTTTTGTTAATTAGGTGTATCACATGGATTGATTTGTGGATATTGAACCATTCTTGCATCCGCAGCATAAATCCCACTTGGTCATGGTGTATGTTCCTTTTTACATATTGTGGAATTCTGTGTGCTAATATTTTGTTGAGGATTTTTACATCTATATTCATCAGAGATATTGGCCTATAAGTTTCTTTTTTTGTAATGTCTTTGTCTGGTTTTGGTATTAGGGTAATAGAGGCCTCATAGAATCATTTTGGGAGGGTTTCTTCCCCTTCAATTTTTTGGAATAGTTTGAGAAGTATAAGTATTATCTTTTCTTTATATGTTTGGTAGAATTCCCCTGTGAAGCTCTCTAGTCCTGGACTTCTGTTTCCTGGGAGTTTTTTTTTTTTATTACAAATTAATTTAATTACTAGTGATTGGTCTGTTCAGATTGTCTGTTTGTTCCTGATTAAGTCTTGGAAGGTTGTATGTTTCTAGAAACTTGTCCATTTCTTCTAGGTTGTTAAATTTTTTGGCATATAACTGTTCATAGCATTTTCGTATGATAATTTTTTGTATCTCTGTGGTATCAGTTGTTATTTCTCCTCTGTCATTTCTTATTTTGTTCATTTGGGTTGCATCTCTTTTTTTCTGGATGAGCCTGGCTAAAGGCTTATCAATTTTGTTTATCTTTTCAAGAAACCAGCTCTTAGTTTCATTAATCTTTTCTATTGTTTTTTATCTCTATTTTATTTATTTCCTCTCTGATTTTATTATTTCTCTCCTTCTGCTGACTTTGGGGTTTGTTCATCCTTCTTGTTCTAATGCCTTTAGATGGTAGGTAAGGTTGTTTATTTGGGACATTTCTTGTTCCATGAGGTAGACTTCTATGGATATAAACTTCCCTCTTAGAACTGCTTTTACTGTATCCTATAGATTTTGGAATGTTGTGTATTTATTTTCATTTGTCTCAAGGTATTTTCTAATTTCCTCTTTGACTTCTTCATTGACTCATCGGTTTTTTAGCAGCATGTTGTTTAGTCTCCACGTGTTTGTGCTTTCCTCATTTTTCTTCCTGTAAGTGATTTCTAGTTTCATACCATTATGGTTGGAAAAAAATGCCTTGATATAATTTCCATCCTCTTAAATTTGTTGAGGCTTGTTTTGTGCCCTAGCATGTGATATATCCTGGAGAATGTTCCATGTGCACTTGAAAAGAATGTATAGTCTGTTGATTTGGATGGAATGTCCTGTAGATATCTCTTAAGTCTAATTGGTCTATTTTGTCATTTAAGACCACTGTTGACTTATTGATTTTCTGTCTGCATGATTTGTCCATTGATGTAAATGGACTGTTAAAGTCTCCTACAATTGTATTATTGTCAATTTCTCCCTTTATATTTGTTAATGTTCACTTTATATACTTAAGCGTTCCCATATAAGTTGCATATATATTAATGAGCATTATATAATCTTCTTGTATTGATCCCTTTATCATTATGTAATGCCTTTCTTTCTCTTTTGTCATAGACTTTATATTTTATTTTATTTTTAATAAATTTATTTATTTATTTTTGGCTGCATTGGGTCTTCATTGCTGAGTGTGGGCTTTCTCTAGTTGTGGAGATCAGGGGCTACTCTTTGTTGTGATGTGCGGGCTTCTCATTACAGTGGCTTCTCTTGTTGCAGAGCATGGGCTCTAGGCACATGGGCTTCAGTCATCGTGGCACGCGGGTTCAGTAGCTGTGGCTCATGGGCTCTAGAGCGCAGGCTCAGTAGTTGTGGCACACAGGCTTAGTTGTTCCGTGGCATGTGAGATCTTCCCGGACCAGGGCTCGAACCCATGTTCCCTGCATTGGCAGGCAGATTCCCAAACACTGTGCCACCAGGGAAGTCCCTATAGACTTTATTTTAAAATCCATTTTGTCTGATATGAGTATTGCTACACATTCCTTCTTGTTGATTCCTTTTGCGTGAAGCCTTTTTCCAGGTCCTCACTTTCAGTTTCTGTGTGTCTTTAGCTCTGAAGTGAGTCTCTTATAAGCAGCATATAAATGGGTCTTTTAAAAAATATTTTTATCCAATCAGCCACTCTATGTCATTTGATTAGAACATATAGTCCATTGACATTTAAAGTGATTGCTGATAGGAATATACTTATTGCCATTTTGTGAATTGTTTTCTGGTTGTTTTTGTAGTTCTTCTCTGTTCTTTACTTCTTTTAGTTTCTTCCCTTGTGGTTTGAAGATTTCCTTTAGTGGTATGCATGTGTTACTTTCTCTCTGGTGTTTGTGTATCTATTGCAAGTTTTTGATTTGTGGTTAGCATGGGATTCATATACACTGACCTAGAGCTATATCTACTATTTTTAAACTGGTAGTCATTTAAGTTCAAACATATTCTAAAAGATCTACATTTTTTACTTTGCTCCCCCATGTTTTGTGCTCTTGAGGTCATAGTTTACATCTTCATGTTTATCCCTCAATGTTTATTGTACTTACAGTTGATTTTACAATTTTTGTCTTTTATTTTTTTGTACTAGCTTATTTAAGTGCTTGAACCACAGCCTTTACTATATATTGGCCTTTACTAATGGGATTTTTCCTTTCCTACAGATTCTTACTTCTTGTTGTAGCCTTTTCTTTTCCACTTAGAGAAGACCTTTTAACATTTCTTTTAGGCTAGGTTTAGTATTGATGAATTCTATTAGTTTTTGGTTGTCTGAGAAGTTATTTATCGCTCCTTCAATTCTAAATAATAATCTTCCCGGGTAGAGTATCCTAGGTTGCAAGATCTTCCCTTTCAGCACTTTGCATATGTCATGCCACTCCCTTCTTGCCTGCAAACTTTCTGCTGAGAAATCAGTTAATAGCTGTATGAGGGTTCTTTTGTATATGACTCTTTTCTTTTTTCTCTTGCTGCCTTTAGAATTCTCTCTTTAAAATTTGCCATTGTACTTGTAATATGTCTTCGTGTGGGTCTGTTTGGATTCATCTTGTTTGGGTTCCTCAATGCTTCCTAAACCCGGATTTCTCTTTCCTACACAGGTTAGGGAAGTTTTCAGCTATTATTTCATCAAATATGTTCTCTTCCCTTTTCTGTCTTTCTTCTCCTTCTGGTATCCCTATAATGTGAAATTAGTGCACTTGATGTGGTCTCAGAGATCTCTTAAACTGTCCTCATTTCTTTTTTTTTTTTTTTCTTTTTTCTGTTTGGCTTCAGTGATTTCCACTACTCTGTCTCACTTACCCTTTCCTCTGCATCATCTAATCTACTGTTGATTCCTTCTAGTGTATTTTTTATTTCAGTTACTATATTCTTCAGCTCTGTTTTGTTCTTCTTTATATTCTCTAACTGTGTTAAAATTCTCACTCTGTCCATCCATTCTTCTCCCTAGTTCTTTGAGCATCTTTATGATGATTACCTTGAACTCTTTATTGGGTAGATTGCTTATCTCTACTTCACTGAGTTCATCTTCTGGAGTTTCACCTTGTTCTTTCATTAAGAACATACTCCCCTGTCACCTGATTTTGCTGCTTTTATTTCTATGTATTTCATAGGTTGATTACATTTCCCAGTCTTGGAAAAGTAGCCTTCTGTAGGAGATGGCCTATGTGTCCCAGCAGCACACTCCCTTCTGTTCACCAGAGCTGTATGCCTTAAGGGTTCCCTCTATGTGGGGTGTATGGGCAAATGTAATTATCCTCCTCTTTTTGGGTTGTCCACCCTGGGGTATGGGTCTCTGTTATACTGTGTCTACATTCCTCCTACCTGTTTCATTGTGGTTCCTTCTTTATATCTTTAGTTATAGAAAATCTTTTCTGCTAGTATTTAGGTCTTTCTCATTAATAGTTGCTCTGCAAATAGTTATAGCTTTGGTATGCCTGTAAGGAAGTGAGCTAAGTGTCTTCCTGCTCTACTGTCTTGGTGACTCTCTCCAACTGTTTTATAAATAAAGTTTTATTGAAACTCAGCCACACTCATTTGATCTATGGCTTCTTTCATGCTACAACGGCAGACATGAATGGTCGTGATGGAGATTATATAACCCACAAAGCCTAGATTTTTTACATTCTGGCCCTTTATAGAAAGGAGGAAAAATCTTCCAACTCCTTCCCTGGATAGAAGAATACTCAATAAGATGCTTGAGCAGGAAGGACATTAGAGAGGATACTAAGCATAGACATAGCAATGTTAAGACTGATCTAGCCAAGGCCTCTCTCTAGTTCAGCCCAACACATGTTTTCTGTTCTTAAAACTTCCACCTGGCAATAGAGTTTCCAAGACTTCCCCTGAAGTTTGCACTGGGTCTCCTGGCATAGGGTCATTGGCTAGTGGAGCTGTACTCAGGAGAAAGGCAGGCAGAAACAGGGACAAGTGCAAGGCAGTGACTTGGGAGGCTGGTCCTTGGGCTCCTGATAAATTCATTCTTGGGTTTTGTACCTCTGTGTTTCCATATGGAGTGTAAGATGGATCATCCCAGCCTTTTCACAAAAGCCTCTTATAAGTCAGAAGAGCGAACTGGGCAAGAGAAAGAGCATGGATCAATCAGCAAAAACCTCCTCACTCCTAACAACTGAGCTTATTTGTATTTTTAACAAATACTTATTTTGTACATAGGTTGTGGAGGAAATTAAAAAATTTGGTTTATGACCCCTCAGGAGCTCTGTGTCTAATAGAAGAATCAACATAAACTCACATGGAAGAGTTAAGAAGAAAAGGAAGAATGTGATTAAAATGTCAGAGTGAGAGAGACAGATGATAAGTGTGATGGAAGGAATTTACAGAAGAAGGAGATGGATGTGAGTTAGATATTCGTACAGCTGTTTGGGGAAGGCCTTGGGGGAAATACCATTGTAACTTGCCTTGAGATATGAGTCACATTTGTATTGGGAAAGTGGAAATGGAATACTTTCATGATGGAAAGAAAAGAATGGTCAAAGCATGGAATTGCAATTATGAATAATAGCCCATAAAATAAACAACTAATACCACTGGGAAGTTAGGATATTAAATTGTGTATCTAAAGTACACAAAACTGCAGAGAGACCATCATAACTACAACAGAGTCTTCCTATGGATGTAAGAGAAATTCATCATTAGGCAAATACACATGAGGTGAAAACCAATGATAGAACACAAAATGTATGGTAATTGTCAAATGCATAGTTTGGACAGTAACTACCATGATCAGGTCATTCCTGATTGAGATGGTCAAGGCTCTCTGATGGAACATTATTAAAGAAAAGTCAAATATCCTTTGTTAGGACATTCCCTTATTTTTGCTGATTATTTCTTGCTACCACCTAGATGTGAAAAGGGAGATTAGTATTTTTGCTGTTTACAGCCTTGGGACCATAAACTTTGCTTTTTAATTCTTGCCAGAGTCCTTCCTCATTAGAGCTATTTTGGTTAGACCACAGATCCTACTCCAAATTCAAGAATGGGCTAGAATGATGCTTTGTATTCAGTTCAAGGTTGTTTTTACGTGGATTATTCCCAAAGCAGCAAAGTTGTGCACAGGATGAAAACAAGCTTTGCACAAAGGTAAATGTACATGGCTCTCAATTATCACCCTTGATTGTGAACATATGTACCCAAAGTGCAGTTGACCTAACTATACAACTGAGTAAGATGTGCTCCAGGTTGAAGAAAAATAGAGCTATGAACTCATTGCCTTCTTTAGTCATAGCCCTAGTATCACACCAAAATATGAATACTAATTATTTTACCAAGAGAACTGTGTCTAGCAGACCTAATGACTAGAATCTGGAACCTGATACTCGTGCTAAACCAACACAAGAACAATTTCCCTTTATGTTTCCCTGCACTTCAAGGTGTAAGAATTTTTCATTTATGACCACTTTGGTCTTTCAGTGGAGATGCCTAAGCATGGCCTAACATATAAACTATCCTCACATTCATTCTACTTTTTAGAATGTAAGGGGCAACGCCATTGTGAAAATTCTTGATAGAAACCACATATGGAGGACAGGGTTGAGAATATTACATGTAGAGAGTTACAGCTTTGTCCTACTTGGAAGATGTCCTCCATAGGAAGTTCTTCAGTTCTAGTTAAATAATCTCTGTTGGACACTGAGATTGGACACCGTTGATTTTTACTTTTCCAGACAATGACAGATTATAATTTCCAAAGATGCTGCCACAATATTCTCACATCTCACATCCTTTTTTTTCAAGGTGACTTGCAATTCCTGCCATCAAGAGGTAACCAAGAATATGAAGTGGAAATTATGTTTGACTTCTGAGACTAGATCAGAAAAGGCCATGCAGTGTCCTGGTTCTCTTGGAAAGTTCACTTTGGGGGCACTTCTCTTGATTCTCAGCTGCCATGCTGTGAGAAACACAAGCTGCATGCAAAGGCCATGTGCTGGTGTTTCAGTTGACAGTTCCAGCATTCAAGTCAGCTACCAGGCATGTGAGTGATGATGCCCACAGGTGTTTCAGTCATCCCAGCATTGGGGTCTTCCCAGCTGAGGACCCAGACAAGCAGGACCAGAAACAAGGTATCCCCATTAGTCCTATTCAAATTTCTGACTCACAGAATCTGTTATAATAAAATGTCTCTGTTTTAAACCACTAAGTTTGGAGTGGTTGCTACACAGCAAGAGTAGCTGGAACATAGGCCCAACCACAGGTGTGAGCTAAAATTATAATTCCTTCACTGCCTCTTTTTTCACATTTGTCCAAAGTCTAGTTTATTCTCAATTAATCTTTTCTGACTTTCCTTGGGTATCTTAATGAATTCTTTTCTAGCTCCTTCACTTCTCCAACAGTAGAATTTTCTGTGTTTTTACCCATTGTTAAGTTCTTGTTCACTGATGAAGAAACTACTAGAAAACTCAGCTTTTAAAAAATTGTTTGGGGCTTCCCTGGTGGCGCAGTGGTTGAGAGTCCACCTGCCAATGCAGGGGACGCAGGTTCGTGTCCCGGTCCGGGAAGATCCCATATGCCACGGAGCGGCTGAGCCCGTGAGCCATGGTCGCTGAGCCTGTGTGTCCGGAGCCTGTGCTCCACAACGGGAGAGGCCACAACAGTGAGAGGCCCGCGTACCACAAAAAAAAAAAAAAAAAAAAAAAAAAAAATTGTTTGGTATAATTCAGCTCACTCTGCTCCTACTAGAATTGGCAGGGATTCTCTATATGCCTCTAGGGGCATACCATAAGAATATATGTAACTTGGAATGTGTTCAACAGAGAGTGACAAAAATGTTTAGGAACTTTAAATTTTGTTATGGAATGACTCAAAGAGTAAGGGTAGTTTAGGCTGAAGTAAACATAACAAGCTATTCAGGAGGTGGGGATGGGATGGTGAATTTGAAACTCACTATTATTGGATGTGAGCACCCAAGAAGAGCAATGAATATTACTTATTGGGCTCTGAGGGCAAAACCATGACCAGTGGTTACAATGACAGACACATTGTATGTAACTCAGCGGAAAGACCTTCCTAACACTAAAAATGTCTGATGATGAGATAGACAGTTGTAAGAAGCAGTGGATTTCCCATCACTGGAGGTTTTAAAGCAGTGAATGGATGTCTACTTGTAAGAATAGTGTAGAGAAAGTTCATGCATTGAAGTGGGGAAGCAGAGGGTGGGGAACACTGGAAGAGATGAACTTTATGGTCCCACCTAAACCCAGAGTTCTATAATTACTTTTTATTTTAGGTTCAGTGGGAAAATGGCAACATCTGCTTATAGAGCTATTGACATCAACAGCCATTTCCGCCAGAAGTATAAGCCTTTGTAAAGTGGTCATTTCGGTGGAGAGGACACATTATCAGGATGAAGATAAGAATAAGGTAATTGAGACATGAATTATTAGAAAGATTGCCAAGTGTAGCCAAGTCAGACTTTGATTTCAATTGGAAGGTGAGAAGAATGTGATCCTTTGGGGCAGTTTGAAATAAGAAAATATGGTGAAATGGGGAGGGACATGTGAGGGACAAAACAGCACTACCCAGGAAGAGATACCAGGTCTTGTTTGGAGTAACTGTATTCTTAAGCTCATTAACAGCACTAAAAAGTTAAGAGTGATGCTGGCTCTGATGGAAAAAAAAAACAGTTAGCAAAAACAGTTATAAGGAAACACACTTTTACATAAGTCAATAAACAGCACTATCCACCCAGGCAGAGTGTAAGAGACAGAGCAAGTTAGTGTATTAGTCCCCAGGGCTGCCATAACAAAGAACAACAAACAGCATGCCTTTAAATAAGAGAAATTTATTACTTTACAGTTCTGGAGGCTAGAAGTCTAAAATCAAGGTGTTGGCAGAGCCAGGCTCCCTCTGAGGGCTCTAGGGAAGAATCCTTCCTTTACCTATTCTAGCTTCTGGTAATTGCTGACAGTCCTTGGTGTTCCTTGATTTGTAGCTGCCTCACTCAAATTTCTGCCTCAACTTCACATGGCGGTCTTCCCTCAGTTCACATGGCCTTCTCATAAGGACACCCTAATCCAGTATAATCACATCCTAACTAATTACATCTGCAAGAAAACCCTGTTTCCA
This sequence comes from Phocoena phocoena, assembly GCF_963924675.1. NCBI lineage: Eukaryota > Metazoa > Chordata > Mammalia > Artiodactyla > Phocoenidae > Phocoena > Phocoena phocoena. The sequence continues at coordinate 18,027,554 of NC_089226.1, forward strand.
AATTAGGTCACATTCTGGGGTTCTGGGTGGAGATATATTTGGTGAGAGTGTATTCAACCGAATACAACTGGGAACACCAAATTCTGTTTAATAATGCTTGAAACTAGTTGAAAATAGAGAGAGAAGGGCACCGATCTATGCCTACATGTTAATCCTATTTAATTCTTTGACTTATCATTTTTCTCTTTTCAGCAGCTGTGATAGCTACCATTTGTTGAATTCTTCCTTTGTACTTCTATTGCACTAATTTTTTCACACGCATTCTCTTACTTAATTTTCACAAGATAGGTGCAATTATTAGCCCCATTTTATGGAAGATGTAACTGAGGCTTAGAGAAGATAAATAACCTGCTGAAAGTCACTCAGTATTAAAAGCCAGAGTGAGCCTTCCAGCCAAGGTCTGTGTGACTGAAAGACAGGTAGAGATATGTAAGTGATTACTGATTAATACATATTTATATTGTTATCTTTCTGAAGTCATGTTTACATTAACATCATAAATGGATGAAATATATGCATTAATCTCAAGATTCTCAGTTATCTCTGCTTGGAAAGGAATGTATTCTTTTGAACATTTGTTATCCATCCACCTCATGGCAAGTATGTTGAACTAGAGACAAACTGCCTGGGAGGAACCAGTCAGACTTTCCTGGAGGAAGACGTCTCAGATTCTGCAGAATGAAAGTATTTTGGAAGCATCTACAGTTACATGCAGCACATGGAAGATGCCCTCATGCTCAGTCAAAAGGGACATTGCAAATGATGAGGAGACAGCTCCTCACACGTGATTATTACTATCACTGATTTTTTAAAATCATTATTGTTTAAGATAGTGGTTCTCAACCAGGGTGATTTTGCTTCCGAAGGGACATTTGGCAAAGTCTGAAGACATTGGCTGTCACAGCTGGGGGGAAAGTTCTATTGCATGTAGTGGATAAAGGCCAGGGATGCTGCTAAACTTCCTGCACTGCACCGAACAGTCCCCCCCGCAGCAAAGAACGTTCAGGCCCTAAATATCAATATTGCTGACATTGAGAAACCCTGGTTTAAGTGATAGTGGTAACAAAGGTGTCCCTTAGGGGTCTTACTCCTGAGTTATAGGGTCTCACTTCTCCCCTCCAACCTCTGACACAATAGAATTTTTCATGATCCCTAAACTAGTGACTTTTCTCTTGGTAATGATAGCAATTGATAATGATAGTTAATACTTATTGAGCTCTTACTATGTGCCAAGCACTGTTCTAAGTGCTTTTCATGGATTGACTTAGTCAGTCCTCACATTTTACTAAAGTGCCATTATTCTATTGTACAAATAAGGAAATTAAGGCA